>NC_059222.1:18146518-18746518 GCF_020615455.1 Coregonus clupeaformis | reverse complement strand
CTGCCTGGTACAGTTGAAACCGGGATTCATCCGTGAAGAGCACACTTCTCCAGTGTGCCAGTGGCCATCGAAGGTGAAAATTTGCCCACTGAAGTCGGTTACAATGCCGAACTGCAGTCAGGTCAAGACCCTGGTGAGGACGACAAGCACGCAGATGAGCTTCCCTGAAATGGTTTCTGACAGTTTGTGCAGAAATTATTTGGTTGTCCAAACCCACAGTTTCATCAGCTGTCCGAGTTGCTGGTCTCAGACTATTTCGCAGGTGAAGAAGCCGGATGTGGAGGTACTGGGCTAGAATTGTTACACGTGGTCTGCGGTTGTGAGGCCGGTTGGACGTACTGCCAAATTCTCTAAAACGATGTTAGAGGCAATTTATGGTAGAGAAATGAACATTCAATTCTCTGGCAACAGCTCTGGTAGACATTCCTGCAGTCAGCATGCCAGTTGCACGCTCCCTCAAAACTTGAGACATCTGTGGCATTGTGTTGTGTGACAAAACTGCACATTTTATATTGGGCTTTTATTGTCCCCAGCACAACGTGCACCTGTGTAATGATCATGCTGTTTAATCAGCTTCTTGATATGCCACACCTGTCAGGTGGATGGATTATCTTCGCAAAGGAGAAATGCTCACTAACAATATACTGTATGTCATAACAGCTGACATAACTTGTCATAACCTGTTATATTATGGTTTTAACACTGTCATGATGTCACGGTTTACTACGCCAGAACCCAGAAGCAGACCAGGACAAGGTACTTAGAGAAAAAGGTGAGTGTTTATTAATTGACTCCCGAGTGAGGCTGAATAATCCAGGGACAGAGCGGGTGGCGTGGATGGGTTGTTGAGGGTGCAGTGGTAGGTCCAGACATGGCTCGGCAGCCGCCGACCATCAGGCAGAGGTTGGGTGAAGGTTCCGGGTGAGAGACTGCAGACAGAACAAAACGGAGGTGAGTACACAGCAAATCAACAAGGTGCAAAACAACAAAAACTAACGCTAGAACTCAAGGCTGATACGCTGACAAACATACTGTTCATGGCTAACGATCCGGCAGGAACTGGATGTTCGGCCAGAGCCTAAGAAGGGTGATGATCAGGACCAGGTGTGCAGATTGCTGATGGGATGCAGGTGCGGACAACAAGAGCGCTCCCGCGAGCGTTCCCGAACCCTCGGGAAACTGGAGCTTACGAACAGGAACACTCGTCACCAGACAGGACCCGACTCAGACAGCCGGGATCGTTACAGTACCCCCCTCCGACGAACGCCACCGGGCGGACTCCCGGAGCGCCAGGATGGAGGCGGTAGAAGTCACTGATGAGGTCCGCGTCTAGGACCTGTCGCCGCGGAATCCAACTCCTCTCCTCAGGACCATACCCCTCCCAGTCCACGAGATACTGGAAACCCCGCCCCGCCGTCTGGAATCCATGATGCGCCGCACCGTGTAGGCAGGACCACCTCCGATCATCCGAGGAGGAGGAGGAGGAGGCGGAGGAGGCAACAGAGGACTGAGGAGGACAGGCTTGAGGCAGGAGACATGAAAGGTGGGATGGACTCTGAGCGTCCTCGGTAGTTTGAGTCGAACTGCCACTGGATTGATCACCTTCTCCACCACAAACGGACCAATGAACTTCGGTAACAACTTCCCTAGACTCAGTCCGTAACGGAAGATCCCGTGTGGCCAACCAAACCCTATCTCCGATGGTATAGGTGGGAGCGGGGATCCGGCGACGATTCGCCTGGAGCTGATACCGGTCCGAAACTCTAAGGAGTGCCTTTCTGGCCCGATGCCAGGTCCGGTGGCAACGACGAATATGGGCCTGAACAGAAGGCACTGAGAGCTCCTTCTCCTGAGAAGGAAACAGGGGAGGTTGGTAGCCATACAGGCACTGGAAGGGAGACATCCCAGTGGCAGATGTAGGAAGAGTATTGTGGGCATACTCAACCCAAGGCAACTGAGAGACCCAGGAGGTGGGGGTTGGAAGAGACCAGACAGCGTAGCGTGGATTCCATCTTCTGGTTGGCTCTCTCCGCCTGACCATTGGATTGGGGGTGAAACCCAGATGTGAGACTGACTGTAGCTCCAATGGCCAAACAGAAGGACTTCCAGACAGCAGAGGTAAACTGAGGGCCACGGTCGGAAACGATATCACTGGGCAAACCGTGGACCCTGAAAACCTCCCTAACCAGGATCTCGGACGTCTCCGAGGCAGAGGGAAGCTTGGCAATAGGCACAAAGTGGGCGAACTTGCTGAATCTGTCCACGATAGTCAGAACGACCGTGTTCCCCTCAGAAGCGGGCAACCCAGTGACGAAGTCCAGGGCCAGATGCGACCATGGTCGCGGGGAATAGGAAGGGGGTGAAGTAGTCCAGAGCTGGGCCGATTGGTACTCTTATTCTGCGCACACACTGGACAGGCAGCAACAAACCCCCGAGTATCCTCGGCCATGGCAGAGCCACCAAAAACGTCTGCGAAGAAACGCCATTGTCCGAGCCACGCCAGGGTGACAAGCCATCTTGCTGGCGTGGGACCATTTGAGGACAGCAGGACGAACCGACTCAGGCACAAACAACCGACCGGGTGGACCGTTACCGGGACCGGGCTGAGTCCGAAGGGCCGCCAGCACCTCCTCCTCAATCTTCCACATAACTGCTCCCACGACGCAGTTCCGGGGGAGAATTGTCTCGGTCTTGGGCCCACTCTCCTCCGTCTTGGAGAACATCCGGGACAAGGCGTCCGCCTTGCCGTTCTTAGATCCAGGTCGGAACGTCAGGGCAAACTTGAATCGTCCGAAAAACAACGCCCACCTGGCCTGACGGGAGTTGAGACGTTTAGCCGATTGCACGTAAGCAAGATTCTTGTGGTCAGTCCAGACAATAAACGGTTGCTCCGCCCCCTCCAACCAGTGGCGCCACTCCTCCTCATATCTATCCGGCGTCGGAACCTCGGGCTCACGGAAGGACACAGCTCCCGAAGCGGCAGGCGAGATGGGTGAAACCGGTAGTGGATCCTCCACCGGAAACTTGCGTTGGTTCTGGACCTCCGTCAGACCGGTAGAAAGGTTCCGAACTGACAACGCGATCTCCTGTAGTACCGTGCTATGATGGCCCAACATCTTCTCCTGATGGGTAATGGCATGGCGAACAGAGTCCAGGTCCGCTGGGTTCATACTGGCCGGATCGTTCTGTCACGGTTTACTACGCCAGAACCCAGAAGCAGACCAGGACAAGGTACTTAGAGAAAAAGGTGAGTGTTTATTAATTGACTCCCGAGTGAGGCTGAATAATCCAGGGACAGAGCGGGTGGCGTGGATGGGTTGTTGAGGGTGCAGTGGTAGGTCCAGACATGGCTCGGCAGCCGCCGACCATCAGGCAGAGGTTGGGTGAAGGTTCCGGGTGAGAGACTGCAGACAGAACAAAACGGAGGTGAGTACACAGCAAATCAACAAGGTGCAAAACAACAAAAACTAACGCTAGAACTCAAGGCTGATACGCTGACAAACATACTGTTCATGGCTAACGATCCGGCAGGAACTGGATGTTCGGCCAGAGCCTAAGAAGGGTGATGATCAGGACCAGGTGTGCAGATTGCTGATGGGATGCAGGTGCGGACAACAAGAGCGCTCCCCGGAGCGTTCCCGAACCCTCGGGAAACTGGAGCTTACGAACAGGAACACTCGTCACCAGACAGGACCCGACTCAGACAGCCGGGATCGTTACACATGACACATATATTTAGACCTGTTGTGACATTTATTTAGTCATTTTATGGCTGGTTATGACACCTACGTAACTGTGTAAAAACCCACAAAACCTACCACACAAGGCAAAACATTCCATTACACCATAGCCTTCGTGTCAACATTACATTTATGTTATGTAACATATTAAATCAGCATTGTAATTGCGCACACATTGATGTCAGACATGCACCTACCCCAATGCTCTGTTGCTGATAACTGGGATGAATGCAGGAGCAGATTTCAGGAGCAGGACAAGACACCCTCTTTTTGACTGATAACTGATATAAAGGCAAGTATAGTGCATTCAGAAAGAATTCAGACCCCTTAACATTTTCCACATTTTGTTACGTTACAGCCTTATTCTAAAATTGATTACATTGCTTTCATCAGTCTACACATAATACCCCATAATGACAAAGCAAAAACAGGTTTTTAGAAATATTTGCAAAGAAAACAACTACAGACAACTTAAATATTACATTTACATAAGTATTCAGACCATTTACTCAGTACTTTGTTGAAGCACCTTTGGCAGCGACTACAGCCTTGAGTCTTCTTGGGTATGACCCACAAGCTTGACACACCTGTATTTCGGGAGTTTCTCCCATTGTTCTCCACAGATCCTCTCAAGCTCCATCAGGTTGGATGGGGAGCGTTGCTGCACAGCTATTTTCAGGTCTCTCCAGAGATGGGGTTCAATTCCGGGCCCTGGCTGGGACACTCAAGGACATTCAGAGACTTGTCCCAAAGCCACTTCTGCGTAGGGTTGTTGTCCTGTTGGAAGGTGAACCTTCGCCCCAGTCTGAGGTCCTGAGCGCTCTGGAGAAGGTTTTCATCAAGGATCTCTCTGTACTATGCTCCGTTCATCTTTCCCTTGATCCTGACTAGTCTCCCAGTCCCTGCCGCTAAAAAACATCCGCACAGCATGATGCTGCCACCACCATGCTTCACCGTAGGGATGGTGCCATGTTTCCTCCAGATGTGACGCTTGGCATTCAGGCTAACAGTTCAATCTTGGTTTCATCAGACCAGATAATCTTGTTTCTCATGGTCTGAGAGTCCTGTAGGTGCCTTTTGGCAAACTCCAAGCGGGCTGTCATGTGCCTTTTACTGAGGAGTGGCTTCCGTCTGGCCACTCTACCATAAAGTCCTGATTGGTGGAGTGCTGCATAGATGGTTGTCCTTCTGGAAGGTTCTCCAATCTCCACAGAGGAACTCTAGAGCTCTGTCCGAGTGACCATCAGGTTCTTGGTCACCTCCCTGACCAAGGCCTCGATTGCTCAGTTTGGCCATGCGGCCAGCTCTAGGAATAGTCTTGGTGGTTCCATTTAAGAATGATGTAGACCAATGTGTTCCTGGGGACCTTCAATGCTGCAGAAATGTGTTGTTACCCTTCCCCAGATCTGTGCCTCGACACAATCCTGTCTCTGAGCTCTACGGACTATTCCTTCGACCTCATGGCTTGGTTTTTGCTCTGACATGCACTGTCAACATTGGGACCTTACATAGACAGGTGTGTGCCTTTCCAAATCATGTCAAATCAATTGAATTTACCACAGGTGGACTCCAATCATCTCAAGGATAATCAATGGAAACAGTATTCACCTGAGCTCAATTTCAAGTCTCATAGCAAAGGGTCTGAATACTTATGTAAATAAGGTATTTCTGTTTTAAATGTTTTATAAATTTGCAAACATTTCTAAAAACCTGTGTTCACTTTGTCATTATGGGGTATTGTGTGTAGATTGTTGAGGATTTATATTTATTTAATCAATTTTAGAATAAGGCTGTAACTTCACAAAATGTGGAGAAAGTCAAGGGGTTTGAATAATTTCAGAATGCACTGTATGTGATAGCTCATATGACTATGATGGTGAAAATGCTTCTTGACAGTGTCATAAAGTGTATTTTCTACAAGTTACTTAAAACATGTTGAAAAACTGTAAAGAATTCATTACAACAAGAAAGGATTTAAGAAACCAACTTTAAAACTAAAGGATACTTCATTGTGGGTTTTGAAACTCTTATGTAGGTGTCATAACCAGCTATAAAATAATGCAATATATGTCACAACAGGGGTAAATATATGGGTCATGACAGTGTTATGATCATATTATGACAGGTTATGACAAGTTATGGCAGCTGTTATGACATATTATGACATGGTTATGACTGTGTCATAAGAATGACACGAGGTGTCCAGTAAAGTGTTACCAAAATGTGATTTTGGAGTTACAAAGGTTATTATAGTTTTGTCATTTGCTATTTGTTTTTATTTCTATTAGTTTTTATTTTTATTTGAAATTCAGTTTAGTTTCAGTTTTCAGACTTGATTTACTAGTTTTTGTTATTTTGAGTTTTATTTCAATTTCGTTTTTATATTATATAGTTTCAGTTTTAGTTTTAGTGTTAGGGACAGAAAGTAGCCTTATGCGTGGGAGGCTAGAAGACATTTATGTGTTGTAGACCTATAGATTATGTTTTTTTGGGATATCACTTCTCTAACCCTAAACCAAACTCTTGCCACTGGGGGTAAGTAATACATAAGGTGATGGGTCAGGTCATAAACGATATTATAACCGCGATCGATAATAGACAGTACTGTGCAGCCGTCTTCATCGACCTGGCCAAGGCTTTCGACTCTGTCAACCACCGCATTCTTATTGGCAGACTAAATAGCCTTGGTTTCTCAAATGACTGCCTCACCTGGTTCACCAACTACTTCTCAGATAGAGTTCAATGTGTCAAATCGGAGGGACTGTTGTCTGGAGTATGGCAGTCTCTATGGGGGTGCCACAGGGTTCAATTCTCGGGCCGACTCTATTCTCTGTGTATATCAATGATGTCGCTCTTGCTGCTGGTGACTCTCAGATCCACCTCTACGCAGACGACACCATTTTGTATACATTTCGCCCTTCATTGGACACTGTGTTAACAAACCTCCAAACTAGCTTCAATGCCATACAACACTCCTTCCGTAGCCTCCAACTGCTCTTAAACACTAGTAAAACTAAATGCATGCTCTTTAATTGAACGCTGCTGGCACCCGCCTAGAATCACTACTCTCGGCGGGTCTGACTTAGAGTATTCTGTCAACTACAAATACATAGTTGTCTGGTTAGACTGTAAACTATTCTTCCAGACTCACATTAAGCATCTCCAATCCAAAGTTAAATCTAGAATCGGCTTCCTATTTCGCAACAAAGCCTCCTTCACTCATGCTGCAAAACATGCCCTCGTTAAACTGACTATCCTACCGATCCTTGACTTCGGCGATGTCATTTACAAAATAGCCTCCAACACTCTACTCAGCAAATTGGATGTAGTCTATCACAGTGCCATCCGTTTTGTCACCAAAGCCCCATATACTACCAACCACTGTGACCTGTACGCTCTTGTTGGCTGGTCCTTACTACATATTCGTCGCCAAACCCACTGGCTCCAGGTCATCTATAAATCACTGCTAGGCAAATCCCCGCCTTATCTTAGCTCATTGGTCACCATAGCAGCACCCACCCGTATATATCTCACTGGTCATCCCCAAAGCCAACACCTCCTTTGGCCGCCATTCCTTCCAGTTCTCTGCTGCCAATGACTGGCACGAACTGCAAAAATCTCTGAAGCTGGAGACTCTTATCTCCCTCACTAACTTTAAGCATCAGTTGTCAGAGCACCTTACCGATCACTGCACCTGTACACAGCCCATCTGAAATTAGTCCACCCAACTACCTCATCCCCATATTGTTATTTATTTTGCTCATTTGCACCCCAGTATCTCTATTTGCACATCATCTCTTGCACATCTATCATTCCAGTGTTAATACTAAATTGTAATTATTTTGCACTATGGCCTATTTATTGCCTTACCTCCATAACTTGCTACATTTGCACACACTGTATATATATTTTCTGTTGTATTTTTGACTTTATGTTTTTTTACCCCATATGTAACTCTGTGTTGTTGTTTTTTATTGCACTGCTTTGCTTTATCTTGGCCAGGTCGCAGTTGTAAATGAGAACTTGTTCTCAACTGGCTTATCTGGTTGGGGGTGGGACAAAGGAGCTATCTAAGGCAGGTTGAGCTGGGCTTGGGGATCTACAGTGAAATAGTACAATAAGAAATAACCGAAACAGCAATAAGCAAGGCATATTGACATGGGAGAGAGGCATAAAGCAATCACAGGTGTTATTCCAGAGAGCCAAGACAACAGCTGGTAATGGCGACAAAGTTTGGGCTGAGGCTAATCATAAACAGGATGCGGTACCGTATAAAGGAGCAGTCCAGCAGGTATCAGCTGTTTAGCTGAGTTATCATAAGGTCCGGTGAACAGCAATAGGAGAGTTCGGGGGCTGCTACAGCACTGGCGAGCAAGAGGCCACGGCTTGCGTGTGCTAGTGGGCCGGGGCTAGCAGATGGATCTTCGTGGTCGACGTCGTAACGGGAAGCCGGTTGAAACCACATCAGACGATTTCGTCGGCAGACCAGTCATGTTGGATCGGCTGGGCTCCATGTCAACACTAGGAGGTCCCGTCGGGTTGACAGAGAGGTAGATAGCCGGGAGATGGGCCTGG
Source organism: Coregonus clupeaformis (assembly GCF_020615455.1). Classification (NCBI taxonomy): domain Eukaryota; kingdom Metazoa; phylum Chordata; class Actinopteri; order Salmoniformes; family Salmonidae; genus Coregonus; species Coregonus clupeaformis. The sequence goes on along the minus strand of NC_059222.1, from coordinate 18,738,203 downwards.
TTCAAAGCTAGCTCAAGGCTAACTGGTGCTTGCTAAGGTGCAATGGTAATTAGCCAACGACAACAGCCATTCGGTTGCATCTAGCTAGTTGCGATGATCCGGCGCTAGGGTCCAGTGATTTCGGCAGAAAATCCGATATGCTCTGGGTCGATAGCACGCTGTGCAGACTGGCCAACAAATTGTACAGGCTAGAGCTAGAGCTGGCTGGTGGGTAGTGCAGGCCACGGACAATGGTTTAGACCGCTAACGGTGGCTAATAGCAAGTAGCTAGCTAGCTGGCTACAACAGCCATTCGGTTGCAGCTAACTAGTTGCGATGATCCGGCACTAGGGTCCAGTGATTCCGGCAGAAAATCCAATATGCTCTGGGTGAATAGCACGCTGTGTAGACTGGCTGACAAATTGTCCAGTCTAGAGCTAGTGCTGGCTGGTGGGTAGTGCAGGCCATGGACAATGGTGAAGACGCTAACGGTGGCTAATAGCAAGTAGCTAGCTAGCTGGCTACCACAGCCATTCGGTTGCAGCTAGACTAGTTTTAGCTTAAGGTTCTTAATAAAAGTTATAAAGAAATAATAGAATCCTTTCCACGTTGGGTGAGGCGGGTTGCAGGAAAGTATATTTAGTTAAATCATGAAAAGTAAAATTGAGAAAAAAAAAAAAAAACTAAATAACTGGCTATTTACACAAGGACACTATAGAAAACACGACCGCACTGCTACGCCATCTTGGATTACCAAAGTAATAATAACCTTTCTAGTTAATAGGCTATGTTAGAGTTTACACCTTCTTTTGAAATTATAATGTGGAGAGGTCAAAATAATGAAAAACTATATACCAAATCTATTCATTTTTAAATGTTGATTACTTCTCCTTGCCATTATCATTCACCTGATGATAGGACAAGACATGTGAAACAAAATTTTTTTGCTAACATATGATGGCCGTCCCTGGGTCGCCGGTTTGCCTGGGAGGGGGTCCTTAGGAAAGAAAAGGTTGAAGACCCCTGCTTTATTCACTGAAATTGGTAAATAAAAGGGGATCCCCTAATAAATACAAATACTACCTCTTTTAATTGTCATTTTGTTTGCTAAAACGCTTTAACAAAATATTTTACTAAGGGCTTTGCATCACCATCAGTTTGAAAGGATATCTGAGGATAGCCTATCTCCAGATAGCAGACTTGACTGCAGGGATTCATACAGAGTCTGACCTTGTCTGTCATCAACACATTAAATCCCTCTTCTCTCCTCTTTTCTCCTTCCCCTGTCTTTTACTTTCACCACCGTCACTTTGCTTGATGCAAAGTCATGGAAGACTTTCTCGTTTTTCATGGATTCCATTCACTAGCCTACCCGGAGTCCCAGGATGCATCCCAAATGGCACACTATTCACTATGTAGTGTATTACTTTTGGCCAGGGCCCATCCGCCCACCGTGAATCAGCTGGGGAGTGTATGTGTGTGTGTATGTATGGTGAGTGTGGGAGGGTGGTGGAAGCAGGGAAGAGTGGGGTAGTGTGGAAAGCATGGGAGTGGAGGAGATAGGGGTGAGTGAGGAATGGTAGATCTCGTGGGAGTTTGGGGAGAGTGGGTTTAGTGGTTTGCCTTAGCGTTCTGTTTGCCTTAGGGATAAAGCCTGTTTTAAGTATGTCTGACAACTCTGACACCAACTCTTACTTATGTATACATCTACAGGGAAAAAAGTATTTCATCCCCTGCTGATTTTGTACGTTTGCCCACTGACAAAGACATGATCAGTCTATAATTTTAATGGTAGGTTTATTTGAACAGTGAGAGACAGAATAACAACAAAAAAATGCAGAAAAACGCATGTCAAAAATGTTATAAATTCATTTGCATTTTAATTAGGGAAATAAGTATTTGACCCCTCTGCAAAACATGACTTAGTACTTGGTGGCAAAACCCTTGTTGGCAATCACAGAGGTCAGCCGTTTCTTGTAGTAGGCCACCAGGTTTGCACACATCTCAGGAGGGATTTTGTCCCACTCCTCTTTACAGATCTTCTCCAAGTCATTAAGGTTTAGAGGCTGACGTTTGGCAACTCGAACCTTCAGCTCCCTCCACTGATTTTCTATGGTCTGGGGACTGGCTAGGCCACTCCAGGACCTTAATGTGCTTCTTCTTGAGCCACTCCTTTGTTGCCTTGGCCGTGTGTTTTGGGTCATTGTCATGCTGGAATACCCATCCACGACCCATTTTCAATGCCCTGGCTGAGGGAAGGAGGTTCTCACCCAAGATTTGACGGTACATGGCCCCGTCCATCGTCCCTTTGATGCGGTGAAGTTGTCCTGTCCCCTTAGCATAAAAACACCCCCAAAGCATAATGTTTTCACCTCCATGTTTGACGGTGGGGATGGTGTTCTTGGGGTCATAGGCAGCATTCCTCCTCCTCCAAACACGGCGAGTTGAGTTGATGCCAAAGAGCTCGATTTTGGTCTCATCTGACCACAACACTTTCACACAGTGCTCTGAATCATTCAGATGTTCATTGGCAAACTTCAGACGGGCATGTATATGTGCTTTCTTGAGCAGGGGGACCTTGCGGGCGCTACAGGATTTCAGTCCTTCACGGCGTAGTGTGTTACCAATTGTTTTCTTGGTGACTATGGTCCCAGCTGCCTTGAGATCATTGACAAGATCCTCCCGTGTAGTTCTGGGCTGATTCCTCACTGTTCTCATGATCATTGCAACTCCACGAGGTGAGATCTTGCATGGAGCCCCAGTCTGAGGGAGAGAGTTATTTTGTGTTTCTTCCATTTGCGAATAATCACACAAACTGTTGTCACCTTCTCACCAAGCTGCTTTGGCGATGGTCTTGTAGCCCATTCCAGCCTTGTGTAGGTCTACCATCTTGTCCCTGACATCCTTGGAGAGCTCTTTGGTCTTGGCCATGGTGGAGAGTTTGGAATCTGATTGATTGATTGCTTCTGTGGACAGGTGACTTTTATACAGGTAACAAGCTGAGATTAGGAGCACTCCCTTTAAGAGTGTGCTCCTAATCTCAGCTCGTTACCTGTATAAAAGACACCTGGGAGCCAGAAGTCTTTCTGATTGAGAGGGGGTCAAATACTTATTTCTCTCATTAAAATGCAAATCAATTTATAAAATTTTTGACATGCGTTTTTCTGGATTTTTTTGTTGTTATTCTGTCTCTCACTGTTCAAATAAACCTACCATTAAAATTATAGACTGATCATTTCTTTGTCAGTGGGCAAACGTAAAAAATCAGCAGGGGATCAAATACTTTTTTCCCTCACTGTACTTCGCATGAAGTTGTCAGACCCCACAACAAGACTTGTCAGTAACAGAGTTTACACTGATATACAAAATATTAGGAACACCTGCTCTTTCCATGACATAGTCTGACCAGGTGTATCCAGATGAAAGCTATGGTCCCTTATTGATGTTACTTGTTAAATCCACTTCAATCAGTGTAGATGAAGGGGAGGATACAGGTTAAATAAGGATTTTTAAGCCTTGATACAATTGAGACATGGATTGTGTATGTGTGCCATTCAGAGGGTGAATGGGCAAGACAACAATGGTATGTGCCTTTGAGCGGGGTATGGTAGTAGGTGCCAGGCGTACCGGTTTGTGTCAAGAACTGCAAAGCTGCTGTGTTTTTCACGCTCAACATTTTCCCGTGTGTATCAAGAATGATCCACCACCCAAAGGACATCCAGCCAACTTGACACAACTGTGGGAAGCATTGGAATCAACATCGGTCAGCATCCTTGTGGAATGCTTCCAACACCTTGTAGAGTCCATGCCCCAACGAATGAAGGCTGTTCTGAAGGCAAAAGGGGGAGGTGCAACTACAATATTAGGAAGGTGTTCCTAATGTTTGGTATATTCAATGTATACCAGGGGTGTATTCACTAGGAACCAAACGGAAGCAAACAGAAGCAAACTGAATGAAAACGGGAGTGACCTAACCAATTTTGTCCAACAGAAACTCTTATTTTCGTTTCAAAATATTTTCTGTTTGGAGTAAACAGTGTCCATTGCAAAACGTTTTTCTACTGTCCAAAATGATTTGCTACAGTGTGCAACTAAGGAATACACCCCAAGTTTGATTGAATTCCAACCACAGTACATCGTACAACAAGGTAAGAAACTTGGAAACTGTATCACTAAGGTAGGTACCGGGTTGCTGCTTTTATAGGGATGGGACTTTTTTCTGTCGTGGGTGCTTATACAGTATGCGTCCTATTTCACACATGTATTGGAAATGTAGTTTTTTGCATATCCCAATTCCCCCTGAGACACCCTCAGAGAGTGGGCCAGCAACATGGTTTAAGTGCATTGCTTAAGGGGCACATTAACAGATGATTTACCTTGTATGCTCAGGGATTTGAAGTAGCAACGTTTCAGTTACTGGCTCAGTGTTCTAACCGCTAGGCTACCTGAGCACATACTGCTTTTTTTTTCAAACTGAAATGGCTTTAAAGATGGGTAGATTTAGCTGAATGGAAGGTTGTCTTAACACTGTGTCTACTAGGTTGCAGGATATGGGGGGGGAATGAAAATGTCAGTCTGCCTTGCTTTGTCAAAATACTTGACGTTGTGGTATAGTCCATCTACAGAAGCTCAACAAACTATCAATAGACTCCCAGCTAGCACATAACGTTCTGAGAACCTATTAACCCCATCACATATATACACTCCGGACTCCGACATTACTTGTACTAATATTTCTATATTTCATAATTTTACTTTTAGATTTGTGTGTATTGTTGTATAATGTTAGATATTTACATTTTAGTCATTTAGCAGACACTCTTATCCAGAGCGACTTTACAGTTAGTGAGTGCATATATTTTCATACTGGCCCCCCATGGGAAACGAACCCACAACCCTAGCGTTGCAAGCATCATGCTCTACCAACTGAGCTACAGGGGATATTACTGCACTGTTGGAGCTTGGAACACAAGCATTTCGCTACACCCGCAATAACATCTGCTGTTATTTGGTTACATATGTCATGCAATAAAATGCAAATTAATTACTTAAAAATCATACAATGTGATTTTCTGGATTTTTGTTTTAGATTCCGTCTCTCACAGTTGAAGTGTACCTATGATAAAAATTACAGACCTCTACATGCTTTGTAAGTAGGAAAACCTGCAAAATCGGCAGTGTATCAAACACTTGTTCTTCCCACTGTATATATATATATATATATATATATATATATATATATATATATATATACTGCAAAATCGGCAGTGTATCAAATACTTGTTCTTCCCAATGTATGTATATATATATATATATATATATATATATATATATATATATACACATACATACATATATACACATACATACACATACATACATATATACATACATATATACACATACATATACATATCCTTTAAAAAAATATATTTCCCTTTAATACTTTCCAACCCCACCACCCCTTCCCTAATTGGAGTAAACTAGTGAACAACAATGCTTAGGCCTCTATTTCCAGCTTATACATACTATACAGTGAGGGAAAAAGTATTTGATCCCCTGCTGATTTTGTACGTTTACCCACTGACAAAGAAATGATCAGTCTATAATTTTAATGGTAGGTTTATTTGAACAGTGAGAGACAGAATAACAACAAAAATATCTAGAAAAACGCATGTCATAAATGTTATAAATTAATTTGCATTTTAATGAGGGAAATAAGTATTTGACCCCCTCTCAATCAGAAAGAGTTCTGGCTCCCAGGTGTCTTTTATACAGGTAACGAGCTGAGATTAGAAGCACACTCTTAAAGGGAGTGCTCCTAATCTCAGTTTGTTACCTGTATAAAAGACACCTGTCCACAGAAGCAATCAATCAATCAGATTCCAAACTCTCCACCATGGCCAAGACCAAAGAGCTCTCCAAGGATGTCAGGGTCAAGATTGTAGACCTACATAAGGCTGGAATGGGCTACAAGACCATCGCCAAGCAGCTTGGTGAGAAGATGACAACAGTTGGTGTGATTATTCCCAAATGGAAGAAAGACAAAAGACCTGTCAATCTCCCTCGGCCTGGGGCTCCATGCAAGATCTCACCTCGTGGAGTTGCAATGATCATGAGAACAGTGAGGAATCAGCCCAGAACTACACAGGAGGATCTTGTCAATGATCTCAAGGCAGCTGGGACCATAGTCACCAAGAAAATAATTGGTAACATACTACGCCGTGAAGGACTGAAAGCCAGTCTCCAGACCTTAATCCCATAGAAAATCTGTGGAGGGAGCTGAAGTTTTGAGTTGCCAAACGTCAGCCTCGAAACCTGAATGACTTGGAGAAGAACTGCAAAGAGGAGTGGAACAAAATCCCTCCTGAGATGTGTGCAAACCTGGTGGCCAACTTCAAGAAACGTCTGACCTCTGTGATTGCCAACAAGGGTTTTGCCACCAAGTACTAAGTCATGTTTTGCAGAGGGGTCAAATACTTATTTCCCTCATTAAAATGCAAATGAATTCATAACATTTTTGACATGCGTTTTTCTGGATTTTTTTGTTGTTATTCTGTCTCTCACTGTTCAAATAAACCTACCATTAAAAGTATAGACTGATCATGTCTTTGTGAGTGGGCAAACGTACAAAATCAGCAGGGGATCTAATACTTTTTTCCCTCATGTATACATTTTATGGACACAGTCAATTTTACAATAATTCTATTTTGTTTGTTTTTATTCCTGAACTACCTCTATCCTCAACCTCTCTGATTATTTTCATGATGTCCATCCGGTTTGCTTCTATATGCCATATCTTTCTAACTGTGTTCTTTCACAAAAGCTCTCAACCTATAACCTATATACTTATTATGGACACAGTATGCTTACATTATTAGTTATCTTGTTGTTATTAGTTGTTGTTATTAGTCCCGTCCTTCAACTCCATTCAACACCACCCATCTATCTCTTAACACCATCCATATTGGATTTCTATTTGCCATACATTTTTCAACTGTACTGTGATGTTTTACAAAAGTTCTGAACCTTTCTATTTTCATTGTTTCTACAGATTGTAAATTGAAAATAAACATTTTTGCTAAAAGTATTATTATATTATTGATCGATTGACTATGACTTTTCAGATCACCCAGTAATGCTATCTGCAGGGTTAGCTCCAGGTAAATATTGCAATCCTTTAGCCATTCCTGGACCTAGCTACAAATGGACAGTACCAAAAAAAATGATCTAATGATTCTGTCTCTTCGCAGCAAAATCTGCAGAGCTGGGAAGATTGTATCCCCCATATAAATAACATTCTATTGGTAGTAAGAATTGTATATAATAATTTAAATTGAAAAATTCGAAGTTTTGAATCTGGCGTCGTTTTGCGTATCAGTTCATAAACACTATGCCATGGGATCGTACGTCAAAAATCTCTTCCCAACTATTTTGCAATCTATATGGGACGGCTGTCAATCCTTTGGTCCTTAAATGAAACTGGTATACTTTGTTATTTATCACAGCGCAAGGCTGACAGACAAGTTCCTTACATTTTCCCCCTTCCACTTTCCTCTTCCATTTTTGCGGTAATGCTGCAATTATTTGGTTGTAAGATAACAGTGTTAATAAAAGTCTTATTGAAACAGAATGTTAATAAAATCTCCCAGGAAAACGTTCAGGGAACCATAGTAAATGCTCTCAGAAACTCCCTGCAACATAAAAAGTTAACGTTCCCAGAACAGGCAAAATGTTCACTTCCGTTCTGAGAACGTTTAAACATTTTCAGATTTACCGGTCAGGGAACTTATGGCTTTGTTCCCAGAACCAATGGGAAACCAAAAATGTACACTACCGTTCAAAACTTTGGGGTCACTTACAAATTAACTTGTTTTCGAAAGAAAAGCTAATTTTTTGTCCATTAAAATAACATCAAATTGATCAGAAATACAGTGTAGACATTGTTAATGTTGTAAATGGCTATTGAAGCTGGAAACGGCTGATTTTTTATGTAATATCCACATAGGCGTACAGAGGCCAATTATCAGCATCCATCAGTCCTGTGTTCCAATGGCACGTTTTGTTTGCTAATCCAAGTTTATAATTTTAAAAGGCTAATTGATCATTAGAAAACCCTTTTGTAATTATGTTAGCACAGCTGAAAACGGTTGTGCTGATTAAAGAAGCAATAAAACTGGCCTTATTGAGACTAGTTGAGTATCTGGAGCATCAGCAATTGTGGGTTCGATTACAGGCTCAAAATGGCCAGAAACAAATAACTTTCTTCTGAAACTCGTCAGTCTATTCTTGTTCTGAGAAATGAAGGCTATTCCATGCGAGAAATTGCCAAGAAACTGAAGATCTCGTACAATGCTGTGTACTACTCCCTTCACAGAACAGCGCAAACTGGCTCTAACCCAGGGGTGTCAAACTCATTTTAGCTCAGGGGCCACATGGAGGAAAATCTATTCCCAAGTGGGCCGGACCTGGAAAAATCATGGTATATATAACTTAAAAACAACAACTTCAGATTGTTTTCTTTGTTTTAATACGATCAACACACAACATAAACCTGGAGCCTGAGGACAGTGTGTCCAAAATAGTACAAGCACAACATCACTATTAATCATAAAACACCTCAAGTTATTTGAAAGTTCTGAGGACAAAGAACACACAAACACACAATGCCTCAGTGATTCACAGAAGTATATCACAGATCACAGAACTATATCAGGGTGTCATTTCTCAGGCAGAAATGTAGATAAAAATAATGAAATCCTGTTCCCCAAACAAGTGCAAGAACCACAGAGTCAAGAATAGGTTAAATATACAAATAAAATAAAATCAATTAAAAACAATAGCACATCAACATAAAAACATATAAACATACATCTGAAAGCGTTGCTCAAACTCCCGTAACAGTCCCGTTATTTTATCTTTGAACCGCTTCATGTCTGCCACATGTTGGGTCGCGCACACATTTTTCAGACAGGGGAAGTGAGCTGCATCACCACCGGCAAGTTGCGTCTCCCACAATGACAGCTTCAACTTGAAAGAACGTATGCTGTCATAATACTGCGTGACAACTTTGTTGCGCCCTTGCAGCTGTTTGTTCAAGTTATTCAGGTGCTCTGTAACATCCACCATAAATGCAAGGTCCTGCATCCATTCTGCGGAATGAAATTCTAACACTGGTTTGCCCTTTTCTTCCATGAACTGTTCAATTTCTTCTCGTAAATCAAAGAAACGCCTCAGCACAGCACCTCGGCTTAACCATCTTACCTCAGTGTGGTATGGCAGGCCATAGATGTGGTCTTTCTCTCTGAGAAGGCTGTCAAACTGACGGTGATTCAGGCTTCTGGATCGGATGAAATTAACAGTTTGGATGACCACCTTCATGACGTTATCCATCTTTAATGACTTGCAACACAAAGCCTCCTGGTGCAAAATACAGTGAAAAGTCAAAAATCACGTCCTCCATTTGCAGATTGCACTTTCTCTCTGAACTTTGTCACAACGCCTGCTTTTTTCCCGATCATTGAGGGCGCACCATCTGTAGCCAGGCTGACAGCGCGGGACCAGTCCACTCCGACCCTGTCCAGCGCGCCCGACGAGTGCGGTAAAAATATCAGCTGCTGTCGTTGTATCTGTCATCGGCACCAACTCCACGAACTCCTCGGTGACGGTCAATGTGTCATCAACTCCGCGGATGAAAATGGCCAGTTGTGCAACATCTGTAATGTCCGTGCTTTCATCAATTGCAACCGAAAACGCAATAAATGACTTTACTCTTTGCTTCAACTGGCTGTCCAAATCCACTGAAAGATCGGAAATCCTGTCTGCAACTGTGTTTCTTGTCAGGCTGATATTTGCAAAAGCCTGCTGCTTTTCAGGGCACACAATCTCCACTGCCTTCATCATGCATGTTTTTACAAATTCACCCTCACTAAATGGTTTTGAAGCCACTGCGATTTCATTAGCAATGAGGTAGCTAGCTTTCACTGCAGCGTCACTGATGTCTCGGCTGTGAGTAAACACAGACTGCTGTTTCTTCAGACCCGCTAACAGTTCATTCACCTTCTCTCATCTCCGCTGTCCTTGAAAGTTGTCATATTTGTCGGCATGAAGACTCACATAGTGGCGACGAAGGTTATATTCTTTCAGCACTGCAACATGCTCTGAACACACCAAACATACAGCTTTCCCATTCAATTCCGTGAATAAATAGGATGACAATTTTTCTTGGAACACTCTGCACTCTGCGTCCACTTTTCTCTTTTTTGACAGAGACATATTGGGGCAATGAGGGTGCCAAAGCACATAATGTTAAAAGTAGAAGCCGTAATAAATATAGCGGGCGAAACAAAGTAGCTCATTGGCTGCACGTGCTTGACCTACTTGCTCTGCCCCTGTATAAACAGTTTGCTTGCTTAACACAATTGCTATTGCGCCATCCAGTGGACGCAATTGGAACAGCAGTTTATTTTATTGATTTTTTTTTTTTTTTTTTTTATCATCTCGCGGGCCGGATTAAACCCGTTTGCGGGCCTGATCCGGCCCGCGGGCCGGACGTTTGACACCCCTGCTCTAACCAGAATAGAGGAGTGGGAGGCCCCGGTGCACAACTGAGCAAGAGGACAAATACATTAGAGTGTCTAGTTTGAGAAACAGATGCCTCACAGGTCCTCAACTGGCAGCTTCATTAAATAGCACCCTGACCTTCTAGGCAGAGTTGCAAAGAAAAAGCCATATCTCAGACTGGCCAATAAAAAGAAAATATTAAGATGGGCAAAAGAACACAGACACTAGACAGAGGAAGATTGGAAAAAAGTGTTATGGACAGATTAATCGAAGTTTGAGGTGTTTGGATCACAAAGAAGAACATTTGTGAGACGCAGACCAAATGAAAAGATGCTTTAGGAGTGCTTGATGCCATCTGTCAAGCATGGTGGAGGCAATGTGATGGTCTGGGGTGCTTTGGTGGTAGTAAAGTGGGAGATTTGAACAGGGTAAAAGGGATCTTGAAGAAGGAAGGCTATCACTCCATTTTGCAACGCCATGCCATACCCTGTGGACGTCACTTGATTGGAGCCAATTTCCTCCTACAAGAGGACAATGACCGAAAGCACAGCTCCAAACTATGCAATAACTATTTAGGGAAGAAGCAGTCAGCTGGTATTCTGTCTATAATGGAGTGGCTAGCACAGTCACCGGATCTCAACCCTATTGAGCTGTTGTGGGAGCAGCTTAAAAGTATGGTACGTAAGAAGTGCCCATCAAGCCAATCCAACTTGTGGGAGGTGCTTCAGGAAGCATGGGGTGAAATCTCTTCAGATTACCTCAACAAATTGACAACTAGAATGCCAAAGGTCTGCAAGGCTGTAATTGCTGCAAATGGAGGATTATTTGACGAATGCAAAGTTTGAAGGACACAATTATTATTTCTATTAAAAATCATTATTTCTAACCTTGTCAATGACTACATTTCCTATGGATTTTGCTATATTTCCTATTCAAACTCATTTAATGTATGTTTTCATGGAAAACAAGGACATTTCTAAGTGACCCCAAACTTTTGAACGGTAGTGTACATTCCCACAACATCCATGGAACCAAATGTGATAGCTGGGCTATCAGTAACATGTCAACTGCATGTCTGTGGACTTGTAACAGGGAAGCATCTCAAAAAGTTGAAATGTCAGTCTCCCTTGCTTTGTCAAAAATTGTTGATGCTTTGGCACTTGGCACCACAATCATCTCCCTGGTGCCTGGCTGCTTGTTATCCCCATAGTCCTCCTCTTCTGGTTGCTGGCCTGCTTGCTATCTCCACAAGCAGGGTTCAAAGGCGAGTGTTGATGGGATGGACAATTTATTCTCTCCCTGACCGGTAGCGTACAGTCCAGAATGACTATCCATCACAAACCCATCAAACACACACGCACACACACACTGCATGCACACACGGACACACACAGAGAAAGAGACACACACACACACAAACACATATCCTTCACATTTCCCATCAAACTGTCAAAAACACTCCATGATCAATCTTTGGAGGAGACCGAAAGAAGCCCCTTGACGATCCATACGGTAAACACTGATACTAGGGTTGTGTCACAAAGGGCACCCTATTCCCTATGTAGCACACTACTTTTGACCAGGGACCATAGGGGTCTGGTCAAAAGTAATGCACTAAAAAGGGGAATAGGGTGCCATTTGGGAGGTTGACTACAAAAATTGCTGCCACTTTAAAAAGCCACTTCAGTTTTTCTTTTTTTTTCTCCCTCAAGTCGTTTCTAGTGAAAGGATTGATTTTCATACAGGAACGGAAGTCTATAATATTGTATTGCAAGATTCTTTTTAGGAGAGATAATTATCCCTCAGATAACAACACAGTAAAAATACTTTTCTCATTTGCTTGTTGACATTATTATTTGTATTTAATTTATTATGTCCTTGTCCACCGGCGCATGTGACAAATAACGTTTTATTTTATTTTATTTTATTTTATTTGGAGAACACTCACTCAACTTGTAAATAGAGCTATTAAAGTTTCATTTTTCAGAAATACAGCACTTGTTTAGCTGTAAAGCTGCGGGGTGGGGCTGGAGAAATGGAAACAGATTCATAGATGTAGCTATGGAGAAAAGGAATGACAGTCCATGAGGCCTACATGATAGCGTTAACCATATATTGAGGCTCTGTTTGCCTTCATTGTTTGCTGTAGAAATCACAGAGTGGTACTTTAAATATGAAAACAGCTCTTCAAAGTCTCATTCATCATCCCCAATGCTTTTCCTCTGTTTCATTACATTTCTCTTCCCTCTCTTCCTCGCTCTTTCTTATTTTGTTTCTCCCTCCTCTTCCTCCCATTACAACAGTGAGTTTAATTCAAATGCCAGCAAACAAACTGAACATGGGTGGCTACAAATATGGCCCAATTTGTAGGCAGATCTTCATTCATTGTAAAATGGCAAAAATAGCAACACAAATGCAAGGCATAGCCATCGTTTTAGGGCTGCTAGCCTTATAAATATTAATGGTCTTAAATAGTCACTAACATTTCGAGATTAAAGGATCCAAATTGTGCTGTGAAAAACAAACACTATTGCAGCTTGGCTGGGTATTAGAGGAGTGTTATGAACAAATTGCGGATTACTGAGTCATCGTGTATATATTTGGCATGACGCAATATGAACACACACACACGCACGCACTCACTCACTCACTCACTCAATCAGACACACACACATGAACACACACACACATCACAATTGCTTGAATGGTTTGTCATTTATATTTTATTTGCTGAAAGGCCTCTATCCTTGACATGACGTGGGTGGTGGTGGAGAGGAGTTCCCTGTTTCATTTGGCTCCACTAAGGACATACAAGGGCCTCATTGGCCTCTGGTCAAAAGTAGTGCACTATGTAGGGAGTAGGGTGCCATTTGGGGCGCACACAACTATCCCCAGCCAGAACCACTGACCTGCAAAAAAGTCCAACAAATGCATCCGCTCCAAGAGTGACATATCACTGCACAATTCATGGTAATAAGAGGTGGAAAATAGATTACCAAAAGCAGAGCAGAAAAAATATTGGAAAAGTATGCATTTCAATTTTAGCCTTTTGACTCACCAGTCCTAAAATGCACTTCACTCTTCTTTTAGCTTACCATGCAGCATTGTGTAAAATACAGTATTTCCTCCATCTAATAAATAAATTTTCTGTTTCATCCCAGATCCCTTGTTTACTAATTTTCCCAATTTATCAATTGCTCATCACCTGAATATAATCCGGAAAAGGAAAGTTATCCAAAAAGTATTATCATAATAACGTCACTCTCAATTAAATTAAATTCAAATCAAATCAAATTCTATTTGTCACATCCTTCGTAAACAACAATTGTAGACTAACAGTGAAATGCTTAATTACGGTCCTTTTCCAACAATACAGAGAGAAAGAAAATAGAGAAATAATAGAAAGAAAAACATGTAATAATAAAAGTCATAATAAATATACAATGAGTAACGATAACTTGGATAAATAGAAGGGGTACCAGTACCGAGTCTATGTGCAGGGGTACAAGGTAATTGAGGTAGATATGTACACTACCGGTCGAAGGTTTTAGAACACCCTTTTCTTTATTTTTACTATTTTCTACATTATAGAATAATAGTGAAGACATCAAAACTATGAATAGCACATATGGAATCATGTAGTAACCAAAAAAGTTTTAAACAAATCAAAATATATTTGAAATAGCCACCCTTTGCCTTGATGACAGCTTTGCATTCTCTCAACCAGCTTCACCTGGAATGCTTTTCCAACAGTCTTGAAGGAGTTCCCATATATGCTGAGCACTTGTTGGCTGCTTTTCCTTCACTCTGCGGTCCAACTCATCCCAAACCATCTCAATTTGGTTGAGGTCGTGGGATTGTGGAGGCCAGGTCATCTGATGCAGCACTCCATCACTCTCCTTCTCGGTAAAATAGCCCTAACACAGCCTGGAGGTGTGTTGGGTCATTGTCCTGCTGAAAAACAAATGATAGTCTCACTAAGCCCAAACCAGATAAGATGGCGTATCACTGCAGAATGCTGTGGTAGCCATGCTGGTTAAGATTGCCTTGAATTCTAAATAAATCACTGACAGTGTCATCAGCAAAGCAACCCCACACCATAACACCTCCTCCTCCATGCTTTACGGTGGGAAATACACATGCGGAGATTATCCGTTCACCCACACCGCGTCTCAAAAAGGCACAGCGGTTGGAACCAAAAATCTCCAATTTGGACCCCAGACCAAGGGACACATTTCCACCCATCTAATGTCCATTGTTCGTGTTTCTTGGCCCAAGCAAATCTCTTCTTATTATCCTCTACAGCAGAGGTAACTCCGGGACTTCCAATTATTGTGGCGGTCCTCATGAGAGCCAGTTTCATCATAGCGCTTGATGGTTTTTTTGACCGCACTTGAAGAAACTTTCAAAGTTCTGGCTTTTTGAAGAATCTCAAATATATAATATATTTTGATTTGTTTAACACATTTTTGGTTATTACATGATTCAATATGTGTTATTTCATAGTTTCGATGTCTCCACTATTATTCTACAATGTAGAAAATAGTAAAAATAAGGAAAACCCTTGAATGAGTAGGTGTTCTAAAACTTTTGACCGGTAGTGTACATATAACTAGAAATAAAATGAAAGATAATAAACAGTAGCGGCAGTGTATGTGATGAGTCAAAAAAGTTAGTGAAAAGAAGGTCAATACAGATAGTCCAGGTAGCTATTTGGTTAACTATTTAAATAACTATTTAGCAGTCTTATGGCTTGGGGGTAGAAGCTGCAATTACCCTCACCCCACCCTTCTAGCCTCTCTCTCTAAATATTTTTCACTATCCTCAATGGAGAGGTGAGCTTGTTGCTCTGGTCCCCAGCTGTACCTAGTGGTCCATGACAGGGGTAGGCTGCTGAAGTTCCAACACTCAGCCCCTGGCTGCTGATGGGCTCATACACCACTGCCATCTTACCAATGTCTTCCCCTGCCTCCTCTCTTCCTCCTCTCTGCCTCCTCTCTGCAACCCCTTGCCTCCCCATGCCTTCCTCTGCCTCCCTCTGCCCCCCCCCCTGCATCCCACTGCCTCCCCCTGCCTCCCCCTGCCAGTCCCAGCCTGCCAGAGGCCCCACTCCCTGCCTGCGTACCCCTGGTTACCGCTGGGCTCATACACCTGTTCCTGTCCCTCAGGACTGTCAACAGAGGGGAGTCTGTAGTGACAAGAATACATGGGGAGACATATGACTATAGTTGACAGTGGGGAGGCCTTATTTGTGTGGCTATGACCTTTTTTCCTGATATCATTAACATAGATTATTCTACAACCTTATATGATATAACTAGAAAATATACAATTAATTTTCCTGAGTAAAAATTGTTTTGATGGTAGTGTCAGAAGTTTGAAGTGTTAGATAACTTGACAAGAAGGTGAAATTATTATATGTTCATTTCAGAGTATTCAATGTTCTAGGCAGTTGCTTTCTCTACCAACAGGAACAGGATGCTGTAACGTATGGGTAGATGTATGTACGTCTATTGACAGGGGAAAACAACTACTGGACATCCAATTGGTCATCAACTAGATTCAGCCGTGGGCCGATTGTTTTCTTGAGCGGATGGTCTGGGGCCGAAACATAATTACAAACAATTTGTAGACTGTAAATTGAAGCCCAAACAGATGTAATATTTGACTGAAACGTATTCATTTCAAACCTTGATTACATTTGTATACAATCGCGTGTCTCTCTATGATGCGTGGGAATACTTGTGAATAGATTTCCTAAATTAAATTCACTTGGAGCTGATTTCCTGGTGTTTTTATAGTCTTTTATGTCCAACAATTAACATTCTAAATAGTTGGGGAATGCTGCAATAGGTGTTCATGCTTCAAGGCATATCTCTCACATTCTGTGTTATCTCTCATTCCATTCCCTGTGGATACAAGGTGGTGTAAGAAATAGAGCCATTCTCAGGCATCCTGTATGGGCTAGACCTGGGATGTTTTGGGCTGCCAGACCCACTATCCAAATATCATGCAAGATTCTACATTTTTATCAATGAAAATAGTGTCCAGCTATGAGAAAATACATTAAATAACAACACAAATTAGGTGACTTTCAAAGAAAACGAATTCCCCCTTGCCATTTTTGTCTCCTTTTCCAACTATTTTTTGTAAAGTGTATTGTGATAAAGTTGTTTAAGAAATTGCACTTTAAATAAATGTTGATATTGAAATACATATCTTCTGAAACCTTCCCTACAATGGTCTTTAAATACAATAAAGATGGACAGTATTGCATTGTGTTGGTTTAAATACGTTATCTCACAATTTAAATGAGGCCAGCTCTAAATAAATTGTCATGCAAAGCAGCATACCTTAGCTTGCCCTAAACCAATAGAATACAGTGGACAAAGCCTGTAAGTACAAATACTGTAGACTAGAATGCAAAGTTTCCCCCTTCTCATGCATTACAGCTCATATTATTTAACTAAAGGGTTGATGCTCCTAACAATAGCCCTCTAAGTCCAAGCTCACGGAGCCCTTTACACAATCTTAATTGTTTGCACTGTATGGGGAAATTGTCCCACAATAACAGCTTGCTATTGTGAAGAGCAGAATTAGAACATTTTCAGAAAATAACATGTACACAGTCAGCCCATTCAGTGTGTGTTAAATGAAATTGTAAAGCCTTCACGTCTGTTTAAATTGCATCCCAAAAGGCACCCTATTCCCTATAGAGTGCACACATTTTTACCAGGGCACATACAGAGGTTGGAGAGGTTGGAGCAGAGAGTGTAATTTATTTTGAGTTCAATGCGTTGAGATCATTTGGTAAATTAAACATGATTGAAAAAAAAAAAAACTAATTTCAAATGAGGCTTCTCTGTATTGTTATGTAATGGGTATTGTACAATGTGGTGGAGGGATGCTAATGGCACATAGGTGAAATGTAATATTTATCGTTCAAGACAATGATAAAGAGGAGGTTGATAAAGAAACAAAAAAACGGGTATTGCTATATTCAGCAGAAAGAACAGAACTTGATCTCTCAAGTCAACCAGATAAACCGCAAGCTCGCTGGCAGGAGAGAGGAGAGAGAGAGAAAAGGAATGAAAGAGAAAGCAAGTCAGAGAGAGAGAGAGCAATAGAGATAGAGAAAGAGACAGAAAATGAGAAATGCATAAAAAGTCTATATCTGTAAAGATGCCAACAGTCATAATAAATAAATAAGTGGAAATAAATGCATTATTTATGGGAGTGAAAAGAGGTTTAGAATGGATGGAAAAGTAGTCTGGCTGCTGTTTGGTAGGTTTACTGCAGTTTATACTGCTCCTTTCCTATTCTACTCCTCTGGAGAGGACACAGAGAGGAGATGACACAGAGAGGAGAGGAGACAGAGAGGAGAGGACACAGAGAGTACACAGAGAGGAAAGGACACGGAGAGGAGAGGAGAGGAGAGGAGAGGAGAGGAGAGGAGAGGAGAGAGAGGAGAGGGAGAGGAGAGGAGAGGAGAGGAGAGGAGAGGAGAGGAGAGGAGAGGAGAGGAGAGGAGAGGAGAGGAGAGGAGACGGAGAGGACACGGAGAGGAGAGGACATAGAGAGGAGAGGACACAAAGAGGAGACAGAGAGGATGGTACACAGATGCCCCAAATACACTTGACTAGGAACCCTGCATAGTTTTATCTGGGTATGCGTCCCAAATGGCATCCTATTCCTTATATAGTGCACTAATGTTCAGCAGTACCCAGAGAGAAGAAGAGAGGACACGGAGAAGAGGGGACACAGAGAGGAGAGGACACAGAGAGGAGATGACACAGAGAGGAGATGACACAGAGAGGAGATGACAGAAAGAAGAAGAGAGGACACGGAGAGGAGGGGACACAGAGAGGAGAGGAGAGGAGAGGAGAGGAGAGGAGAGGAGAGGAGAGGAGAGGAGAGGAGAGGAGAGGAGAGGAGAGGAGAGGAGAGGAGAGGAGAGGAGAGGAGAGGAGAGGAGAGGAGAGGAGAGGAGACAGGGGGGATGGTACACAGATGCCCCAAATACACTTGACTAGGAACCCTGCATAGTTTAATCTGGGTATACGTCCCAAATGGCATCCTATTCCTTATATAGTGCACTAATGTTCTGCAGTACCCTTTGGGCCCTGGTTGAAAGTAGTGCACTATGTAGGGAATATGGGGGTCATTTGGGACAGCATTTGTCTTCATTCATTGTATTTGGGTTATCCATCCCTGTTGTTTAACTACTGTTTCTACTCCAATAGAGCTCCAGGGAGGAGAGGACACACAGAGGGTGCCATGCCCAGTGGAGGTGGGTGGCACTGGCGTGGCAGGAAGCTAGGGGCCCTCTCAGTCGATACCACACTCTAACTTTCTTTGGTTTGACTTGGTCTTTCTTGCGATATTGTTGGAGAAATACATAGGTGCTGACCCTGGCCAGGGAGAGTAGGAAATGCATATTTCCAATTAACACATGCATATTAATACGCACTTGTACATGTGTAAAATAGGACAAATATAAGCACCCATCAAATTATTATTATTATTATTATTATTATTATTATTATTATTATTATTATTACTATGATATAGTGTTCTTGAATCTGTTCTCTCTCTCTCCCACACACCACACACATACTGTATATTGCACATAGGCAGACATGTACAAATAAACAAACACACACACACACACACACACTGAGCACACAAACTCTCTGTGATTTGACATGTCGCTAATTATAGATAGCACTTAAGGAGTTCATTATCTTTTAGATTAAATTATTTTGTTTTACATTACAGTTAATTTCCGTGGCTTGTTTGGTTACTTTCAAGTATTCTACAGACTTATTATATAGAATTTCACGATATGGCCATGCATTATAGTAATGTAATGTACGTTTAAGCCTCTGTGTTATATATGCTATTTGCCTTGGTTGAGATCAATAATATCCCAATCTATTTGGTGTAATATGATTACTGATAGTCGTAGCTTGTCAACTAAATTACATCCCTAAATCTTCTGATGTCATTTTTATTGACTGATCATACATATTGTCACGACATCGGCCGAGGCTGCCTCCCCTCCTTGTTCGGGCAGGTTTCGGCGTTCGTCGTCATCGGCTTACTAACCACTGCCGCCCCAATCATCATCACATTTGTCTTGTCTTGTTAATCACACACACCTGGTTCTTATCCCCTCATTAGTCTGTGTATAAGTGTTCCCTCCGCCCCCTTGTCCTTGTGGGTGATTGTTAGTTGTGAGAGTAGTATAGCTGGGTGGAGCTACTCGTACATTTTGTTGCCAGGGTAGATTTTCCCCTGTGCCTATGTATTATTGGATTCTACCGTTACAGTGTATTTGCCAGGGATGTTTCATTGATCGCTATTTGAGCGCATTTATGTGTCAACGAAGGAATAAACTCTATTTGGTGATTACCCTCCTGCGCCTGACTCCTTCCATCACACTCATCACACATATTGATTAGTGCTGTTTAAATCTAGATTCAAACAGAGAGAAATATTTGTTTTGAATTGTAATTGATGGGAACTGTGAAGTGTATTAACTTAATAATATTGATTGACAATTCAAAATATAATAAAATAAAACAATAATATTACATTAAATAATGTCAACATTGACGTTTTGCACTGTAGGGAATAGGGTGCCATTTGGGACACAGAAATGGGGGCCGTATTAGTCCTCCTTGTCACACGTTGTTAGACCTCTACTCTACCTCATCATGTCAGTGTGTGTGTGTGTGTGTGTGTGTGTGTGTGTGTGTGTGTGTGTGTGTGTGTGTGTGTGTGTGTGTGTGTGTGTGTGTGTGTGTGTGTGTGTCAGTGGGATGGGTTGGAGAGTTGGAGAGCAGGCTCCGACATCTCTGTCCATGTTACTATGGTTACCTAATCCAGAGGGCTCCTCCACTCAGGTCGCACCATCCTCCTCATCCTAAAAAGTACTGAGAGGAGGAGAGGAGGGTGGGAGCTAGTTTGAAGGTGGAGTGGAACGGAGACAACAGAGAGAGCAGCAATCTTTCAGACAGTCCCTCAGTCAGTCAGTCAGTCACTCTTTCTCTCTCTCTCTCTCTCTCTCTCTATTGATATTGCAAGTATGTGTGTTTTTAATCTGTCTTCTATTGCATAAAAAAAGTCACTGCAGTCTTTTGTCTAAAATCAATGTGAGCAAGTCTGATTGGACTTGATACTGTGAGGCACAGCAAGTGTGTGAAACAAGGTCATGGGATTGAGAGTGAGCCGTTCCAGTCCTTCCATCGTTCTAGAGCCCTCCAGAGTGGGGTCAAAGAGGAATAGAATGTGATGTCACAAAGTAAGAGTTCAGTGGGAATTCTGATGCTCTGAGTGGCTGAAACGAAACAGGTGGCCATCAGCAGTGTAATCAGGAGAAGGAAATGGAGATGGATTGGACATACACTCAGAAAACACACATCAAACAGAACAAGACAAGCACTGGACTACAACCCACAAGAAAAAAGAAAGCAGGGAAGGCCAAAAAAACTATTAGAGATGCTCCACTCTACGAGAACTGAGCAAAGAGGGGATCTCCTGGCTAGAGGCAAAAGCCCTTGCACAGAAGAGAGTGAGGTGGTATTTGGTAGTTGGTATTTTATTAGAATCCCCATTAGCTGTTGCAAAAGCAGCAGCTAATCTTCCTGGGGTCCAAACAGAACATGAAACATGACATAATACAGAACATTAATAGACAAGAACAGCTCAAGCACATGTAGCCTACATATCAATACATACACACAAACGATCTAGGTCAAATAGGGGAGAGGCGCTGTGCCATGAGGTGTTGTTTTATCTGTTTTTTTAAACCAGGTTTGCTGTTCATTTGAGCAATATGAGATGGAATGGAGTTCCATGCTATAATGGCTCTATATAATACTGTACACTTTCTTGAATTTGTTCTGGATTTTGGGACTGTGAAAAGACCCCTGGTGGCATGTCTGGTGGGGTAAGTGTGTGTGTCAGAGCTCTGCATACGTTGACTATGCAAACAATTTGGGATTTTCAACACATTCATGTTTCTTATAAAAAGAAGAAGTGATGCAGGCAGTGTCTCCTCAACTCTTAGCCAAGAGAGA
Organism: Coregonus clupeaformis; assembly: GCF_020615455.1. Taxonomy (NCBI): domain Eukaryota; kingdom Metazoa; phylum Chordata; class Actinopteri; order Salmoniformes; family Salmonidae; genus Coregonus; species Coregonus clupeaformis. The sequence goes on along the minus strand of NC_059222.1, from coordinate 18,716,577 downwards.
CTGGCATGCATAGTATTTATATCAGCCCTCTGATTACAATGAAGAGCAAGATGTGCCGCTCTGTTCTGGGCCAGCAGCAGCTTAACTAGGTCTTTCCTTGCAGCACAAAAGATGCCCTATGCTCCTAAGGGGACAAAGAGGTTTAAGTCACGTAAATCAAGTAAGATTGGGTGAATATGAACAACAGGATGTAGAAAAGAAGGCGGACAATGCTTATGATTATTAATTAACCGGTACTTATGTGACGCGTTATAGGAAGTGCTTCACATTTTCCAAGTTATCTCAAGGCTTAGACATTGACTTTCTCTAAGACTCAAACATCAAAATACTCTTCCCTTCTGTTCTCTCTCTCTCTTAATTTGTCTGGTTACTCAATTTCTCTCTGCAAAGTCAGAGGTTGTGTCCCAAATGGCACCATATATTCCTTATTATTTTTGTTATTTTTTTTTTGTCATTTAGCAGACGCTCTTATCCAGAGCGACTTACAGGAGCAATCAGGGTTAAGTGCCTTGCTTAAGGGCACATCGACAGATTTTTCACCTAGTCGGCTCGGGGATTAGAACCAGCGACCTTTCGGTTACTGGCACAACGCTCTCACTCACTAAGCTACCTGCCGCTTATAAAGTGCACTACTTTTGATCAGAGCCTATAGGGCTCTGGTCAAAAAGTAGTGCACTATGTAGGGAATAGGGTGCAATTTGGGATGCAGGCAGTCAGCCGGCTCCCAGGTTAAGAAGCCTGTTGTGTTTTCTATCCTCTCCTGGATAATCTCTGTGTTCTTATATGAGCATCTTTGTTCCCCCCACCCACACACACACACACACAGGCACACACACCCCTCTTCAACCGAGTGCAGGGGTATTAATCAAAGAGACTGCGTTGTCTCTCCATTCCTGTCCCTAATAAGCGCAGAGTGAATGCATGGCTGCCTCTGTCACAAATAGCAATGAGACCTTGGGATCCATTACCAACGAACAGGGATTGTTAATTCATGAAGTGGTTTTCTCTGCCGCCTTTCCTTTACTCTCCTTCGAGGTCTAAGTCTTCAATTCTTTTTTTAACCTCCTGCTTTACTCTTATGAATTATGTTCTGTGGCTTCACTCTTTTAGCCCTCTGTCAGTTCACTTATGTATTAGAAACAAAAGGAAGGACCTCCCTCCATCCCTCCATCCCTTTATCTCTCCGTCCCTCTATCCCTCCATCCCTTGATGTGGGACTAGTTCCTTCACCATAACACGTCCCCATTCATAATTCATCATTACAGAGGGTCGGGCCAGTTGGCCAATCATCTACCGGCCTGAACAGAATTTCTACTGGCCCAGAAATGGTGTAGTTAAAATGCATTGGGGCCATGAAGGGCCTATAGGTTGGCATGCTTTTTCTCTATATTCAGGTATTAATACATTTGGTTATTATAGTATGTATTAAAAAGCTGTGTAGTATAATCTAGCACAGTAAGTCATTACTCTATTCTTTAGAATTGCATTGTATTAATTGCATTCACTTGTGTTTCTACAGTACAGTATGTCATATTTAGATTTTTGTTTTACATCTCAAAATAGGATGCTGAAGCAGCATTTTAAAATAAATATTGATTTAGCTAGCCAAGACAAATGATAAGTGTCTTTTTGTAGCTTTCTTTGTGCAGACTATCAACCGTAGCCAGCATATTGTTAGTATGTTCCCTATTGAAGGTTTACTTTTGTAAATCAATATCCCAAAAATAAATATGCTCAGCGAGTGGATTGATGAGCCCTTCTTTTTATTCAGGACAGCTGCAGTGTGAACACATCAACTCATGTACTGCTCGAGTGCTTGAGAAGTTGTGACTCCAGAGGACCGTGGTTGAATGAACGGCCAATCATATTGCTCAAATACAAATAGCATTACTTTTCAGAGGGTAGTCTTAAATGGTTTTCAATGGCAGACTGCAACAGAGCAGATAAATGTCAAACTGGAACGCTGAAAATGCACAGAGAAGTTAATGGCCCAGTCAGGCCAGTGACTGATGAGATTCACTGGTCCAACATATGTTTTTACTGGCCCCGGGCCAGCGGGGCATCATTAATGACAGACCCTGCCACCTGGGCCAATACAGAAATACATCCCTCCATCCCTCCATTCCTGCTTCCCTCCATCCCTCCGTTCCTCCATTCCTCCATCCCACATACAGGGAACCTAGTGGCATGGCCACCTAGACAAAGAGGAATAATAGAAATGCATCCCTCCATAACCAAATCCTTCCTTCCCTCTATCTCTCCATTCCTCCGTCATGTAATGGGAGAGACCCTAGTGCCATGTCAACCTTAGAAAAAGGAAATTAGCTTTAAAAATGCATAATTATCTTAGCCTCATTTCAAAATGTGTATAATAGCCTGATATTAGCTATAAAACTGCAAACAAATATATTTGCCCAATGGCAAAATTTGTATAATTGTAGAAAGTTAGCTGTTTTTAATCAGATGTTTCATATGGATAAAGACTTGCTAAAAAGACTCAGCATGTCCCTCTCTGCACTCTCTGTGACTTCTAGGAAGATTTTAACTCACTTCACCTCAACATTCCTCCAAGTTTTCAGCATCATTGTAATGTAAAGCTATAGTTATTTTCTTGCTTTGACAAAGTCATTTCTGAAGATTATTATTTATTTCATGTGATTAGTGATTAATTTACATCTGTCCCTCATTTTAAGGTCAACCCTGTTACGTGAATTGAACTGTAACATAATAACACAAACCCCATACAAATCTGTAACAGGTTGGGAAAGTAATGTTAGCTACAGTACGTTCCCCCCAGTTTCACCTGTTTACAGGGTTTGATCCATATTTTATATATGGTTGTAATACTGTTGATTTTTGTGTCTTATTCAAAGTCTTTTGTCATTTTGAGTTGTAACATTATATCCATTTACAATTAATCTCAGGGTTTTATTAGGTCCAGTATTATTCTGTGGTCCTCTGGTGGTTCATTGTCCTTTGTGATAATTGCTATATTTTTTTACTTTTACATTCACATTTTTCTTTTTTACCAATATCTTTAGTTTTAATAAATTCCACTAATGTGGAGGAAAATGGTAATTGTGTTACCATTGTGTGGGTGTATCATATAGTTTCCTAATAAGCTAGTTATAACCTTTCACTTGTTTATGCTTATTAGGTGGCGGCACCGCATTATTCTATACATGGTACATATAAAGTCTTATGGTATATCTTACCCCTTTATCGTTCATGGGCATACTGTCCTGTAGGCCTACATACTACCCGTATACACCCCCTTGTCTACTACTGCCATTCACCTATACATACAGTCAGTGGAGGCTCCTGAAAAAATTCTCAGGGGGGCAATTTTTCTGATGATTTAGGTGACCTACACACATTTTAAAAAAGATATGTCCAGCAACAACATGAAGACAGGGGCAGCATATAAGTCAATACCAGAAGCATTTATTGACTGATCTCAAAAGTGTTGGCTTACAAAAGCAAAATAAAACACCTCATCTAATTGTGCCACAAAGTTGACAAGTCCAAGAAAAATACCACGGTTGGTGGAGCCCTCAGTTTCATCTTTGCCTCGCAAAGGTAACTCAAACACTCCGCAAAACTTCACACACTGGATTAGCCGGCTGAGGATGTGGCGGTTCTTGCTAACCTCATCGTTGTGGCGGCGGACAGCTAGCCTGTATCCCTCATCCAGTTGAGTGGCAATGTTCACTCTCCCCAAAGCAGACAATCTCAAACAGCTATCCATGTGGGTCTTTGACAGCTCATGTTTCTTAATCTTTTCTGAAAGATGGTGCATGTCCGTTACACCAGTCGCTGTCCAAGCGGTGCTGTCTGCCGTGCCGCCTTCAGGGTGAAAGAGTAAGCAGGGGTAGCAGAAGACTGCATTAGCTACATCGCAGTCTGCTAGCCAGGTTTTTCGTTCGTACCAATTTTTTGAAAATCCTCGGGTGTAGGACTTTCCCCCTTTAGTAGAAACCTGTTGAATTATTAAATTTGGTCTGGGAGGTCCTAATTGTTTCGTTGCCAATTTATCTTGATTTGTTCGCCGACAAAAAGGAACTTCTTTCAAAGAGACAATCGAGTTGCACTGAACGCTAGCCATCTTGACAGTAGTACATGAATTGATTGACGCTGCTACCCGCTCTTTTCTTAGTTACGTTCATGGTTATGTTACGTATGACGAAAGCGCGTAAGTGCAAGCCCTCCCGGAACCCATAGAGATTGTATTGAAAGCTCTGATATTTGAAAAAAAAATATTTTACATGAGAGTCTATGAGAGACTTCTGGGGCGATTTTCAACCTGACTGAAATCGCCCCAAAAGGGGCGGGGCCATTTGAAGCACGACTTTAGCCTGATTGGACATTTAGTGGCAGATCAGACGTCTAGATTAGAACACTGATAACTACTGTTTGTCACGGTTTCGGCCGAGGCTGCCTCTCTCCCTTGTTCGGGCAGGCTTCGGCGTTCGTTGTCTCCGGAATACTAGCTGCCACCGTTGTATGTTTCATGTTCGTTTGCTTTTGTCTGAGTGTTGTCACACCTGTTTTCATTTAGTGTCATTAGTGTCCTATTTAGTTCCCGTTGTGTTTGTCAGGTGTTGTGTATCATTGATTGTGTCAGACGTGTTTTCGCTCGGTTGAGCTTCTCTCCACTGCGCTGGAGTTTACGCACCTGTTTGTGCGCTGTTTTGTTTCTTTTTCGCCTTCGTGCGTATTTCGCCTTTGGGCAAGTGTTGTCCATTTGCCGTGTTTCGGCTTAATACAAGTCTGTTGGATTATCCGTCTGCGTCCTGCGTTTGATTCCACCACTGCACCTACAGCACGCCTTGACAGAATAATACACCACAATGGAATCAGCAGGAGCCGCAGCAGCCCAGGCGACTCTGGAGGACAGGGTCCGGGAGCAAGGGGACCAGATCCTGCAGATGGGGACCGCACTGCAGGAGGTGATCACCACCATCCGAGGCTGGGGGACGCCTCCACCGCCACCCTCCGTGCCAGCACCATCGGCTAGTCAGCCTATTCCCGCACCAGAACCCCGAGGAGTCCGACTCTCGCTCCCGAGGGCTTACGAGAGGACCGCGGCTGGGTGCCAGGGTTTCCTTGTCCAGGTGGAGCTGTACCTGGCCACCGTGCATCCGGCGCCCTCGGGACATGAGAGCGTGTCCGCCCTGATCTCCTGCCTGTCCGGGAAGGCGTTGGAATGGGCCAACGCGGAGTGGAGGAGGATCGACGCGGACACCATAACGTACAACAAGTTCTCCCGCCGCTTCAAGGCGGTGTTTGACCATCCCCCGGAGGGGAAAGCGGCGGGGGAGCGTCTGGTCTTCCTCCGGCAGGGGAGGAGGAGTGCTCAGGAGTTCGCCCTCGAATTCCGTACTCTAGCAGCAGATGCAGGGTGGAATGATCGGGCCCTCGTCGATCACTACAGGTGTAGTCTACGAGAGGACGTCCGTCGGGAGCTGGCCTGTAGGGACACCAGCCTCACGTTCGACCAGTTGGTCGACATGTCCATCAGGCTGGATAACCTGCTAGCTACCCGCGGGCGTTCCGAGGGGGGTCCGTCCATTTCACCCTCCAGCGCTTCCGAGCCGTGCCCCATGGAGCTCGGGGGCGCTGGCGCTAGAGAGAGGAGGGGTCGGCTTACTAGGGGGTCCATCCCTTGCACCAACTGTGGTCGGGGAGGACACACCGCGGCTAGGTGCTGGGGATGGCCTCCTAGGGGAGAGGACGACAGGTCCCGCACTGGGGATTCCCTCCAGGTGAGTAGGCGCCCCACTCACCCAGAGCTCTCTGTTGCACATTTTTGTATGCCTGTGCGTTTTCCACAGGTAGCACCTCATTCCCAGCATAAGGCGCTGGTAGATTCAGGCGCGGCTGGGAATTTTATTGATAAAAAGTTTTGTTTAGCGTTAGGGATTCCCCTTCTTCCTGTTGATGTTCCTTTCCCCGTTCATGCCCTAGATAGCCGTCCGTTGGGTACGGGCTTGATCAGGGAGGTCACGGCGCCACTTAGGATGTGTGCGCAGGGGGGTCATCAGGAGATGATTCAGCTATTTCTGATTGACTCTCCTGCGTATCCGGTGGTGCTGGGCATGCCCTGGTTGAGTACCCATAACCCATCCATTTCGTGGCAGGAGAGGGCTCTGATGGAGTGGTCTGCTCAGTGTGTGGGTAGATGTTTGGGCGTTTCCGTAGGGGGCTACCTCGGTGGAGAGTCCAAACCAGGTGCCCGCATTGCACGTTCCCCCTGAGTATGGGGATTTGGCTATTGCGTTTAGTAAGGCGAGGGCGACGCAGTTGCCGCCCCATAGGCAGGGAGATTGTGCGATAGACCTCCAGGCAGGAGCTGCGCTCCCACGGAGCCATGTGTATCCTCTGTCTCAAGAGGAGAAGAAAGCTATGGAGACTTACATAGAAGAATCTCTGAGACAAGGATACATACGGCCTTCCACTTCCCCTGCGTCCTCGAGTTTCTTTTTTGTGAAGAAAAAGGATGGTGGTTTGCGCCCGTGCATCGATTACCGTGGTCTCAATCAGATTACGGTGAAGTACAGTTATCCACTCCCGCTGATTGCGACCATGACTGAGTCGTTGCATGGGGCGCGTTTATTCACTAAATTAGATCTCAGGAGCGCGTACAACTTGGTGCGCATCAGGGAGGGCGATGAATGGAAGACAGCCTTTAGTACCACCTCGGGCCATTACGAGTATCTGGTCATGCCATACGGGTTGATGAACGCTCCGTCAGTTTTCCAATCATTCGTGGATGAGATCTTCAGGGACATGCAGGGGCAGGGGGTGGTTGTGTACATTGATGACATTCTCGTGTACTCGCCTACCCGTGTCGAGCATGTGGCCCTGGTGCGTAGAGTGTTGCGGAGGCTGGTGGAGCACGACCTGTATGTGAAGGCAGAGAAGTGTCTGTTTTTCCAGGAGTCGGTCTCCTTTTTGGGGTATCAGTTGTCTGCGTCAGGGGTGAAGATGGAGGTAGACCGGGTGTCGGCCGTGCGTAATTGGCAAACACCAACCACTGTGAAGGAGGTGCAGCAGTTTTTGGGGTTTGCGAATTACTACCGGAGGTTTATCCGGGGTTTTGGACAGGTGGCAGCTCCCATCACGTCTCTTTTGAAGGGGGGGTCCGGTGCGTCTGCAGTGGTCGGCCGAGGCGGACAGGGCGTTTGGGAGGCTGAAGGACCTGTTTACCTCGGCCCCGGTGCTGGCGCATCCGGATCCCTCTTTGCCGTTCCAGGTAGAGGTGGACGCGTCAGAGGCCGGTCTAGGAGCCGTGCTTTCACAACGGTCTGGCGCGCCACCTAAACTCCGCCCCTGTGCCTTTTATTCTAAGAAGCTCAGTCCGGCGGAGCGGAACTATGACGTAGGGGACAGGGAGCTGTTAGCCGTGGTACAGGCCCTAAAGGTGTGGAGGCACTGGCTTGAGGGGGCTCAACACCCTTTCCTCATTTTGACGGACCACCGTAACCTGGAGTACATCCGGGCAGCGAGGAGGTTGAACCCTCGCCAGGCAAGATGGAGTATGTTCTTGACCAGGTTTACTTTTAAGATCACGTACATCCCTGGGTCACAGAATGGTAAGGCAGATGCGCTGTCTCGGCGGTATGACACGGAGGAGAGGTCCGTGGAGCCCACTCCCATACTGCCGGAGTCGTGTCTGGTGGCACCGGTAGTGTGGGAGGTCGATGCTGAACTCGAGCGGGCGTTACGCACCGACCCTAGTCCTCCACAGTGCCCGGAGGGTCGGAAGTACGTTCCGCTCGAGGTTCGGGATCGATTGATCTATTGGGCTCACACGTCACCCTCCTCTGGACATCCGGGTATCGGCCGGACAGTGCACTGTCTTAGTGCCAAGTACTGGTGGCCCACGTTGGCAAGGGATGTGAGGGTTTATGTTTCCTCCTGCTCGGTGTGCGCCCAGTGTAAGGCGCCTAGACATCTGCCTAGGGGTAAGTTACTACCCCTGCCCGTGCCACAACGACCATGGTCCCACCTCTCGGTGGATTTCCTTACTGACCTTCCTCCTTCACAGGGGAATACCACTATACTGGTCGTTGTGGACCGGTTTTCTAAGGCCTGTCGTTTGCTCCCCATGCCGGGCCTTCCTACCGCCCTGCAAACTGCCGAAGCCCTATTCACCCACGTGTTCCGGCACTACGGGGTACCCGAGGATATTGTGTCTGATCGGGGTCCCCAATTTACCTCCAGAGTCTGGAGGGCCTTTATGGAGCGGTTGGGGGTCTCGGTGAGCCTCACCTCGGGTTACCACCCGGAGAGTAATGGGCAGGTGGAACGTGTAAACCAGGATGTGGGCAGGTTTCTTAGAACATACTGCCAGGACCGGCCGGAGGAGTGGGCAAGGTACGTTCCCTGGGCCGAAATGGCCCAGAATTCCCTACGCCATTCCTCCACTAACCTCTTTCCAATGTGTGTTGGGTTACCAGCCGGTTCAGGCACCCTGGCAGCAGAGCCAGATCGAGGCTCCTGCGGTGGATGAGTGGGCGAGGCGCTCGGAGGAGACATGGAACGCTGCACACGTCCACCTGCAGCGGGCCCTCCGACGTCATAAGGCGAGCGCTGATCTCCACCGCAGTGAGGGACCGGTGTACGCACCTGGTGATCGAGTCTGGCTCTCTACCAGGAACCTGCCCCTCCGCCTGCCCTGTCGGAAACTGGGTCGGCGGTTTGTAGGGCCATTTAAAGTCCTGGGAAGGTTGAACGAGGTGTGTTATAAATTACAGCTACCTGTTGAATATAAAAGTATTAACCACTCGTTCCATGTGTCCCTTCTCAGGCCGGTGGTAGCTGGCCCACTCCAAGACAGTGAGATCAGGGAGACTCCTCTGCCCCCATTGGACATCGAGGGGGCACCGGCGTACTCCGTGAGGTCCATCTTGGATTCGAGACGTCGGATGGGGTTCTCCAGTATCTAGTGGAGTGGGAGGGGTACGGTCCGGAGGAGCGGTGCTGGGTGCCGAGGAGAGACATTTTGGACCCGTCTCTCCTGACGGAATTCCATCGTGGGCACCCGACGCGCCCGGCTCCGCGTCCTCCGGGTCGTCCCCGAGGCCGGAGTCAGCGCACGTCTGGAGCCGCGCGTCAAGGGGGAGGTACTGTCACGGTTTCGGCCGAGGCTGCCTCTCTCCCTTGTTCGGGCAGGCTTCGGCGTTCGTTGTCTCCGGAATACTAGCTGCCACCGTTGTATGTTTCATGTTCGTTTGCTTTTGTCTGAGTGTTGTCACACCTGTTTTCATTTAGTGTCATTAGTGTCCTATTTAGTTCCCGTTGTGTTTGTCAGGTGTTGTGTATCATTGATTGTGTCAGACGTGTTTTCGCTCGGTTGAGCTTCTCTCCACTGCGCTGGAGTTTACGCACCTGTTTGTGCGCTGTTTTGTTTCTTTTTCGCCTTCGTGCGTATTTCGCCTTCGGGCAAGTGTTGTCCGTTTGCCGTGTTTCGGCTTAATACAAGTCTGTTGGATTATCCGTCTGCGTCCTGCGTTTGATTCCGCCACTGCACCTACAGCACGCCTTGACACTGTTGCCGTGATATAATTGATTAGAAAAAAAATCCCTTCCTTTTCCCGTTTGGCAGTGCGTCGCCCATATCGCCCTAATGAACACACCGCCCCTGCATACAGTATAGGCCCCACCTGATAGAACCCAGGTGATATCACTCTATCTGTACTAGCCTAGTTAAAGTCATAACAAAGCTGCCTAAAGAAAGTGGGGTCACACAAACAAGCCATTATCACTCCAATAAGTCAAGAAGGTGTCTCCAGCTGTGAGTCTTGGACGTTTAACATGATTTGAACTCTAACTACCTACACATCTCTAAATTGCTTAGTTGCCAAATCTTGTGATTTATGAGGGGGCGGGACTTCACACCAGGATGTAAGTATCATGTGTAAAAACTAAAAGATAACAGGATACAAGGAAGGCATCACACAGCTGAAATAGCAAATCAGCAAGCAGAAAGGTAATGGGGCAAAGAATGGGTTTGTTGAACTGTCCAGACCCACATAACCAGCCCCTCCCCACCAATACACACAGCCACACAAACCCCCCTCCTGACTAGCCCCTCCCCACCAATACACACAGCCACACAAACCCCCCTCCTGACTAGCCCCTCCCCACCAATACACACAGCCACACAAACCCCCCTCCTGACTAGCCCCTCCCCACCAATACACACAGCCACACAAACCCCCCTCCTGACTAGCCCCTCCCCACCAATACACACAGCCACACAAACCCCCCTCCTGACTAGCCCCTCCCCACCAATACACACAGCCACACAAACCCCCCTCCTGACTAGCCCCTCCCCACCAATACACACAGCCACACAAACCCCCCTCCTGACTAGCCCCTCCCCACCAATACACACAGCCACACAAACCCCCCTCCTGACTAGCCCCTCCCCACCAATACACACAGCCACACAAACCCCCCTCCTCACTAGCCCAGCACAACTTCAAGCATCCTCACTGGTTAAGGAATTTGGACAATCCGGACACATCTCCTACCTGACAGCCCCAGATGCCCCATATACCCCATACACTAGCCCTTGACCAGCACACACACACACACACACACACACACATATACACACACACACACACACACACACATACACACACACACACACACACGCACAAACACAAATAAACACACAAACACTGATAGACACACATACACACACACGCAGAGATACAGACAGGTGCAAACTGGGGTAAATACGTGGGGGTGAAATGTTTTTCAGAATAAAACAAAACATTCACGTTTTGTATTATGTTTTAATCACCAAACAATTCTCTGGTTAGAATTAAATTAACCCTGCATGTTCTAAATTCACAGCTCTGGTTATTCATAAATTGTCCAGACCCACATCAGCAGCCCTCCCCACCAATACAGGGGCTGCATGTAGCCCTGCAGTTACAGTTTTTTTCAATTGTTTACACGCGATTTTGAAAACAGAGTTATTTTTGTCAAAATGTAATCACAATTATCCAAACACCACAATCAATTAGCAAAATTCCTAGATTGTTTGCAAAATGACACACTTCAGTCAAAACATACACACTTCAGTCAAAACATATACACATATTTGTGAAAATGCTATTTGTTTTCATTTAACCAACACAGTCATCAATGATCATACACTATTGCAGCCAGTTTCACACTGCTGTGATAAATAAAAAACACATTTGTAAAAAAAAAAAAAAAAAAGATTTTTGGCCAGACATTCTTACTGTATGTGAGAGATAATTTAGGTGACAAAAAATAGTGAGAAACTCACAACATTATTCATGATTTGTTTTGAGATATAAGGAGAATGTAGACAAATACTGTAGGCCTACTATAACCTTACCAAGCACTGCACAACACTTGATGCTGCAGACTGAATATTTCAAGTATTTATTTCAATACTTACAGTATTTCTTACCATAATCAGTTACAGTAATCAACCAACAATGATATCAATTACTGTAAACAAATAAAATCCGTAGACAAATAAAAATTACTGCATGAATTACAGTACATACACTTTGACTCTGAAGAAAAGTAAAGTAAAAGTAAACAGAAATGAAAGAAAACTACTGTAAAAGCAACAAGAATACTGTAACTATCCGTCTCTCCGTCTGGCTGGATCAGGCCATAACATTTCATCCACATCACAGGCTATGTCTTCATTGGCAAGGCACCGTTGGAAGAATCGCCTTGTGTGACGAATCCACCCCTGCACTGAAGCTGCTTCAATAAGATCACATGCCTGTTCCATGGCCTGAATGAGGGGCAAACGGTCATAAGGCCGCAGGTCATATACCTTCCACCGCCACGCTGAAAAAAAATATTCTATAGGATTCAGGAAGGGGGACTATGGGGGAAGGTATAAAACTTCAAAATCAGGGTGATCATGGAACCAGTTCTGGACTAGAGCAGCCCGATGAAATGAGACATTGTCCCAAACGACAATGTACCGCATCTGGTCCACTTGGTGTAATGCTGTGACAATCTCATGCAATCGGTCAAGAAATGCAAGTATCAGATTTGCATTATAGGGTCCCAGATTTGCATGGTGGTGGAGGACCCCATTTTGTGTGATAGCAGCGCAAAGGGTGATGTTACCCCCTCGCTGCCCTGGCACATTGGTGATTGCCCTGTGCCCAATTACATTTCTCCCTCTTCTTCTTGTTTTTGCAAGGTTAAATCCAGCCTCATCCACATATATAAATTCATGTTGAATTTCAGCAGCATCCATTTGCAAGACTCTCTGAAACACATTAAAGAAAATAGGATGATTTTCAATATCTATAGCACAGTATTTTTTTTGTGACAGAACATTATGAGCAGTGCATGATACCACACCATAGTCAGATGAACAATGCATACCTCCACATACTCATTGCGCAGATGTTTCACTCTCTCTGAATTTCTGTCAAATGGTACCCGATACAGTTGCTTCATGTATATTTGATTTTTCTTTAGGATTCGACCTAATGTTGACAGAGAGACTCGTTGGATGTTATTGAAAATATTGTCATCATTGATGATATTGGCTTGGATTTCTCGTAGCCTGATACAATTATTAGCCAATACCATGTTCACAATGGTGGCCTCTTGTACACGACTAAACATAGGGCCCCTTCCACCTTGGTGTCCTCGACCCTCAATCCTATGTAAAAACAAAATAAGATAAAAATAAATAAATATATATATATATATATATATATATATATATATATATATATATATATATATATATATATGCAGCCTACTGTCAAATGTCACAGTAAACAATATTGATTATACAAGCTTCAGTTTCAATGTATACTGTGTGGTTAGCTTACCTGTTTTCTCGATGAAATATCCGAATTACTGACGCAACAGTATTTCTGCTGAGATTTGGTTGAACTCTTTGTCCAGCTTCCATCAGTGTCAGTCCATGGTTGATAACATGGTCAATAAGTGTTGCACGGATTTCTCGAGTCAAATTTGGTCCTCGTCTTCTTTGTTCAGGTTCTATCAACTCTTCAAGTCCTTCTCTACCTCTTCCTCTACCTAGGTGTCTTCCTCTACCTCCTTCTCTTCCTCTACCTTCTTCTCCTCTACCTATGCCTCTTCCTCTACCTCCTTCTCCTCTTCCTCTACCGCCTTCATCTCCTCTTTGAGCTCCCCCTCTCATTCTCACTCTTCTTCTTCTTCTAACTCCTTCCATTTTTGTTGAAGACAGGTGAACTCACCTGCTGCCTTTTATAGCACACCTGAGTGCTGCGTTTTCAAATTAGCACATGTGTGCTTCCACACCTGGTAGATGTGTTTATCCAATTCGTTCATTAGTGTGGTAATTGGCAATCCGGTGCTTTGTAATTACAAGGAAGTAACCTCACGATCCTTATCTGTGTCTAAGGTGTGAAAATGTGTGTAGAGTTTTACAAATCACTGTGTGTAATGTTTTGCAAAAAGGGTGAGGCGGACATTGTGTGTAATGTTGTGCAAATCTGTGGAGGTGTTTTGCTCATTGGAGTACAATTTTGCTAATTGTGTGGAAATTTTAATTTTAGTGTGTAAACAATCGTAAAAAACTGTAAGAGCATTGGGCCAGTAACTGATCCCTGAGCCGATGTGCCCTTGAGCAAGGTACTCAACCCTAATTTCTCCAGTAACTCGCTCTGTATAAGAGCTTCTGCTAAATGACTAAAATGTAAATGTAAAAATGCATGTGGACATAACTATATTTAACAAGTTCCATCTTGACTATCCCATCACAATACAATAGCCCCTTGATCAACACAATAGTCTCTGTCACTCCACCAACAACTTTCACAACATTTCTGCACACAGACACTAGGACCCCTCCTCACATCAGAACAGATGGCACTATGCATTGTGGCAAGTAGTGTTCTCTTGGCATCCGCCAAATCCAGATTCGTCCGTCGGACTGCCAGATGGTGAAGTGTGATTAATCACTCCAGAGAACACGTTTTCACTGCTCCAGAGTCCAATGGCGGCGAGCTTTACACCACTCCAGCCGACGCTTGGCATTGCGCATGGTGATCTTAGGCTTGTGTACGGCTGCTCGGCCATGGAAACCCATGTCATGAAGCTCCCGACGAACAGTTCTTGTGCTGACGTTGTTTCTAGAGGCTGTTTGGAACTCAGTAGTGAGTGTTGCAACTGAGGACAGACGATTTTAGCACTCGGTGGTCCCGTTCTGTGAGCTTCTGTGGCCTACCTCTTTGCAGCTAAGCCGTTGTTGCTCCAAGATGTTTCCACTTCACAATAACAGCACTTACAGTTGACTGGGGCAGCTCTAGCAGAGCAGAAATTTGACCAATTGACTTGTTAGAAAGGTGGCATCCTATGATGGTGCCACGTTGAAAGTCACTGAGCTCTTTAGTACGGGCCATTCATTTTACATTTTAGTCATTTAGCAGACGCTCTTATCCAGACCGACATACAGTTAGTGAGTGCATACATTTTTCACACTGGCCTCCCGTGGGAAACGAACCCACAACCCTGGCGTTCCAAGCGCCATGCTCTACCAACTGAGCTACAGGAGGGACTACTGCCAATGTTTGTTTATGGAGATTGCATGGCTGTGTGCTCGATTTTATACACCTGTCAGCAATAGGTATGGTTGAAATAGCCGAATCCACTAATTTGAAGGGGTGTAGTGTATTTACATCTTGGTGTCACCTAGGTGTGTTATTCAAATCCTAGGCAGATGTCCCGCCCCCTCATAAATCAACAAGGTGAGCAAAATAATTTGACAGAAACCACCCTACAATAACTACTAATGTATTATTTGACTTGTTAAGCATATTTTTACTCCTGAACTTATTTAGGCTTGCCATAATGTAGGGGTTGAATACTTATTGACTCAATACATTTCAGCTATTCATTTTAAATTAATTTGTAGAAAATTCTAAATATCAATTCGACTTTGACATTATGGGGTATTGTGTGTAGGCCAGTGACACAACATTTCAATTGTATCCATTTTAAATTCAAGTTGTACACAACAACATTTGGAAAAAGTTATAGGGTGTGAGTACTCTCTTAAAATGCATTTACTTAAAGTGATTTTGTAGTCACTAACTCAAACCTATAGAGTCACTGTGACCCTGAAGGGGGTCCAGAATTGAGTTGTATCAGCTTGAAAATGTTGAGTAACGCCCCCACTAAGCCATGCCTCCAATATAATCTTTCAGTGTGAATTGTAGAGTTACCTCCCATTACTTTATTTGTTAGTGACAGAGACATGGTTGTTGAATTCGTTCATTTTCAGTCCTGTGGGCTTCACCAAGTGAGTTCCTAGGCAAACGTTATCATTATATTTAAACTCTTTATGACAATACATTACATACAGTGAGGGAAAAAAGTATTTGATCCCCTGCTGATTTTGTACGTTTGCCCACTGACAAAGACATGATCAGTCTATAATTTTTATGGTAGGTTTATTTGAACAGTGAGAGACAGAATAACAACAACAAAATCCAGAAAAACGCATGTCAAAAATGTTATAAATTGATTTGCATTTTAATGAGGGAAATAAGTATTTGACCCCTCTGCAAAACATGACGTAGTACTTGGTGGCAAAACCCTTGTTGGCAATCACAGAGGTCAGACATTTCTTGTAGTTGGCCACCAGGTTTGCACACATCTCAGGAGGGATTTTGTCCCACTCCTTTTTGCAGATCTTCTCCAAGTCATTAAGGTTTCGAGGCTGACGTTTGGCAACTCTAACCTTCAGCTCCCTCCACAGATTTTCTATGGGATTAAGGTCTGGAGACTGGCTAGGCCACTCCAGGACCTTAATGTGCTTCTTCTTGAGCCACTCCTTTGTTGCCTTGGCCGTGTGTTTTGGGTCATTGTCATGCTGGAATACCCATTCATGACCCATTTTCAATGCCCTGGCTGAGGGAAGGAGGTTCTCACCCAAGATTTGATGGTACATGGCCCCGTCCATCATCCCTTTGATGCCGTCCCCTTAGCAGAAAAGCACCCCCAAAGCATAATGTTTCCACCTCCATGTTTGACGGTGGGGATGGTGTTCTTGGGGTCATAGGCAGCATTCCTCCTCCTCCAAACACGGCGAGTTGAGTTGATGCCAAAGAGCTTGATTTTGGTCTCATCTGACCACAACACTTTCACCCAGTTCTCCTCTGAATCATTCAGATGTTCATTGGCAAACTTCAGACGGGCCTGTATATGTGCTTTCTTGAGCAGGGGGACCTTGCGGGCGCTGCAGGATTTCAGTCCTTCACGGCGTAGTGTGTTACCAATTGTTTTCTTGGTGACTATGTTCCCAGCTGCCTTGAGATCATTGACAAGATCCTCCCGTGTAGTTCTGGGCTGATTCCTCACCATTCTCATGATCATTGCAACTCCACAAGGTGAGATCTTGCATGGAGCCCCAGGCCGAGGGAGATTGACAGTCTTTTGTGTTTCTTCCATTTGCGAATAATCGCACCAACTGTTGTCACCTTCTCACCAAGCTGCTTGGCGATGGTCTTGTAGCCCATTCCAGCCTTGTGTAGGTCTACAATCTTGTCCCTGACATCCTTGGAGAGCTCTTTGCTCTTGGCCATGGTGGAGAGTTTGGAATCTGATTGATTGATTGCTTCTGTGGACAGGTGTCTTTTATACAGGTAACAAACTGAGATTAGGAGCACTCACTTTAAGAGTGTGCTCCTAATCTCACCTCGTTACCTGTATAAAAGCCCTGGGAGCCAGAAATATTTCTGAATGAGAGGGGGTCAAATACTTATTTCCCTCATTAAAATGAAAATCAATTTATAACATTTTTGACATGCGTTTTTCTGGATTTTTTGTTGTTGTTATTCTGTCTCACACTGTTCAAATAAACCGACCATTAAAATTATAGACTGCTCATTTCTTTGTCAGTGGGCAAACGTACAAAATCAGCAGGGGATCAAATACGTTTTTTCCCTCACTGTATCTCATAAGGCCTAATACAGTGGCCTGAAACTCCTGGTTTACAGTAGTGATGTTACGTTCGATGCCAGCGCTCCGAAGCACGTGTCGACATAGCTAAACAGTGTACTTCGAAGCATTGTGCCGATGCCTGTATTACTTTATCAGAAGCACGTGATCAATGAAGTCCGAAACTTTGTTTCGTCGAACAACCACCGACGGAGTGTGGGACGACATCTATAATAATTTGTCTGCTCTAAATTATTTTGATCAGCAGGTGCCATTAGTGTACACTGTGTTGATCAAAGCCTTGAGTAATGAACATATTTTCAACTTTGTTGGCTGGAAAACCTCAATTCAGGGGGCTTTGTTTCCCCACCACTAGTTTACAGGCCACATCTGCAAAATTCTGGTTACTTTCCCAAAATCCCCAGATTTTCAAAAGATCCTGATTGAAGGATTTCCAGGAATTTTCCAAACAGGATTTCAGGAAAACCTGGGAAATTTACCAGAATTTTGCAACCCTGCCTACAAGTCACATTATGCTGGCTTGAAAAGAGATGTGTGATTCCTATTGGAATCCAACCAGAGTTAGGATATCATATATCCTACAGTTGAAATGTGTATTCACCGGCAACCTGCATTTATAATGACTGCCAGGGTTAGGAACAGTGGAACTTGAAACTGGAACAACCATTTCAGTAACAGGTGCAAAATTTCCAACTAAGTGATTGGATTAGTTTAGAAAAATGTATGTTATTTATCATGTAGCATAAGACTAATCAATAAACTACTCAATGTATGTGCAAAAACACATATTAAAAACAATTCCCCAAAAACCACCTGCAGTAGAGCATGCTGGGAAAAAAGTTAATTTGTTATTATAACTTGAAAAAATTGTTGATGTGACTTCTCATTTAGTTTTGAGTCAGCACCACATAAACATTTTAAGTAATAATGACTTTTCATTGACTTTGAGTTCAACTTTCTAGAAGTATTTGAGTTAAAAAATGCCTTGTGGGTTACAGTGTGGGTGCGTCCCAAATTGCACCCTATTCCCTACTTACAGTAGTGCACAATGTTTGATAGGGCTCTGGTCAAAAGCATTTACCCTATATAGGGAATAGGGTGTCATTGGAGTGGCAGCCTCTGTCTCACAAGGAGGAGGCCGTGTAGTACTCATTCTCCCACTCAGTCTGTGTGTTTGTTTTTTGAGGGTTTACCATTTCATGCATGGTAAGTAGAGTCTGTGTGTATGTGTGTGTTTGTGTGTGCACGTGCATGCTTGTGTCTTTCAGTGTGTGTGGTTGATTCTGAGGGTTTACCATTTCATGCATGGCTGTTCACACGAGGCAGGGCCAGGTGGAGGGAGGCCTGCTTTAAACAGTGATGAATAGCATAAGTACCGGCATTAAGAGGCCATATGCAACGTAGGATCTAGAGAACACACACAGACACACAGACACACACACACACACACACACACACACACACACACACACACACACAGACACAGACACACACACACATACACATACACATACACACACAGACACACACACACACAGACACACACACAAAAGAGGCCATATGCAGTGTTGGATCTGGACAAAACCCTTTCCATAGCTTCCTGGAAGAGAAAAGCTTCCTTGTGTGTATTTTTTGTTTGTTTTTCACGCTGCCTCTGCTTATAGAGCTCGCCAGCTTGTAGTCCTAAAACCTGGAAATAAGTTACCTCTGGGTTCTTATACGTTTTGATCAATGAGATAATAGCAGTCAGTTAACATGATCTTTATGAATTATGAAGTTTCTATGTGATTTACACGTTTTTTATGATGACATAAATTCTTTAAATTCACTAAAAGTGACGTTAGCTGATGAAGATGATCTCATAGAACAAAAGTTATACGATCTCCTAAACCTGTGTCTACCACACTATTTTCAACGTTTATCCAAAATACCTACATTTTCCTCATAGGCTTTGTCCAACGAACCATGGCGGGGTTAGTGCCTACAAAAAGACGCCATTACTATTTCTCTCTATTGGAAAGTTATTTTTAAAAGTTTTCTGTTGCATGATGCCCTTATAAACATGCCCTGGTTCTCTTGCCAACAATGACGAGACAGCCTACAGGGAGGAGGTGAGGGCTCTGGGATTGTGGTGCCAGGAAAATAACCTCTCACTCAACGTCAACAAAACAAAGGAGATGATCGTGGACTTCAGGAAACAGCAGAGGCCCCCCCGCACAACAGTGCCTCTTCAAACTCAGGAGGCTGAAGAAATTTGGCTTGGCACCTAAAACCCTCACAAACTTTTACAGATGTACAATTGAGAGAATCCTGTTGGGCTGTATCACCGCCTGCAACCACAGGGCTCTCCAGAGGGTGGTGCATTTACCAGGGTGTGATACAGCCCGACAGGATTCTCTCAATTGTACATCTGTAAAAGTTTGTGAGGGTTTTAGGTGCCAAGCCAAATTTCTTCAGCCTCCTGAGGGAATCACGGGGGGCAAACTACCCGCCCTCCAGGACACCTACAGCACCCGATGTCACAGGAAGGCCAAAACTATCATCAAGGACAACAACCAACCAAGCCATGGCCTGTTCACCCCGCTATCGTCCAGAAGGTGAGGTCAGTACAGGTGCATCAAATCTGGGACCGAGAGACTGAAGAACAGCTTCTATCTCAAGGCCATCAGACTGTTACAGTTTTTTTCGATTGCTAACAAGCATTGTTCAATACTGCAGATATATGTGCAAAACTCTAAATACAGTTATCACAACTACACTATGTGGCAACCTGTGGATCATTTGTCATTGCTTTGACACAAAATGCATTCAATGACAACATCTTTCAAATTACATAAATACTTGTCTCACAAAAACATATTTACCAACAAAACTCTATGTATCTACAGACCATTTTGCAAATATTAAGATATCCTTATCAAAACTGTTAAACTCAAGTTCAAAAACTATTGAAAATTGAATTAGACTGCCATTTTTTACATCGCTACAGTAAAAGCAAAATAGAAATTGTAAAGTAAAAATAAAATAATAATAACTCTTAATTATTCACAGCTGATTTTCATTCTACATTCCGTAACTGAAGACCTACCCAGGTGTTTTCAATTTTTATGTCATTATCATCTTTACAAAAGGGGACATCTTTGGAATATATTTTACATAAACATGGACCCAGCCAGAGATCATGTAGTGGCTTACAGAAGTGGAAGAGTTGCCGGGAGAGGCAGAGGATTATGTATCCGTGGTGGAAGACGACTGAGGGGAAGACCCAAAGTTGTAGTGTCAGATGAGATGAGGGCTACAATCATTGATCGTGTTGTCAATCATGGTCTATCAATGATAGATGCTGGTCTCAGAGTGCAGCCAAATTTGCAACGCTCAACTGTGTCATCTATTATAAGAACCTTCCAGTAAACTAACAGGTAAGATATGCATTCTGCATGGGCATCTAACTGTACTGAATATTACTGTAGAGTAGTAAATCGAGCAAAAGCTAGGACCCAACGGTTACCAAATGGAGGGGGGTGAGGTAGGATTTTCTCTGCTCAGCAGGAAGCTGTAATTGTTGACATGGTCATTAGCAACAATGCCATAAAACTCAGAGAAATTCAAGAGAGAGTGTTGGCAGACAATAATACATTTCAAAATGTTGAAAGTGTAAGCACGACAACCATTGCTAGAGTCTTGACAAAGCATCATATCAGCATGAAGCAGGTGTACACTGTTCCCTTTGAGAGGTACTCTGATCGTGTCAAGGAACTCCGGTACCAATATGTCCAGATAAGATGTATATATCCTGTAATACAGTACTGTTTTTACTGTAAACAAAACCCAACAGAGCACTGCACACTCAGCAGTGATTTCAGTTACAGTATACTGTAATGTAAACTACTGTTATAGAATAACTGTTATGTTGCCCTGTGGATTTACAATATTTTAGAGTGTCATGGAGCTTGAAGCCAGGCTGGTTTTAACATGGCCAAAACACGCCGACGTGGAAGGAATATGATTGGGAAAAGAGCAACAGTGAATGTCCTGGGCCAGAGGGGTGCCAACATCACAATGTGTGCCGCAATATCCTCTGAAGGATTGCTGTTACATAAACCACTAATTGGGCCATACAACACAGAGTGCCTCATTTCATTCATGGATGACCTCCATGGAAGGCTTTTGCCAGGTGAAGAAAGAGGGCAAGTAAGAAGAAATATGGAAACCTGGGTGATTGTATGGGACAATGTGGAATTTCACCACTCCCATGCAGTCACAGAGGATGGTGTCACTTTTCCTCCCCCTTACTCTCCCTTCCTCAACCCCATAGAATAATTATTTTCCTCATGGAAGTGGAACGTTTATGAAGAGGACATCAAATGATCAAATGTCACTATTGGATGCAATGAATGCAGGATGCCTGGATATCTCTGCAGAAGATTGCCAGGGATGGATCAAGCATGCAAAGAGATTCTTTCCCAGGTGTATTGCGCGAGAGGCCATACGGTATAATGTGGATGAGAACTTGTGGCCCAATGCAGCAGACAGGGTTGACTAGCATTGTTATATATCTGTTTCATTTGGACAATATTCTATACATATTCATAGTCTGTATACACTTTTTGTTTGTTTAACAGTACTGGAATTATTTATTTTTGTGTATTTTGGAATTACAGTAATTTGCAAAAATACAGTAAATTGTATTGAAGCATATTGCAGCCTTTCTGCTTTATTTCTTTACATATCTTGCAGGACATTCTATACAGTACAGGTTTGCCACTCTTCTTTTGTAAAAATGACTGTTGGTTCATCTAAAAAAAATATGATATTAAAGACAAATTGACACAGTTTCAAGTGGTAGCTGTTTTTAGAGTTTTGTAGGTCATAATACAATGAATGACAAAGTGTGCATGTCATGAGAGACTGTTAGCTTTCATTTGGTAGAACAATTTGCTTTTGAGACATGTAGGATGTGCATTGCCAAGTTGCATGTTTTGATAACTGTATTTAGAGTTTTGCACATGTATCCGCAGTATCGAACAATGCTTGTTAGCAATCGAAAAAAAAACTGTAAATAGCCTTCACTAGCACCTTAGAGGCTGCTGCCTATATACATAGATTAGAAATCACTGGCCACTTTAATAAATGGAACACTTGTCACTTTAATAATGTTTACATATCTTGCATTACTCATCTCATATGTATATACTGTATTCTATACTATTCTACTGTATCTTAGTCTATGCCGCTCTGACATTGCTTGTCCATATCATTATTTATATATTCTTAATTCCATTGCTTTACTTAGATTTGTGTGTATTGGGTATATGTTGTGAAATTGTTAGAAATTACTTGTTAGATATTACTGCACTGTCGGAGCTAGAAACACAAGCATTTCGCTACACCCACAATAACATCTGCTAAACACGTGTATGAGACCAATACAATTTGATTTGATTTGATGATTTGATTTGGGAATATTCCGTCCTTCTGTATTTGCCTCACTGTACAGGTTAGGGTTTTGTTTGTTTGTCTTGTGAAGAGTGTGTATTTCTGTCTTATCCAATTATTCCTATTTGTGGAAATAAATGGTCAAATAATTGATACATTACTATAAGGCTACGTAACGTCTCCATGGTAACTATTGTATAAAAAAACACAATGCTGCCTTGAGCTACATTTGAAACAACATTTTGTACAATAAAGAGGAATTCAAAAGGCACTCGCTCATCTGAGCTATCTTTTTTGCAGGTGCATGGTAACTGTTGAATAAGATGTGAAAAAAGAAGAAACACACACTGCTCTTGCTAGTATCACTGCTCTTTAATAAGCTTTACGTATTGGCCTCAAGGCCTTCGTCAGAGCTTTTTTTGAAAGCTATGACGAAGGCCTTGAGGCCAATACGTAGGCTTATTAAAAAGCAGTGATACTAGCAAGAGCAGTGTGCGTGTTTCTTCTTTTTTCACATCTTGTACAATAAAAAGGAAAGCAATATCAGCATTAAACTGGAATGTTCTAGGCACCACTTTACTTTACTACATTATTCCATATGTGTTATTTCATAGTTTTGATGTCTTCACTACTATTCTACAACTTAGAAAATAGTAAAAATAAAGAAAAACCATTGAATGAGTAGGTGTGTCCAAACTTTTGACTGGTACTGTATAAAAAACAATACGTAAGTATATAGTGCTAACAAGTGTGGTACGTCGTGCCTTAGCCTCCTTGTTGACCCACCAGTCACCCACGGGGATTGGGGGTCCTTACAAATGCATGATCCTCATTTG
The DNA here is from genome assembly GCF_020615455.1 of Coregonus clupeaformis. Classification (NCBI taxonomy): domain Eukaryota; kingdom Metazoa; phylum Chordata; class Actinopteri; order Salmoniformes; family Salmonidae; genus Coregonus; species Coregonus clupeaformis. Next base: position 18,693,319 of record NC_059222.1, on the reverse strand, counting down.
CACTTTGTGTGGCACATAAAGTCTTCATCTCAAATGGCACCCTATTCCCTATAAATTGGACTAGTTTTGCCCAGGGCCCATAGAGTTCTGGTCAAAAGTAGTGCAATATAAAGGGAATAGGGTGGCAATTAGGATGCAGGCAAAATTGACGTTGACTGCAACATTTCACTGCTCTCTCGGTGGCCTCCCTCCACCGGCAGTGCTTGTTGAAGTAGAACCATGTCTACATCCCAAATGGCACCCTGGTCGCCACTATGTGGGGAATATGGTGTAATTTGGGACGCAGGGCATGAGTAAGTTGGCAGGTAGCTTAGTGGTTAAGAGCGTTGTGCCAGTAACCGAAAGGTCGCTGGTTCTAATCCCTGAGCCGACTAGGTGAAAAATCTGTCTGTGCCCTTGAGCAAGGCACTTAACCCTAATTGCTCTGGATAAGAGCATCTGCTAAATGACTAAAAATGTTTTAAAAATTGTAAGTCCTGGGATAGATAGGGACACATGCCTCAGGGGAGAGGAAAGACGGCTAACAAGCTCACATTAGGCATGGCAAGCGTATAGTGCGTATTGTTGAAACACACACACAGATGCAGGCATGGAACGCATGCGCACACACACATATACATGCTCAGAAATACACACACACACCTGCACACACATACACTCTGGGTGTTGGCATGCAATCAAGAGACTGAAATGGAGAGGGTGTTAGACAGGGAACTGGTAGAGAAAGCGGAATTAGCTTACGTAATGTAAATCCTTGGCACTGATACGGCCTCTCATATCACTTGAATGATGCTCTGAAACACAGACTGCTTTCCAAATGACACCTTGTTCCCTTAATAGTGCACTACTTTTGATCAGGGCCAATAAGATTCTGGTCAAAAGTAGTGCGCTATGTAGGGAATTGGGTGCCATTTGGGATGCACCCACATAGTGATGAGTCAGACTGAGAAATAATCTGAATCTAATAGTTGGAGATCTATCTATACTGAACTAAAATATAAACGTAACATTTAAAGTGTTGGTCCCATGTTTCATGAGCTGAAATAAAAGATCCCAGAAATGTTTCATACGTACAAAAAGCTTATTTCTCTCAAATGTTGTTGCCAAATTTGTTTACATCCCTGTTGGTGAGCATTTTCCCTTTGCCAAGATAATACATCCACCTGACAGGTGTGGTATATCAAGAAGCTGATTAAACCACATGATCATTACACAGGTGCAACTTGTGCTAGGGACAATAAAAGGCCACTTTAAAATCTGCAGTTTTGTCACACAACAAAATTCCACAGATGTCTCAAGTTTTGAGGGAGCGCGCAATTGGCATGCTGACTGCAGGAATGTCCACCAGAGCTGTTGCCAGAGAATTGAATCCGCCTCCAAAGTCGTTTAGAGAATTTGGCAGTACTTCTAACCGGACTAAAAACCGCAGACCACGTGTAACCACAACAGCCCAGGACCTTTACATCCTGCTTCTTCACCTGTGGGATCGTCTGAGACCAGCTATCCATACAGCTGATGATCCTGAGGATAATTTCTGTCTGTAATAAAGCCCTTTTGTGGGGGAAAACCCATTCTGATTGGCTGGGCCTGGCTCCTCAGTGCCCCTGCCCAGTCATGTGAAATCCATAGATTAGTGCCTAATGAATTTATTTCAATTGACTGATTTCCTTATATGAACTGTAACTCAGTAAAATCTTGAAATTGTTGCATGTTGCGTTTATATTTTTGTTCAGTATATATCAATCAGCCATCTAATCTATCTGCCACCAAAGACTACTGACTACTGATTGGTGAAACAGGGGACAGCGTCTTTCTGTCTGTAAAATAAGTGGGGTGCCTACTCTACAGTATCTGTACATCTATCTCTTTTGCTAATTAGCGTTGAAGTCTACAGGAGCTCCTTAATTGCTGAAATCTCCCAGTAACCCTTCAATATCCTGCTACTGTGCATTACATAATCCTTCTCCTGAGACGTCCTCAGAAACGGACCACTCTTTCTTTTTGTCTGTAAAAGAAGTGGATGCCTAACTGTATCTGTGCTCCTTCTTTCCTCCCTCCACCTTCTACACTGTCCTCACTGAATCCTCCTTCTGAAACAGGATGGCTACTGCACACTGTCCTCACTGAATCCTCCTTCTGAAACAGGATGCCTACTGTACACTGTCCTCACTGAATCCTCCTTCTGAAACAGGGTGACTACTGTACACTGTCCTCACTGAATCCTCCTTCTGAAACAGGGTGCCTACTGTACACTGTCCTCACTGAATCCTCCTTCTGAAACAGGGTGCCTACTGTACACTGTCCTCACTGAATCCTCCTTCTGAAACAGGATGCCTACTGCACACTGTCCTCACTGAATCCTCCTTCTGAAACAGGATGCCTACTGTACACTGTCCTCACTGAATCCTCCTTCTGAAACAGGGTGCCTACTGTATGCTGTCCTCACTGAATCCCCCTTCTGAAACAGGGTGCCTACTGTACACTGTCCTCACTGAATCCTCCTTCTGAAACAGGGTGCCTACTGTACACTGTCCTCACTGAATCCTCCTTCTGAAACAGGGTGCCTACTGTACACTGTCCTCACTGAATCCTCCTTCTGAAACAGGGTGCCTACTGTATGCTGTCCTCACTGAATCCTCCTTCTGAAACAGGATGCCTACTGTACAGTATTTATTTCTTTCCTACAGAGTCTTCCGTCCTCCTCATTGAATCCTCCTCTACACCCTGGTCCGGAGCCAGAAGATGAGATTTTTCACATGGGCAGCCTCTCTCTCCCACTTTAAATGATTTTTTGTAAATAAATAAACAGTCTTCCCCTGCCAAGCATGAACATGTGTAGTGATAAATAATATTTAACAATCTACATTTGATAAACCTGACTATCTGACTCCATTTTATATTATTGTAAAACCATGTGCAATCAAGTGTTACGCGATCATGAGGTCAAGGAATGGTCATGAGAAGCTAATATCAAAGCAAGTATTATTGATTAACTTTGTAAAATGAAAGGTATAAACTTCAGTTACAAAACATTAACAAGCATTACAAAGCATTATTCTAGGCATGTAAGACAAAGCATGAACAAAGAGATGCCTAGCAGGCCAGAGGCCTTGAAGCCTAGGAAATGAGAATTGATCATACAACCTTCTTCCATGGACTGGATTCATGATAAGAGACAGAACAAAGGCATTTCTTTCCATTTAGAACATCTGAAGGGCTAACTTTTTCAAACCAAAACCAACTACCATTGACCAATCAAACGACACCAAGTTTACAGTAACCTGATCACCCAGGCCCAATTCACATGGTGTCACAGCATCTATTGGATTGTGTGGGAGATGAGACCAATGTAAATAAGGCAGAATTCCTAAAGACAATAAAATCCTTTGCATAGAGTAATTTAGAGTCACATCTGCTCCTGCAACGCCCTCTACTGCTCATCCTGTGTCTCCTTGACCTGCCGCCACTCCCCCAGTACTCTCTCCCTCTCCCTCTCTCTCTCTGTGTGTGTGTGTGTGTGTGATTGTGTGGGCGGAGACAGGTGTGCTGGAGTCAGAGCAGATCCCCACCAGCTGCAACCTGTTCCATAATCAAGACCTCTACAAATACTCAGTCCTGCCACTTCCACACTGCCAGATCGTAATCTCTGCTAAGTCAGTCTATGGTTCTAGCCGTTTGTTACTATTCAGATCCTGTTATCCTGTTGTGCCTGTTTTCCTTGCCTGACTCTGTTTTCCTCTCCGCTACAGTTCTGCCCGGTCCGACTCTGGTCCCTGTCTCCAGTCCCACGTCTCGGCATCCTGCTACTCTGTCCTGGATTCCCCACTCTACTACTCCCTTGGATTCCCCTCCGGACCTGCTCACCCTGTCTCAACCCCCCCAGCTCCAGCCTCAGCTGCACCTGGTTTCCAGCAGTTTCCCCTGACCTGCACTCCTACTTCCCCCTGTGTTTCAATAAATACCTTGGTTACTTCATCCCAGTCTCCTCATCTGAGTCTGCTCTTGGGTTCCCCTGTTCCACTCCGCGTAACAGATGCAAGTTACCACCGAGATCACACAGCCATATACAGTGGGGAGAACAAGTATTTGATACACTGCCGATTTTGCAGGTTTTCCTACTTACAAAGCATGTAGAGGTCTGTAATTTTTATCATAGGTACACTTCAACTGTGAGAGACGGAATCTAAAACAAAAATCCAGAAAATCACATTGTATGATTTTTAAGTTATTAATTTGCATTTTATTGCATGACATAAGTATTTGATACATCAGAAAAGCAGAACTTAATATTTGGTACAGAAACCTTTGTTTGCAATTACAGAGATCATACGTTTCCTGTAGGTCTTGACCAGGTTTGCACACACTGCAGCAGGGATTTTGGCCCACTCTTCCATACAGACCTTCTCCAGATCCTTCAGGTTTCGGGGCTGTCGCTCGGCAATACGGACTTTCAGCTCCCTCCAAAGATATTCTATTGGGTTCAGGTCTGGAGACTGGCTAGGCCACTCCAGGACCTTGAGATGCTTCTTACGGAGCCACTCCTTAGTTGCCCTGGCTGTGTGTTTCGGGTCGTTGTCATGCTGGAAGACCTAGCCACGACCCATCTTCAATGCTCTTACTGAGGGAAGGAGGTTGTTGGCCAAGATCTCGCGATACATGGCCCCATCCATCCTCCCCTCAATACGGTGCAGTCGTCCTGTCCCCTTTGCAAAATAGCATCCCCAAAGAATGATGTTTCCACCTCCATGCTTCACGGTTGGGATGGTGTTCTTGGGGTTGTACTCATCCTTCTTCTTCCTCCAAACACGGCGAGTGGAGTTTAGACCAAAAAGCTCTATTTTGGTCTCATCAGACCACACGACCTTCTCCCATTCCTCCTCTGGATCATCCAGATGGTCACTGGCAAACTTCAGACGGGCCTGGACATGCGCTGGCTTGAGCAGGGGGACCTTGCGTGCGCTGCAGGATTTTAATCCATGACGGCGTAGTGTGTTACTAATGGTTTTCTTTGAGACTGTGGTCCCAGCTCTCTTCAGGTCATTGACCAGGTCCTGCCGTGTAGTTCTGGGCTGATCCCTCACCTTCCTCATGATCATTGATGCCCCACGAGGTGAGATCTTGCATGGAGCCCCAGACCGAGGGTGATTGACCGTCATCTTGAACTTCTTCCATTTTCTAATAATTGCGCCAACAGTTGTTGCCTTCTCACCAAGCTGCTTGCCTATTGTCTTGTAGCCCATCCCAGCCTTGTGCAGGGCTACAATTTTATCCCTGATGTCCTTACACAGCTCTCTGGTCTTGGCCATTGTGGAGAGGTTGGAGTCTATTTGATTGAGTGTGGGGACAGGTGTCTTTTATACAGGTAACGAGTTCAAACAGATGCAGTTAATAAAGGTAATGAGTGGAGAACAGGAGTGCTTCTTAAAGAAAAACTAACAGGTCTGTGAGAGCCGGAATTCTTACTGGTTGGTAGTGATCAAATACTTATGTCATGCAATAAAATGCAAATTAATTACTTAAAAATCATACAATGTGATTTTCTGGATTTTTGTTTTAGATTCCGTCTCTCACAGTTGAAGTGTACCTATGATAAAAATTACAGACCTCTACATGCTTTGTAAGTAGGAAAACCTGCAAAATCGGCAGTGTATCAAATACTTGTTCTCCCCACTGTAGATGGCATCAGAGTCCTCTTCGGGAAAGTTTCAAATAGATACCTAACATGGATACCTAACATGGATGCAATTGTCTTATTCTAACACACATTGCTGTAGTCAATCTTCTGGATACTATAACAGCGAGAGAAAGAGATACATTTTGGCCCCTTAAAGTGGACGTGCTGATTGATCCTTGGCCACTGTCTTAGGCCATTTGCCATGCAGACCCAGAGCTGGCAGAGAGCACATAGATTAGTACAGAGCCTACACACCCAAATGATCCTCTCAGAGCAGAGAGCTTTTTTAAAAATGATAATGTACATTAGCTATTTTATAGCCAAAAGGTTGAGTTACAGTATCTTAAATACCAAAAAGTAAAACCATACAATTATACATTGCTGACAATTCAAAACGAAAAGGTTGAGGAATGGTATATGGCTAACAGGCTCACATTAGGCATCTGCCCCCTGGTATATTATGCTCCCAAAGTGTAGTTTAATCAGACAAATGGGTCTTGGTCAGGAGATTTTGGTGTTGTATATTGCCATCAATTTCAAATGTAGGAATTAGCGTGGGAGATTATTTAGTTTGCATAGTCATTACTCATCTACAGTGTAGATAGGATGAACAAGAAAGCAGAGACTGAAGAAGTGAATTCACATTGTGTGTGTGTGCATGGTGTTTATGCCTGTATATGTGTCTGTGTGCTGTTCACAAATTTCTTGAATAGATTAAAGTGCATTGACGCGTCTCTCTCTCTCTATAAGTTCACGCTTAGTAGAGCAGTGAAGACACTCGGATATCTGGCAAAGGAAATAAAAAGAGCATGGAATGTTTCCACATAAAGAAATTGAGTTTAAAACTGGAGGCATGTGTCCCATAAAACAAAAGTGGGTAGCACTTCCTATTACACTGAATGAATGAATGAATGAATCAATCAATCCACACTAGGACATACATATTCTATGGGAATTCAAATGAAACTGCTGTTATTTGTTAGTCTATTGTTGCCCAACGTGAACACTTCATTCAGCAATTAGACAAGAAAACGAACGATATTATAATGAGAAGGTGAAGCACAAAGTCTAAACCACACAAAGCCAGCTAACCAACAGCCACACAGCATGAGAGCATTGGAGTGGCCTCCATTGACATTAATGGGTTAACAAAGTCAACCATACAGCCCCGTATGAGGTCAAGACTCTGACCTTTCCCTGCAACGCTGCTGCCCACATACAGTCTGCAGGCTCAGTACCCAGGGGAACCTGGCTAGTACACAACATAGTTACTGCATGAGGCACAGCAAGTGTGTAAAACAAAGGTAATGGGATTGAGAGTGAGCTGTCCCAATCCCCCCAGCGCTCTAGAACCCTCCAGAGTGGGGTCAAAGGGAATAGAATGTGATAGAATGAGTCTCACAAGGTGAGAGTTCAGTGGGAATTCTGATGCTCTGATTGGTCGAAACGAAACAGAAGGCTATCAGCAGTGTAATCAGGAGAAGGAAATGGAGATGACTGGACACACACTCAGGAAAAAAAGAAAGCAGGGAAGGCCAAAAAACGATTTGAGACGCTCCACTCTACAAGAACTGAGCAAAGAGGGGATCTCCTGGCTAGAGCCCTTGCCCAGAAGAGAGTGAGGTGGAGAGCCATCCATGGTGGACACCCTATGCTCCCAAGGGGACAAAGCGGTTTAAGTCACATAAGTCAAGTAAGAAAATATTTCTCTAAGAATCAAACATCAAAATATTATTCCCTCTCTCTTCCACTCTCTCTCTTCCTCTCACTTGCTCTCTTTCTCTCCCTTCCTCTCTCTCTACCTTCCTCTCTCTCTCTCTCCCTTCCTCTCTCGCTCTCCCTTCCTCTCTCTCTCTCTCTCCCTTCCTCGCTCTCTCTCTCTCAGTGCGTGCTGGGAGTTTTTTGGAGTTTGAGTGTTTGGTGTGGAGGGCTCTGTCCTAACTTATTTCTTGATTCTTTCCTTGGTCTTTTCTTTAAATTTTTATTTTCTATGGGTGGAGGGTTAATGCACTGTTTGTTTTAGTGGTACCTACTGTTTCATTTTTCAAAGTTAGGGAGGAAGAGGACAGATGTTTAGTTTCCTGGGGATTTGAACGGTGTGGTGTGAGCGATGGCTTCGCAGCCTAGCGCGGAGGAGACGCTGTCGTTACGGCATGGATTCAGGTGTGTTCCCGAGAATGGAATTAAGGTGGAGGAGGTTCTGCTCGCGGTCGGCGAACAGGTAGGAGCTGAATTTATACATTCTGCTTCCAGAATGAACAAAGCTGTGGTTGTGTTCATGAAAAGAGCACATTTGGTGTGTAGGCTCATTTCTAGTGGAATATTTGTAAGGGGTGTGTTGGTGCCAATTTCTCCTCTTTCTACCCCTTCGACTAGGGTGGTAGTTGCAAATTTGCCTCTGTTTATTACGGATGATCAAATCAGGAAGGAGCTGAGTTGTTTTGGTAAGTTTGCTAGTGGTTTTCGTGTACTGTCGGCAGGATTTCAGGCAGATGCCGTCAAGCATGTTGTTTAGTTCCGGAGGCAAGTGTTCATGTTTCTGAATAACAATGAGCAACAGTTAAATGTGCATTTTAAAGTGAGGCAGGGGGAGGGGCTCTACACAGGTTTTGCGACAGATGGTTGTGTAGCTAAGGCTGGGCCTAATCATGCTATAGATGGTGGTGTAGGTGAGGCTGGGTCTAGTCATGCTATGGATGGTGGTGTAGCTGAGGCTGGGTGTAGTCATGTTATGGATGGTGGTGTAGATGAGGCTGGGTGTAGTCATGCGACAGATGGTGGGGTAGATGAGGCTGGGTCTAGTCGTGCTATGGATGGTGGTGTAGCTGAGGCTGGGTCTAGTCATGCTATAGATGGAGGTGTAGATTTTTTTTTACATTTACATTTTGAGTCATTTAGCAGACGCTCTTATCCAGAGCGACTTACAGTTAGTGAGTGCATACAATATTTTTGTATTTTTCATACTGGCCCCCCGTGGGAATCGAACCCACAAACCTGGCGTTGCAAACGCCATGCTCTACCAACTGAGCTACATCCCTGCCGGCCATTCCCTCCCCTACCCTGGACGACGCTGGGCCAATTGTGCGCTGCCCCATGGGTCTCCCGGTCGCGGGACACAGCTACGCTGTGGTGCTGGGCCTCCCCCCAGTACCAGGCAAAGGTTCCTTGGTGCCTTTCACCACACCAGCCTCTGCCCTTCCACCTCCTTTCTTCTCCCCCTTTTTCCTCTACCGCTACGACACAGCCATAGACCACTGCGCCACTCGGGAGGCTTGGTCTAGTCATGTTATGGATGGTGGCGTAGATGAGGCTGGGCTTAGTCAGAAAAAGGGGAAGAAGAAAGGAGGTGGAAGGGCAGAGGCTGGTGTGGTGAAAGGCACCAAGGAACCTTTGCCTGGTGCTGGGGGGGAGGCCCCGACTAGAGAGGAAGGGCAGGTGGTCAGGTTGGGAGATGGAGATGAGGAGGAGGAAGGTGAGTCTGAGGAAGAAGACGATGAGGAGGATTTCTTTTCAGACTCCTCCTCAATGGGTCCAGAGCTGACAGCCAGTCAGTCAGAGGGGGCAAAGTACACGGTGAGGGAACTGTCATGGTTCCTGAATGAGACTAAGGGGAAAAAAGTTAATCTTGAGGCTTTTATTTGCAATCCGGGAAAGTTTGTAAGATCAGTACAACATGCTATGAAAAATGAGGGGCATGGTGTCCTCTCACCCAGGAAACGGTTTAGGTTGAGGAAGTGGGTCACAACCGTGCGTAAAGGTCTACCTTCAGGCACTGTTTAGATGAAAGTTTTATTTCTGGCACTGTGGCTTTTTGAGCTTTGCTATTGGTCTCTTTCTTTTTTGGCTTCTCTCCCACTTCTTATGGAGACCCTTTGGGTAGGCTTGCTTAATATAAATGGCACCAGAGATGCGGGAAAGAGGAGTGTGTTGGGTGAATATGTAAAACAAAAAAAAGTACAGGTGTTGTTTCTGCAGGAGACATATAGTGATGTGGTAAATGAAGTTGATTGGGGGCTCTGGTGGAAAGGGGCAAGTGTGCTGGGCCATGGGACAAATGTTAGTGCAGGGGTGGCAGTCCTTTTTGTACTGGGTCTATCTTTTGCTCCTCAAAAGAGGTGTGAAGAGGTAGACTGCTTGTAGTAAAAGCAGAAATTAACAACAGGGGTTTTGTCTTTATAAATGTGTATGCGCCTATCACAGGGAGAGAGGGGGGGCTTCTATTTGGGTGTCTTAGACAGGAACTATCACTGGTGTTCGGCGGGGACTGGAACTGTACGATGGATTTTACGAAAGACAGAAATGGGGAGGAGCCTCTTTCAGGCTCAGTGGGGGTGTTAAGGGACATCATTAATCAGTTTGACCTAGTGGATGTTTGGAGAACTAGACATCCCAACACAAGACAGTATACATGGGTGAAGGTCTTTGGGGCTAGGGTGAGTGCAGCCCGGCTTGATCGATTGTACAGGAATCAGCGCAATAGGCTGTTGGGCACTACCATTCTCCCGGTGGGTTTTTCGGATCATCACATAACCATGGCTCGGCTGTCTATTTCACCATATTGGAAGTTTAATGTAAAGCTCTTACACTTTTTGCTCAGGTTTCCAGACTTTTTGGGAAAGGTGGGGGCAGCGAAGAGAGGAGTATGATTCTCTTAGTCAATGGTGTGATGTGGGAAAAGTCCAAATTCAGCTTTTCTGTCAACAGTATACAGCTCTCTCATCTAGGCTAGGAGAGTATTGGGGGAACTCGAGCGTAGTATTAGTGAGATGGAGGTAGATCTGGTGGGGCAAGGCAATGTAGGCCTCCAGGCTAATTTAGCTGAACTACGTAGGGACCTGGCCAGTTTTTTCCAGTTTAAAGCAAAGGGAGCACTTGTAAGAGCTAGGTTCTCCATGCTCAAGGAGATGGATTTTCCCAGCTCCTTCTTCTCTGGTTTGGAAAGACAGAGCGGTGAAGCCAAGGGTATGCATTGTCTACGGCTTTCAGATGGGCGGGTGACCTCTGTGGTGGGGGAGATGCGGGAGCGGACTGTGGAGTTTTATACTGAGATGTACAGGGCAGAACTGTGTGATCCTATGTGTGCTCAGGTTTTGTTTGAAGAACTCCCTAAGCTCTCTCTGGCACAGAGGGATGAAATGGACATTCCCCTGTTGTCCCATGAACTGGCAGAGGCCGTAACCCAGATGTCCCCCGGCCGTGCACCGGGGGTCGATGGACTCCCAGTGGAGTTTTATTAAAACTTCTGGGGAATAATTGGACTGGACTTCTTTTGCGTGTTGCATGAGTGCGTCGGGGTAGGAGATTGCCGATGAGCTGCTCTGACTCTCCTGCCTAAAAAAAAAGGGGACTTGTGTGAACTTAAGAACTGGAGGCCTGTGGCATTGCTCTGTGCGGACTACAAGATATATGCCAAGGTTCTCGTTAACAGACTGAAGTCCCATCTGGACTCTATAGTACACAAGGACCAGACATATTGCGTACCAGGACGTTCAATCACGGACAACTTGTTCTTCATCAGGGACATGTTGGACTTGTCGTGAGGTTCTAATGTGAACTTTGGACTGGTCTCTTTAGATCAAGAGAAGGCTTTTGATAGAGTGGACCATGAGTATCTGTTTAATGTGATGTCTGTGTTTGGGTTTGGGGAAAGGTTTTTGGCCTATGTGAAGATGTTGTATGCTGGGGCGTCATGTATGGTCAAGGTGGGAGGGGGACTCAGTAGGCCAGTCTGGGTGAGGCGGGGCATTAGACAAGGATGCCATCTATCAGGGCAGTTATATACACTAGCCATTGAGCTTTTTTTGGGCGTGCTACGCAGGGAGTGTGCTGGACAGGCATAGCAGTGTCAGCGTATGCAGATGACGTTTCTGTGATGGTCAGGGATGGTCAGGATATGCAGGCACTAGAGAGTAGTCTGAAGGTGTACGAGGGAGCTTCGTCAGCTAAGGTAAACTGGGGCAAGAGCAAAGCGCTGTTATGTGGGGCATGGGGGTATAGGGCCCCTCCTCTGCTTCCAGGGGGTTTGCAGTGGGGTTGTGAAGGGCTTAAAATGTTGGGGTGTACCTGGGCTCGGAGAGGTGGGTCAGGAAGAACTGGGAGGGGCTGTCACAGGCAGTGGTGTCAAGACTGGCCAGGTGGAGGTGGCTCCTGTCCCAAGTGTCATATAGAGGGAGGGTGCTGATAATCAATAACCTGGTGGCATCTTCCCTGTGGCATAAACTGGCTGTCCTGAACCCCCCTGCCGGTCTGCTCACAGATTTTTTCTGGTCGGGCCATCACTGGCTGAGGGTGGCAGTGTTGTATATGTTCGTAAAAGAAGGAGGACAGGGCCTGGTGGAAAGGGAGAGCAGGGTGGCTGCATTCCGACTAAAGGCGGCGCAGAGACTGCTGTACCATACTGATGTCGGATGGAGGGAGCCAGCATGCGCGCTGCTGAGGAGAGCTGGCTAATTAGGGTTGGACCGGCAGCTATTCCTCATGAGGCTGGAGGGGCTGAGTACAGCAGGTCTCTCTGATTTTTACTCTCAAGGTGCTGAGGGCCTGGCAGCTAATACGGCCCACATGAGAAGGAGGTGTGGAGCCTGGGCTGTGGGTGTGGGAGGAGCCTATCTTCCACAACCCAGCCATCCTTTTCAGATTGGTTCAGTCAGCCACCCTGAAGAGGCGACTGATGACAGTGGGATTACTAAGGCTGGGTGACCTGCGACTGCTAGGAGAGGAGGGGTGGAAAACCCCAGAAGTCCTAGCACAACAAACATGACTAACATCTCTTAGGCTGCTGGAGAGAGGCACTGTCTGAGCCGGTAAAGGGGGTGTTTGAGTGGCCAAAGGGGGAGGGGCCACCAATGTTTCCGCCACTGCACGGGACGGCAGAGACTGGGGACTGGCAAGGGGGTCTGGAGGACTTGTTAGATTTTAACACTCCGAGCCTGGGGGAGTTTGAAGGGGCGGGAGGTAAAGCCCTGTACAACCTCTGTATTAAGGTAAGGAACATTAGGAGCCTAACAGGAGTGAAGGCATATCAGTGGCAGGGAGTATGTGGGGCGGAGAGTATGGTGGGTTTTAGATGGAGGGGGCTCTACAAAGTCCCAGTACCAAAGAGATCAGGGGACCTCCAGTGGAGGGTTCTACATGGAGCCCTGGCCACTAACAGCTGGTTGACACGGGTTGAACCGGGAGTCGGACAGGGGTGTCCTGTCTGTGTCATGAGTGAAACTGTGATTCATGTGTTTTCTGTGTGCGCCAGGTTAATGCCTTTAATGTCTCTGTTGGAATGTCGGTGTGAGAGGTTGGGGGTGGAGTTTACTGTTGGGATTTTTATAATGGGGTACAGGTATTCAAATCAGGAAAATGCCAATGTGTGTTGTTGAATTTTCTGTTTGCTCAGGCAAAGTTGGCTATTTGGCTAACAAGGAGGAATAGGGTCAAAGGTGGGGGGATAACAGGCCCTTTATTTAATGGAATTCTCTCTGCGCGCCTTAGGGTGGAATTTGAGTTCTATAAAATGATAAAAGGTGTGGAGATGAGGGAAATAAGTATTTGACCTCCCAGGTGTCTTTTATACAGGTAACGAGCTGAGATTAGGAGCACACTCTTAAAGGGAGTGCTCCTAATCTCAGCTTGTTACCTGTATAAAAGACACCTGTCCACAGAAGCAATCAATCAATCAGATTCCAAACTCTCCACCATGGCCAAGACCAAAGAGCTCTCCAAGGATGTCAGGGACAAGATTGTAGACCTACACAAGGCTGGAATGGGCTACAAGACCATCGCCAAGCAGCTTGGTGAGAAGGTGACAACAGTTGGTGCGATTATTCGCAAATAGAAGAAACACAAAATAACTGTCAATCTCCCTCGGCCTGGGGCTCCAAGCAAGATCTCACCCCGTGGAGTTGCAATGATCATGAGAACGGTGAGGAATCAGCCCAGAACTACACGGGAGGATCTTGTCAATGATCTCAAGGCAGCTGGGAACATAGTCACCAAGAAAACAATTGGTAACACACTACGCCGTGAAGGACTGAAATCCTGCAGCGCCCGCAAGGTCCCCCTGCTCAAGAAAGCACATATACAGGCCCGTCTGAAGTTTGCCAATGAACATCTGAATGATTCAGAGGAGAACTAGGTGAAAGTGTTGTGGTCAAATGAGACCAAATTCGAACTCTTTGGCATCAACTCAACTCGCCGTGTTTGGAGGAGGAGGAATGCTGCCTATGACCCCAAGAACACCATCCCCACCGTCAAACATGGAGGTGAAAACATTATACTTTGGGGGTGTTTTTATGCTAAGGGGACAGGACAACTTCACCGCATCAAAGGGACGATGGACGGGGCCATGTACCGTCAAATCTTGGGTGAGAACCTCCTTCCCTCAGCCAGGGCATTGAAAATGGGTTGTGGATGGGTATTCCAACATGACAATGACCCAAAACACACGGCCAAGGCAACAAAGGAGTGGCTCAAGAAGAAGCACATTAAGGTCCTGGAGTGGCCTAGCCAGTCTCCAGACCTTAATCCCATAGAAAATCTGTGGAGGGAGCTGAAGGTTAGAGTTGCCAAACATCAGCCTCGAAACCTGAATGACTTGGAGAAGATCTGCAAAGAGGAGTGGAACAAAATCCCTCCTGAGATGTGTGCAAACCTGGTGGCCAACTACAAGAAACGTCTGACCTCTGTGATTGCCAACAAGGGTTTTGCAACCAAGTGCGAAGTCATGTTTTGCAGAAGGGTCAAATACTTATTTCCCTCATTAAAATGCAAATCAATTTATAAAATTTTTGACATGCGTTTTTCTGGATTTTTTTGTTGTTATTCTGTCTCTCACTGTTCAAATAAACCTACCATTAAAATTACAGACTGATCATGTCTTCGTCAGTGGGCAAACGTACAAAATCAGCAGGGGATCAAATACTTTTTTCCCTCACTGTAGCTGGGGAAGATGGTCTGGATATGCGGTTGTAGAAGTGGTGAGGTTTGTGTTATTGTGATTTGTGGTGTTGTTTTTGTATCATGGGGTAGAGGGCAAGGTGAGTATGCAGTACAGGGGATATTGGTAATTTGGTATTTTTATTTTAGGGGGAGTGAGGTTTTAATGAAATGAGAATGTACCATTAAAGAAAGACAAAAAGTAAAAAGTCTCTCTCTCTTCCTCTCTCTCTCTCTCTCTCTCTCTCTCTCTCTCTCTCTCTCTCTCTCTCTCTCTCTCTCTCTCTCTCTCTCTCTCTCTCTCTCTCTGTCTCTCTCTCTTCCTCTCTCGCCCTCTCTCCAATACACATTTCAGACACCAAATTTATGGTGAGTCGAAATTAAGAGCGGGCTGACACGGTTGCAACACTGCAAACTTCCTCACTGGTTTTGGGTTGAATTCAGGCATAACAGCGACCTATCGTGTTTTTTAAACTATATTTATTCCCAAAAAAAGATACATAGTTTAACATCAACATACTGTACATTTACATTTACATCATTTAGCAGACGCTCTTATCCAGAGCGACTTACAAATTGGTGCATTCAACTTATGATAGCCAGTGGGACAACCTATTCCAGGTATTCCTTAAGAGGTAGGGTTTCAAGTGTCTCCGGAAGGTGGTCAGTGACTCCGCTGTCCTGGTGTCGTGGGGGAGCTGGGCTGAGCGGGAACTGTGTTTCCGTAGAGGTAGGGGAACTAGCAGGCCAGAGGTGGATGAACGTAGTGCCCTCGTTTGGGTGTAGGGTCTGATCAGAGCCTGAAGGTAAGGAGGTGCCGTCCCCCTCACAGCTCCGTAGGCAAGCACCATGGTCTTGTAGTAGATGCGAGCCTCAACTGGAAGCCAGTGGAGTGTGCGGAGGAGCGGGGTGACATGAGAGAACTTGGGAAGGTTGAACACCAGACGGGCTGCAGCGTTCTGGATAGGTTGTAGGGGTTTAATGGCACAAGCAGGGAGCCCAGCCAACAGCGAGTTGCAGTAATCCAGACGGGAGATGACAAGTGCCTGGATTAGGACCTGTGCCGCTTTCTGTGTAAGGTAGGGTCGTACTCTGCAAATGTTGTAGAACATGAACCTGCAGGATCAGGTCACCGCTTTGATGTTAGCGGAGAACGACAGGGTGCTGTCCAGGGTCACGCCAAGGTTCTTTGCACTCTGGGAGGAGTACACAATGGAGTTGTCAACCGTGATGGCGAGATCATGGAGCGGGCAGTCCTTCCCCGGGAGGAAGAGCAGCTCCGTCTTGCCGAGGTTCAGCTTGAGGTGGTGATCCGACATCCACACTGATATGTCTACCAGACATGCAGAGATGCGATTCGCCACCTGGTTATCAGAGGGGGGAAAGGAGAAAATTAATTGTGTGTTGTCTGCATAGCAATGATAGGAGAGACCATGTGAGGATATGACAGAGCCAAGTGACTTGGTGTGTAGAGAGAGTAGGAGATGGCCTAGAACTGAGCCCTGGGGGACACCAGTGGTGAGAGCATGTGGTGCGGAGACAGATTCTCGCCACGCGACCTGGTAGGAGCGACCTGTCAGGTAGGACGCAATCCAAGAGTGAGCAGCGCCGGAGATGCCCAACTCAGAGAGGGTGGAGAGGAGGATCTGATGGTTCACAGTATCAAAGGCAGCGGATAAGTCTAGAAGGATAAGAGCAGAGGAGAGAGAGTTAGCTTTAGCAGTGCAGAGAGCCTCCATGACACTGAGAAGTGCAGTCTCAGTTGAATGACCAGTCTTGAAAACTGACTGGTTTGGATTAAGAAGGTCATTCTGAGAGAGATAGCAGGAGAGTTGGCTAGAGACGGCACGCTCAAGAGTTTTGGAGAGAAAAGAAAGAAGGGATACTGGTCTGTAGTTGTTGACATCGGAGGGATCGAGTGTAGGTTTTTTGAGGAGGGGTGCAACTCTCACTCTCTTGAAGACGGAAGGGACATGGCCAGCGTTCAAGGATGAGTTGATGAGCGAGGTGAGGTAAGGGAGAAGGTCTCCGGAAATGTTCTGGAGAAGAGAGGAGTGGATAGGATCAAGCGGGCAGGTTGTTGGGTGGCCGGCCGTCACAAGTCGCAAGATTTCATCTGGAGAGAGAGGGGAGAAAGAAGTCAAAGCATAGGGTAGGGCAGTGTGAGCAGGACCAGCGGTCTTAATAAATGAGGATCGGATGTCGTCAACCTTCTTTTCAAAATGGTTGACGAAGTCATCCACAGAGAGGGAGGAGGGAGGGGGAGGAGGAGGATGATTCAGTAGAGAGGAGAAGGTGGCAAAGAGCTTCCTAGGGTTAGAGGCAGAGGCTTGAAATTCAGAGTTGTAGAAAGTGGCTTTGGCAGCGGAAACAGAGGAAGAGAATGTAGAGAGGAGGGAGTGAAAAGATCACAGGTCCGCAGGGAGTCTAGTTTTCCTCCATTTCCGCTCGGCTGCCCGGAGCCCTCTTCTGTGAGCTCGCAATGAGTCGTCAAGCCACAGAGCAGGAGGGGAGGACCGAGCCGGCCGGGAGGATAGGGGACATAGAGAGTCAAAAAATGCAGAAAGGGAGGAGAGGAGGGTTGAGGAGGCAGAATCAGGAGATCGGAGGGAGAAGGATTTAGCAGAGGGAAGAGATGATAGGATGGAAGAGGAGAGAGTAGCGGGGGATAGAGAGCGAAGGTTGCGACGGCACATTACCATCTGAGTAGGGTCAGAGTGAGTAGTGTTGGAGGAGAGCGAGAGAGAAAAGGATACAAAGTAGTGGTCGGAGACTTGGAGGGGAGTTGCAGTGAGATTAGTAGAAGAACAGCATCTAGTAAAGATGAGGTCAAGCGTATTGCCTGCCTTGTGAGTAGGGGGGGGACGGTGAGAGGGTGAGGTCAAAAGAGGAAAGGAGTGGAAAGAAGGAGGCAGAGAGAAATGAGTCAAAGGCAGACATAGGGAGGTTAAAGTCACCCAGAACTTGAGGGGTAAGCCATCCTCAGGAAAGGAACTTATCAAGGCGTCAAGCTCATTGATTAACTCTCCAAGGGAACCTGGAGGGCGATAAATGACAAGGATGTTAAGCTTGAATGGGCTAGTGACTGTGACAGCATTGAATTCAAATGAGGAGATAGACAGATGGGTCAGGGGAAAAAGAGAGAATGTCCACTTGGGAGAGATGAGGATTCCTGTGCCACCACCGCGCTGACCACATGCTCTCGGGGTATGCGAGAACACATGGTCAGACGAGGAAAGAACAGTAGGAGTAGCAGTGTTTTCTGTGGTAATCCATGTTTCCGTCAGCGCCAAGAAGTCGAGGGACTGGAGGGTAGCATAGGCTGAGATGAAATCTGCCTTGTTGGCTGCAGAACGGCAGTTCCAGAGGCTCCCAGAGACCTGGAACTCCACGTGGGTCGTGCGCGCAGGGACCACCAGATTAGAGTGGCAACAGCCACGTGGTGTGAAGCGTTTGTATGGCCTGTGCAGAGAGGAGAGAACAGGGATAGACAGACACATAGTTGACAGGCTACAGAAAAAGGCTACAATAATGCAAAGGAGATCGGAATGAAATGAACTAAACCTCTGGGAAAGTGAGAGAGCGGGGCCTCCCTCACTTAAGTTTCACTGAAACACTCTAATATAACTCTCCCAACTTCCACTTTAGAAATTTTAATTGTTGTAAACTACAGCGGTTCAATGTTTTCTAGGAATAGACTCAGACTTCAGCTAGCTAACTTGGTAGGTTATAACTTACCCTTAGTAGCTACTGTTAGCCAGCTAAGTGCAAAGCTAGCCACTGAATCGATTTTGCCAGTTCGCGTCTGTCCCAACGGAGAGAAAGCGTCTCCAAATATTAAAGCTAGGTCGTTCCAGCTATTGTTTAGTTAGCTATCCAGGTAGCAACAAGCTAGCTACATTTCGAGTACAGTAGCTACTAACTACCTAACGTTAACGCTTCAGATAATGAGGTTAGAAAAACAGCTGAATGGTAGGCAGTTAGCTGGCATAATTCACAGGTACTCTTAAGCGTGAAATAACATTGGAAACACACCAACACAACAGATACACAGTTTAACATCAACATACTGTACACACCAACACAACAGATACACAGTCTAACATCAACATACTGTACACACCAACACAACAGATGCACAGTCTAACATCAATATACTGTACACACCAACACAAGAGATATACAGTCTAACATCAACATACTGTACACACCAACACAACAGATACACAGTCTAACATCAACATACTGTACACACCAACACAACCTAACATCAACATACTGTACACACCAGATACACAGTTTAACATCAACATACTGTACACACCAACACAGTCTAACATCAACATACTGTACACATCAACACAACAGATACACAGTCTAACATCAACATACTGTACACACCAACACAACAGATACACAGCCTAACATCAACATACTGTACACACCAACACAACAGATACACAGCCTAACATCAACATACTGTACACACCAACACAACAGATACACAGTCTAACATCAACAAGGCAAAAGAGGATTTCAAGTTTTAAAAAAAGAGGATTTCAAGTAAGTTTCATTTGTAAATTCCTACGGAGCATTATCATCCGACATCTTGTGTTAAAGAAAGAAACTACAAAGCTTATTGCACTAAAAAGACAATGAAAGATGATTCACACACCGGTGCAGTGTTCCGTTGTGGGTGTGGTGGCGATGCAACCTTTATTTGCATCAATTAACATATATTAACATGCATTACCATTTCTTAGACAGTGGAAGAGGTGCTCTGGCGTGCTGCATGAAACAGAGGCATGCTTCACACGCTCGGCGCCGAAAAAGCGGCAGAGGCTGCCGAACTATCATTAAAAGTCATCTAACGAGGTGTACTCTACGTTTTCAGATGGCACTCTTTCCCTGCTCTTCAAAAGTGAAAGTGACATATTTTTTGGCCAGGTGCAGCGATAGAGCAGTGTTTCAACTAGGGCTGGCTCTCTCTCTCTCTCTCTCTCTCTGTCTCTCTCTCTCTGTCACACACTCTCTCTCTCACACATTCCCTCTCTCTCTCTCACACACTCTCTCTCTCTCTCTCTCTCTCTCTCTCTCTCTCTCTCTCTCTCTCTCTCTCTCTCTCTCTCCACACTCACTCTCACTCTCACTCTCACTCTCACTCCCTCTCTCTCTCTCACTCTCACTCTCACTCCCTCTCTCTCTCTCTCCCTCTCTTTCTATCTCTCCCACTCTCTCTTTCTCTCTCTCTCTCACTCTCTGTCTCTCTCTCTCTCTCTCTCTCTCTCTCTCTCTCTTTCTCTCTCGCTACTCCTTTCTCTCTTTCTCCTGTTAATGAGTGTGAAGCTGACAATCAATACAGTGTTGTCTCTTCTCCTGATGGGCTTCTCTAAGGGATCACACAGGGTCAGAGGATGCTGCTGCTAACACTGACACACTGACAGTCACACACACACACGCACACACACACACTGACAGTCAAATAATCTTCTATCTGATGGAAAAATGGTTCCTCGGACCAGTACATGGGTCATATACTAAGGTTGAGTCCCAAATCACACCCTATTCCTTGTATAGTGCGCTACTTTTGACCAGGCCTGTGTGAAAAGTACTGCACTATATACGGAATATGGTAAAGAAATTGGGACATACACTGAGTCATACTAACACTACATTCAAGAGAAAGGTCAGGAAAACATTGTACTTTCTACATTCCTCTCAGACACATCATGTCAGAATGAAATTCTGAAATTAAAGTCTGAAAGTCACCTCCAACCACGTAAGCTCCTAACACTAGAAGTTAGAAAATACAATATATTTTCGGAAAGTATTCAGACCCCTTCCCTTTTTCCATATTTTGTTACGTTACAGCTTTATTCTAAAATGGATTTAAAAATATATATATCTTCATCAATCTACACACAATACCCCATTATGGCAAAGCAAAAACAGGTTTTTAGAAATGTTTGCAAATGCAGAAAACCTTAAATACATAAGTATTCAGACCCTTTGCTATGAGACTCGAAATTGAGCTCAGGTGCATCCTGTTTCCATTGATCATCCTTGAGATGTTTCTACAACTTGATTGGAGTCCACCTGTGATAAATTCATGATTTGGAAAGGCACACACCTGTCTATATAAGGTCCCACAGTTGACAGCACATGTCAGAGCAAACACCAAGCCATGAGGTCAAAGTAATTGTCTGTAGAGCTCCAAGACAGGATTGTGTCAAGGCACAGATCTGGGGAAGGGTAACAAAAAATGTCTGCAGCATTGAAGGTCCCCAAGAACACAGTGGCTTCCATCATTCTTAAATGGAAGAAGTTTGGAACCACCAAGACTCTTCCTAGAGCTGGCCGCCCGGTCCATCTGAGCAATTGGGGGAGAAGGGCCTTGGTCAGGGAGGTGACCAAGAACCCAATGGTCACTCTGACAGAGCTCCAGAGTTCCTCTGTGGAGATGGGAGAACCTTCCAGA
Organism: Coregonus clupeaformis; assembly: GCF_020615455.1. NCBI lineage: Eukaryota > Metazoa > Chordata > Actinopteri > Salmoniformes > Salmonidae > Coregonus > Coregonus clupeaformis. The sequence goes on along the minus strand of NC_059222.1, from coordinate 18,672,242 downwards.
AGGACAACCATCTCCGCAGCACTCCACCAATCAGGCCTTTATGGTAGAGTGGCCAGACGGAAGCCACTCCTCAGTAAAAGGCACATGGCAGCCGCTTGGAGTTTGCCAAAAGGCACCTAAACGACTCTCAGACCATGAGAAACAAGATTTTCTGGTCTGATGAAACCAAGATTGAACTATTTGGCCTGAAAGCCAAGCGTCACGTCTGGAGGAAACCGGGCACCAGCCCTACAGTGAAGAATGGTGGTAGCAGCATAGTGCTTTCAGGATGCTTTTCAGAGGCAGGGACTGGGAGACTAGATTGAGGGAAAGATGAACGGAGCAAAGTACAGAGAGATCCTTGATGAAAACCTGCTCCAGAGTGCTCAGGACCTCAGACTGGGGCAAAGGTTCACCTTCCAACAGGACAATGACCCTAAGCATACAGCCAAGACAACACAGGAGTGGCTTCGGGACAAGTTTCTGAATGTCCTTGAGTGGCCCAGCCAGAGCCCGGACTTGAACCCGATCTAACATCTCTGGAGAGACCTGAAAATAGCTGTGCAGCGACGCTCCCCATCCAACCTGACAGAGCTTGAGAGGATCTGCAGAGAAGAATGGGAGAAACTCCCCAAATATAGGTGTGCCAAGCTTGTAGCATCATACCCAAGAAGACTCGAGGCTGTAATCACTGCCAAAGGTGCTTCAACAAAGTACTGAGTAAAGGATCTGAATACTTATGTAAATGTATATTTCATTATGATTTTTTTTATATACATTTGTAAACATTTCTAAAAACCTGTTTTTGCTTTGTCATTATGGGGTATTGTGTGTAGATTTTTTTTATTCATTTTAGAATAAGGATGAAACGTAACAAAACTGAAAACTAAAATGAAAATAAAATAGAATCAGAGGTATTTTGGTGTAGGTTTGAGGCCTACAGTTGAAGGTTACAGGCCTTAGTGCAGAGTTGTGAGGTTCGAGGCCCCAACAGAGCAGGAATTCTTTATTGTGATGTTTAATAAATAAAGGTTAAAAAAAACATTATGAATGAGTGGGTTTAAGGCCCTTTGAATTAATATTTTAATGAATTACTCAAAATGGCTAGGAGAGGGAGACAATAACAAGTAACATATTGAATCATAGCACCAAAAACGACAAATAGAACTACATTTTAATACATTATCAGAAGTGGATATTTGATGCAAGTGTTTCATTACTAACATTGAATGTTACTAACATTGCATGAAATAATAGTAGTGATTGGTAAGCATAGAGGTGATAATGAATATCCTCAGGAGAGTAGTTAAAAGGGGTAAATAGAGCTTGATGTTATTTTAGACAGTAGTGGAAAGTCTGTGTTTTCTGGGACAGGAACGGCAGTGTCCTTGGAAATTACAGTCTGGTTTCTTTGGTTCCGCTGAGAGAATGCAGGAGAGGCTGATTTGGGTTGAATGAGGATTGTTAAACTAACTAAAGGATTATTTGATGTGAGTGTCTATAAGTTTCTAACGTTCTTATATGGAGTTGTGACAATGTGGAAATAGTAATGACAAAATAATAATTAGTGTCATGTTTGTATTAAACTTGCTCACCCGAACGTAGACGTACGTAATGGGTGGGAAAGTGTCACGATCGTCGGTGAGAGATGAGGACCAAGGCGCAGCGTTGCAGGCAAACATACTCTTTATTAAGAGACACGAAAAAACAACAAACGATAACGTGACAGTTAACGGTCTAACACAACCCGACTGGAAACAAGAACCCACAAACACAAAAGGAAAAAACAGACAGTTTAAATATGGCTCCCAATCAGAGACAACCATTACCAGCTGACACTCGTTGCCTCTGATTGGGAGTCACTCAGGCCAACATAGAAATAAAAACTAGAACTCCCAACATAGCAATAGAATACATAGAATTACACACCCTGGCTCAACATAACAGTGTCCCCAGAGCCAGGGCGTGACAGTACCCCCCCCTAAAGGCGCGGACTCCGACCGCGCCAACTAAATACCACAGGGGAGGGACCGGGTGGGCACTCCGCCTTGGCGGCAGATCCGGCTCCGGGCCTGATCCCCACTCCCTCTCCAACCCCCCAAAGTACCCCTGGTCCGGTCTGGCCCCGCTGGCCGGAGCTGGACTGAACACTGATGGAGCGGATTGCTCTAGCTCCGGCGTAACGCATCTGACCGGTGCCGGACCAGGCACCAGTGGAACAGGCACGGGCCATGCCGGACCGACGACGCACACCACTGGCTTGGTGTGGGGAACAGGCACGGGCCGTGCTGGACTGACGACGCACCCCACTGGCTTGGTGTGGGGAGCAGGAGCGGGCCGGACAGGGCTGACGAAACGCACCACTGACTTGGTGCGGGGAGCAGGAACGGGCCGGACAGGGCTGATGAAACGCACCACTGACTTGGTGCGGGGAGCAGGAACAGGCCGGGCCGAGCTGGCGACGCGCACCGTAGACTTGGTGCGGGGCGCAGGAACGGGCCGAGCCGGGCTGACGAAGCGCACCACTGACTTGGTGCGTGGAGCAGGAACGGGCCGAGCTGGGCTGACGAAACGCACCACTGACTTGGTGCGGGAGCAGGAGCGGGCCGGACCGGGCTGACGGGCGCACCACTGACTTGGTGCGGGGAGCAGGAACGGGCCGAGCCGGGCTGACGAAGCGCACCACTGACTTGGTGCGGGGAGCAGGAGCGGGCCGGACCGGGCTGACGAAGCGCACCACTGACTTGGTGCGGGGAGCAGGAACGGGCCGAGCCGGGCTGACGAAGCGCACCACTGACTTGGTGTGAGGGACAGGAACAGGCCGGACCGTACTGGGGACACACACCACTGGCCCTATGCAGGGATCAGGAACGGGCCGGACCGGACTGGTAACACACCCCAGTACCTCTCGCCGTGCCTCCACACTTTCCTTCCCCTTTAACACCAGTGGCCCCCGTAACCTGGCGGCCTCCTCTGCCGACCCGCTGGACCGCTCTATCGCGGCCTCCTGCTGCCCCGACGTCCACGTCGTGAGCCCCCCCTAAAAAATTTATGGGCGGCTCTCCTCTTGGACCAGGCCTCCATGTCTCTAGCCAGACACTCACTCCACTGCTTCAAAGTCCAACCTTTCTGCTCCTCACTTGGCTTGGCCCAGTCGAGACTCTTACTCCACTGCTCCATAGACCAACCTCTCTGCTCTTCACGCTGCTTGGTTCTGTCTTGGTGGGTTCTTCTGTCACAATCGTCGGTGAGAGATGAGGACCAAGGCGCAGCGTTGCAGGCAAACATACTCTTTATTAAGAGACACGAAAAAACAACAAACGATAACGTGACAGTTAACGGTCTAACACAACCCGACTGGAAACAAGAACCCACAAACACAAAAGGAAAAAACAGACAGTTTAAATATGGCTCCCAATCAGAGACAACCATTACCAGCTGACACTCGTTGCCTCTGATTGGGAGTCACTCAGGCCAACATAGAAATACAAACTAGAACTCCCAACATAGCGATAGAATACATAGAATTACACACCCTGGCTCAACATAACAGTGTCCCCAGAGCCAGGGCGTGACAGAAAGTAATTAATATGGGTTTTCTAAGTTTATACCGTTGTTGAATCATGTGATAGTGGAATAAACTGACCATAAGTAATGTTGTTTTAGACGTAATGTATAATATAGTACAAAGCCAATATAGGGTTCAATTGAACTAATTATCATGGTAGAGCTAACGTAGTAAAGTGATGGAACTTCATTTTGTATCAGAGGGTAAGATGAGAAATCATTGTAATGGCGCTATTTGTGGAATTTATTTATCATTTCAATGGCATGGAGTAACAATCTGCATTTATGAGTGTAAATTCCACAGCTGATGTGTTGATTGAATGGGACGACGGAGTATTTGGTTTGGTGATGTTGAATGTATGATTTGAAGCGTGTGTTGTTTAAATAGCAGGACTCTTGTAGCTCGGTTGGTGGAGAATGGTGCTTGCAACTCCAGGGTTGTGTGTTCGATCCCCAAAGGGGGCTAGTATAAGTATAAAAAATGTATGAGCTCACTAATTGTGAGTCGCTCGGGATAGGAGCGTCAGCTAAATGACTAAAATGTAAAAATGTTAACGGGTATGGAGAGAAGAGTGCGTGGTAGTAATTTTTTAGGCCATTGAATAAGATTTTGCTAGATTAAACGAGTGAGAATGGTGGAATGTCTATAAATAAATTGGATCGTGATAAATGGATGATTTCAATATATGATGGTAAACTACAGCAAGTGTTTCGTGTTACTTGTAGCCTACTTAGAAAGGATAGTTGATTAGATCTCTTTCATTCTGATAATGGCGGAGTGATGGTTTCATTGCGTGGCTATGATTTTAGTTGATTACAAGAGAAATAGAATATAGCTTACGACGCATGGAGAAGTGAATGTCTTATATGGTAATAGATAAACTGAACCAAACATGACGTTACTACGGCAATTTAGGATGGTTAATGTTGTTAAGTTCGTTTTTAAACCCTACGATAGAGGTAAATGCAGAACGCTGTTTGAAAGTGTGTTTTATTAGGTCTGCTAGTAAAAATTGAAGAATTTCCATTTTTGTCTGCGGGTGTTAACCATTGGGGCTTGCTGAAACGTGAGAGAGCTGTAAGGGACATTATGGGTTACGTTAGGTGTACAAGGATCAATGATTGATTGCTGAGGAGAAGGAGTCATAGGGGGTAAATATTATCGGCGTGAAATGGTTAGCTAGTTAGCGGTGAGAGCTAGTGCGGTTTTCATTAGGTGACGTCACTTGCTCTATGAACTGGAAGTAGTTGCTTTGCAAGGATTGCATATTTTGTATGGTGTGTCGATGGTGAATGTCCATATGTGTAGAGGGTCCCTGGTTCAAACCCAGAGAGGGATAGAAAGCAAAACTTTTATATTGTGGATATTGCCATAGATTAATAGGTGACTTGATAAACACTTTGTGAAAGGGATTGTCTTACCGACACATAGTAAATAGTATAACATAGTAATTCAAGTTGAATAGCTTTGAATTGGATGTTTTATTTGTTTTGACTATAACTTCACAGTAATTTGTCATCTGTTGAGGTACCGTTATAAGGAAAATTAGCAGTAGAGTATGATTGATATTGTAGAGGGTTTAAAAAGTAAGTAAGTTTGTCACGAATACCGCCGAGGCTGCTCCTCCTCCTTGTTCGGGCAGGCTTCGGCGTTCGTCATCCCCGGAGTTCTAGCTGCCACCGTTTGATGTTTTCGATGTTTGTTTGGTCATGTCTAGTTTAGTGCACCTGTTTCGTATTCTGTCCTGATTATGTCACCTATAAGTTTCCCTGTGTTATGTTTTGTAGTTGTGTGTTATTGTCCGCCTGTCGTTTTGTTGTGAGGTTCGGTACTTTGTTTATGAGTGTTTTACGCATTTCGCGTATCAGTTCGCCTCCGTTGTTTCGAGGCCATTTATTTTTGTATATTGTTCAAATACTTCAGTAAAGTCGTTTTGACTTATCCGCTGTGTCCTTCGCCTGACTTCACCACCACATCCACATCAGTACCGTGACAAAGTTAATTGGGTGATGAGACATGTTGAAATGTTGAATTGGATTGTTTGAAGATGGAAAGTAGGTTAATTGGGAGTTGAGAAATTTTGAATTGGATGGTTTGAGTAGAGTGGTATTAAAATAATGCTTTCTAGTAGGTGAATTAAAATATGTTTATAAGTAGTAGTGGTTTGTGGATAGAATTTACTAATGACATGATTTAGTAAGAGGATGAAAAAGAAAGTGGTGCTAGTTGGGTTATATTGAGATGTACAGGACACAGAGGGTAATGTTGAGCACATGTCTAGATAGTTGAATATGGAACGTTATTTGATAATTGGTCATTATTATTATTACATTATATTGTTTGTTTAAACAACAGTGAGTTATGCAGACGGATTATTAATTCTAAAAACGATAATTTGTTTATGGTACGTTGAACGATGGGAGATAGTTGTTGCTGTTGGCCTGATGGATTAAGTGGACATCTTTTTGTGGGTTTTGGATTATGAAACAATAGGTTTATATTTTAAAACATCAATGCAACAGTTTACGATGATTAAATTATTAGAAAGGGGTTATAGTTTTATAGTGGAAGGTGTAGTTAACTTAATGAAACGTGTTATTATCCAGTGTCTTCTAAGTGGGAGTTTAGGAGACAACGTAGCGAACAAATTTTAAATAGATGCCTGGGATAAAATATCAAGTCTTACACAAAGTAAGTGAGGGTCTTGGCTAATGAATGAAATATGACATTTACAGGGGTGACAGGAACAATGGCGAAGGACATGGATTTTCTTTTGTTGTTGATTAAGTAAACGATAATGGATTCGTTGATAGGGGATCAAAAGGAGCAGATGTAGGGGTTCAATAATCATGGTGAGATTTAAAGAGGATATGATCTGAAGGGTAATCAATTCAACATAATCATTGTAAACTCAGAGGAATTTTGAGTGGATTTCATTTTTTGAGAGGATTTATATAATATTTTTATGGAGTAGTTGATTGATACAAATGACTATTGATGAGAGAGGACTGTGGATATATGTAGCAGGTTTTGTGTGTAATTACTATCTTTGGATTGTTGATTATATGTCAACGACATGTATACTTTCTATTCCAGGAGAAAGGGGATTTCTTTATCTCATTGGAATATTGCCCAGGGCTAGGGTGGACTAGTTAGTAAAATTAAGTAGTATTATTTTTAGGTTGTCATAGGGAGCTACCAAATTAAATAAGGCCTGGCCATGTTGTTTTATTTGTTTTCCAAATGGGTTTTTCAAATAAACACACAACACACCTAGTATGATTTTATAAAAGGTTGTTATTTTGATTTAAGGGGTTTTTCAACAGGTCAAAGGTGATAAGTCTTAAAGGAGCACACACAGTGAATTTTATGGAGTTTTTATGTTTATTTTTTGACTGAGTTTTGGGTATACATTTTTTTATGAGAATAAATGTCATGAGGATTTAATGTACACTTGGGGTACATAACATGTATTAGATGTTTTGAATGTTGGTAATGATTAGTATACTATTTGATGGAACAATTCATTGAATGATTTCAATGACCTCTGCAATCTGTCCTGGCTTTATAGTGTGGCTTGATCACCCGCACTGTAAATCCTTGAGGCATGCTGAATTGGGGGTTAGTTATGATAAGGATAATTGTGAAGAAGTTTATAATTTGGTAATAATAAATATGAACACCACCATAAAATAACTACAGAGAGAGGGAGCTATCCTGAATGAGGGATACCTGTTGCTAGTTAAGTGTACTGATGTTGGATTACTTTACGGGATAGAAGTGAGTTGAGGTATTATCCAATGTTGTCATTTTTATTTCATTTTTATTAGGGTTTAATAAACAGTGTTGGTGTTTTGTTTTTGAAAGCATGAATCACGTTGTGACTCATGTGTTCAAAAAAGGGTGTAGTAATGATGGTATGAGGATTTATTGGTATATTTGCATATTGTATTAAGAATATGAGCAGTAGTAAGTAATGTGTTATGGGTTAGATTAAATGTTTTTGGGAAAATGTATTTGTGGTATAAGGCAGAATTTATAGGTGGCCTTTCTATGACATTAGTGACTATAACAAGCTGCAAGAATATGTACTTCCTAATCTAAAAGTATTATCAGGACTGATAAGAAGACAGGATGAAGTAGCATGCTGTGTCTCAACTAACAATGTTATGCAGACTTTCTTTCGAAAAGGTGAAGGCTTCTCTGACAGACCTAACAGGAGAATCAAGACATTTTTTGCAACTTGGAGACTATGTGGTGGTAAAGGATTAATGAAGTCATTGATGGACAACACCCAAGTGGGAAGGTTAGTAATAGGTGTTGATGGCTACCTTGATGGAGGGGCAAGTAAGAGAGAGAGATTCCTAGATATGTATGTACCATTGTAGGACTTTTCTAACGCAGAGGAGGAAGATGGCACCGCTTCGGCGGAGCATTGTTTTGTTTTGTTTGTGTGTTTTTGGAAGCAGGGAATATTGGTACGCTGATAGAAGGACACAATCCACAGAGAGATAGTGATAAATGGAGAAGGACTCTGCATGATATTAGAACTAGTGAAGGAAGAAGGTTCAAACATCATCACACAGTCTACACCAACGGAGGTATGGATAGAGGGGAGATTGAACAGGTATCAGGTCAACCACTGCAACAGATGGATACGAGGAAACTGACGATTAGAGATGAGGATATTGTTGATGACAATTATCAGCTGATGGAGGACGATGTTTGAGGAATGATACTGATGGGATGTGGGTTATGGCTGATTACCTCAGGGTAGGAACAGAGCTATAGACCTCCAATAATTTCCAGATTTTCCAGATTTTCAGGAATCAACTGGCTGTCATTCCATTCATTTATATGTATTTAAAGAGTTTATCTAATAGAAATTGGGAAGTATATTAGGAATTGGTATTGGGAATAATTGTTACAGCATGATAATTTGTCATATGATGAATGTTTGTATGGATTTATTGGTTTAGAAATTAAATCAATTAAACTGTTGTGTTTTTGTCTTCTAGTGAGGTAAATACAGAGGGTATCTTAATGCATAGTAGGGATAATTTGGCCTAGCATGGTGTGAACCTAAATAAGTAAAAGTAACAAACTATGAACCGGCTGAAGATAAATATCAGAGGCGTTGAAGACGTTTTTGTAAAATACCACTTCTACATGCAACTGGTCTACAACAACCATTCGAAGATATCAAAGAATTTTCTCATGTTTTTATATCGAAGGAGTGGGAAAGGAGTTCACCATTGAGTGAGAATGGAGAAAGATCTGTTCAAATGCAACATTTCTCATGTTGTTGGTATAATGGTTGACAAATGGATATGACATTAAGGTTGTGGAGTTGGTGGTGAATCAAATGAGACATTGTAGTTGTGACATTGTAATGGGAAAGTCATTTTGGAATATGAAGATGTCTGAAGAACATAATGAAGAGACGCCAGAAGATTTAAGTGCTGGGAGGAATAAAGGGGTTGCTTGTTGATAATAACATTGGATTTATCTAAATTTGATAATGTGGGTAGTAGGTATATACACTGCTAAATTGATAGTATTAGTAATGCATTGAGATAATGATCTGTATTTATTATCAGGATGAGGAAGGTCATAATTGAATTATGAATGTTTATAATGTATGATAATATAAGTATACATTCTGAAAATTGTAATGGGTGATTAAGTTGAGGGTTTTAATTTTCAGTGATAAGGATGAAGTGAATAAGGATTGTCATTTTACATTTGGTTGAGTTAAGTAATTTGGTTGGTTATAAGTTATAAGATTAATGAGTGATTTAAGTGAATTATTAGTATGTTGATTAATTCAGTTAAAGTATTAATATATTAGTCATTATACATTTGAAGTATTGGGGATATTGATATGGATGTTTAGAGTGGTACATATCTATGTTGATAGGCAAGTATTTAATTGGTTATTATCATTGGGTTATGATATTTTCATATGATCTGAATTTGGTTGAATTATTAAAGCAGGAATAGTTTAGGGATGTAATGATTTAACAGGGAGTGATAATAGAGTGTTATAATGTGTATGTCATATTAGGAATAAGTCAATAGGAACATGGATGGCAAGCATTCTAGGTCCTCTAGTGGCCATAGTCATTATTGTAGCAATAGTTATGAGGTGTTGTTTTCAAATTTTTCGGGGATGGATTTTTAAGATCGGTACAAACGATTATTAACATGCTTGTGATTACAGATAGAAATGTGTCAGTTAATGTTAATGCAAGGAGGGAAAGGAATAATGATTCTTCATTGTCATCTTGTTGCAGTTTAGATTCCATTGATAATGTTGATTGAGGACAAGGAATGTTAAGTTGAAATTGTATGCCATGGAATTAAGGTTTATAGGAAGAAGATGTGGACAGATGAATATCTCAGTCGATCAGATAGATCCCCCAGGTGACCAGTGATAATCTTGGGGGTCCTCTGACGGCACGTGGATGATGAAGACGGACGTTTTTGTTATTTTTATATTCATGTGTATAGATTGTAATATCCATGTAACTTACAAAGTGTCATGGATCTTTGTATTTGTGGGGATGATGTCATGATGGTCACAATTTATTTCTATGTATGTTTTCTTGGTTGCATGGCTCAGAAAAAGGGGTCATTTTAAAAGGGGGGATGTCTATGTGGGATTTTTCCTTATGTATAAAAAATAAGGTTTTGACTACATAGATTATTAGCATGAATATATAGTAGTTAATTATGTGTTTATCTTTTACTCAGACTGAGTTTATGGAGGTTTGAGAGGTTTGATATCACATAAGATAGATGACTGAGCATTTATAAATTGTTGATTAAACATATGGAGAATCAAGTTGGATTCAGCTATGAAAGGTTGAAGGGATAAATTCTCAGTTAGTTTAGGATCTAGTCAGATATATATGTACTACTGATTGGAGAATATTGTATTTTACACAAAGTTATATATGAACTTATGGGGGTTAAGTGATCTTACTTACCACGAGATAAGAAAAAAAAAGTGGATTGATATGATGTTTTTATGGTATAATGATGTCATGTCATAGTATCGTGGGGAACAGGTTAGAGTTACTAGGTAAGTGGTTAGGAGACAGAAAGTCTACATTCCATTATGTCAAAGGAGATTACTGATGTTTAGGATAGCATGAGTGATGGGCAGGATAGTGACTTGGGGTAAAGAGTGATGAACATCAAAGACAGGGAGTGCCCATGGAGACTTGCCAGATGTATGCCAGGAAGAGGTTAATAGAGGATATATAAGGTAGAGTGTCTTCTTTGTTCAAGTTAATTCATAACACCAAGGGGCAAAGCTCTGGTCATCGTTGTAACGAACCCGTTACCGATCATTAAACATTTGCATTAACTGTCTACAACGTGTCTAAGTATATCCTTGCATCCTTGATTCTTTGACACCCGAGAAACTCATCATAACAGGAAGAAGCCACTGCTCCAAAACCGCCATAAAAAAGCCAGACTATGGTTTGCAACTGCACATGGGGACAAAGATCGTACTTTTTGGAGAAATGTCCTCTGGTCTGATGATACAAAAATAGAACTGTTTGCCCATAATGACCATCGTTATGTTTGGAGGAAAAAGGGGGTGCTTGCAAGCCGAAGAACACCATCCCAACCGTGAAGCACGGGGGTGGCAGCATCATGCTGTGGGGGTGCTTTGCTGCCAGAGGGACTGGTGCACTTCACAAAATAGATGGCATCATGAGGAAGGACAATTATGTATACAGTGGGGGAAAAAAGTATTTAGTCAGCCACCAATTGTGCAAGTTATCCCACTTAAAAAGATGAGAGGCCTGTAATTTTCATCATAGGTACACGTCAACTATGACAGACAAATTGAGCATTTTTTTTCCAGAAAATCACATTGTAGGATTTTTAATGAATTTATTTGCAAATTATGGTGGAAAATAAGTATTTGGTCACCTACAAACAAGCAAGATTTCTGGCTCTCACAGACCTGTAACTTCTTCTTTGAGAGGCTCCTCTGTCCTCCACTCGTTACCTGTATTAATGGCACCTGTTTGAACTTGTTATCAGTATAAAAGACACCTGTCCACAACCTCAAACAGTCACACTCCAAACTCCACTATGGCCAAGACCAAAGAGCTGTCAAAGGACACTAGAAACAAAATTGTAGACCTGCACCAGGCTGGGAAGACTGAATCTGCAATAGGTAAGCAGCTTGGTTTGAAGAAATCAACTGTGGGAGCAATTATTAGGAAATGGAAGACATACAAGACCACTGATAATCTCCCTCGATCTGGGGCTCCACGCAAGATCTCACCCCGTGGGGGTCAAAATGATCACAAGAACGGTGAGCAAAAATCCCAGAACCACACAGGGGGACCTAGTGAATGACCTGCAGAGAGCTGGGACCAAAGTAACAAAGCCTACGATCAGTAACACACTACGCCGCCAGGGACTCAAATCCTGCAGTGCCAGACGTGTCCCCCTGCTTAAGCCAGTACATGTCCAGGCCCGTCTGAAGTTTGCTAGAGTGCATTTGGATGATCCAGAAGAGGATTGGGAGAATGTCATATGGTCAGATGAAACCAAAATATAACTTTTTGGTAAAAACTCAACTCGTCGTGTTTGGAGGACAAAGAATGCTGAGTTGCATCCAAAGAACACCATACCTACTGTGAAGCATGGGGGTGGAAAATCATGCTTTGGGGCTGTTTTTCTGCAAAGGGACCAGGACGACTGATCCGTGTAAAGGAAAGAATGAATGGGGCCATGTATCGTGGCTGGGTATTTCAGCATGACAATGATCCCAAACACACCGCCCGGGCAACGAAGGAGTGGCTTCGTAAGAAGCATTTCAAGGTCCTGGAGTGGCCTAGCCAGTCTCCAGATCTCAACCCCATAGAAAATCTTTGGAGGGAGTTGAAAGTCCGTGTTGCCCAGCGACAACCCCAAAACATCACTGCTCTAGAGGAGATCTGCATGGAGGAATGGGCCAAAATACCAGGAACAGTGTGTGAAAACCTTGTGAAGACTTACAGAAAACGTTTGACCTGTGTCATTGCCAACAAAGGGTATATAACAAAGTATTGAGAAACTTTTGTTATTGACCAAATACTTATTTTCCACCATAATTTGCAAATAAATTCATTACAAATCCTACAACGATATTATAACCGCGATCGATAATAGACAGTACTGTGCAGCCGTCTTCATCGACCTGGCCAAGGCTTTCGACTCTGTCAACCACCGCATTCTTATTGGCAGACTAAATAGCCTTGGTTTCTCAAATGACTGCCTTGCCTGGTTCACCAACTACTTCTCAGATAGAGTTCAATGTGTCAAATCGGAGGGCCTGTTGTCTGGACCTATGGAAGTCTCTATGGGGGTGCCACAGGGTTCAATTCTTGGGCCAACTCTTTTCTCCGTGTATATCAATGATGTCGCTCTTGCTGCTGGTGACTCTCAGATCCACCTCTACGCAGACGACACCATTTTCTATACATCTGGCCCTTCATTGGACACTGTGTTAACAAACCTCCAAACAAGCTTCAATGCCATACAACACTCCTTCAGTAGCCTCCAACTGCTCTTAAACACTAGTAAAACTAAATGCATGCTCTTCAATCGAACGCTGCTGGCACCCGCCCACCTGACTAGAATCACTACTCTCGACGGGTCTGACCTAGAGTATGTGGACAACTACAAATACCTAGGTGTCTGGTTAGTCTGTAAACTCTCCTTCCAGACTCACATTAAGAATCCAATCCAAAGTTAAATCTAGAATCGGCTTCCTATTTCGCAACAAAGCCTCCTTCACTCATGCTGCTAAACATGCCCTCGTAAAACTGACTATCCTACCGATCCTTGACTTCGGCGATGTCATTTACAAAATAGCCTCCAACACTCTACTCAGCAAATTGGATGTAGTCTATCACAGTGCCATCAGTTTTGTCTCCAAAGCCCCATAAACTACCCACCACTGTGACCTGTACGCTCTTGTTGGCTGGTGGGTTTGACGACGAACTTCATGTTCGTCGTCAAACCCACTGGCTCCAGGCCATCTATAAATCACTGCTAGGCAAATCCCCGCCTTATCTTAGCTCATTGGTCACCATAGCAGCACCCATCCGTATATATCTCACTGGTCATCCCCAAAGCCAACACCTCCTTTGGCCGCCATTCCTTCCAGTTCTCTGCTGCCAATGACTGGAACGAATTGCAAAAATCTCTGAAGCTGGAGACTCTTATCTCCCTCACTAACTTTAAGCATCAGTTGTCAGAGCACCTGACCGATCACTGCACCTGTACACAGCCCATCTGAAATTAGCCCACCCAACTACCTCATCCCTATATTGTTATTTATTTTGCTCTTTTGCACCCCAGTATCTCTATTTGCACATAATCTCGCATTCCAGTGTTAATACTAATTGTAATTATTTTGCCCTATAGCCTATTTATTGCCTTACCTCCATAACTTGCTACATTTGCACACAATGTATATATATTTTCTGTTGTATTTTTTGACTTTATGTTTTTTTACCCCATATGTAACTCTGTGTTGTTTTTATCGCACTGCTTTGCTTTATCTTGGCCAGGTCGCAGTTGTAAATGAGAACTTGTTCTCAACTGGCTTACCTGGTTAAATAAAGGTGAAATTTAAATAAATAAATAAATAAAATAAGTAAATAAAAAGGAGTGGCTCAAGAAGAAGCACATTAAGGTCCTGGAGGGGCCTAGCCAGTCTCCAGACCTTAATCCCATAGAAAATCTGTGGAGGGAGCTGAAGGTTTGAGTTGCCAAACGTCAGCCTCGAAACCTTAATGACTTGGAGAAGATCTGCAAAGAGGAGTGGAACAAAATCCCTCCTGAGATGTGTGCAAACCTGGTGGCCAACTACAAGAAACGTCTGACCTCTGTGATTGCCAACAAGGGTTTTGCCACCAAGTACTAAGTAATGTTTTGCAGAGGGGTCAAATACTTATTTCCCTCATTAAAATGCAAATCAATTCATAACATTTGTGACATGCGTTTTTCTGGATTTTTTTGTTTGTTATTTTTTCTCTCACTGTTCATATAAACCTAACATTAAAATTATAGACTGATCATGTCTTTGTCAGTGGGCAAACACACAAAATCAGCAGGGGATCAAATACTTTTTTCCCTCACTGTAGGATGAGCCTTGACTAGAATACAGTATATACATATGAAGTGGGTAAAACAGTGACCAGTGTTCAATGGCTATGTACATAAGGCAGCAGTCTCTAATGTGCAGGGTTGACTACCGGGTCGTAGCCGGCTAGTAACAGTAACTAAAGTTTAGGGCAGAGTACAGTCTGATTTTATGGAGATAGAAGCTGTTTTTCAGTCTCTCGGTCCCAGCTTTGATGCACCTGTACTGTCTCCGCCTTCTAGATGGTAGCGGGGTGAACAGGCCGTGGCTTGGGTGGCTGAGGTCCTTGATGATCTTCTTGGCCTTCCTGTGACACCGGGTGCTGTAGATATCCTGTAGGCCAGGTAGTGTGCCCCCTGGTGATGCGTTGGGCTGTCCGCACCACCCTCTAGAGAGCCCTGCAATTGCGGAAGGTGCAGTTGCCTTACCAGGCGGCGATACAGCTCGACAGGATGCTGTCAATGGTGCATCTGTAGAAGTTTGTGAGGGTCTTAGGTGCCATATTGCGCCTTCTTCACTACACTGTCTGTGTGGATGGACCATTTCAGGGTGTCAGTGATGTGCACGCCAAGGAACTTGAAGCTTTTCACCTTCTCCACTGCAGCCCCATTGATGTGAATGGGGGCGTGCTCCCTCTGCTGTCTTCTGTGTTGGAGACATGTGTGGGTGAACAGGGAGTACATGAGGGGGCTGAGCACACACCCTTGTGGGGCCCCCGTGTTGAGGATCAGCGTAGCGGAGTTGTTGTTGTCTACCTTCACCACCTGGGGTCGGCCCGTCATGAAATCCAGGACACAGTTGCACAGGGCGGGGTTCAGACCCAGGGCCCCGAGCTAAGTGATGATCTTGGAGGTTACTATGGTGTTGAAGGCTGAATTGTAGTTGATGAATAGCATTCTTACATAGGTATTCCTCTTGTCCAGATGGGATAGGGCAGTGTACAGTGTTATAGCGATTGCGTCAGCCCTGGACCTGTTGGGGTGTTATGCAAATTGTAGTGCGTCTAGGGTGTCGGGTAATGTGGAGGTGATATGATTCTTAACTAGCATCTCAAAGAACTTTATGATGGCAGAAGTGAGTGCTACGTTGCGATAGTCATTTAGTTCAGTTACCTTCGCTTTCTTGGGTGCAGGAACAATGGTGGACATCTTGAAGCAAGTGGGGACAATAGACTGGGATAGGGAGAAATTGAATATGTCCATAAACACTCAAAGCCAGCTGGTCTACACATGCTCTGAGGACATGGCTAGGGGTTCCGTCTAGGAGAGCAGCCTAGCTAGGATTAAAACCCCTAAATGAGCGGCGGTGGCCAGTGTTGGCTGCGCTGTGTTTTCCTCGAAGCGGGCAACGAAGGTGTTTAGCTTGTCCGGGAGCAAGGCGTCTGTGTCCACTACGTGGCTAGTTTTCCCTTTATACTGTAATACTTGACCTTTTGACACACACTCCACAACTGTCATTTATCCATCGTTGTTTCAATCGGTTTAATGTTTTCAGAGAGCAGGTTTTTCAGTTTGACAAGGATGATTGAATGATAGGTTGTTGTTTCCGATTCCTTTCCTATGTTCTTATTTCAAAATCCAGACTTTGTGGCCAGATCTTTTTAAAAAAACACCAGCAACATACCCGTCATGCCCACACCTCACCTCTGAGTTGCCATGGAAACACGTTGACTCTTAAAATAGAGGTGGAAGAGTATTGAAGTCTATGGGAGGGTAGGATGGTGCTTAATTGATATGGCTGGCTGAGGGGTGTCTGAGGGAGTCTGACACTGCTGCTACATATGGGAAGGTTACCAGTGACAGATAGGTGCGTTACAGTCGGTGGCCTCTGTTAGGGAGGTATGAAGGGGTGAGGGAAGAGGGATCCCAAAACAGCAAACACCATTCTGTTGACTATCTAATAGCAACCACACACATATTTTCTTGTTGTGTGTGTGTGCATGTGTGTGTGTGTGTGTGTGTGTGTGTGTGACTGCTTACTTTTATATCCCATAGGGTCTTTTTTCTTTGAAATGATTCATAAATTGTCCATGTTTTGCTGTTGCTTATCCAATTATAAGTGATTGGCAGGAGAAGAACGTTAGGCTCAAGTGGGAGGGAGGCCCTGAGGTTGTTTACAATCTGCATAAGGTTCGGTATATCACGCTCAACAGAGAGAGAGAGAAAGAGAAAGAGAGAGAGAGACAGACAGAGAGAGAAAGTGAGAGCGAGAGCGAGAGATTAAGATAGATAAAGAGAGAGAGATAGAGAGAGAGAGAGAGAGAGAGAGAGAGAGAGAGAGAGAGAGAGAGAGAGAGAGAGGGAGGGAGAGGGAGAAAATGAGAGAGACAAAGACCTTTATGTAACTGTTTCCACAGCCTTTTTTAGTTTACTCAACTTTCGGTCAAAGTGTTACCTGAACTTAAAAGTGTTCTTGGCCCAAACTTAGCTCCAACTTGAGAAAACTTAGGCAAAGAATTCAGCCAACTTAAAATGATGTTTTTTCTTGTTGTTTCATTTTGTCTCATATGTTCATTCAATCAGAAATTATTATTTAGGAATCTTAACTACAAAATGCTGTGCAAATGGTTACACACACACAAACAGGGCTTTAACAATGCTTTCAACTTACATCAGGGGCGGACTGGGACAAGAATTCGGCCCTGGCTTTTTATCCACACCAGCCCACATCACTGCGGGCACCACCGGGGCAGACACTTTCATTACAGAAATCATGAGGATAATGCACTTTACTGTTTAACCAAATTATGGTTTTAGCCTCCCCGAGTAATAGGACTTTTTGAGTGAGGTGACAATGTAGAAAGTGCTCTTTCTGCGTTTATAGGCACACTTTCAGTTTTTTACGATCCTTGATCTTGGCTGTCTAACTGATGACAGAGTCGGAGCAGGTCTCTTTGACTTTGAATGAGTTTGCGTGACCTCAGCTCAACCTATCAGAAAGCCGGGCCGGCTTATCTTGGCCACTGATCAGCCAAAGACTCATTATAGATTAGTATAACAGAGAAATTCAGCCATTTTCTTTTTACATAAAACATCTTAACAGGCCCATGGGCCACCAGCCATGACACCTTTTTCATGGTTTTATTTTTATTTTAAAAAAGTATGTCAATTTTGACCAGCCCACCCAACAAAAAAATTGTCCAGCCCATCTGGCATTTCACAGAATTGGCAGATGGCCAATCTGCCCCTGAGAGGGATCATGTAGGAGTAAGACAGGGAGCGTGGAGACCAAGTGAGAGTAAGAGAGTCAGCCTGGAGGGCCAGGCCAGGTTGCTACTCCCCAGGGGAGCTAAAAGGGGACGCGGTGTCTTGCTAGGTAAACACATTAGCAGACTGTGACAAATGGCTTGGTCTGCTCTGAGCTCTACAGTACCTGGCGTCTGAACAGCATGATGCTTCTCTTCCCTTGAGACTCACGGCTTTACAATAAGATAATCAAAGTCTAATATGGTCGCTGTCTGATGAAAACCTTTTTTTTTACATTTATTGAAAGCAGTAACTCTCCTCAATGTACTTCATGACTCTAGGACCAATAAAATGTATAAAAAATAGCTTCTAAAGTTTCATAATTGTATGTTTGTTGATGGTCATTATTTAATTATTATTATTATTATTATGGTAATCTTTCAATTTCCTGAAAAGTTTATGTTTTGAAAATAAGAGGCTTTCATCAGACAGCGACAATATGCGCAACATTGCGAAAGGGGCCATCCGGGTCACTCTAATGATACAGCCATTGATTTGCTTTGTTGTTAGAATTTTAGATCACTCCTTTTAATTAACAGAGATTACTTGTAGTCTAAGGTAGCCCTAGGGTCTTGTTGTACACTGCCTGACAAGATTACAGTATCACAACATCACAGCCAAAGCAGGGGCCATCTCTGTAACATCTATAACATCGTTGTGGAAGTAAAGACCCCAACTGAAATTCCTGCCGATCTAACCTTTCTCCCCTGCAGGACTAAACCAGTACAAATGGTTGCATAAATGTGACGAGCACTGATAAGCTTCCACATTTTTTTATGAATTTATGTCAAGCTAGAGCACAGTGAGAGTTTGTCTGTGTTAGGAAATAAAATGTATCTTCATCTCTTGGCCCCTTAAAGAGAGAGAAAGTTGTGTCTCGCTAGGAAGCAAGATAAGGTGTATTGTCTGAGCCAGATTGATAATAGCCTACTTGTGATGCCATATGTCTTGACGGCTGGAGCACCTCTTGGAACTGTTGCAACTGGAGCCTCTGGCTGGAAATGGAACATTATCTATCATACATCACAATCATCAGGACACTTATATTATACACTACTACACACTACAGGCATGTGTTGACTTATACACCTTTACACACTAGAGGCATGTGTTGACTTATACACTACTACAGGCATGTGTTGACTTATACACTATTACACACTACAGGCATACGTTGACTTATACAATATTACACACTAGAGGCATGTGTTGACTTATACACTATTAAACACTACAGGCATGTGTTGACTTATACACTTTTACACACTACAGGCATGTGTTGACTTATACACCTTTACACACTAGAGGCATGTGTTGACTTATACACTTCTACACACTACAGGTATGTGTTGACTTATACACTACTACACACTACAGGCATGTGTTGACTTATACACTTTTACACACTACAGGTATGTGTTGACTTATACACTTTTACACACTAGAGGCATGTGTTGACTTACATACTACACAATGCAGGCATATGTTCAGGAAAACAGCAACGGTTTCACTCTGTGGTAGGTTGCCACTAGCTACTATAGCCATACTAATGCTTTAGGAAGAGATCTATGGGGAATGCCAAGACTAATGCTATAATAATGTATGCCACTTTGTATATGCTCTTAATAGTGAGTGCATTTCTTTTTAGCATGTGTATGATCCTTGCGGGAATTGAACCTATGACTTTGGCATCGCTCAACCACAACTGACCCACACAGGATTTATGAAGAGATTCATGGCCGATGCCAAAAGTCTACTAGTGTTCCATGTGGTCGTTGGAGCATGAAGGGCATGCATGGAGCTGTTAGCATAAATAATCCATTCATAATCTAGGTAGCATACATAAACCACCCACACAGTAACCTAGTTAGCATACATAAACTACCCACACAGTAACCTAGTTAGCATACATAAACCACCCACACAGTAACCTAGTTAGCATACATAAACCACCCACACAGTAACCTAGTTAGCATACATAAACCACCCACACAGTAACCTAGTTAGCATACATAAACCACCCACACAGTAACCTAGTTAGCATACATAAACCACCCACACAGTAACCTAGTTAGCATACATAAACCACCCACACAGTAACCTAGTTAGCATACATTAACCACCAACACTGCACAGTAATCTAGTTGGCATACATAAACCACCAACACACAATAATCTAGTTATCATAAATAAACCACCAAAACAATGTAATCTAATTAGCATACATAAACCACCAACACTGTAATCTAGTTAGCATACACAAACCACCAACATATAGTAATCTAGTTAGCATACATAAACCACCAACACTGTAATCTAGTTAGCATAGATAAACCACCAACACATAGTAATCTAGTTAGCATAAATAAACCACCAACACTGTAATCTAGTTAGCATAGATAAACCATCAACACACTGTAATCTAGTTAGCATAGACAAACCACCAACACACTGTAATCTAGTTAGCATAGACAAACCACCAACACAGTAATCTAATTAGCATACACAAACCACCAACACTGTAATTTAGTAAGTGAAGTACAGGCACAGGAAATGAGGATGCATGGTGTGATTGATGTAAAGGACACAATGGTAATGGTTGTGTGTGTGTGTGTGTGTGTGTGTGTGTGTGTGTGTGTGTGTGTGTGTGTGTGTGTGTGTGTGTGTGTGTTTGTGAGAGTGTGTTTGTGCGCATTGGTGCGTGTACGCGTTCTTGCTTTAGTGCATGCCTGCGTTTGTGATTGATGTAAAGAACACAATTTAATGTTTCCTCAGGTAAATGATGGGTTTCCCCCAGCCTCTGCTCTGTATCCCGTACTGTCATGATGAAGCTGCCATGAACACTTACCACACTGGTAAAACAATCCTCTAGGGAGGCGCTTGGTTTTAATTCAGATGTAAAAACAAAAAAAACAAAAAAATATGACGGACTTGTATGGTGAGGGGCCAATGTTCATTCTGGGAATGTAGTATGAGAGAAAGCTTTGAGAAGTCTGTTAGCAAATGTAAACTAAAGCAGGCAATTTAATTATACTGATAAATAATGTATTTCAGTTCATCAATAAGCATTCAGGTTGACAATTAGCATGTATGTAGTCACAGAAGCAGTGCATATTCGTTAATACACAAGCTTGCGAAAGTGAGTGGTCAACCACATTACTACACAATCTGTAGTAAGCCTTAGGTATAGCTTTGACACAAAACCTAAATATTTAGCCTATCTGAAATTTGTTGTGCCGGGATTCAATCCATTCATGAGTTGTAGACAATGCAGCTTTTTTAAAGGCTATGTTCCCACATTCGCTGAGATTGCATTCACAGTAAACGCTGTATACGTCGACTCAATTGGAAATTACCTTAAAAACTGCATTGTCGGCTGTCTAGCGTGTTGTGCTATGGATAGAAAACTGGCCTTAATTTGGCTTAAAAAATAAGACATAATAAGCAAAAGTCCAGTCAGGTGCTGCACAATGTTTTTATAAGTACCCTCGATGACCAGTGTCACGCCCTGACTCAGGGGACGTTTATTTGTTGAGTCAGGGTGTGTGTATTCCGTGTTATGTTGTGTTTTTCTATGTTTAGTTCTAGATCGTTGAGATCTATGTTGGCCAGGGTGGTTCCCAATCAGAGGCAGCTGTAGCTCGTTGTCTCTGATTGGGGACCATACATAGGCAGCCGTTTTTGGCACCAATCTGTGTGAGATCTTGTTCTGTATAGGTTTGTTTGGTGTAACCTTAAGACTTCACGTATCGTTTGTTTGTTGTTTTGTCATGTGTCTAATCGTTTAATAAAATGTACGCTTATCACGCTGCACCTTGGTTCCACAAATCTTTAAACGATCGTGACAGAAGATCCCACCAAATGAGGACCAATAACAGACAGGAACAGACAGCCTGGACCTGGGAGGAGATCCTGGACGGGAAGGGATCCTGGACTTGGGAGGAAATTCAGGCCGGAATGGATCGCCGTCCTTGGGAGGAGACTGTGGAGGCGCGCTATAGAGAGGAGCAGCGGCAACGCAGAAGGTGCCGGCCGAGGAGGAAGCCCGAGAGACAGCCCCAATAAAAAAAATGTGGGGGGCTAAAAGGGTGGTTGGCGGAGCCTAGAGTTAGAGCAGAGCCAACTCCCCGTACTCATGCTAGGAAGCGTGTGACTGGGCAGGCTCCGTGTTATGCGGAGCCACGTACTGTGCCGCGAGTGTTCCGGCACAGTCCTGTACGTCCTGTGCTAGCACCACGCACGTGTCGTGTGAAGATGGGCATTCAGCCAGGACGGGGTGTGCCGGCTCAACGCTCGTGGTCTCCAGTACGCCTCCTCGGTCCCATGTATCCTGCGCCGGTGCTACGTGCTGTATCGCCAGTACGAGTGCACAGCCCCGTACGTCCTGTGCTGATGCCTCACACATATTGTGTGGAAGTAGGCATTCAGCAAGGACGGGTTGTGTCAGCTCTCCGCTCCAGACCTCCAGTCCGCCTCCACAGTCCGGCACTGCCCGTTCCGGCTCCCCGCACCAAGCCAGTGGTGCGTGTTCCCAGTCCGGCCCGGCCCGTTCCTGCTCCCCGCACCAAGCCAGTGGTGCGTGTTCCCAGTCCGGCCCGGCCCGTTCCTGCTCCCCGCACCAAGCCAGTGGTGCGTGTTCCCAGTCCGGCCTGGCCCGTTCCTGCTCCCCGCACCAAGCCAGTGGTGCGCGTCTCCAGCCCAGTCCGGCCTGTTCCTGCCCCTCGCACCAAGCCAGTGGTGCGCGTCGCCAGCCCAGTCCGGCCTGTTCCTGCCCCTCGCACCAAGCCAGTGGTGCGCGTCGCCAGCCCGGTCCGGCCTGTTCCTGCCCCTCGCACCAAGCCAGTGGGTCCAGTCCGGCACGGCCCGTGCCTGTTCCCCGCACCAAGCCAGTGGTGCGTGTTCCCAGTCCGGCCTGGCCCGTTCCTGCTCCCCGCACCAAGCCAGTGGTGCGCGTCGCCAGCCCGGTCCGGCCTGTTCCTGCCCCTCGCACCAAGCCAGTGGTGCGCGTCGCCAGCCCAGTCCGGCCTGTTCCTGCCCCTCGCACCAAGCCAGTGGTGCGCGTCACCAGCCCGGTCCGGCCTGTTCCTGCCCCTCGCACCAAGCCAGTGGGTCCAGTCCGGCACGGCCCGTGCCTGTTCCACCGGTGCCTGGTCCGGCACCGGTCAGCTGCTCCACTCCGGAGCCAGAGCAATCCGCTCCACCGGGGTCCGGTCCAACTCCAGTCAGCGGATCCACTCCGGAGCCATAGCAATCCGCTCCACCGGGGTCCAGTCCAGCTCCGGTCAGCCGCTCCACTCCAGAGCCAGAGGAGTCCGCTCCACCGGTACAGTTCGATCCACCGTCGTCGGGTCTAGCTCCAGTCAGCGGTGTCAGACCAGACCAGGGGCGCAACAGGGAGGTGGAGAGAAAGTGGTGGTCACGCCCGGAGCCGGATCCGCCTCCGAGGCGGAATGCCCACCCGGCCCCTACCCTGTTATGTTTATGTGGCGCGGTCGGAGTCCGCACCTTTGGGGGGGGGGTACTGTCACGCCCTGACTCAGGGGACGTTTATTTGTTGAGTCAGGGTGTGTGTATTCCGTGTTATGTTGTGTTTTTCTATGTTTAGTTCTAGATCGTTGAGATCTATGTTGGCCAGGGTGGTTCCCAATCAGAGGCAGCTGTAGCTCGTTGTCTCTGATTGGGGACCATACTTAGGCAGCCGTTTGGCACCAGTCTGTGTGGGATCTTGTTCTGTATAGGTTTGTTTGGTGTAACCTTAAGACTTCACGTATCGTTTGTTTGTTGTTTTGTCGTGTGTCTAATCGTTTAATAAAATGTACGCTTATCACGCTGCGCCTTGGTTCCACTAATCTTTAAACGATCGTGACAACCAGTGATATTTTTAAGCAGATGCTACTGGTGCTATGGTGCTACTGGACAGACTCCAACTGAACAACAGGACGTAATTGTTGACATGTGGTGTCCACTCTGGCCTGGAAAGACAAAACAACAAAAACGAGAGAGAGAGAGAGAGAGAGAGAGAGAGAGAGGAAGAAAGACAGCGAGAGAGAGAGAGAGTGGAAGAATGACAGCGAGAGAGAGATCAAGATTGAGACAGAGAAACAACAAGAATGAGACAACAATTGACAGACAAGGATAGTCTTCTTCACAGAGCCTTCTGTTAATGTTGTTATTAAAGCTGGGAGGTGTAAATATCGACCGGAACGTTAGCCTCCTTCACAGTCTAGTGAGTTTGGCCCTGCCGCTCCCCTCCACTCTGTCCCAGGCTCCCAGCCCACCCTGCCACCGCCATCAAATCAATCAGCCTGGCTAATTAAGTGCATCCAAATGAGGCGTCATCTCCTCTCTTCTCCTCTCCTGTCCTCTCGCCAACCCTCCCCTCTTCTCCTCTCCTCTCCTCTCTTCTCCTCATTTTCTCTCCTCTCCTCTGCCTCCCAAAAGGTCCCAGTTGTCTTTTCCACATCGGCTCTTGAACACGCGAGGCGTGTTGTGCTCCTTCTGCTCCGTATGCTTCCTTATCTTCCAGGCTACAGGATTAGTCTTCTGTTCCTGCTTCTCCCCAAACCTTTCTACTCCACCTCACAAGACAAGCTGTAAGGACACGGTTATCTGAAGGAGGAAGAAGCCGTAACATCAAATCTCACACTGAAATATAAATAGTGTAACACGAGAACTACTAGTTGTTCCGTTTGTCTGTCTATGGTGTAAGAAAGGAGGGGATGTTGTTATTCTATGTATGACTATGAAGGCAACGCAATCTTACAAAAAAAAACAGCCCATACAACAACATCTTTCCAGCAAATTGCAAAAGTAGATAGCGAATGATTGAAACTCAGGATTTTAATATCAGGGCAACAGGAGTCAATTCTGTACGTTCCAGCAATGCTTTTTACTCCACATCAGGTGGTCTACATGCTGAAGACTCGTCTCATGCAGTAGTTAGATAATGTTGCATCATGATACACTGTTCTCTCCATCCTGATAATGTTCCAAGCTCCCTCTCCCTCCCTCCCTCTCTCGCTCTCGTTCTCTCTCTCTCTCTCTCTCTCTCTCTCTCTCTCTCTCTCTCTCTCTCTCTCTCTCTCTCTCTCTCTCTCTCTCTCTCTCTCTCTCTCTCTCTCTCTCTCTCTCTCTCTCTCTCATTGTGAGCTCATCGTGTCACTACTGAAGCTGTACTGTAGCATGTACGTGTGTGTCTCTGTCACAGTAAGCGATCGTGCATAAAAAATGGATGCTTCAGAAAATATCCCTTTGAGGGCTCTGGAGTGAACAGCTGCTTAGCTGTGCACATCTCTCTCTCTCTCTCTCTCTCTCTCTCTCTCTCTCTCTCTCTCTCTCTCTCTCTCTCTCTTTCTCTCTCTCTCTCTCTCTCTCTCCATGTGCTGCCTAGCTGTGATGGGGTTGAGGCAGGGAAGGGAGGGGAGGGGAAGGGAGCTATTCAGTTCTACCCCCAGGGCACATGGAGAGGCTCCAGATGTGCAGCAGCTCCAACAGCCACAGTCCGGGAAGACAGCATCTTCTCGCATTCCATCACAGATTCACCTCCTCTTCCCATCTTATCCTCTTCTCCTCATTGCTCGTTCATTCATTGTATAAGGTATTAGAGGAAAATTCTAAGTGCAATCAAATCACATTGAATACAGATGAAAGTCCAACAGCCTGGGAACAGAGTCTTCAGCTAACATTCCACCAGCTGCATGCTCCGTCTCCTCATTCACATACAATTCCAGCCTTGTTTCAAGGATATAAAATCATTGTCACTTTGGATGGGGGAGGGTGTACTTCTCTCAGTCTGGAGGCTGAAAAGATTCAGCATGGGTCCTCAGATCCTCCAAAAGTTCTACAGCTGCACCATTGAGAGCATCTTGACTGGCTGCATCACCACTAGGAATGGCAACTGCTTGGCATCCGACCGCAAGGCGCTACAGAGGGTAATGCATACGGCCCAGTACATCACTGGGGCCGAGCTCCCTGCCATCCATGACCTACTGTATATACCAGGCGGTGTCAGAGGAAGGCCCTAAAAATTGTCAAAGACTCCAGCCACCCAAGTCATAGACTGTTCTCTCTGCTACCGCACAGCAAGCAGTACCGATGCACCAAGTCTGGAACCAACAGGACACTGAACAGCTTCTACCCCCAAGCCATAAGACTGCTTAACAGTTAGTTAAATTGTTAACCAAATAGCTACCCAGACTTTCTGCATTTACCCTTTTTGCACTAACTTTTTTGACTCATCACATACGCTGCTACTACTGTTTATTATCTGTCACTTTATTCCTAGTTACATGTACATATCTACCTCAATTACCTTGTAGCCCTGCAAATCAACCCCGGTACTGGTACCCCATTTATATAGCCAAGTTATCGTTACTAATTGTGTATTTCACAGAAGGTTGGTGGTTCCTTAATTGGGGAGGACGGGCTCATGGTAATAGCTGGAGCGGAATCAATGGAATGGTATCAAATACTTCAAACACATGGTTTCCATGTGTTTAATGCCATTCCATTTGCTCCGTTCCAGCCATTATTATGAGGGTCTCTGTCTCTGTCACTGGCAGCAGTTGTCTCAATGATCGAGTTTTCTATGAATATTCAAATGCAGACCCATGGGGCGGCGCACAATTGGCCCAGTGTCGTCCAGGGTAGGGGAGGGAATGGCCGGCAGGGATGTAGCTCAGTTGGTAGAGCATGGCGTTTGCAATGCCAGGGTTGTGGGTTCGATTCCCATGGGGGGCCAGTATGAAAAATAAAATAATGTATGCACTCACTAACTGTAAGTCGCGCTGGATAAGAGCGTCTGCTAAATGACTAAAAATGTAAAAATGCATCTCCAGAGAAAACCACTGGTTATTAATTAGCACAGCGTTCTGGTCTCACATGCTGCACCGACACACACACACACACACACTCACACACACACACACACGCACAGCAGCTGGCTATAAATAGCACTACTGTGGGTCATGCTGCCATGCTTTAAACCCATAACTCTCACCTTCAAGTAAAGAAATCTACTTGGTCTACCTCTGCAGTTGATAGGAGGCTGACCTCTACACAGTTGGCAACAATCCTGTAGTGGACACCATTTACATACCTTTTTTCATTTGCAAAAGCATTGACCCACCTTTTGCTAAAAAAAGGCATTGAAAGGATAGAGAGCGTTGCTTTACCCACTGCGGACGGCGATCAGTGTTTACCCAGCTATTTTTTTATACCACAACATCACTGGTTGGCAACATAGGTACAACACAGTACACTCTGCAATGTTGTTGGAAAAAGGTGTGTTCATTCTGGACATTGTCAACAGCAATTACATTACAAGAACTACTACACTGATAGGAGTTTAAATTTACTATCATTTCAAGGTCCAGGCAGTCAATCCAAGCTCAGAAAAATTCAGATGAAACACTGAAGACCTTTGTGAGCTTTGAACGCATGGCAGTGACCAGTGAACCAAGATATCCGCTCAAAATGGCTGATGTGTTATTGGCATTCTGTTAGATGTATGTGCTGTGTGCTGATTGTTTTTCATGCCTGATGGGTCAGTATGTGACCTTCTAGAGTCAACTTCGGGAGAAAACAAGCAAGTTCTATACACATACACACACACACACACATAAACACACACAAGCACTCATGAACACACACAAACACACACACACACCAAGTCCTACACGTAGCTTAGGGACGTATTGACTGCATCCACCAGATGGTAAGGGCTGGAGAAAATCCCAATGGTATTACAAAGACCCTGGAACACACAAACTCCGACACATGCCTGTGCACGGACTGGCACACACACATACACACGCACGCACGCACACACACACACACACACAGAGACCTTTACATAAGTACACACACACACACACTTGTATGTGCATACGCATGCATGCACACATACAGACACACGTACGCACGCACATACACACACACACACACTCCCAATGACTGGATCAGATCAATCTTGTGGCAACAGGCACTCCCCCAGAAGCTAAGGTCCTAAATATATGGGTCTAAATTAGGACCTGACACAACACAAACACGTTCTCCGCTGAGGAGCATGCTGCTTTGGTACATTCTGGAAAGCCAAAGGAGCTAGGCAGCCATGTCTGCATAAACATCTGTTTTCCAATGTGACCCAGTCAGTAATATACTGTGTGTGTGTGTGTGTGTGTGTGTGTGTGTGTGTGTGTGTGTGTGTGTGTGTGTGTGTGTGTGTGTGTGTGTGTGTGTGTGTGTGTGTGTGTGTGTGTGTGTGTGTGTGTGTGGGCGTGTGTGTGTGTGTGCGTGTGTGTGCGTGCAGTAATGAGTTTGTCCTGGTAGCTGCTGAGGTGTCCTGTCCTCCTGGAGTAGTAGATTTATGAGTTGTGACCAAATCAAACCTCACCTTTCAATTGGTTTCATGTTTTACAAGGACTCTGTGGCCCTACAGACCCACAGGCCACCATCCACCCGTTATGTCACGGTTCAGACAGACGACAAGAGGACCACAATTGCGTCACACCAGAAAGTTTATTAAAACGGGGTCGAAGAGTAGTCAGGAGTCGTAATGGCAGAAAGCAGGTCTGGTTTTCCTGGGGCAGAAGAGTATCCAAGAATCAGGCAGGTCCGGGGTCACAAAACAAGGGTGAGCCAGAAGCGCGAGCACACAGGTTCCGGGTGTGAGCTTTGCAGACGATCTGACAAAGGAGAGCTGAAAGACAGGACCTTAAATACTGGGAGAGGTTAGTGGGTAATGCAGCGCAGCTGGCAGAGTAATTAGAGCCGAGCAGAGCAGGGACAGGTGGAGCTAGTTAGGCTGAGTAGAGAGAGAGAGATGAGCAGAGTGGAAGATAGTGGAAACACATTAAGGTGGTAACCCGGTGGAGTGAGAGGGCTCATGACAGAACCCCCCAAGGGACGGCCCCAGAAGTCCCAAGAGCAACACCCCGCCGGGCGGGAGGAGGGGAGCCGGAGGAGGGCTAGAACTCCTCCGAACGGTCCGAGCGAACGCCCTCATCCTCGGAGGAAGCCGGAGGGCCGTGGTCGGGAGATGGGACAGGTCCCGAGACAGGATCAGGCACAGGACAGGAAGCCGAGCGGGCAGGACGGTTAGGGATCCCTCTGGGGCGGCCCCTACGGATTGCAGGTTGATCAGGATGCCGTTGGTGGAAGGCGGTGATGAGAGTCCTATCCACAATCCGACTAGCTGGCACCCAGGTCCTTTCCTCAGGTCCATAGCCCTCCCAGTCAATGAGGTACTGGAGACCCCTACCCCTCCGTCTGGACCGAAGCAGGCGGCGGACGGTGTAAACCAGACCACCATCGACGAGCTGTGGAGGAGGAGGACAAGGCGCAGCAGGGACCAGCGGACTCTCATGAATGGGCTTAATCTTAGACACATGGAAAGTGGGGTGCACCCTCATGGAATTAGGCAGTTGGAGCCGGACAGCAGTTGGGCTAATCACTCTTATGATAGGGAATGGGCCAATGAACCGAGGTGCCAACTTCTGCGACTCCACCCTGAGTGGCAGGTTCCTTGACGACAACCACACCCTTTGACCAACATGGTAGGTGGGAGCAGGGATTCTCCGACGGTTGGCCCCGGTAGTGTAGCTGGCAACGGATCTGAGAAGTGTGGCTCGGGCCTGTGACCAGGTGCGGCGACATCGACGGGCAAACGCAAGTGCAGATGGGCAAGTAACCTCCCCTTCCTGACTGGCAAATAGAGGAGGCTGGTATCCATAAACACATTGGAAAGGGGACATACCGATGGCAGAGCAGGTCAGAGAATTGTGTGCGTACTCCACCCATGTCAATTGCTGCGACCAGGAGTGGGGGTTGCGTGAAGTCATGCATCGCAGTGCCTTCTCGAGCTCCTGATTTGCCCGCTCTGACTGCCCATTGGATTGGGGATGGAATCCGGAAGTCAGACTGACTGTGGCTCCCAGCAGGTGACAGAACTCCTTCCAAAAAGCGGAGGAGAATTGTGGACCACGGTCAGAAACTACATCCTTTGGCAGTCCGTGGATCCGGAAGACGTGTTCCAGGACCACCTGGGCGGTCTCCTTGGCGGTTGGGAGCTTGGGGAGGGGAATGAAGTGTGCCATCTTGCTGAATCGGTCAACTATGGTGAGAATGACGGTCTTGCCCCTTGAAGGGGGGCAGCCCCGTGACAAAGTCAAGGGCGATGTGGGACCAGGGACGTCTGGGCACAGGCAGGGGCTGCAGCAATCCGGCTGGGGGCTGGCAGGACGACTTGTGTTGGTTGCAGATGGGGCAGGCTTGGACGAATTCCCGTACATCCTTTCTCAGAGCGGGCCACCAGAACCTCTGGGCGAGCAGGTTGTAAGTGCGGGTGGAGCCAGGGTGACAAGCTAGGCGGGAGTCATGTCCCCACTGAACGACCTGGGACCTTAGGTTTTCGGGGACAAAAAGGCGGTCAGCTGGGCAAGTGCTGGGACCGGGCTGGTTACGGAGAGCTTCCAGCACCTGTTCCTCAACAGCCCAGGTCAGAGCTGCTACGATGCAGGGACTTGGCAGAATCGACACAGGATCCTTGGAGGGGTTGTCATCCTTCTGGAATTGACGGGAGAGGGCGTCTGGCTTGGTGTTGCGTGATCCAGGCCGGTATGACAGAGTGAAA
Source organism: Coregonus clupeaformis (assembly GCF_020615455.1). Lineage (NCBI taxonomy): Eukaryota > Metazoa > Chordata > Actinopteri > Salmoniformes > Salmonidae > Coregonus > Coregonus clupeaformis. Next base: position 18,641,655 of record NC_059222.1, on the reverse strand, counting down.
TTAAACCTGGTGAAGAACAGGGCCCAGCGGGACTGCCTGGAGTTCAACCGTTTGGCCGTGCGGATGTACTCCAAGTTCTTATGATCGGTCCAAACGAGAAATGGAATGGTGGACCCCTCCAGCCAGTGACGCCACTCCTCCAAGGCAAGCTTCACAGCCAGCAGCTCTCGGTTCCCTATGTCGTAATTGCACTCAGAGGAGGACAACCGACGTGAGAAAAAGGCACAGGGATGGAGCTTCCTATCCTCCGCAGCCCACTGAGAAATCACAGCACCAACTCCCACATCCGAGCGTCCACCTCCACAATGAATTGCCGGTCCACGTCAGGCATCTGGAGGATGGGAGCGGAGGTGAACCTTACCTTGAGGGTACTGAAGGCCTTGTCGGCTGCTGGGGTCCAGGTGAAGGGGTTGCTTGGTGCTGGTTAGAGCAGTGAGAGGGGCAGCAACGGTACTGTAGTTCCGGATAAACTTTCTATAGAAGTTAGCAAACCCCAGAAACTGTTGCAGCTTCTTTCTGTTCTCCGGAACTGGCCATGAAGTGACTGCTGATACTTTGTCAGGATCCATTTGGATACTTCCCTCTGCCACTATGTACCCCAGGAAGGCCACTGTCTTGACGTGAAACTCACATTTCTCTGCCTTGGCGTAGAGGGAATTCTCCAGAAGACGATGAAGGACTTGCTGGACATGGCGGGTGTGTTCAGACAGGTTTCTGGAGTAGATTAAGATGTCATCCAGGTAAACGAAGACAAACTTGTTTAACATGTCCCGCAGTACATCATTCACTAGAGCCTGGAACACAGCAGGAGCATTGGTGAGGCCAAAAGGCATAACCAGATACTCGTAGTGGCCTGTTGGTGTATTGAATGCGGTCTTCCATTCATCTCCCTCCCGGATCCGCACTAGGTGGTAAGCGTTTCTGAGATCCAACTTGGTAAACACAGTGGCTCCCTGGAGCAACTCAAAAGCAGAGGTGAGCAGAGGGAGAGGGTAACGGTTTTTCACTGTGATGTCGTTGAGTCCCCTGTAGTCGATGCAGGGGCGAAGAGATCCGTCCCTCTTCCCCACAAAGAAGAAGCCAGCACCAGCCGGAGATGAAGATGAACGGATCAATCCTGTGGACAGAGAGTCATTGATGTAGTCCTCCATGGACCTTCTTTCAGGAGCAGACAACGAATAAAGACGGCCCCTAGGAGGGGCTGTTCCAGGGAGGAGGTCGATGGCACAGTCGTACGGTCGGTGAGGGGGCAGAGATGTGGCTCTTGCTTTGTTAAACACTTCTCTGAGACCATGGTAGCATTCTGGGACATGGGAGAGGTCAGGAGCGGAGTTAGTAGGTACTGGCCGAGGGGGTAGTGCGGCAGCGAGCAGGCAGGTTCGGTGGCAGTCCTCTCCCCACTCCCTGATCACCCCGGTCACCCAGTCGAGCTGAGGGTTGTGCCGGCGGAGCCATGGGTAACCCAGGATGAGGGGTTGGCCTGGAGAGGGGAGCAGGTGAAACTGGATAGTTTCTTGATGGTTTCCGGACAGACCCATCAAGACCGGGGCCGTGACATGAGTGACCGATCCGAGTAAGTGTCCGTCCAGTGCCCGGGCAGGAATAGGAGGTGTCAAAACGGAGGTTCTCCAGTCCCAGTTGGCGTGCCAGCTTGATGTCCATTATGTTGGCTTCGGCGCCAGAATCCACCAGAGCAGCCAGGGTGTGAGTTGAGTCAGAGAGGCGGAGGTGAACTTGCAGCAAGGGTTTGCGGTCGGAGGACTGGATGGTCATTGAGCTCAACCGGACTCCCCCTATGCCCGGTGAGCTTCGGCTTTTAAAGGGCAGGTTACCACACGATGTCCATCACCTCCACAATAGAGGCAGAGGTTTGAGGTGAAGCGGCGCTGGCGCTCTGCAGGAGTGAGAGAGGCTCGCCCAATCTCCATAGGCTCAGACTGATCAAGCTGACTTGGGTGAGTGGCAGTAGCTGACAGGAGCCCAGTCGGATCTCTCCGAATGCCGGTAGTTGGTGGACCTTGGCGCCCCCTCTCACGACGACGGGTCTGTATCCTTCTGTCGATCCGGACAGTCAGTGCGATGGCTTCATCAAGAGTGGAAGGCAGTTCATGGGAGACCAACTTCGTCCTTGATATAGTCAGCCAAGCTATGGAAGAACGCGTCCACCAACGATGGTGTGTTCCAAGAACTTCGTCTTGCCAGGGTTCGGAAGTCGATGGAATGGTCTGCGACTGTACGTCTGCCTTGTCGAATACTGAACAGTTCACGAGACGCCTCTGCGGTTGGTGAATCCAGGTCAAACACCTTCAGCATCTCCTCAGCAAACAGGTCGAAGGTTGCACATGCGGGGGTTTGACGTTCGAACTCTGCTGTTCCCCAGAGTCGAGCTCGGCCCGTCAGGTGAGTGATGGCATACCCGACCCTAGCCCCCTCCGTGGCGAAGGTCCTTGGCTGCAAGGAGAACTGAAGTCGGCAGCTAGTCAGGAATGGCCGGACCTGGGTAGAATCGCCGTTGAACCGCTCGGGGTTTCCAATCTTGGGTTCCGGGGCAGCGGCTGCAATGACCGGGGCAGGTAACTCGGAGGCAGGACTGGTGGGCAGACTGGCTGGGGTAAGGTTGGTGAGGAGTTGGATGATCCTGGCGAGTTGTTGTTGCTGCTGCTGGGACTGCTGCTGGTGCTGCTGGAACTGCTGGTGCTGTTGGTGGCCGACCTGAAGCAGAGAGGTGATGTCGCCGCTCATGCGGCCTAGCTCTCTCTCAGTGTGTTCCAGGCGTAGCATGGCGGTGGGTTGCTCAGGTTCTTCGGTTTCCATGTCGGGGGAAGTGTGCGCTGAGTCCATGATGGTCAGATCGTACTGTCACGGTTCAGACAGACGACAAGAGGACCACAATTGCGTCACACCAGAAAGTTTATTAAAACGGGGTCGAAGAGTAGTCAGGAGTCGTAATGGCAGAAAGCAGGTCTGGTTTTCCTGGGGCAGAAGAGTATCCAAGAATCAGGCAGGTCCGGGGGTCACAAAACAAGGGTGAGCCAGAAGCGCGAGCACACAGGTTCCGGGTGTGAGCTTTGCAGACGATCTGACAAAGGAGAGCTGAAAGACAGGACCTTAAATACTGGGAGAGGTTAGTGGGTAATGCAGCGCAGCTGGCAGAGTAATTAGAGCCGAGCAGAGCAGGGACAGGTGGAGCTAGTTAGGCTGAGTAGAGAGAGAGAGATGAGCAGAGTGGAAGATAGTGGAAACACATTAAGGTGGTAACCCGGTGGAGTGAGAGGGCTCATGACACGTTAGGAGATTTAAATACATTGGTTTTAACGTAGCACTGTATAATGTAACAATAACTGACTGCCTTATCCTAGTCAGAGGTGGGAAATTCCAAGGTAACCGAGTGATGCTGAGACTCAGACTTTTTCACAGTAAAATGTACAGTACCAGTCAAACGTTTGGACACACCTACTCATTCCAGGGTTTTTCTTTTTTTAAACTATTTTCTACATTGTAGAATAATAGTGAAGACATCAAAACTATGAAATAATCATGCAGTAACCAAAAAAGTGTTATAACAAATCAAAATATATTTTATATTGGAGATTCTTCAAAGTAGCCACCCTTTGCCTTGATGACAGCTTTGTACACTCTTGGCATTCTCTCAACCAGCTTCATGACGTAGTCACCTGGATTGCATTTCAATTAACAGGTGTGCCTTGTTAAAACTTAATTTGTGGAATTTCTATCCTTCTTAATGTGTTTGAGCAAATCAGTTGTGTTGTGACAACGTAGGGGTCGTATACAGAAGATAACCCTATTTGGTAAAATACCATATTATGGCAAGAACAGCTCAAATAAGCAAAGAAAAACCAGTGCTGCATCAGATGACCTGGCCTCCACAATCACCCGACCTCAACCCAATTGAGATGGTTTGGGATGAGTTGGACTGCAGAGTGAAGGAAAAGCTGCCAACAAGTGCTCAGCATATGTGGGAACTCCTTCAAGACTGTTGGAAAAGCATTCCTCATGAATCTGGTTGAGAGACTGCCAACGGTGTGCAAAGCTGTCATCAAGGCAAAGGGTGGCTACTTTGAAGAATCTAAAGTATATCATATATTTAATTTGTTTAACACTTTTTTGGTTACTATATTATTCCATATGTGTTATTTCATAGTTTTGATGTCTTCACTGTTATTCTACAAGGTAGAAAATAGTTTAAAAAATATATTGAATGAGTAGGTGTGTCCAAACTTTTGATTGGTACTGTATGTCAAACAGAGAAAACAAGAACTGCGAAGTTAAACAAACCATACATCTCTATGCATTCTATGAACCACTTCTAACAATATCTACAGAAAATTGTACAAAACACATTCACTTGAAGAACAGTGCAACGTAAGAGAATGATGGTTGGTGCTGTTTGTGCCGTCATTCTGTTACCAAACGTTGCATCTACACTGCTATTCAATCATTGGTTTTTGGTTGACATACATTACATTTTAAAGTGAATAATTTGAGTCTCATTATCACTCTGTTATCGTTGGAATTGCCCAGTTACTTTTAAATTGGAGGAATCTTCATACATTATAGTATATAGGCTATACAAATTCAATTCAATAGAGAGATACGTTTTATATTGACATTGAGACAGTCGAGAAGTCAGCTGTACACACACACACACACACACATACACACACGCACACAAAACACACACACACTATATAGCTACACACAAATAGCCTTGTGACAACTATCTCTCTAGCCCATACTCTCCTGCTGTGCACCGGCAGTTGGTGGAAAAACACTAACAACTTGGCCTCACCAGTGTGTGTATGTGTGTGTGTGTGTGTGTCTGTGTGTGCGTTTGCGTGTGTGCGGGTACGAGTGCTTAGCTAGGTCACCCATGATACAAGTCACACACACACACACACACACACACACACACACAGACACACACACACACACAAACACACACAGTAGACACACACATAGTACCGTAGACACACACACAGTAGTAGTTGGGATATGTATACGGAATGACTAACATATTCTCGCAAACTGGAAAGATAAGCGATACAATTTTAAACAGAATACAATCGTCATGGATAAAGATAATTTCCATGTAAATGACTTTGTGCACAAATACTGCAAATAATTGAATATGAGTGATATACTCATTTCAGCAAAAGAGTACCTGAGACCATACAATTGTATTCAGAATGCACCCAGAAAATAAACTCTCTGCGCTCGCACAAGGAAATGGTAATGATGAGGGAGAAAGGCTCAGTATTTGCAGAGAATGAGTGAGACATTTTATACAGCAACTGATATAGGGGTCACTCTTACCTCTTACCAATCCCTGTATTTTACACTCTTCCTGATGAAACATTGACACTCCTTACTCCTTAGATTCAGCAGCAACTGTATATCAAAGAATTCATAACCTCTAACAAACTCTTACCTTTCAACGTTCAATATAATATGGGAGAAATGCTCTATTATTTGTTAGTGTATGTATGAATCACTCTACTTCCTGTACTCTATTCCCTGTATTGTATATATTTCCCATTTAACCTTGACACTGCTTGTGGAAGACCATGAGCCTTGCTATCCTATAAATAACTTCAGTCTGAATGTTCTGTTTGTTTTGCCCCTGCTGAACATTCTTCCACCAGATGTTCTAACAGTGTTTGCAGGTTTCTTGCAGGTGTATAATCGTTCTAAATTGGCCCGCTCACACCTGTGCCTCTGCATCCTCACACTGGCTGATCATTCTATTACGCATCCCTGCAGGTGCAATTATCCCAATAAGGCTGAATCTGCTCTGTGGGAGAAATGGCACCATCATCTCAGTGCTTATTTTTGGCATCTGTCTGTTGCAGTAAGAGAGAGAGGGGGTGAGAGAGAGCTTTATCATCAGCAGCCAAATTCTACGGTGTCCATATTAGGACACAGAGTCACAAGAACTTTGTGTTTTGCCTCACCAACACCATATGACTCTAAGGTTGTCCTAATATGGACACCATACAGAGGATGAGGTGTACAGGAACTGTGTGCGGTTTAGGGGAAAAAAATCAGACACAGTCTGTGGTGTGAGGAATGAGGGAACACAGAAATATAAAACCACCAGAGTCGATGATGAGATGAGATAAATTACCTGCGGCTGTTTGGACAGGTGTCGGTTATATCTCACTCGCATCCTCCTCTAACACGCTCTCTATCTCTCTCTCTCTCTCTATCTCTCTCTCTCTCTCTCTCTCTCTCTCTCTCTCTCTCTCTCTCTCTGTCTCTGTCTCTGTCTCTCTCTCTCTCTCTCTCTCTCTCTCTCTCTCTCTCTCTCTCTCTCTCTCTCTCTCTCTCTCTCTCTCTCTCTCGCTCTATCGCACTCTCTCTCTCACTTTCTCTCTCTCTCTGTTTTTCTCTCACTTTCTCTCTCTCTATCTCTTAAGTTAGAGATCACCGTAGAAATAATTACGAATAGACAAACTATTTGGAATACCATTAATATGTTTTTATGAGTCAGCTTTGTATCCTGAAATAGCTGTATATGTATTCAGTTAATCAAATTACGCCTTCCTGTCTCTCTCTGTCCTCTCTCTCTCTCGCTCTCGCTCTCTCTCTCTCTCTCTCTCTCTCTCTCTCTCTCTCTCTCTCTCTCTCTCTCTCTCTCTCTCTCTCTCTCTCTCTCTCTCTCTCTCGCTCTCTCTCTCTCTCTCTCTCTCTCTCTCTCTCTCTCTCTCTCTCTCTCTCTCTCTCTCTCTCTCTCTCTCTCTCTCTCTCTCTCTCTCTCAAGGATCTGGGATCTGTCTTACCAACTTGTCATTTAGTCTTTTAGCTATCATGAAATATAAAAAAGTCCTTATCATTTCCAACTGCCACTGTCCTTCATGTCTGTTAAAATATGTATCAGCACTTATTGGTAAGACAACTCTCTCTTTCTCTATTTCTCTGTTTCGATTTCATTCTCTCCCTTTTCAGCAGATCTCAGATCTCTTCAACATTGTCTGCATCCCAAATGGCAAACTATTCCCTACATAGTGCATTACTTTTGACTAGGGCCCATAGGGCCAAAGAGTACACTATATAGGGAATAGGGTGCAACAGGGTGCCATTTGGAACGCATCCATTGACATTTCAAGGGGAGACAGACAAGGTATCTTTCGCGTTCGCCATGAATGTGATACAATTGGTGCCGTTGTCCAATAGGAAAAGCACTTTGTGTGTGTGTGTGTGTGTGTCATGAATACCCCGCCAGAGCTAAGGGTAGGCAGGCTACATCCTGTTAGACAGACCATTGTGACCGCTCTACAGGAGTATGGAGAGGGTAGGATGTTGAACCACTGGGCACAAAATGGTTGAATCAACATTGTTTCAATGTCATTTGTCAACGTATTGTAATGTGGAATCTACGTGGAAAATACATTGGATTTGAAAAAAGTAATCAACGTAAACTGTTGAATCTTCAAGTTAATAACTAATATGCTGGATTCACGTCTCCATCTCAACCAAAAATCTAAGTTAAAGAATAGGACTTCATATTTTTTTAGGGGGTAGATCAGCTTTAATATTGCAGATAGATTGTAACTTCCATCAACGTAATTGTCTGCATCACTTCCAATCCCCCATGTTTTTTTTCTCAAAAATATATATATATACATATACATATACATATACAGACAAACACATACATACATATAAATATATATATATATATCCTTTTTAAAAATATATTTCCCTTTATTACATTCCCACCCTACCACCCCTTCCCTAATTGGAGTAAACTAGTGAACAACAATGCTTAGGCCTCTACTTCCAGCTTATACATACTATATAGATTTTATGGACACAGTCAATTTTACAATAATTATATTTTGTTTGTTTTTGCTCATGAACTTTTTCTACCCTCAACCTCTCAGATCATTTTCATGATGTCCATCCGGTTTGCTTCTATATGCCATATCTTTCTACCTGTGCTCTTTCATAAAAGCTCTCAACCCATAACCTATATACTTATTATGGACACAGTATGCTTTACATTAGTTATCTTGTTGTTATTAGTTGTTGTTAGTTGTTATTAGTCCCATCCTTCAACTCCATTCAACACCACCCATCTATCTCTTAACACCATCCATATTGGATTTCTATTTGCCATATATTTTTCAACTGTACTGTGATGTTATACAAAAGTTCTGAACCCTTCTATTCTCATTGTTTCTACAGATTGTAAATTGAAAATAAACATTTTTGCTAAAAGTATTATTATATTATTGATCGGTTGACTATGACTTTTCAGATCACGCAGTAATGCTATCTGCAGGGTTAGCTCCAGGTAAATATTGAAATTCTTTAGCCATTCCTGGACCTGTGTCCAAAAACAAGCTACAAATAGACAGTACCAAAACAAATGATCTAATGATTCTGTCTCTTCACAGCAAAATCTGCAGAGCTGGGAAGATTGTATCCCTCATATAAATAACATTTTATTGGTAACAAGACTTTTATATAATAATTTAAAATGAAAAATTCTAATTTTTGAATCCGGCGTCGTTTTGCGTATCAGTTCATAAACACTATGCCATGGAATCGGTGTGTCAAAAATCTCTTCCCAACTATTCTGTAATCTATATGGGCGGCTGTCAATCCTTTGGTCCTTAAATGAAACTGGTATACTTTTTTATTTATCACAATTTTCTCCCTTCCACTTTCCTCTTCCATTTTTGTGGTAATGCTGCAATTATTTGGTTGTAATTTTGGGTAGAGCAGACATTTCCATATGTTTTTGTTAAATGCATGTGCGACATAACTCCACCACTCCTACCTATGATATCATTTACGAAGATTTTTTATCAATTACTATATTTGAATTTAACCACAATATTTGTTGCATTATTTGTTCTGTCGTTTCTGGAGGATTAAATTGAAATTGCAAACAACTTTCTATGGCTTGTTTTAGAAATAGTGATATTTGGGAGATGATTTCCTTTTCAAATAACTAAGTGAGAGGTTGTAATCTGAATAATGGGAAAAAGGCCATTCTTGAACATTGGGTGCGACAATTTTACTAATTAGCTAGAGAACCAGTTTGGATTTAAGTATAACTTTTGTGCGACTGAAGCTTTTAGGGATAGGTTTAATGTTTTAATATTTAATCATTTCTGTCCTTCGAATTCATATTCATTATATAAATAGAACCGTTTAATTTTGTCTGGCTTGCCGTTCCAAATAAAATATAATCTTTTTTTCTCATATAATTTAAAAAACTGTTTGCTTGGCGTAGGCAAGACCATAAGCAAATAGGTAAACTGAGATAATACTAAAGAGTTAATCAGGGTGATTTTTCCACAAATTGACAGGTATTTACCTTTCCATGGTAACAAGATCATATCTATTATTGCTAGCTTTCTATTAAAATGTATTGGAGTGAGATCATTTATTTCATTTGGGATATGTATTCCGAGTATATCCACATCGCCATCAGACCATTTTATTGGTAAACTACATGGTAATGTAAAAATTGTATTTGTTAGTGATCCAATGTGTAATATAGTACATTTATCATAATTTGGTTGTAATCCAGAGAGGTTAGAAAATGTATCTAGATCCTCTATGAGGCTGTGGAGGGATTCAAGTTGTGGATTTAAAAGAAAACATGAATCATCTGCGTACAATGACACCTTTTGTTTTTAAGCCCTGGATTTCTAATCCCTTGATATTATTGTTGGATCTGATTTTAATAGCTAAAATTTCGATGGCCATAATAAATAGATATGCCGATAGTGGACAACCTTGTTACACTCCTCTTGACAGTTTAAAACTTTCGGAGAAATAGCCATTATTTGCTATTTTACACCTAGGGTTACTATACATGATTTGAACCCATTTTATAAGAGATTCTCCTAAATTGAAGTCTGCTATGAATAGTAGGCCTGGTTTCCCAGATTTTTCATTGTGTTCTATTGTTTCCAGTACTTGCCTTATATTATCTCCAATGTATCGTCCATGTAAAAAACCTGTCTGATTAGAATGAATAATGTCCGACAATACCTTTTAAATTCTATGCGCTAAACATTTTGCTTTATATTTTCCACTTGTATCCTGTTTCAGTAATAATGAAATCAGACATTCTTCTTGACTGTCTGATAATCTACCATTTACATAGGAGTGGTTCAAACATGCTAATAACGGTCCTCTGAGTATATCAAAAAACCCTGGAGTTTTCCCAGACTTCAACTCTTTAATTGCATCCAGAAGTTCCTCCTCTGTAATTTCACCTTCACATGAGTCTTTCTGTATGGCTGTTAATTTTACATTATCAATAGAAAAAAAATCTCTACAATTAGCTTCAGTTAGAGGAGATGAAGGCGACTGAAACGAAAACATATTTACATTTACATTTACATTTACATTTTCGTCATTTAGCAGACGCTCTTATCCAGAGCGACTTACAAATTGGTGCATTCACCTTATGATAGCCAGTGGGAAAACCACTTTACAATTATTATTTTTTTTATTTTTTTTGGGGGGGTGGGGTAAGGGGGGGTAGAAGGATTACTTTATCCTATCCCAGGTATTCCTTAAAGAGGTGGGGTTTCAAGTGTCTCCGGAAGGTGGTGAGTGACTCCGCTGTCCTGGCGTCGTGAGGGAGTTTGTTCCACCATTGGGGTTAAAGTACTTTGTTTCCTCCTTCAAAATATAATTTGGTGAGTCATGGGTGACTCCGTCATTTGTAACCAGTTTCAGTAAATTCTTTTTGGTAGCATTTCTATGTTGAAGATAAAACATTATTTGGTGCATTTTTCCCCATATTCCATCCAGTTTGCTTTATTTTTCCTTTATTTAACTAGGCAAGTCAGTTAAGAACAAATTCTTATTTACAATGACGGCCTACACCGGCCAAACCCGGGCCAATTGTGGGCCGCCCTATGGGACTCCCAATCACGGCCGGTTGTGATACAGCCTGGAATCGAACCAGGGGGTCTGTAGTGACGCCTCAAGCACTGAGATGCAGTGACCGCTGCGCCACTTGGGAGCCCACTTGATTTTTCTTGAATACGTTTCTCAATTTCTTTTTGTTATTTCTCTAATTTATTCTGAGACTCTATGTTAAAGGTTTTATTGCTATCTATCTGTTCTTAATCAAGTCAAACTTTATTTAAAGTGCATTTATCAAGACAGGGATGTCGCCTCGCCCCCTTTCTATTTGCGCTGGCACTTGAACCCCTTGCAGAAAGAATTAGACAGGACCCAAACGTAACAGGTATCAGTATTGGTAAACATGAATATAAACTAAAGTTATTTAAAGCGATCTCCTGATACAGTATACCTGACCAATATTGATAACGCAATGCCGTCCTCTGTAGCTCAGCTGGTAGAGCACGGCGCTTGTAACGCCAAGGTAGTGGGTTCGATCCCCGGGACCACCCATACACAAAAATGTATGCACGCATGACTGTAAGTCGCTTTGGATAAAAGCGTCTGCTAAATGGCATTAATTTAATTTTTAAAAAAATTTATAAAATATTTTCAGAATACTCTAAAATCTCAATATATTTAATGTGGAAAATTATTGAAAATAATAACTCACGATCTACAGCAATCCTTTAAGTGCACCACAAAAAATATTAAATACTTAGAATGCTTAATAAGTGACAACAAACAACAAATATATAACGATAACTTAATTCCATTACTCAAAAATATGAAAGTAGATCTAATTAAATTGAACAATATTCAAATAAATCTTAGAATAAATCTCTTCAGAATGGCATGGCTCCCAAAGTTGTTGTATTTATTTTCGGTAATACAAATCAGGAGTGCAACTTTGGTTTTAGAAGTGGGGGGGACATAATTATATACAGTGAGGGAAAAAAGTATTTGATCCCCTGCTGATTTTGTACGTTTGCCCACTGACAAAGACATGATCAGTCTATCATTTTAATGGTAGGTTTATTTGAACAGTGAGAGACAGAATAACAACAAAAACATCCAGAAAAACGCATGACAAAAATTTTTGAAATTGATTTGCATTTTAATGAGGGAAATAGGTATTTGACCCCTCTGCAAAACATGACTTAGTACTTGGTGGCAAAACCCTTGTTGGCAATCACAGAGGTCAGACGTTTCTTGTAGTTGGCCACCAGGTTTTCACACATCTCAGGAGGGATTTTGTCCCACTCCTCTTTGCAGATCTTCTCCTAGTCATTAAGGTTTCGAGGCTGACGTTTTGCAACTCGAACCTTCAGCTTCCTCCACAGATTTTCTATGGGATTAAGGTCTGGAGACTGGCTAGGCCACTCCAGGACCTTAATGTGCTTCTTCTTGAGCCACTCCTTTGTTGCCTTGGCCGTGTGTTTTGGGTCATTGTCATGCTGGAATACCCATTCACGACCCATTTTCAATGCCCTGGCTGAGGGAAGGAGGTTCTCACCCAAAATTTGACGGTACATGGCCCCGTCCATCGTCCCTTTGATGCGGTGAAGTTGTCCTGTCCCCTTAGCAGAAAAACACCCCCAAAGCATAATGTTTCCACCTCCATGTTTGACGGTGGGGATGGTGTTCTTGGGGTCATAGGCAGCATTCCTCCTCCTCCAAACACGGCGAGTTGAGTTGACGCCAAAGAGCTCGATTTTGGTCTCATCTGACCATAACACTTTCACCCAGTTCTCTTCTGAATCATTCAGATGTTCATTGGCAAACTTCAGACGGGCCTGTATATGTGCTTTCTTGAGCAGGGGGACCTTGCGGGTGCTGCAGGATTTCAGTCCTTCACGGCGTAGTGTGTTACCAATTGTTTTCTTGGTAACTATGGTGCCAGCTGCCTTGCGATCATTGACAAGATCCTCCCGTGTAGTTCTGGGCTGATTCCTCACCGTTCTCATGATCATTGCAACTCCACGAGGTGAGATCTTGCATGGAACCCCAGGCCGAGGGAGATTGACAGTTATTTTGTGTTTCTTCCATTTGCAAATAATCGCACCAACTGTTGTCACCTTCTCACCAAGCTGCTTGGCGATGGTCTTGTAGCCCATTCCAGCCTTGTGTAGGTCTACAATCTTGTCCCTGACATCCTTGGAGAGCTCTTTGTTCTTATTGCCTGCCTTGTGAGTAGGGGGGGACGGTGAGAGGGTGAGGTCAAAAGAGGAGAGGAGTGGAAAGAAGGAGGCAGAGAGAAATGAGTCAAATGTAGACGAATGAAGGTTGAAATCCCCCAGAACTGTGAGGGGTGAGCCATCCTCAGGAAAGGAACTTATCAAGGCGTCAAGCTCATTGATGAACTCTCCAAGGGAACCTGGAGGGCAATAGATGACAAGGATATTAAGCTTAAATGGGCTAGTGACTGTGACAGCATGGAATTCAAATGAGGAGATAGACAGATGGGTCAGGGGAGAAAGAGAGAATGTCCACTTGGGAAAGATGAGGATTCCTGTGCCACCACCCCGCTGACCAGATACTCTTGGGGTATGCGAGAACACATGGTCAGACGAGGAGAGAGCAGTAGGAGTAGCAGTGTTTTCTGCAAATAAACCTACTATTAATATCATAGACTGATCATGTCTTTGTCAGTGGGCAAACTTACAAAATCAGCAGGGGATGAAATACTTTTTTCCCTCACTGTATTTCCATGACAGAATTAAAAGCAATTTTGGACTGACTAATGTAATACTTTTAAATATCTACAACTTAAAAGTTACGTATCACGAAATTTCTATTTGAAATCTTTTGGACATCAGAGCAACCTTGAGGGAATCTTATTTGAGTCAGAAAAGGATGTTCATATGATAGGTAAGATATACAAAACCTTACAGAGCGCATATCCAACTGACAATCTCTTAGAAAAAAACTACTCGAACCAAGATGTAGTCATTGTCTGTGTGTGTGTCTGTAAATTGTTGTTCGTATGTGTATGTTAGTATTTGGTGTGTGGAAAGAAATTGAAAAATAAAAATTACGTTTGATTTGATTTAGTCTTATTCTTTAACTTAGATTTTTGTTTGAGATGGAGACATGAATCCAACATATCAAATAAAAACTTTAAATGCATTTTAAATAAAGTTTGATTTGATTTAGTCCTATTCTTTAACTTAGATTTTTGTTTGAGATGGAGACATGAATCCAACATAGAAATGTAGACAAACTGGAATTAAAGCCAGACTAAGTCAGTGGCACAAAAGATACATCTCCTTCAAATGTTGATATTTGGTTGAGTCAACAACCAAACACAATTCAATATCATTTTGCTATACAGTAAATAGCTTAAAGTTAAGACAATCTTGCAAATGTAACAGTATTCATTCAACCTTAAAATGAGTAACACATACAGTATATTGCCAAATGTTGTAGTTACTGTAACTGTAAATGTCTTCTAATGTAATCATAGAAAGCCTGCATGTTCAAGATAGCATGCAAAGACGCAGGTCTGTGGTGATCTTCATAATCTGCACAGAATCTCGAAAAGCATTGATCCCTTGCACTATGTACTTTTAATGTAATCTTAACTCCAATCCAAGTCATTTGGTTGTGCTATTAGATAAAGCACAGTGATAACACATTAAGTTGTTGTATAAATACTAAATATCTGACATTGTATTCCCATTTGTACTTGGTTGTGGTTTTAGATGGTTGAAATCATAGATAGTGATAACACATTGGGAATTCAAGAAACTTCTCGCTGTCTTTTTGAGTGGGTGAATAAAGGTTGAATGTGGGTGTCACAATAGGTGCGGTACGCGGCAACATGTAACTTAACCGTTGAACCTACTGTGTCTTAAAAGAGCCAGCTCAGCCAGACATTATAATGTTTTGGCAATAGGATGATGGAGTTGGCTGAAGCAGTGTGGAGTCTAGGAGAAGGCCTGTGGAGTGTCTGTGTGATGTATTGGCTTCACGAACAGATGCTAGGTGGGTTTTAGGCTTACAGCATCAGAGCTATCAATTAGTAAAACGTATTACATCTCCCTGCATTGTGCTTGATAGAATGAAGAAGTGAACAGAAAGGAGTGAGGAAGTTCTATGTAAATGTTTAAAAGACAGAAAAGACAGGAATATAGACGATAAATGATTACTTAATGACATCCAATATAAACTTGATGCCGTCAAGACGAAGTAAATGGAAGAAGTTCTACGTAACGGGAGAGCAGAAGTGAACAGGAGTGAAGAACAATATGGGGTAAAATACAGAAATATGGAGAACAAATGTTGTCTGCACAATCCATAAGTTTCCTGTCAGATACATTATAATTACTATAATAAATATGTAAATAGCCTGTAAATGGTCTGTTTTCAGGGCCAAAGACATGTCCATGTGCACGCATGCCTGCACACACACACACACACACAAGCAGGACACACACACACACATATGCAGGACACAAATGCAGAAACACACACACACACACACTGCATGATGAGACTTACTTTGCACTTGCCTACCTGCAACCCCTCCCCTTCTAGCTAAGCCACAGCTAAATGGACATTTAATAAAGAAAGAGAAACTGCATGGCAGATTTAAGGCATGGCAAATTAAAACCCAGACTGCACCTATCGGTTTAAACCTAAATTGTAATTACTCAATTCAGGTTAGTTAATGTCAGGGCCCAGGCATACTAAAGATAATTCGGCTGGGCTGTTAATCTTGTAGGGGGGTGGAGGGGTAGTGGTGTGTCTGTGTCTGTGTCAGTGTCTGTGTCTCTGTGTGTGTGTGTGTGTGTGTGTGTGTGTGTGTGTGTGTGTGTGTGTGTGTGTGTGTGTGTGTGTGTGTGTGTGTGTGTGTCTGTGTGTGTGTGTGTGGTGCCGAGCGTTAGCTGGCGATTCTGAAACAATCAAGCCAGTAATTACCAGTGGGGATCCAGCCAAGCACGGATGAAGAGACCCAATGTCATTAACTTGCCTACTGTTCACCTCGGGAAACAGGGAGGGGGGAGGGTTGTCATTATTTTATATTATTCAGGAGAACAGCAGCACAGTTTGCTACTGAATGAGCAAGATATACACATTACACACACACACACGCACAAACACACACACGCACACACACCTTTGTCTGATGTCTGATGGCCCAGCCACCCAGCCACCCAGTCTCGTCGCAGGAGCGTGTGTAAGACAGCTGCACCTTGGTGAGGTAAAAGGGACTAGGGCAAGAGACTAATATGGCTTGAAGAATCACACTAAATTCATTATAGTCGCTAATGCCTCCATGACATTACAGTTTTTTTCAATTGCTTACACACTAAAATTAAAAGCCAAACACCGGCCTAGATTTGCACAACTGTAAGCACATTGTCAGCTTCACACTTTTTGCAAAACATTACACACAGTGATTTGCAAAACATTAAACACACTTGTATGTGTCACGGTTAACTAAGCCAGAACCCAGAAGCAGACCAGGACACGGTACGTGAGACAAAGGTGAGTGTTTATTTATAGAGTCCGAGTGAAGCTGAATAATCCAGGGAACAGAGCGGTTGGCGTGGATGGGTTGTTGAAGGTGCAGTGGTTGGTCCGGTACTGGCTCGGCAGCCGCCGACCATCAGGCAGAGGTTGGGTGAAGGTTCCGGGTGAGAGACTGCAGACAGAACAAAACGGAGGTGAGTACACAGCAAATCAACAAGGTGCAAAACAACAAAACTAACGCTAGAACTCAAAGGCTGATACGCTGACAAACATACTGTTCATGGCTAACGATCCGGCAGGAACTGGATGTTGGCCCAGAGCCTAAGAAGGGTGATGATCAGGACCAGGTGTGCAGATTGCTGATGGGATGCAGGTGCGGAAAACCAGAGCGCTCCCCGGAGCGTTCCCGAACCCTCGGGAAACTGGAGAATACGAGCAGGAACACTAGTCACCAGACAGGACCCGACTCAGACAGCCGGGATCGTCACAGTACCCCCCCTCCGGCCAGACGCCACCGGGCGGACTTCCCGGAGCGCCAGGATGGAGGCGGTAGAAGTCACTGATGAGGTCTGTGTCTAGGACCTGTCGCCGCGGAATCCAACTCCTCTCCTCAGGGCCATACCCCTCCCAGTCCACGAGATACTGGAAACCCCGGCCCCGCCGTCTGGAATCCATGATGCGACGCACCGTGTAGGCAGGACCACCTCCGATCATCCGAGGAGGAGGAGGAGGAGGCGGAGGAGGCAACAGAGGACTGAGGAAGACAGGCTTGAGGCAGGAGACATGAAAGGTGGGATGGACTCTGAGCGTCCTCGGTAGTTTGAGTCGAACTGCCACTGGATTGATCACCTTCTCCACCACAAACGGACCAATGAACTTCGGTAACAACTTCCTAGACTCAGTCCGTAACGGAAGATCCCGTGTGGCCAACCAAACCCTATCTCCGATGGTATAGGTGGGAGCGGGAATCCGGCGACGATTCGCCTGGAGCTGATACCGGTCCGAAACTCTAAGGAGTGCCTTTCTGGCCCGATGCCAGGTCCGGGTGGCAACGCCGAATATGGGCCTGAACAGAAGGCACTGAGAGCTCCTTCTCCTGAGAAGGAAACAGGGGAGGTTGGTAGCCATACAGGCACTGGAAGGGAGACATCCCAGTGGCAGATGTAGGAAGAGTATTGTGGGCATACTCAACCCAAGGCAACTGAGAAACCCAGGAGGTGGGGTTGGAAGAGACCAGACAGCGTAGCGTTGATTCCATCTTCTGGTTGGCTCTCTCCGCCTGACCATTGGATTGGGGGTGAAAACCAGATGTGAGACTGACCGTAGCTCCAATGGCCAAACAGAAGGACTTCCAGACAGCAGAGGTAAACTGAGGGCCACGGTCGGAAACGATATCACTGGGCAAACCGTGGACCCTGAAAACCTCCCCTAACCAGGATCTCGGACGTCTCCGAGGCAGAGGGAAGCTTGGCAATTGGCACAAAGTGGGCGAACTTGCTGAATCTGTCCACGATAGTCAGAACGACCGTGTTCCCCTCAGAGGCGGGCAACCCCGTGACGAAGTCCAGGGCCAGATGCGACCATGGTCGCCGGGGAATAGGAAGGGGGTGAAGTAGTCCAGAGCTGGGCCGATTGGTACTCTTATTCTGCGCACACACTGGACAGGCAGCAACAAAACCCCGAGTATCCTCGGCCATGGCAGGCCACCAAAAACGTCTGCGAAGAAACGCCATAGTCCGAGCCACGCCAGGGTGACAAGCCATCTTGCTTGCGTGGGACCATTTGAGGACAGCAGGACGAACCGACTCAGGCACAAACAACCGACCGGGTGGACCGTTACCGGGACCGGGCTGAGTCCGAAGGGCCGCCAGCACCTCCTCCTCAATCTTCCACATAACTGCTCCCACGACGCAGTTCCGGGGAAGGATTGTCTCGGTCTTGGACCCACTCTCCTCCGTCTTGGAGAACATCCGGGACAAGGCGTCCGCCTTGCCGTTCTTAGATCCAGGTCGGAACGTCAGGGCAAACTTGAATCGTCCGAAAAACAACGCCCACCTGGCCTGACGGGAGTTGAGACGTTTAGCCGATTGCACGTAAGCAAGATTCTTGTGGTCCGTCCAGACAATAAACGGTTGCTCCGCCCCCTCCAACCAGTGGCGCCACTCCTCCAAGGCAAGTTTCACCGCGAGAAGCTCCCGGTTACCCACATCGTAATTCCTCTCCGCAGGCGAAAGGCGACGAGAGTAGTAGGCGCAGGGATGGAGTTTACTGTCCGTGGAGCATCGCTGCGACAGGATGGCGCCAACTCCCACATCAGACGCGTCCACTTCAACGACGAACTGACGGGCCGTGTCCGGTTGAGAGAGAATCGGTGCGTTGGTGAATCGCCTCTTCAAATCCAGAAACGCTCGATCCGCCTCCGGATTCCACTTGAAGGTCCTGATGCTGGAAGTCAAGGCAGTTAACGGAGCGGCCACACGGCTGTAATCCCGGATGAATCTGCGGTAGAAATTCGCAAACCCCAAAAATCTCTGGAGCTGCAATCTCGTACCGGGCTGGGCCCATTCCAGAACCGCTCTAACCTTCTCCTGGTCCATCCTAATCTCTCCCCTGGAGATGATGTACCCGAGAAAGGATGTCGTGTGGGCGTGAAACTCGCACTTCTCGGCCTTCACGAACAGGCGATTCTCCAACAATCGCTGCAGCACCTGCCGGACATGCTGGACGTGGTCGGAAGGTTCCTTCGAGAAGATCAGAATGTCATCCAGGTAAACAAACACAAAGAGACCGATCATATCTCTCAGGACGTCGTTCACCATACTCTGGAATACCGCTGGAGCATTGGTCAGTCCAAACGGCATCACCTGATACTCGAAGTGACCCATCGGTGTATTGAAACCCGTCAACCACTCGTCCCCCTCTCTGATCCGGACCAGGTGATACGCATTGCGTAGGTCTAGCTTGGTGAACACCGTAGCACCCTGTAAGGAGTCGAAGGCAGAACTCATCAAGGGCAGGGGATACTTGTTCTTGATCGTGATGTCATTCAACCCCCGATAATCAATACACGGTCGAAGAGAGCCATCCTTCTTACCCACAAAGAAGAATCCTGCCCCCCAGGGGTGATGACGAGGGGCGAACGAGACCAGCAGCTAGAGACTCCTTGATGTAGGTCTCCAACGCCTCACGTTCAGGTCGGGAGATACTGTATAACCTTCCCTTGGGGTAGACAGCTCCAGGGACCAGGTTGATGGCACAATCATAGGGTCGGTGGGGAGGGGAGTGACAGAGCCTTCTGCTTACTGAAAACTTCCCCCAAATCGTGATATGTCTCGGGAACCAGGGACAAATCTGGGGGTTTAGCCTCAATCACCTGACTGGGAACCGAATGGGGGCAGGCAGTCTTGAGACAGTTAGCATGACAATCAAGGCTCCAACTCGTTACCTTGCCCGTCACCCAATCGAACGTGGGATTGTGTTCCTTCAGCCAGGGGTATCCAAGGACCAGAAGAACATGGGAAGACGGCAGAATGAAGAATGAAATCATCTCAGAATGATTCCCCGACAACCGCATCTTAACCGGTTCAGTCCTCATCGTGATACGTGCCAGACTACTGCCGTTCAGAGTGGTCGCTTCAATGGCTTCCGGCAATTGCTCCTTGGAAAGCCCCAGCTGTTCCACCAACTTCGGCATCAAGAAAGCTTCCATCGGCACCTGAATCGATAAAAGCGTTAAGCGCTAAGCTCTGATTCCTGTTCACAAGGGTAGCCGGGAAACGGGGTCTGACAGAGGTACTGAGAGGTTGAAACTGGCTCGCTAAAAGTCCTCCCAACTTTAGCGAGCCGGGCAGTTTGACGACCGCCGGGAACAGGTGGAGATGTAATGTCCCGAGCTACCACAGTAGAGGCAGCAGTTGGTCTGACGTCTCTGTTGACGCTCCTCCTTGGTTAACCCGTGCCGCCCCACTTGCATGGGTTCAGAATCGGGAGAGAGGACCTCTCCACTAATCCATTGTGGAGGAGAATGATCGACGTGTTCTGGTCCACCACCCGACCCGACTGGGAACTGAGAAGCTGATCGGTTGGACGGAACCCATTGCTTCTCCCTCCTTCGCTCTCGGACTCGATTATCCACCCGAATAGACAAAGCTACCAAGCTGTCCAGGTCACTAGGCTCCGGATAGGAGATCAACTCATCCTTGAGCTGCTCCGACAGACCCTGGTAAAAGGCCGCTTGCAGAGACTCCTCGTTCCACCCACTCTCCACAGCCAACGTCTTGAACTCGATCACGAAGTCGGCCACGCTGCGAGTTCCTTGGCGAAGCGAAAACAGGCGCCTAGCTGCGTCCCTCCCTCGGACGGAATGGTCGAAGAGCTTCCTCATCTCGGCCGCGAACCCCTGGTATGAAGCCATGCAGGGATCCTGTCGTTCCCAAACGGCTGAAGCCCACTCCAGCGCTCGACCACGCAGCAACTCAATCACAAAGGCTATCCTAGCCTTGTCTGTGGCATAAGAGTAGGGCTGTAGATCGAACACTAGTCCACACTGCATAAGGAAGGAACGGCATCTTCCCAGCTCTCCCTCATACTTATCCGGCGTCGGAACCTTGGGCTCACGGATGGACACAGCTTCAGAAGCGGCAGGCGAGATGGGTGAAACCGGTAGTGGATCCTCCACCGGACACTTGCGTTGGTTCTGGACCTCCGTCAGACCGGTAGAAAGGTTCCGAACTGACAACGCGATCTCCTGTAGTACCGTGCTATGATAGCCCAACATCTTCTCCTGCTGGGTAATAGCATGGCGAACAGAGTCCAGGTCCGCTGGGTTCATTACTGGCCGGATCGTTCTGTCACGGTTAACTAAGCCAGAACCCAGAAGCAGACCAGGACACGGTACGTGAGACAAAGGTGAGTGTTTATTTATAGAGTCCGAGTGAAGCTGAATAATCCAGGGAACAGAGCGGTTGGCGTGGATGGGTTGTTGAAGGTGCAGTGGTTGGTCCGGTACTGGCTCGGCAGCCGCCGACCATCAGGCAGAGGTTGGGTGAAGGTTCCGGGTGAGAGACTGCAGACAGAACAAAACGGAGGTGAGTACACAGCAAATCAACAAGGTGCAAAACAACAAAACTAACGCTAGAACTCAAAGGCTGATACGCTGACAAACATACTGTTCATGGCTAACGATCCGGCAGGAACTGGATGTTGGCCCAGAGCCTAAGAAGGGTGATGATCAGGACCAGGTGTGCAGATTGCTGATGGGATGCAGGTGCGGAAAACCAGAGCGCTCCCCGGAGCGTTCCCGAACCCTCGGGAAACTGGAGAATACGAGCAGGAACACTAGTCACCAGACAGGACCCGACTCAGACAGCCGGGATCGTCACAGTATGCATTTGACACAGAAATGTATCATGATATCATTTCCTTGCAATTTCAAAGCAAAGGCTTTCAAATGAACACACCCATGAACCAATTGGTTAAACACAGCCAGCAGGTGTGCACACACACTGGTGCTTAATTGTAGACACACCAATCAGGTTTAAGCACTATAAAAAGGCAACAGGTAAGTTCACCTGTCTTTTTAAAAAATGGACGGTGTCAGAGGAAGAGGAAGAGAAAGAGGGAGAGGGAGAGGAAGACCTGGAGGAGGGGTAGGACATGCACCAAGAAGAAGACAACCAAATCTGTGTAACGAAATTCGTGATACTGAACATTTCAACAAAACTGTATTTTGTTTGGCCAACATAGGATTGAATGTCGAGAACACCAAGGAGGGATGGGCCCCATATTCACACAGGAGCAAGAGAGAGAGATCATAAACCTTGTTTTGGCCAATAATGCAATCAGACTTAGAGAAATTCAAGCCCATATTGTCAAAGATCACCGAATTTTCAATAATGTCCAACAGGTCTCTCTGTCAACAATAGCCCGTATCCTTAAAAAACATCAAGTTCTGATGAAACAACTGTATAAAGTGCCATTTGAAAGAAATTCAGACAGGGTGAAAGGCCTGCGGCGTGAATAAGTGGTGGTACGTTTTGTTCACTGACTGTAGTATTGTGTACTGCACACATAACCTTTTTACTGTACATGTAATTTTACTGTATAGCAGACCTACAGTAAATTGATCTACACAATGTGATCTTTTGCTGTATTTCAGAGTTTCCACCATACTCCCCCTTCCTAAACCCCATCAAGGAGTTATTCTCAGCATGGCAGTGGAAGGTTTAGGATCTCCGCCCCTATGTCTAGATGGCCCTCATTCAAGCTATGGTGGAAGCATGTGATCAAATTGAAGCAGCATCCATACAAGGGTGGATTCGTCACTCCAAAAGATTTTTCTCACGTTGCCTTGCAAATGAAAATATAGCCTGTGATGTTGACGAGGCCCTGTGGCTAGATCCAGCTAGGCGGAGAGATGTTTAGGTTATTTTTCTTTTTTATTCGGTACTGAACTGGATATGTAATTTATGTTACAGTATTACTGTAAGCTTACAGTACAATGGTACGTTCAGTAATACTGTATGAAAACTGGAAAATGTTTTGTTATGAATGTTTTGTTGAAATGTTCAGTATTGACTGACTTGAGTACATGAAAATAAATATTTTCAGTAGTCTGCACAATTGGTGTCATGTGGTGTTGTTGAATTTATTTTTACACTTTCTCTGTGTAAATGCTAAAAGTGTTTTAGGTTGAGCACAGGAGTGTTTAACTGATTCAAACAGAATCAGACCATATGATGGTTGGGTTTATGTTATGACAACAAAATAAGGTTTTTATAAGACATTGTATAGTTTTGACAAAAGTGTTCCATTTTGCAAATGATCTGAGGTGTTGTGCTACTTTGGTGTAGTGTTGTGCTAATTGTGTGAAGGGGTTTGAAAAACCGGGCCATGTTTTCAAAATTGTGCTTAAGCAATTGAAAAAAATTTGTAATAATAAATCCTCAGTGGTTTGCTAAAGGGAAGGGATGTTAAGGATGGAAGTGGATGAAAGGATAAAAGGACTGTGAATGCTTGACTGTGTTGGAGTAAAATGGCGTCGGTTGGTAGAAAATCCTACCAGCTCTCACAGTCTCACGTCAAAATTAGATGTTCATCCATGTTTCTCAACATCAAATTTCGAAGTTGTTCCAAACGTCAAATTAAAAGTGTTTAAAGTTCAGTTTAGGCATTAACTACAAATTCTTAAGGTTATGCATTAACTCCAAATGGTTAAGGTAAGGGTTAAGATTTGGGATATGCTTAAAACAAAAATAACTTTCTATCACTGGATTCAAACTTGCGACCTCTGGAATCAGAGGCAAATGCTTATACCCATTGCCATCCTCATCCATAACACCGTAACAAAAACGAAACCTGCTTGAAGGTAACAGCGCTCACTGTTGCCTCTAGTGTCCAGTTTCCAGGTCTTCTCCCGACATCCTTAGACATGGATGGACGTCGAATACTGACTTATATTACTGATAGATTAATTATTAATGACTAATTATTACACCCTGAAACTGTGTATAATGTGTTAGAAATGTGTGAGTGTAGGACCAGTAAAGGCTATGGCATTGAGCCACTATTTAGCAATGTGAGTAAGAGTTAGGCCAGACAACAAAGACAACTGAGAAACTAAGATAAAGAGGCCTCCCAATTTAGGGAGGGGAGAAACTGTTATGAAAACATGGTGCAGAATATTGTGAGAACGGCAATAACTGAGTAAAGCAAGGAGTAGGATATGTGTGTGTGTGTGTGTGTATGTATGTGTGTATGCATGTGTGTATATGTGTGTGAACTGAAGGTCAGTAGAGCAGTTTTAGAGTGGAAAACTACAGCCCGCCTACAGAGGGAAGGGATTTCTTTTTGCATGACGTATGAGTATAAAAGATGGACTCTGAAATTGTGATGGCAGAATTCTCAATGAATAAATATCTCTGACTATGCAGACCGGGACTCTGGCCGTTACTTAAATCCCAAAAGACTTACAACCTTTTGGGAGACGCACAGAGACACTAAAATAGTTTGTTAAATAATTCACATAACAGCTTGGTCCTTCTGAGCCGGACTCCAATACCCTGTTTCTATCATTCCAGGTAACTCTGAAAACCGTCGACGGGCGAATGATACATTCGTAAATAGAAAGTCCTGCCCTTTGACATTAAGGGTTAAAACAGGCCAGAGGACACCTGATTAATGACAGAGACGGTGACGGAATCCAAACCTACATTGAATCTCGGCTGCAAGGATAAGGTCAGTAGTCTTTATTCATATACTTGGTGAAATTGATTTGAGGACTTGCTAAAATATTGAAAAGTAGCAAATTGATCAATGCGTAGCCATTTTAAGTGAAATGTGGGGTTGACTGTCAGGAATTATCAAGATTACATTGTGAGGATAGACTCCTCCGTAGAGTAGGAGATAATTCTGGGGGACTAGTCAACCTGTTGGTGGGTCCGTAATGATTCACGGTAATAGGCCATTACCAAAAGAAACTACCCGGTGTTGAAATAGAAGGAACTATTAAAAGTACACCTATGGGATGTAACCTGTAAGAGATTATTGAACAGTCAACAAATAATCCGGGTTAAACAAATACAAAAAGTACACCAGAAGGAATTAAAGTAGCATGTGTGAGAAATAGAATATTAGTAAAGTCAAAAGTCACAAACAACTGTAGATTTTGCTGTAACTCTATCCGTTCTGGAGCCTTATAAACTCCAGGTTACCGATACAACACCAATAATCATGTAAGGTTGTATACGTGTGAGACCTAATGTTTGCTCAAAAGTCACATGAATAATTCCAGGTGGTTGTATAGAGGAGGGAGAACCCATTCCTGTTGTATGAGACTGTCAGGAATTATCAAAATTACATTGTGGGGATCAATCCCTCTGTAAAAGTATGAGATAATTCTGGGGGACTAGTCAAGACTACATATACAGGGAGGGGTGGTTCCAGGTGGTTGTATAGAGGAGGGAGAACCCATTCCTGTTGTATGAGACTGTCAGGAATTATCAAGATTACATTGTGGGGATCAATCCCTCTGTAAAAGTATGAGATAATTCTGGGGGACTAGTCAAGATTACATATACAGGAAGGGGTGATTCAAGGTGTTGTTGTGTGAAGCTATTTTGAATTACTTGTTAAATTGACTTGTTATATAGAAGAGGTGGCTAAGGGATTTTTAACAGTACCAACCATGGGGGGGCAAATCCTCACAAGAGGTCCCAGAATTTACTGGGGACGAGAAATACTTGATGTAATTAAAATGGAATCCAGGGATAGAAGAAATCTCCATTATGTAACCAGGTGGAGGGAGAGGTATGGTTTTGAGGGACGTCTAGACGCAGATAAACTCGAATCCATGCTTAAACAGATACATAAGGTGTGTAAAGGAGAAATAAGCAGTGAGAGAGAGAGAGAGTAGGAGGGGGCCAGTACTCACTGATAGCCTTACCTAATCTATTGGCGGGGAATGAAAGGGCCCCCAGCAACCTTAGATGTATACAGTAATAATAATAATATGCCATTTAGCAGACAGGCCATGAACACAGAGGACGTGGCCAGAGCGGTAGAAGGAATGACCCACCCCAAAACAGGAATAGTAAGGTTTGGGCTGCCGTTAGAGGGCAGTGGGTTTCAGGGGATGCCCAGAGGACACTTTTGCCATGGGCCGATTACGGAGAGTATGTTGGGAAAATAACTGAATTGTGTAATAGCCTCAGAGAGACATGCAATCCATCATGAGCAGAATAACAGACAGGACAGAGCCAAGAAAGAAGAGGAAGATGCAGAGTAACTAATTGCCACTCTGGGAGAGATGGCGGGTAGAACTAGAAATTTAGGAGAGAGAGGAGATAAGGCAGGAAAGAGTGGGGAGAATAGGGGCTTTAACTGTAACAAGGGAGGGCACTTCGCCAAAGAATGTGAGGCCCTGTGTAAATACTGTGGCAAGATAGGCCATAACTTTTCCCGCTGCAAACATAAAGGAGAGGGCAAGAAGGGAAACCGGGGAGAGAAAAGAGAGAAAAGAGAGAAGAGAGAGAGAGAGAAGTCCATCCCCCAGCTTTGAGCGTGAGGAAGAGGAAGATAAGGCGTGACTAGTCCTTGAGGGAGAAATAGTAGACTCTAGTGGGAGGAAGACTAAGGAACCCTTTGATCCAAATTGTGAGGTGTTTGAATTGGCTACTATTGACTTAGCACTTCAACAGGAACAGAAACCTTATTTGACATTGACAGTAATGGGTATGAAAATTAAATTCCTTTGTGATACGGGAGCCTGCAGGACAGCAATCTGTGCAACAGACAAGCCAGATGGAGTCAGGATTGATGGGGAGAAAATCATAGTGCGATCTGCCTCTGGTCATCAATTTATTGAAAGGTTATCAGCCCCAATAACCCTAAAACATGACCAATCAGGATGAGAGGCAACCATACCCATCCTGATATCTAAGCTGTGTCGGGTAAATTTACTAGGACGTGATGTAATGACTAAATTGAATGTGGCTGTCATTTCCGCTGAGAGGGGAATGAAAGTACACATAGTCAGAGACAATATGGTGGTCTGTGGGGAAGGGGAGCCATGTTATTGGTATAGGCAAGAATTGTTAAGGGGGGGAATAATTGATATTCCCGAACCTTGATGGAACTTGCTGATGATGTAGTACCAGGCCCCACTAAAATGTCCCCCGATGACCTACACTGTACTCTCTGGTATAACAAACACCCAGGTCCAGATGCAATATATGAGGAAGCATTATTTAAAACCACAGAAAGGACTATAGCCTTGAAATGGTTTCACTATGACAACACCCACGCAGTAGTGGAGGTGGAACTAGGGCCCCAAAGTCAGAGACTGTTCAGGGAAATATGGAGCCCACATGTGTCCCTAGCAAAGGAGCCAGCAGAGGACTGGAAAGACATGGGCCAGTGGGTATCCAAGGGTAAGAGGATCACTGATTGGGTCAAAATTGTGAGTGGCGATCAACACAGCCCATCCACAGATAGTACATTTAGATGAGAATAGCAGATGCTGAGGAGAGGAATACCTGTTGACAGAACAACAGGAGTCAGACTTAAAAGAAGTTCCAGAGCATTTGTGGTCCCGGGGTCCAGCATACGTAGGATTAATAAAAGGGGTAATTCCAGTACAGGTGATACCCAAATCTAATCATAGGCCGTATCAGAAGCAATACCCTATGAAACCAGAAGCAATAAAAGGTTTGCAGTTTACCAAGAGCAGATTGTGAGGGACCTTGAGGGAGGGCCAATTCTCGGGGAGATAGTGAGGCCAGAAACAAAGGTGCAGTGTCCTGGAAATCACAGTCTGTTTTTTTTTTTTCAGTTCTGCTGGGAGTACATTGGATGATGGGGTTTTGTGTTGAATTAGAGACAGTGAGACTATTAGTCAATACCTAGGAGAGAAGAGAGGTTACGGTAGCAAAGACAGACAAGAAGGAAATGGTAATAGTGGAGACAGGAGTGAGTGGAAGTGTTACAATTGTGACAAAACGGGACATTTTGCTAGAGAATGTGAGGAACCGTGTAGTTACTGTGCAAGGAAAGGGCACCAGTTAAGAAACTGTAGGCAGAAGGGGAAGAGAGAAATCAGGAGTCCTCATGACCTGGCTGTTTGGTTGTTGTTTTTTAATTGGGGTTTTCAAATAAAAAACAACACACCTAGTATGATGTTTATAAAGCCTTGTTGTTTCAATTTTGGGGGGTTTTCAGCAGGTCAAGGGCGATAGGTCTTAGAGGAGCACACACAGTGAATTTTATGGAGTTTTTTAGGTTTTGGCTGAGTTTGGGATATATATGATTTCTTATGAGAATGAATGTTATGAGGACTAATGAACACTTGGGATAAGTAACATTTATGAAATATTTAGAATAATGGTAATGTTTGGTATACTATGGGATGGAATTTCAATTGCCTCTGAACTCTGTTTTAACTTTCTGGTGTTAATTAATCATCCACACTGGTAAATTCTAAAGGCATGAGAGGAGGACTTTAAGATAGTTTATTTTACCAATAAATAAAAATAAGGGATGGCAATTGGATGATAAATTACCAATATTACCTAAGTAATTGTTAGGTAGGTGATAATATTGACACATGGGCAGTGACATGTGTCAAAAGGAGGGATGGATGGTATGGTAGGAGATGGTAGGATTAAATATTAAATATATACGAAGGAGAGGACAAAATACTAAAAAAACAACAACATGTATGATAGTTTATTAACCACACCTGTATGTCAGAGGTTTTGTGCCCCACAGGTGAACTAAAGGAGAAGGTGACCCACTCTATCTAACCAGGAGACTGAAGCAGGCCTGGCGGGAGGTAGTACTGCCTTTGCCAGCAGAATAGCTGAGAGATCCATCTGGGTGCATGTCACTCACTGCAAAAAGGTAAACCCAGCTACACCTGACGAACAAACACAGAGTTAGGAGAAAGAACCGATCACCACTAGGGCTCGGGGGTTGGCTCCTTAACGAAGATTCCCTTACCCTGTGTGAGTTCGATAGAAGGTGAAGCAATGGGTTGGCCTCTGGCGTCTGACATGTTCTCAGGGCGAGGGTGGGGATTCACAGGTCTCCCGACGGTAGGTAGCTGTCTGATTGTGGGGGCCATATTCCTAACACACACGGACCCTCCTGATCAGCCAGAAGTAGTAGTTAACCTAACACAAGTTGATAAGGCATAGGAGACAGCTAGATGTAGGGAAAGGGGAAGTACTAGGGACTTTAGGGAAGGACATCACCATATGTATGTCACCATGTACATCCTGGGATTATGTAGTTGCTTATACCAAGCGGGGGGGGGATATGGCAATCTCCATACACAGTTTAGGGACAGGTGTAGTATTGTGAAAGTAGGGAATTATCAGAAATGGCAGTGCGACCCATATAAGGGTAGGTCTTGTCTGAAAGTCTGAATTATGCTAAAACAGATTACAGACCTGACAAGTGAGATATCCTCTTCAACTGGGGCACCCTATAGAGTAAACCTCTCTGAGGGAGGTAGTGAGACAGTGCAAACTATAGACCTGAAGGAATTAGTACAGATGGAGACGGAGTAAATAGATTTTAACCTGTGGTTGGAATGGGTTCAGTATACGGTCTAAAGAGGACTGTTATGCCTGTAGGACAGCCAAACCAAGGTTAACAACTACTCCGTTCCCCTTGACAGGCTTTGACTCTCTGTCAGGTTTATCCTCCATGCAAGCCACCTGGGAATGTGGTGAAAGAGTCTTATGGTAACTTGCACTATCTGTTTCCCCCGATAACAAAGTCATCCAGACCTAGGTTGCCTCCGTTTGAAATCACAGGGGATTCTTATTGTTTTTCTAGGACTAATAGGATAGGATACAGGGTAGGGCATCTTAGCTCCTGCTCCCACACAGAGAATATCACAACTAAAAGAGACCATGACTAATCTCTCCTCTTTGTTGCAGCCAGAGGATTTTAGGAACCAAAACCAGGCCCGTGCTGACATCTGATGGTTGTGTGGTGATAACTGATTGTGAACTCACCTACATACGCAAACAATCAAATGTGTCAGAGACTGGTGAGTTGTCACGTAGAAAGTAGAACCTCCTCCCGGGATCCTTTGATGAAAGGATATATATTGATGGGATCCACAATCAGATCGCAGCTGGGTTTGAATCAAGTATTTTCTGGTGGTCAACAATTAATAAAAACGTAGATTGGATAAATTATAAAGATTTATAAACCACACTCGTGATGCAATAAAGGGATTAGCTGAGCAGACAGCGGCAACTAGCTTAATGACATGGCAGAATAGAATAGCTTTAGATATGCTTGTGGCTGAGCGGGACGGGGTTTGTGTTCTGTTTGGATATATGTGCTGTACTTTCATCCCCAACAATACAGCACCGGACGGGTCCGTGACCAAAGCGCTTCAGGGACTCACCACGCTGGCAAACGAACTGGCTGAGAACTCTGGTATTGATAGCTCCATAAACGGTTGGTTTGATAACATATTTGGTAAATGGAAAACTATTGTTGTAACTATTCTGGGTGAAGTTATAGCTTCTATGGGTATACTTGTTCTTTGTGGATGTTGTCTTATTTCCTGTGTCTGAGGGTTGGTGAGAAAAGGAGATGGAGAAGGTGGTTTCCCAACAGATGGTGAGATACGGCCCAATCCCGGACTCCAACCTAAGGAATTAAGGATATGACCTACCAGGCTTGGTGGAGGACGACGACGATCCAGATAGTTTGAGACTGGATGTTTTCCTAGAACTATAAATCTCTAGTTTAAAAGTTATTGTAGTGATCTTTTGTTTATTAAAGTCTCGTTTTAAGTATGATGTACTAGTTACCATTGCTAAAAAGTAACGTTACGCTTTTAATCATGGGGTAACACTGATGAACCTGTAATGTTTTTATATGCAAACCAACTTATATACTTCAATGAGTGTGATTCATTTCTATAACAAAATATATTTTGTATGTGTGTAATATTTAGTCAAAGGGTGGAATTGATAGATTAATTATTAATGACTAATTATTACACCCTGAAACTGTGTATAATGTGTTAGAAATGTGTGAGTGTAGGACCAGTAAAGGCTATGGCATTGAGCCACTATTTAGCAATGTGAGTAAGAGTTAGGCCAGACAACAAAGACAACTGAGAAACTAAGATAAAGAGGCCTCCCAATTTAGGGAGGGGAGAAACTGTTATGAAACCATGGTGCAGAATATTGTGAGAACGGCAATAACTGAGTAAAGCAGGGAGTAGGATGTGTGTGTGTGTGTGTATGTATGTGTGTATGCATGTGTGTATATGTGTGTGAACTGAAGGTCAGTAGAGCAGTTTTAGAGTGGAAAACTACAGCCCGCCTACAGAGGGAAGGGATTTCTTTTTGCATGACGTATGAGTATAAAATATGGACTCTGAAATTGTGATGGCAGAATTCTCAATGAATAAATATCTCTGACTATGCAGACCGGGACTCTGGCCGTTACTTAAATCCCAAAAGACTTACAACCTTTTGGGAGACGCACAGAGACACTAAAATAGTTTGTTAAATAATTCACATAACAATTACGGGTGACCTGACTGAAAAAATCACAACTGCATCTCATTAGTCTTTCTACTGTACATCCATATCTATCTATATTCAATCAATCGCCTGTTATCAGTGATTTTGAATACTAATCTACAAGAAGACATGTTTAAAAGGGATAGCTCAGTCATTTCATATATTGGTATTTGTTTAAAAAAATCTGGATTGCAGTAATTCCTTGCTTATGCTTTCAAGGTAAGGGAACAAACATCTAAATATGTAAAATTGCCAACAATCCTTTAATGAGGGTGTCCCCAGGAAGTTGTGCCAAACATCCTTCCTTCCTGTTTTGTCTCCAGCGCATCACACAGGTGTCTGATGCAGCGCCAGCGGGGTGCCTTGGCAGACAGTGATGCATCATGGGTATACCTGGAACCACTCTGGGTGTTCACCCATATCAAAGATAATTATTTCTTTGTAGAGCAGCACTGGAAGAGAGTGTGAAAGAGAGAGAGAGGGAGAGAGAGAGAGAGAGAGAGAGAGAGAGAGAGAGAGAGAGAGAGAGAGAGAGAGAGAGAGAGAGAGAGAGAGAGAGAGAGAGAGAGGAGAGAAGAGAGAGAGAGGAGAGAGAGAGAGAGAGAGAGAGAGAGAGAGAGAGAGAGAGAGAGAGAGAGAGAGAGAGAGAGAGAGAGCGAGCGAGAGAGAGAGAGAGAGAGAGAGAGAGAGAGAGAGAGAGAGAGAGAGAGAGAGAGAGAGAGACAGACAGACAGACAGACAGACAGACAGACAGACAGACAGACAGACAGACAGACAGACAGACAGACAGACAGACAGAGAGAGAGAGAGAGAGAGAGAGAGAGAGATGAAAAGAGAGAGAGGGGCTGGCTGGTATAGCTTGGAGAGATGATATAGAGAGAAGGATAGAGCGAGCCAGAGGTTTAAATAAATAAACAGCTTTCCAGAAACAGTATCATCCACCATGCATCAAGTAATTAAAACCCTGGACAGGTTTCCCTCCATAACCAAAATCATCCTTCAAATGGCACCCTATTCCCTACAGAGTGCACTACTTTTGACCAGCCCTATAGAATTAGAGACACAGACTTTGTGCTTTTTGTGTCTCGCAGAGAAACCCCCTTCTTTCTATCTTTAAAATCCTTAAAAGGAATACTCCCAATGGACTTCTCAGAACAGAGCTATGCCTTACGGTCTGCTCTGTCTCTTAAACAGTCAACTGAATCTAGATGAGAACTGTGTGTGTGTGTGTGTGTGTGTGTGTGTGTGTGTGTGTGTGTGTGTGTGTGTGTGTGTGTGTGTGTGTGTGTGTGTGTGTGTGTGTGTGTGTGTGTGTGGCTAGTCTGGTCCCATCTACGTCCCGCCTCTTTGGAACCAGACCACACCTGGGACTAACTTACTCCTGTGTTCCGGAGCCTAGCTTGTTGTCATGGCAACTGAGGACTGAGCGGGTAGGCAATTGTTTCTACCTTTAAAAAACCTGTCATCAACTCGATTGTACTAGCACACACACACAAAGGCAGGCAGACTCAAAGCTTTGCCCCCATATGACTGTCCATCTGTCTGGGTGGCTGGCTTTCCTGTTCAACTGGGAACAAACAGGTAATTCCAGTTTTAGTTGTTGCTTTTCAACCTTCACTGACTACTTGTTTAAAGAGGGCTTACATTATTAATTTACGTCAAAAAATGATCGATGAACACATACCCTAGATAGGGAGGGAGGGGTTTTTGGAGGTTGTATGTTTTTGCATTTGTGGATATCCTTGTGAATGTGCTTGTCATTCAGGATTCCCAGTACAAGTCTGAGAGGTTGGATGAATCTGGAGCTGTTTTAGCAGAGCACTACTGACACCTGGTGTTCATTTTGACCAGATTTTCAGGGTTTACCTCAAAGCAAGGACACAATCTCAGTGATTATGGTTAAGCCATGCAATGATGTGGTGTTAAACTAAATTCCTGGAGGGCTGGGTCTGCTGTTTTTTGTTTATTTTCTTTCAATTTGTGTCTAATTAAGCTATAATCAACCAGGTGAGGGGAATTCCTAACTACCCAGATAGCGCATAACGTTCTGAGAACCATATCCCAGCTAGCACATAACGTTCTGAGAACCATATGTTTCTCAAAGTTTGGTGAGAGTGTGGTTGTCCTATGGTTAATTTGCATACAACCGTGAATGGTGCAGGATAGTTCATTGGCTTTGAACATTCTCAGCACATTTAAGAAACTTGACAAAAAAATAAAAAAATATTGGTATTTCATTACTTCAACAGAATGTTTCCTAAAAGTTCAAACATGGTTACAGGAATGTTTTAGGAACGTTCTCCAACTGGTTTGACATTGGGAATGTTCTCAAAAGTTCAGAGAATGTTAAGAAACAACGTTCTTCAGTGGGAATTTCAGTACTTCAGCATAATGTTTCCTACAGGTTTCCTCATGGTTCTATTTAAAGTCATGTTCTCAAATTGTTCTGAGAACGTTAAGAAAACTTGCCATAAAAACCACAAGAAAACTTTAGTAACGTTCAGAGAACGTTCTAAGAATGTTATTTAGAAACATATACATTCAGTTCTCAGAATCAACAAAACTCTCTCTATCCTCTATCTTGTTATGTGTGTTCAGGTGTGTTGGCCGCGCCTACTTATTGGCCACACCTGATCTTTAATGAATGATTGTTTCCTTTGAAATGGGGTCTGTTTGAATGGACTAAAATGAACAGCTTTGTATGAGTTTTAAAAAACATGGTACGCTAGCACCATCCTGGTGGAGGAGTGAACTAATTCCATGGAGAAACAACAAAAGATCATGGGTTTGAATTGCACTGATGCTGTGTCACAGTAAAAAAATAAATGTATTTGCATGATTAATGCCTAAGCAAATGCATATCCATGTGTCCTATCTGTGATTGCAGTGCAAAACAGTTAACCTAAGCTAGCAGTGTTATTAAAAGTCTTATTAAAACATGTTCTCAGAATTCAGAGTAATCTCAATATCATATGTCTAAAAGACACATCTGGATTGAGAGTTTTCAGGAAATGGTGCATATCCACAAAACTCAAAATATGCTTTGGAAATGGTCTGTACTCTCTAAAATATCAAAAACGTGCCATGTAAAGATATCCCTTATATGGATCATTTTCGCCAAGTGTCCATTCTCAGAACGTTAATAAAACATCCAAGGATGTTCAGGGAACCATAAATCAAATCAAATCAAATTGTATTTGTCACATACACGTGTTTAGCAGATGTTATTGCGGGTGTAGCGAAATGCTTATGCTTCTAGCTCTGACAGTGCAGTAATATCTAACAAGTAATATCTAACAATTTCACAACATATACCCAATACACACAAATCTAGTAAGGAATGGAATTTAAGAATACAGTGAGGAAAAAAGTATTTGATCCCCTGCTGATTTTGTACGTTTGCTCACTGACATAATTATAATGGTACATTTACATTTTAGTCATTTAGCAGACACTCTTATCCAGAGCGACTTACAGTTAGTGAATGCATACATTTAAAAAAAAAATCATACTGGCCCCCCGTGGGAAACGAACCCACATCCATGCCGGCCAAACACTCCCCTACCTTGGACGATGCTGGACCAATTGTGCGCTGCCCATGGGTCTCCTGGTCGCGGCCGGCTGCGACAGAGCCTGGACTCGAACCAGGATTTCTAGTGGCACAGCTAGCACTGCGATGCAGTGCCTTAGACCACTGCGCCACTTGGTAGGTTTATTTGAAGAGTGAAAGACAGAATAACAACAACAAAAATCCAGAAAAACGCATGTCAAAAATGTTATAAATTGATTTGCATTTTAATGAAGGAAATAAGTATTTGACCCCCTCTCAATCAGAAAGATTTCTGGCTCCCAGGTGTCTTTTATACAGGTAACAAGCTGAGATTAGGAGCACACTCTTAAAGGGAGTGCTCCTAATCTCAGTTTGTTACCTGTATAAAAGACACCTGTCCAAAGAAGCAATCAATCAATCAGATTCCAAACTCTCCACCATGGCCAAGACCAAAGAGCTCTCCAAGGATGTCAGGGACAAGATTGTAGACCTAAACAAGGCTGGAATGGAATACAAGACCATCGCCAAGCAGCTTGGTGAGAAGGTGACAACAGTTGGTGCGATTATTCGCAAATGGAAGAAACACAAAATAACTGTCAATCTCCCTCGGCCTGGGACTCCATGCAAGGTCTCACCTCATGGAGTTGCAATGATTATGAGAACGGTGAGGAATCAGCCCAGAACTACACAGGATGATCTTGTCAATGATCTCAAGGCAGCTGGGACCATAGTCACCAAGAAAACAATTGGTAACACACGACGCCGTGAAGGACTGAAATCCTGCAGCGCCCGCAAGGTCCCCCTGCTCAAGAAAGCACATATACAGGGCCGTCTAAAGTTTGCCAATGAACATCTGAATGATTCAGAGGAGAACTGGGTGAAAGTGTTGTGGTCAGAAGAGACCAAAATCGAGCTCTTTAGCAACAACTCAACTCACCGTGTTTGGAGGAGGAGGAATGCTGCCTATGACCCCAAGAACACCATCCCCATCGTCAAACATGGAGGTGAGAACATTATGCTTTGGGGGTGTTTTTATGCTAAGGGAACAGGACAACTTCACCGCATCAAAGGGACGATGGACGGGGCCATGTACCGTCAAATCTTGGGTGAGAACCTCCTTCCCTCAGCCAGGGCATTGAAAATGGGTCGTGGATGGGTATTCCAGCATGACAATGACCCAAAACACACGGCCAAGGCAACAAAGGAGTGGCTCAAGAAGAAGCACATTAAGGTCCTGGAGTGGTCTAGCCAGTCTCCAGACCTTAATCCCATAAAAAATCTGTGGAGGGAGCTGAAGGTTCGAGTTGCCAAACGTCAGCCTCGAAACCTGAATGACTTGGAAAAGATCTGCAGAGAGGAGTGGAACAAAATCCCTCCTGAGATGTGTGCAAACCTGGTGGCCAACTACAAGAAACGTCTGACCTCTGTGATTGCCAACAAGGGTTTTGCCACCAAGTACGAAGTCATGTTTTGCAGAGGGGTCAAATACTTATTTCCCTCATTAAAATGCAAATCAATTTATAACATTTTTGACATGCGTTTTTCTGGATGTTTTTGTTGTTATTCTGTCTCTCACTGTTCAAATAAACCTACCATTAAAATTATAGACTGATCATGTCTTTGTCAGTGGGCAAACGTATAAAATTCATTCTCTCGGTCTGAGCTTTGATGCACCTGTACTGACCCCGCCTTCTGGATGATAGCGGGTTGAACAGGCAGTGGCTCGGGTGGTTGATGTCCTTGATGATCTTTTTGGCATTCCTGTGACATCGGGTGCTGTAGGTGTCTTGGAGGGCGGATAGTTTGTCCCCGGTAATGCGTTCGGCAGACCGCACCACCCTCTGGAGAGCCCTGCGGTTGCGGGCGGTGCAGTTGCCGTACCAGGCGGTGATACAGCCCAACAGGATACTCTCAATTGTGCATCTGTAAAAGTTTGTGAGGGTTTTAGGTGCCAAGCCAAATTTCTTCAGCCTCCTGAGGTTGAAGAGGCTCTGTTGTGCCTTCTTCACCACACTGTCTGCGTGGGTGGACCATTTCAGTTTGTCAGTGATGTGTACGCCAAGGAACTTGAAGCTTTCCACCTTCTCCACTGCGGTCCTGTCGATGTGGATAGAGTGGTGCACCCTCTGCTGTTTCCTGAAGTCCACGATCATCTCCTTTATTTTGTTGACGTTGAGTGAGAGGTTATTTTCCTGGCACCACACTCCCAGAGCCCTCACCTCCTCCCTGTGGGCGGTCTCGTCCTTGTTGGTAATCAAGCCTACTACTGTTGTGTCGTCTGTAAACTTGATGATTGAGTTGGAGACGTGCTTGGCCACACAGTCATGGGTGAACAGGGAGTACAGGAGGGGGCTGAGCACGCACCCTTGTGGGGCCCCAGTGTTGAGGATTAGCGAAGTGGAGATGTTGTTTCCTACATTCACCACCTGGGGGCGGCCCGTCAGGAAGTTCAGGACCCAGTTGCACAGGGCGGGGTTCAGACCCAGGGCCTCGAGCTTAATGATGAGCTTGGAGGGTACTATGGTGTTGAATGCTGAGCTATAGTCAATGAACAGCATTCTTACATAGGTATTCCTCTTGTCCAGATGGGATAGGGCAGTGTGCAGTGTGATGGCAATTGCATCGTCTGTGGATCTATTGGGGCGGTAAGCAAATTGAAGTGGGCCTAGGGTGACAGGTAAGGCAGAGGTGATATGATCCTTGACTAGTCTCTCAAAGCACTTCATGATGTCACAGGTGAGTGCTACGGGGCAATAGTCATTTAGTTCAGTTACCTTTGCTTTCTTGGGTACAGGAACAATGGTGGCCATTGGGAAGCATGTGGGAACAGCAGACTGGGAAAGAGAGAGATTGAATATGTCCGTAAAAACACAAAGCCAGCTGGTCTGCGCATGCTCTGAGGACGTGGCTAGGGATGCCGTCTGGGCCGGCAGCCTTGCGGGGGTTAACATGCTTAAATGTCTTACTCACATTGGCCACGGAGAAGGAGAGCCCACAGTCCTTGGTAGTGGGCCTCGTCGGTGGCACTGTGTTATCCTCAAAGCGGGGGAAGAAGGTGTTTAGCTTGTCTGGAAGCAAGACGTCGGTGTCGGCGACGTGGCTGGTTTTTTCCTTTTGTAGTCCGTGATTGTCTGTAGACCCTGCCACATACGTCTCGTGTCTGAGCCGTTGAATTGCGACTCCACTTTGTCTCTATACTGATGTTTTGCCAGTTCAGTTGCCTTGCGGAGTGAGTAGCTACAGTGGGGAAAAAAAGTATTTAGTCAGCCACCAATTGTGCAAGTTCTCCCACTTAAAAAGATGAGAGAGGCCTGTAATTTTCATCATAGGTACACGTCAACTATGACAGACAAATTGAGGAAAAAAAATCCAGAAAATCACATTGTAGGATTTTTAATGAATTTATTTGCAAATTATGGTGGAAAATAAGTATTTGGTCACCTACAAACAAGCAAGATTTCTGGCTCTCACAGACCTGTAACTTCTTCTTTAAGAGGCTCCTCTGTCCTCCACTCATTACCTGTATTAATGGCACCTGTTTGAACTTTTTATCAGTATAAAAGACACCTGTCCACAACCTCAAACAGTCACACTCCAAACTCCACTATGGCCAAGACCAAAGAGCTGTCAAAGGACACCAGAAACAAAATTGTAGACCTGCACCAGGCTGGGAAGACTGAATCTGCAATAGGTAAGCAGCTTGGTTTGAAGAAATCAACTGTGGGAGCAATTATTAGGAAATGGAAGACATACAAGACCACTGATAATCTCCCTCGATCTGGGGCTCCACGCAAGATCTCACCCCGTGGGGTCAAAATGATCACAAGAACGGTGAGCAAAAATCCCAGAACCACACGGGGGGACCTAGTGAATGACCTGCAGAGAGCTGGGACCAAAGTAACAAAGCCTACCATCAGTAACACACTACGCCGCCAGGGACTCAAATCCTGCAGTTTCAGACGTGTCCCCCTGCTTAAGCCAATGCATGTCCAGGCCCGTCTGAAGTTTGCTAGAGTGCATTTGGATGATCCAGAAGAGGATTGGGAGAATGTCATATGGTCAGATGAAACCAAAATATAACTTTTTGGTAAAAACTCAACTCGTCGTGTTTGGAGGACAAAGAATGCTGAGTTGCATCCAAAGAACACCATACCTACTGTGAAGCATGGGGGTGGAAACATCATGCTTTGGGGCTGTTTTTCTGCAAAGGGACCAGGACGACTGATCCGTGTAAAGGAAAGAATGAATGGGGCCATGTATCGTGAGATTTTGAGTGAAAACCTCCTTCCATCAGCAAGGGCATTGAAGATGAAACGTGGCTGGGTCTTTCAGCATGACAATGATCCCAAACACACCGCCCGGGCAACGAAGGAGTGGCTTCGTAGAAGCATTTCAAGGTCCTGGAGTGGCCTAGCCAGTCTCCAGATCTCAACCCCATAGAAAATCTTTGGAGGGAGTTGAAAGTCCGTGTTGCCCAGCGACAGCCCCAAAACATCACTGCTCTAGAGGAGATCTGCATGGAGGAATGGGCCAAAATACCAGCAACAGTGTGTGAAAACCTTGTGAAGACTTACAGAAAACGTTTGACCTGTGTCATTGCCAACAAAGGATATATAACAAAGTATTGAGAAACTTTTGTTATTGACCAAATACATATTTTCCACCATAATTTGCAAATAAATTCATTAAAAATCCTACAATGTGATTTTCTGGAATTTTCTTCCTCATTTTGTCTGTCATAGTTGACGTGTACCTATGATGAAAATTACAGGCCTCTCTCATCTTTTTAAGTGGGAGAACTTGCACAATTGGTGGCTGACTAAATACTTTTTTTCCCCACTGTACACTGTTTGTATTCTGCCATATTCCCAGTCACCTTGCCATGGTTAAATGCAGTGGTTCGCGCTTTCAGTTTTGCGCGAATGCTGCTATCTATCCACGGTTTCTGGTTAGGGTAGGTTTTAATAGTCACAGTTGGCACAACATCACCTA
The DNA here is from genome assembly GCF_020615455.1 of Coregonus clupeaformis. NCBI lineage: Eukaryota > Metazoa > Chordata > Actinopteri > Salmoniformes > Salmonidae > Coregonus > Coregonus clupeaformis. Next base: position 18,601,680 of record NC_059222.1, on the reverse strand, counting down.
TACACTCCCTGATAAACTCAGTCACCGTTTCAGTGTTTTCATCAAAATTATTTTCGCAAGCATATCCCAGTCAGAGTGATCAAAACAATCTTGAAGTGTGGAATCCGATTGGTCAGACCAGCGTTGAATAGTCCTTAGCACGGGTACTTCCTGTTTGAGTTTTTGCCTATAGGAAGGGAGGAGTAAAACTGAGTCGTGGTCAGATTTGCCGAAAGGAGGGTGGGGGAGGGCCTTATAACCATCCCGGAAGTTCGAATAGCAATGGTCTAGGATTTTAGCAGCGCGAGTACAACAGTCATTATGTTGATAGAACTTCGGCAGCCTAGTCCTCAAATTTGCTTTGGTAAAATCCCCGGCTACAATAAATGCAGCCTCAGGATATGTGGTTTCCAGTTTGCATAAAGTCCAGTGAAGTTCTTAGACGGCCGTCATGGTATCGGCTTGAGGGGGGATAAATTATCATGGGAGATAATACGGTCGGCATTTGATTGTAAGGTATTCTAGGTCGGGTGAACAGGAGGACTTGAGTTCCTGTATGTTACTACAATTACACCATGAGTCGTTAATCATGAAACACACACCTCCGCCATTCTACTTCCCGGAGAGATATTTATTCCTGTCTGCGTGATGAACTGAGAACCCATCTGGCTGGACTGATTTCGACAGAATATCCCCAGAGAGCCATGTTTCCGTGAAACAAAGTATGTTACAGGCCTTGATGTCTCTCTGGAAAGAAATCCTTGCCCGGAGCTCATCGAGCTTGTTAACCAGAGACTGAACATTAGCGAGTAGTATACTTGGAAGCGGTGGGTGGTGTGCACGCCTCCTAAGTCGAACCAGCAGGCCGCTCCGAGTGCCTCTCCTCCGCCGGCGATGTTTTGGGTCAGCCGCTGGAATCAGTTCAATTGCCCTGGGGAGAGCAAACAAAGGATCTGCTTCGGGAAAGTCATATTCCTGGTCGTAATGAGTTACCGCCGCTCTGATATCCAAAGTTTTTCCCGGCTGTATGTAATGATACAAAACACTTTCTGAGCTAATAATGTAAAAAAATATACATAAAAAAACAAAATACTGCAAAGTTTCCTAAGAGCTAGTCGCGAGGCCGCCATCCTCGTCGGCGCCAGGAAATTGAGTCAAATGTTCTCAGAACCTCCCTGCAGCCTAAAAATGTATGTTCTCAGAACGTTTAAAAAACCTTCAGTTTTACCGGTCAGGAAACTTACCGGTCAGGAAACGTATAGCTCGGTAATCAACAACATTACTTGATCAATCAAGTACATCGAAGGAGCAAAAACCCGCAGAGGTCACTCAACCCTCCAGAAATGGAGTTTGACACCCTACCTTAGCCTTACTGTAGCAAAGCCAGACAATATCACAATCCAGTTTGACCACAAAATGTGTTTGGTCACTGAATAGTTAACTGGTTACTGAATACTTTCAACTGAACGCTACTGTAAATGATTGTGCATGCTGCATTTTCCTAAATCAGCTTAGAAAAGAGAGATGAATGGAAGAAAATAAACCCAAAATTCAACAGCTTTTAGAATACCATTCAGATATTTATTTCACACATCACTCGGCTCGTCAGCTTTCTATCCAGAAATGGTTGTTTTGTTGTTCAGAGTTTCTCTCTCTCTCTCTCTGTTTCTTTCTCTCTCTGTTTCTCTCTCTCTCTCTTTCTCTCTGTCTCTGTTTCTCTCTCTCTCTTTCTCTCTCTCTCTTTCTCTCTCTCTCTCTTTCTCTCTCTCTCTTTCTCTCTCTCTGTTTCTCTCTCTCTCTTTCTCTCTGTTTCTTTCTCTCTGTTTCTCTCTCTCTCTTTCTCTCTCTCTGTTTATCTCTCTCTCTTTCTCTCTCTGTTTCTCTCTCTCTCTTTCTCTCTCTCTGTTTCTCTCTCTCTCTTTATCTTGCGGGAGTTGGTGGTGTGAGGGTGCTGTGGGTGGTGAGAGGGTTTGCTGTCCCTTTTTTTGGTAATTTCTTTCTTATTTCTGTATCTTTTTCACCTGCATGATTTAGGGTAAGTGCTTCATTTTAGTGGTTACACAGTCTACATTGTTAGTCGCTTGGGTGGTATTTGTTTGGTGGGAGTGGGGATGGCGTGTCACGTGGAGAAGCCGTCCCTGTCTCTCCGCCACGGTTTAATGTGTATGGCTGAGCCGAATGTGATGGTGGAGGATTTTCTCCAGGTTGACTATAAAAGTCTTTCAACTGCTTCGTGAATGAATAAAGCAGTGGTTGTGTTTCTGAAATAGGAGCGCCTTGTCAACCGGCTGGTTGAGACAAGTGTTACTCTAAATTATGTTTATTTTCTACCAGAATTAGATCATCCATGTTTCTCAAACGTCAAATTTCTAAGTTGTTCCAAATGTCAAATTTCTAAGTGTTTAAGGTTAAGTTCAGGCGTTAACTCCAAATTCTTAAGGTTAGGCATTAACTCTGAATGGTTTAGGTAAGGGTTTGGGAAAGGCTTAAAACAACGTTTCCCAAACTCGGTCCTGGCTGAACGTTTTGGTTTTTGCCCTAGTACTATACAGCTGATTCAAATAATAAAAGCTTGATGATTAGTTGATTATTTGAATCAGCTGTGTAGTGCTAGGGCAAAAAACGAAATGTGCACCCCTTGGGGTCCCAAGGACCGATTTCAGGAAATGCTGGCTTAAAACAAAAATATCACAAATATCAACTTTCGATCACTGGATTTCAACTTGCAACCTCTGGAATCAGAGGAACATGCTTATGCCCATCCATCATCCCCATTCACAATGCCTTAGCAAAACCCAAACCTACTTGAAGGTAACAGTGCTCACCCCGACATCCTCAGACATGGATGGATGTCGAATACTGACTTGTATCACGGCTGACCTGGCTGTTTTATTTTGCAATTTACGCCGCTTTTTTCTCCCCGGCTGCAAGCGTTACTATATCCAATGTGCCACCATTCATTCCTGATGGCGACCTGATGCGATAGCTCACATGTTACCGGAAATTCGCCAGTCCAATGAGAGTTATTACTTGGATGTAAAAACCCACTGTTGAAACATGTTACTGCTTGTAGAAGGCAGGTTTTCATGTTTTTAGACTCACCAACAAAAACTTTAGACATTTCGTATCAGGTGAGGTATGAGGGGAAAGCCTACATGGTTTATGTGACCACAGGTAGTCTGAAGTGTTTTGATTGTGGGGAGATTGGACATGAGCGGCAGGCATGCACACACAGGGAGCGGGGCAAATGGGGCACTGATTCATTCTTTGCCTCGTCTGGCTGCAGATCTGAGAGCGGACCGGGGGGTTCGGGGCAGCCCTGGCCTCCACCCCAGGTTCAGACTCAACCCCAAACATCGGAATTGCAAGATTCCGTCACACATACTGTTGATGTTAATGTTGATGATGTTAATTTAGCCGAGGTTGCCGTGGTGGGGAGCTCAGGTGATAGTGGTCACTAAGGGCAGTGGCAACGCTGACTCCGAGGCTGATACACCTGTCTCACAAACAACAGAGAATGATGTGCCCAGTGTAATTACAGACACGCAGGGTGATGGAGGGGAGGAGTTAGAGGCAGTGGGGGGGAGCCAGGGGGCTCCAGATTCCATGGAGCTGCTTGATTAGGATGGAGGAATGTAGTAAGAGATTGATACGCTGTCAAATATCCCCATCAATGTAGGGGGGAGACTGGAACTGTACAACAGATTACACACTACAGTAGATAGGAACTGGGAGGAAGCTCATCCACAGTCAAAGGTGGTCTTAACCAATATGTTGAAACAGCATGGACTAGTAGATGTGTGGAGGGACAGAAATCAGGGAGGCCGGAGCTATGCATAGGTGGAGGGGAGGATTAGTGCAACAAGGCTGGATAGGATCTATATCATTAAAGGGAACTGTAACAGGGTTTTGGGCTCCCAGATCTGCCCTGGTGGCTTCTCAGGCCATCACATATAGCTTCTCAGTTGTACCTCGTCCGAGGTCTTACTGGCACTTCAGCGCTAAATTATTGCATGATGCCTCTTTTTGTGAGGGGTTCTGTGTTTTTGGGGAGAGTTGGAAAGGGAAGAATGCTGAGTTTGAGAACCTAAGACAATGGTGGGAGGTGGGGAAAACACAAGTAAGCGTGTTTTGCCATCAGTACTCTGCCCATGGGACAGCTAGGATAAGATCTACTTTTCAGAGGTTGGAGCAGGATATTAGAAACATTTAGAATAGCCTTATTGGGCAGCAGGACTCAGGTCAGAAAGGGAGTTGAAGGCTAAGCAGACACAGCTGGGGTCTTTTTTACAGGATCAGGTGAAGGGTGCGCTCATTAGATCACAGATGGCTACCCTGACGGACATGGATGCTCCGGGTGCGTTCTTCTTCAACCTGGAGAGTAGAGGTGTGCCAACTAGTCGGACAAAACGAGTATCGTAATGGATATAGGCAATTTTCTGGATACAGAGTATTTTTGGTAATTATCCGTGATCAAAAAACAAAAAAAATGTGGGTGCCAACATGCATCTTTCTCATGTCACTCAGTCTAGTGAGGTGCTACGTGGTCTAAATAACTCAACTGGTTAGTTTGCCTGTCTGTAAAGAGAATGGCGGGCTGTGCGTTGATCCTGCTACTCTGATTGGATAGAGTGAAGCTGTATTTCTCTGTCCACTCACTTCATAATTTCACCCGATCACTTTCGCTTCTCCGTTTGGGTCTGATCATTCAGACTGCTGCAGCCTCCTGTTAGCCTGCTACTATGATACATCAAATGGCGAGGACATTTGCTATCAAGCTATCAATGTACATAATATCTAACAAGCGGGGAGAGGAAAAAAATATGAAATGCCGACGTGCATTATGACTGATAGCAAACTTTTCTACCTGCTGCAAGTTGAGGACACACAGACACAGGTCAGACACACACACACACACACACCCCTCCTCAGCTTCTAATCGGCAGCTTGTTTGGCCTATAAACGTGCAGGGAGATATTTTGCCAACATCTACTTAGGCATATTAAAAATTTCACGAGTATCATCCGATCCGACTATCAACAATCAATTTACGGATACGATTACAAATAAGACTATGGTCATGTCGGCACACCCCTAATTAAGAGGAAGTCGGCGCAGCAGAAGCAGATGTTCCATCTACGGCGTCCTTCAAGGTCTCTGACGTCGAACCAGCAGAGATGAGGAGGATGACTATGGTTTTCTACACAGACGTCTGTGGTGACAGCAACACCTATCCTCAAGGTGCTCAGGAGATTCTACAGGGGCTGCCTAAGCTCGGCCTGAGCAGAGTGCTGGACTGGAGGGTGATCTTTTGTTTCAAGAACTAACAGTGGCTGTGCAGCAGCTCCCCCAAGGCCGTGCGCCGGGGGTCGATGGACTGACAACTAAGTTTTATAAACGTTTCTGGGGTGTATTGGGAGGGACCTTTTAGAGGTCTTTCGTGAGTCCTTTGAGAACTCTGTACTACCAATCAGCTGCCAGCGGGCAGTGCTGTCACTACTGTCAAAGAAGGGGGATTTTAGCTCTATCGATAATCTGGAGGCCGGTGTCCTTGCTCTGCTTGGATTACAAAATACTCTCCAAGTGTTTGACAAATCAGCTGAAAGGTTGTTTGGACACAATAATTCACAGGGACCAGGCATAGTGTGTGCCTCTGCGGACAATAATGGACAACTTGTTTCTTTTGAGAGATGTGATACACTAAGATGTATGATCAGGATCTGGGACTCATTTCGATAGATCAAGAAAAGGCTTTTGATAGTGTGTAATGCCTATCTGTTTAAGACCATGGAAGTGTTATGCCTGGGTAGCGGGTTTTGATCATGGGTCAAGTTATTGTACTGTGGAGCTTCTGTTATGGTAAAAGTGGAGGGTGCGCTGAGCCGGCCAGTCCCAGTTAGGAGAGGGATTAGGCAGGGGTGTCCACTCTCGGATCAGCTCTACTGTTTAGCCATAGAACCACTGCTGTGTAGGCTGAGGGAGAGGCTGCAGGGGTGGTCAGTTCCATGGGCAGCAGGTGGGGAGTCGGTTTCATTTTTGGCTTATGCTGATGATGTAACAGTGTTTGTTAAAGGGGAGGGAGATGTAGAATAGGTTGGCGGGACTTTAGTGTTGTTTGAGGGGGCGGCATCATCTAAGGTGAACTGGGAGAAGAGTGAGGGTCTGATTATGGGGAGATGTGTCAGAGCTGGACCGTCTAACCACAAATTACACTGACCTACCGCCACTGCAGGGGAACACCAGGAGGGTGAGGGAATGATCCTATCGTTCAAGACTCCGGAGCTGGGGGCCTTTTGCACAGCACAGCTCTGTATGCTGTGGCTGTGAAGGTGGCTCAGAAAGACCATCTGCATGGGCTGAGGGCAATGGGGTGGCCGGGGGGGGGTTGGGACCGGGCTCTTCTCTGAGAGGATGTTGGTTCTCCCTATATACGCCTCCCATAGAGAAGCGTATTATTGATCTACAGTGGAGTATTATTCACGGGGCTATCGCTACGAACAGATACATGTCACACCTTGGTCCATCAGTGGGAAGGGGGTGTCTGTTCTGTGGGGAGGAGGAAACAGTCCAGTATCAATTTTTTTCTTGTTCCATGCTGGTAGGGTTGTTTTTTGTCCTGGGTGGGTGGTGTACATGCCTAAGGTTGGGGCTGAATCTGCATCTATACATTGGAGGGCCTATGTATAGCCTAGCCAACAGGCGAATGGACTGCCTAGTAAATTACAGTGGGGGAAAAAAGTATTTAGTCAGCCACCAATTGTGCAAGTTCTCCCACTTAAAAAGATGAGAGAGGCCTGTAATTTTCATCATAGGTACACGTCAACTATGACAGACAAATGGAGAAAAAACATTCCATAAAATCACATTGTAGGATTTTTAATGAATTTATTTGCAAATTATGGTGGAAAATAAGTATTTGGTCACCTACAAACAAGCAAGATTTCTGGCTCTTACAGACCTGTAACTTCTTCTTTAAGAGGCTCCTCTGTCCTCCACTCGTTACCTGTATTAATGGCACCTGTTTGAACTTGTTATCAGTATAAAAGACACCTGTCCACAACTGCAAACAGTCACACTCCTAACTCCTAACTATGGCCAAGACCAAAGAGCTGTCAAAGGACACCAGAAACAAAATTGTAGACCTGCACCAGGCTGGGAAGACTGAATCTGCAATAGGTAAGCAGCTTGGTTTGAAGAAATCAACTGTGGGAGCAATTATTAGGAAATGGAAGACATACAAGACCACTGATAATCTCCCTCGATCTGGGGCTCCACGCAAGATCTCACCCCGTGGGGTCAAAATGATCACAAGAACGGTGAGCAAAAATCCCAGAACCACATGGGGGGACCTAGTGAATGACCTGCAGAGAGCTGGGACCAAAGTAACAAAGCCTACCATCAGTAACACACTACGCCGCCAGGGACTCAAATCCTGCAGTGCCAGACGTGTCCCCCTGCTTAAGCCATTTCCAGGCCCGTCTGACGTTTGCTGGAGTGCATTTGGATGATCCAGAAGAGGATTGGGAGAATGTCATATGGTCAGATGAAACCAAAATATAACTTTTTGGTAAAAACTCAACTCGTCGTGTTTGGAGGACAAAGAATGCTGAGTTGCATCCAAAGAACACCATACCTACTGTGAAGCATGGGGGTGGAAACATCATGCTTTGGGGCTGTTTTTCTGCAAAGGGACCAGGACGACTGATCCGTGTAAAGGAAAGAATGAATGGGGCCATGTATCATGAGATTTTGAGTGAAAACCTCCTTCCATCAGCAAGGGTATTGAAGATGAAACGTGGCTGGGTCTTTCAGCATAACAATGATCCCAAACACACCGCCCGGGCAACGAAGGAGTGGCTTCGTAAGAAGCATTTCAAGGTCCTGGAGTGGCCTAGCCAGTCTCCAGATCTCAACCCCAATGAAAATCTTTGGAGGGAGTTGAAAGTCCGTGTTGCCCAGCGACAGCCCCAAAACATCACTGCTCTAGAGGAGATCTGCATGGAGGAATGGGCCAAAATACCAGCAACAGTGTGTGAAAACCTTGTGAAGACTTACAGAAAACGTTTGACCTGTGTCATTGCCAACAAAGGGTATATAACAAAGTATTGAGAAACTTTTGTTATTGACCAAATACTTATTTTCCACCATAATTTGCAAATAAATTCATAAAAAATCCTACAATGTGATTTTCTGGATTTTTTTTCCTGATTTTGTCTGTCATAGTTGACGTGTACCTATGATAAAAAATTACAGGCCTCTCTCATCTTTTTAAGTGGGAGAACTTGCACAATTGGTGGCTGACTAAATACTTTTTTTCCCCACTGTACCTGTTGGAGCAGGCAGAAATGGCAACGTGGAAGACCAGAGAACACGAGATGCAGGGGGCGGGGTGTATGGACCCCAGAACTGTGCTGCTGGGGCTGGGGCGGGCTCAGCTGACACTGTAGCATGTATATGGGCGGCTCGTGAACCATCTGGGGGATTTTGAAGGGATGCGGGGCGTCAGGGGGGTTTTATGTACACTACCTGTCAAAAGTTTTAGAACACCTACTCATTCAAGGGTTTTTCTTTATTTTTACAATTTTCTACATTGTAGAATAACAGTGAAGACATCAAAACTATGAAAAAACACATATGGAATCATGTAGTAGCCAAAAAAGTGTTAAACAAATCAAAATATATTTTATATTTGAGATTCTTCAAATAGCCACACTTTGCCCTGATGACAGCTTTGCACACTCTTGGCATTCTCTCAACCAGCTTCACCTGGAATGCTTTTCCAACAGTCTTGAAGGAGTTCCCACATATGCTGAGCACAGATTGAAGTTGCGCCGGAGAAGATGGCTGCCGTTTTACAGCCCTCTAACCAATTGTACTATTATGTGTGTTTTTTCGCGTTATTTGTAATTTATTCTGTACATAATGTTTCTGCCACCGTCTCTTATGACCAAAAAGAGCTTCTGGATATCAGGACAGCGATTACTCGCCTCGTATTGGACGAAGATTTTTTCTTCAAGGAGCCGAACGCGAAGGATATCATACAGCAGCCAACCCCAATAAGCGGCCCGCGGGCCAGATCCGGCCCGCAAGAGCCAAATGTCTGGCCCACACTGACAGCATTGGCATTCACTTGTTATAATAAACATTAATTTAATATCCGCGGCTCTGCTTTATTTTGAAATTATCCCACACCTTGACCTGTGGCCTTTACCGTGTGCATACATAAGACGTGCTTCACGCGCTTTGCGTACTCGTCTCCACTCGACTAGCTACCTAGTGTAGTGTCACACACACACAGTAGCCGCAGCCACTCACCAGTTAACCCTCTTTCATCAAAAGGACTGACCACTTCCTCACAAAAAAGTATTAAATCCAGTCAAACCAACATGGCATTCGCCAAGATACGCAAGGTAGACCAGGAGAACCGTCAGTTCAAAACTGACTGGACTGAGAGGTATTGCTTTTTTTTACCAGACCACAACAATGCTAAGCCCACATGCTTAATATGCATGCAGACTGTAGCTGTAATCAAAGCGGACAATCTGAAGCGGCATTTTAACTCTATTCATGCTGCCACTTTTAATGCAAACTACCCAGAAAAATCTGACCAGCGCAAACAAAAAATTGCAAGCATGTTAACGTCATACAAGCACTCGGTTTTAACTATGTGTAAAACAACATCAGCACAAGAGAGCGCAACAGCTGCCTCATTACACGTTTCTTGGAAGCTTGCAAGAGCTAAGAAGCCATTCGCCGATGCAGAGTTAATTAAACAATGTGCAATCGACATGGCTGCCGAAGTTTTAAACCAAGAGGAACCAATAAAAAAAGAAGTTGTTGAGCTGTTGAAGCAAGTGCCGCTGTCGGCTAACACGGCAACCAGAAGAGTCGAAGTTTTAGCGAAGGAGTGTTTTTCCAGTCTACTCACAGATTTGAGGAAAACCGAACCATTCTCACTGGCAATAGACTCGTCTTGTGACCGAACCGACATGGAACAGCTGTCTGTGTTCGCAATATTTTTTGATGGGAAGACATTCCGGGAGGAGCTGCTGTGTTTGATTTCTCTACCCGGGCGTACAACCGGGGAAATAATATTCAACGAGCTGACACAGTTCTTCGAAAGGAATGGCTTAGATGTGAGTAAAATTGTCTCTGTTGTTACCGACGGGGCTCCGTCAAAGGTGGGACACCGCCAGGGCTTGGTAAGCAGGCTTTCTGCCGTTAACCCAGCACTCCTGGCATTTCACTGCATTATTCACAAGTCAGTTTTGTGTGCAAAACTGTGTGGAAAAATGAAAGAGACCATGGATACTGTGACTCGACTAGTTAACTTTGTCCGTGAGAGCTCTAGTCTGCAGCATCGCCTTTTTAGAGCATTACTCAAGGAAATGTCAGCTGAACACAAGGATCTTTTGCTCCACAATGACGTTCGCTGGCTGAGCAAAGGCTGTGTGTTGGAGAGGGTGTGTGACCTGCGTGATGAACTTGTGTCATTTTTATCCAGCCTGCAGAGCCAAAAAGCCAGCGACTTGTTGAGCTTTTTAACTGACAACAAGGTGATATAAGATGTTACTTTTTTGTGTGACATCATGTCTCATCTAAATCACCTTAACCTGCGACTACAAGGCAAGAACCACACTGTTGCTGACATGTATGAGGCGATTGAAGCTTTCCGGTCAAAGCTGCACCTCCTGGAGAGAGACATTCATGGGAGAAAGTTGCACTTTCCACGTCTGCGTGAACATTGTGAGAAGAATAAAATGCAGGAAGATCCAGCAATGAAGGATTTTGTGTCCAGGCTGGCAGAAAACTTCAAGGAAAGATTTGAAAGCTCCCCTAAACTCTCAGCTGACATCCTTCTCTTCGTAAGACAGCTGTTTTCTGTGTCAGCTGACGGCCAGTGGACTGCAGAGGCCAAAAAGCTGGTGCCTTCCATAGATGAGGCTGCTCTTCAGATGGAAATATTGGAGATGGGAACATCTGATTTGCTCAAAGGTCAACACAGAGATATTGCAATGCTCCTACTCACGATGTTCCCCTCAACATACATCTGTGAATCAGCATTTTCTTCAATGAATGCTACCAAGAGCCAGGACAGAAACAGACTCTCAGATTCACATCTTGGACAATGCCTCAGGATTGCCACAACAGAATACAAGCCTGACATCAGAAAGGTTGCCTCATCCCGTCGCTCTCACTTCTCTCACTGATTGGTGAGTGAACCAGATCCAATAATTTTTTTGCTATTTTTCAATCTTCTTGTGGTATAATAATTATTACAATGAAATAACCATTTCATATTTAATAGCATGTTTCCTACTAAATATGCTACACAGCTTAAATAAAAGTAAATGGCATCCAACTAGTTAGTACAATTTTAAACTTAATACACAGCAATAAACAAATAATACACAAATAAAAGCTAATTAATTATATTGTCACATTAATATCAAACACTTTTGGTTGTTAACAGCTTGATATTATTTGGTTCACATATTTTAAAAGTTTAAAAACTAATGTGGCATATTCTGATAACACATTTGAAAAGTACCTAACTAAAAATCTCTGTCTGTCTGTGTTTGCCCTTCTGTCTCTTCTTTTAGAAAGACCGCCTGAACGCAGATATCCAAAGCATGGGTGTTCCAGACAGAAGTGGGCGCTGTGTGTGTGTGTGTGTGTGTGTGTGTGTGTGTGTGTGTGTGTGTGTGTGTGTGTGTGTGTGTGTGTGTGTGTGTGTGTGTGTGTGAATGTGTTTGCTGGACTTTTTGTTTGCTGACTGTTTGCACAGAATATGCTCCAGGGGCATTTCATAATTAAATAGTTGGTTTTGGACTAATTTAGTATTTTTCATTTTTCTCTTATGTGACTCCTAACACCACTACTAATAATTATAAAATCACAATAGAATTGAATACGGATTAATCATAAAACTGTCGCCAAAAAAACAAACAGGTTGGCCCTCGGCTTGGCATGCCTGACCAAATTTGGCCCTTTTGGAATTCTAATTGGGGAACCCTGTCCTACAGACACCCTACAAGGCCCAAATCCTCGTCATTTGCATGAGAAAGAGACAGAGATATCGTTGACGTAGGTCGGGGTGCCTTGTAAGGAACCGACGGCAAGCGAGTAAACTGCCTCTTCCATCAATCCTATTAGCCAATGTTCAATCATTTGAGAACAAATTGGACAACCTAAGATTATGGTTATCCTACCAACGGGACATTAAAAACGGTAATATCTTATGTTTCACCGAGTTGTGGCTGAACGACGACATAGACAACATACAGCTGACGGGATATACGCTACATCGGCAGGATAGAATGGCTGACTCCGTTAAGACAAGGGGTGGCGGTCTGTGTATATTTGTAAACAACAGCTGGTGCACAAAATCTAATACTAAAGAAGTCTCGAGGTTTTGCTCACCTGAGGTAGAGTATCTCATGATAAGCTGTAGACCACACTATTTACCAAGAGACTTTTCATCTATATTTTTCGTAGCTGTCTATCTACCACCACAAACCGATGCTGGCATTATGATTGCACTCAATGAGCTGTATAAGGCCATAAGTAAACAGGAAAACGCTCATCCAGAGGCAGCGCTCCTAGTGGCCGGGGACTTTAATGCAGGGAAACTTAAATCCGTTCTACCTAATTTCTACCAGCATGTTAAATGTGCAACCAGAGGAAAAAAAACTCTAGACCAGCTTTACTCCACACACAGAGACGCATACAAAGCTCTCTCTCGCCCTCCATTTAGCAAATCTGACCATAACTCTATCCTCCTGATTCCTGCTTATAAGCAAAAACTAAAGCAGGAAGCACCAGTGACTCGGTTAATAAAAAAGTGGTCAGATGATGCAGATGCTAAGCTACAGGACTGTTTTGCTAGCACAGACTGGAATATGTTCCCGGATTCTTCAGATAGCATTGAGGAGTACACCACATCAGTCACTGGCTTCATCAATTAGTGCATCGATGACGTTGTCCCCACAGTGACCGTACGTACATACCCCAACCAGAAGCCATGGATTACAGGCAACATCAGCACTGAGCTAAAGGGTAGAGCTGCCGCTTTCAAGGAGCGGGACTCTAACCCGGACACTTATAAAAAATCCTGCTATGCCCTCAGACAAACCATCAAACAGGCAAAGAGTCAATACAGGACTAAGATTTAATCGTACTACACCGGCTCTGACACTCGTCGGATGTGGCAGGGCTTGAAAACTATTACAGACTACAAAAGGAAGCACAGCCGCGAGCTGCCCAGTGACACAAGCCTACCAGATGAGCTAAATCACTTCTATGCTCGCTTCGAGGCAAGCAACATTGAAGCATGCATGAGAGCACCAGCTGTTCCGGATGACTATGTGATCACGCTCTCCGTAGCCGATGTGAAGACTTTTAAGCAGGTCAACATTCATTCAGACAGATTACCAGGACGTATACTCCGAGCATGTGCTGACCAACTGGCAAGTGTCTTCATTGACATTTTCAACATGTCCCTGACTGAGTCTGTAATACCAACATGTTTCAAGCAGACCACCATAGTCCCTGTGCCCAAGGACACTAAGATAACCTGCCTAAATGACTACCGACCCGTAGCACTCACGTAGCCATGAAGTGCTTTGAAAGGCTCACATCAACACCATTATCCCAGAAACCCTAGACCCACTCCAATTTGCATAGCGCCCCAACAGATCCACAGATGATGCAATCTATATTGCACTCCACACTGCCCTTTCCCACCTGGACAAGAGGAACACCTACGTGAGAATGCTGTTCATTGACTACAGCTCAAAGTGCCCTCAAAGCTTATCACTAAGCTAAGGATCCTGGGACTAAACACCTCCCTCTGCAACTGGATCCTGGACTTCCTGACGGGCCGCCCCCAGGTGGTAATGGTAGGTAACAACACATCTGCCATGCTGATCCTCAACACGGGGGCCCCTCAGGGGTGCGTGCTCAGTCCCCTCCTATACTCCCTGTTCACCCATAACTGCATGGCCAGGCACGACTCCAACACCATCAATAAGATTGCTGACGACACAACAGTGGTAGGCCTGATCACCGACAACGATGAGACAGGGAGGAGGTCCGAGACCTGGCCGTGTGGTGCCAGGATAACAACCTCTCCCTCAACGTGATCAAGACAAAGGAGATGATTGTGGACTACAGGAAAAGAAAGAGGACTGAGCACACCCCCATTCTTTTCGACGGGGCTGTAGTGGAACAGCTTGAGAGCTTCAAGTTCCTTGGTGTCCACACCACCAACTAACGATCATGGTCCAAACACACCAAGATAGTCGTGAAGAGGGCATGACAAAGCCTATTCCCCTTCAGGAGACTGAAAAGATTTGGCATGGGTCCTCAGATCCTCAAAAAGTTATCCAGCTGCACCATCGAGAGCATCCTGACTGGTTGCATCACAGCCTGGTATGGCAACTGCTCAGCCTACGGCCGCAAGGCACTACAAAGGGTAGTGAGTACGGCCCAGTACATCACTGGGGCCAGGCTTCCTGCCATCCAGGACCTCTATACCAGGCGGTGTCAGAAGAAGGCCCTCAAAATTGTCAAAGACTCCAGCCACCCTAGTCATAGACTGTTCTCTCAGCTACCGCAAGGCAAGCGGTACCGGAGCGTCTAGGTCCAAAAGGCTTCTCAACAGCTTCTATCCCCAAGCCATAAGACTCCTGAACAGCTAATCATTGCTACCCGAATTATCTGCTACACTGTCTATTATTTATGCATAGTCACTTTAACTCTACCCACATGTACATATTACCTCAATTACCTCGACTAGCCGGTGCCCCCGCACATTGACTCTGCACCGGTACCCCCCTGTATATAGCTTCCCTACTGTTATTGTGACGATCCCGGCTGTCTGAGTCGGGTCCTGTCTGGTGACTAGTGTTCCTGCTCGTATTCTCCAGTTTCCCGAGGGTTCGGGAACGCTCCGGGGAGCGCTCTGGTTTTCCGCACCTGCATCCCATCAGCAATCTGCACACCTGGTCCTGATCATCACCCTTCTTAGGCTCTGGGCCAACATCCAGTTCCTGCCGGATCGTTAGCCATGAACAGTATGTTGTCAGCGTATCAGTCTCTGAGCCAGTTGTGTTAGTTTTGTTGTTTTGCACCTTTTTTGACTTGCTGTGTACTGACCTCCGTTTTGTTCTGTCTGCAGTCCCTCACCCGGAACCTTCACCCAACCTCTGCCTGATGGTCGGCGGCTGCCGAGCCAGTACCGGACCAACCACTGCACCCTCAACAACCCATCCACGCCACCCGCTCTGTTCCCTGGATTATTCAGCTTCACTCGGACACTATTAATAAACACTCACCTTTGTCTCACGTACCGTGTCCTGGTCTGCTTCTGGGTTCTGGCTTAGTTAACCGTGACAGAACGATCCGGCCAGTAATGAACCCAGCGGACCTGGACTCTGTTCGCCATGCTATTACCCAGCAGGAGAAGATGTTGGGCCATCATAGCACGGTACTACAGGAGATCGCGTGGTCAGTTCGGAACCTTTCTACCGGTCTGACGGAGGTCCAGAACCAACGCAAGTGTCCGGTGGAGGATCCACTACCGGTTTCACCCATCTCGCCTGCCGCTTCTGAAGCTGTGTCCATCCGTGAGCCCAAGGTTCCGACGCCGGATAAGTATGAGGGAGAGCTGGGAAGATGCCGTTCCTTCCTTATGCAGTGTGGACTAGTGTTCGATCTACAGCCCTACTCTTATGCCACAGACAAGGCTAGGATAGCCTTTGTGATTGAGTTGCTGCGTGGTCGAGCGCTGGAGTGGGCTTCAGCCGTTTGGGAACGACAGGATCCCTGCATGGCTTCATACCAGGGGTTCACGGCCGAGATGAGGAAGCTCTTCGACCATTCCGTCCGAGGGAGGGACGCAGCTAGGCGCCTGTTTTCGCTTCGCCAAGGAACTCGCAGCGTGGCCGACTTCGTGATCGAGTTCAAGACGTTGGCTGTGGAGAGTGGGTGGAACGAGGAGTCTCTGCAAGCGGCCTTTTACCAGGGTCTGTCGGAGCAGCTCAAGGATGAGTTGATCTCCTATCCGGAGCCTAGTGACCTGGACAGCTTGGTAGCTTTGTCTATTCGGGTGGATAATCGAGTCCGAGAGCGAAGGAGGGAGAAGCAATGGGTTCCGTCCAACCGATCAGCTTCTCAGTTCCCAGTCGGGTCGGGTGGTGGACCAGAACACGTCGATCATTCTCCTCCACAATGGATTAGTGGAGAGGTCCTCTCTCCCGATTCTGAACCCATGCAAGTGGGGCGGCACGGGTTAACCAAGGAGGAGCGTCAACATAGACGTCAGACCAACTGCTGCCTCTACTGTGGTAGCTCGGGACATTACATCTCCACCTGTTCCCGGCGGTCGTCAAACTGCCCGGCTCGCTAAAGTTGGGAGGACTTTTAGCGAGCCAGTTTCAACCTCTCAGTACCTCTGTCAGACCCCGTTTCCCGGCTACCCTTGTGAACAGGAATCAGAGCTTAGCGCTTAACGCTTTTATCGATTCAGGTGCCGATGGAAGCTTTCTTGATGCCGAGTTGGTGGAACAGCTGGGGCTTTCCAAGGAGCAATTGCCGGAAGCCATTGAAGCGACCACTCTGAACGGCAGTAGTCTGGCACGTATCACGATGAGGACTGAACCGGTTAAGATGCGGTTGTCGGGGAATCATTCTGAGATGATTTCATTCTTCATTCTGCCGTCTTCCCATGTTCCTCTGGTCCTTGGATACCCCTGGCTGAAGGAACACAATCCCACGTTCGATTGGGTGACGGGCAAGGTAACGAGTTGGAGCCTTGATTGTCATGCTAACTGTCTCAAGACTGCCTGCCCCCATTCGGTTCCCAGTCAGGTGATTGAGGCTAAACCCCCAGATTTGTCCCTGGTTCCCGAGACATATCACGATTTGGGGGAAGTTTTCAGTAAGCAGAAGGCTCTGTCACTCCCTCCCCACCGACCCTATGATTGTGCCATCAACCTGGTCCCTGGAGCTGTCTACCCCAAGGGAAGGTTATACAGTATCTCCCGACCTGAACGTGAGGCGTTGGAGACCTACATCAAGGAGTCCCTAGCTGCTGGTCTCGTTCGCCCCTCGTCATCACCCCCTGGGGGCAGGATTCTTCTTTGTGGGTAAGAAGGATGGCTCTCTTCGACCGTGTATTGATTATCGGGGGTTGAATGACATCACGATCAAGAACAAGTATCCCCTGCCCTTGATGAGTTCTGCCTTCGACTCCTTACAGGGTGCTACGGTGTTTACCAAGCTAGACCTACGCAATGCGTATCACCTGGTCCGGATCAGAGAGGGGGACGAGTGGTTGACGGGTTTCAATACACCGATGGGTCACTTCGAGTATCAGGTGATGCCGTTTGGACTGACCAATGCTCCAGCGGTATTCCAGAGTATGGTGAACGACGTCCTGAGAGATATGATCGGTCTCTTTGTGTTTGTTTACCTGGATGACATTCTGATCTTCTCGAAGGAACCTTCCGACCACGTCCAGCATGTCCGGCAGGTGCTGCAGCGATTGTTGGAGAATCGCCTGTTCGTGAAGGCCGAGAAGTGCGAGTTTCACGCCCACACGACATCCTTTCTCGGGTACATCATCTCCAGGGGAGAGATTAGGATGGACCAGGAGAAGGTTAGAGCGGTTCTGGAATGGGCCCAGCCCGGTACGAGATTGCAGCTCCAGAGATTTTTGGGGTTTGCGAATTTCTACCGCAGATTCATCCGGGATTACAGCCGTGTGGCCGCTCCGTTAACTGCCTTGACGTCCAGCATCAGGACCTTCAAGTGGAATCCGGAGGCGGATCGAGCGTTTCTGGATTTGAAGAGGCGATTCACCAACGCACCGATTCTCTCTCAACCGGACACGGCCCGTCAGTTCGTCGTTGAAGTGGACGCGTCTGATGTGGGAGTTGGCGCCATCCTGTCGCAGCGATGCTCCACGGACAGTAAACTCCATCCCTGCGCCTACTACTCTCGTCGCCTTTCGCCTGCGGAGAGGAATTACGATGTGGGTAACCGGGAGCTTCTCGCGGTGAAACTTGCCTTGGAGGAGTGGCGCCACTGGTTGGAGGGGGCGGAGCAACCGTTTATTGTCTGGACGGACCACAAGAATCTTGCTTACGTGCAATCGGCTAAACGTCTCAACTCCCGTCAGGCCAGGTGGGCGTTGTTTTTCGGACGATTCAAGTTTGCCCTGACGTTCCGACCTGGATCTAAGAACGGCAAGGCGGACGCCTTGTCCCGGATGTTCTCCAAGACGGAGGAGAGTGGGTCCAAGACCGAGACAATCCTCCCCGGAACTGCGTCGTGGGAGCAGTTATGTGGAAGATTGAGGAGGAGGTGCTGGCGGCCCTTCGGACTCAGCCCGGTCCCGGTAACGGTCCACCCGGTCGGTTGTTTGTGCCTGAGTCGGTTCGTCCTGCTGTCCTCAAATGGTCCCACGCAAGCAAGATGGCTTGTCACCCTGGCGTGGCTCGGACTATGGCGTTTCTTCGCAGACGTTTTTGGTGGCCTGCCATGGCCGAGGATACTCGGGGTTTTGTTGCTGCCTGTCCAGTGTGTGCGCAGAATAAGAGTACCAATCGGCCCAGCTCTGGACTACTTCACCCCCCTTCCTATTCCCCGGCGACCATGGTCGCATCTGGCCCTGGACTTCGTCACGGGGTTGCCCGCCTCTGAGGGGAACACGGTCGTTCTGACTATCGTGGACAGATTCAGCAAGTTCGCCCACTTTGTGCCAATTGCCAAGCTTCCCTCTGCCTCGGAGACGTCCGAGATCCTGGTTAGGGAGGTTTTCAGGGTCCACGGTTTGCCCAGTGATATCGTTTCCGACCGTGGCCCTCAGTTTACCTCTGCTGTCTGGAAGTCCTTCTGTTTGGCCATTGGAGCTACGGTCAGTCTCACATCTGGTTTTCACCCCCAATCCAATGGTCAGGCGGAGAGAGCCAACCAGAAGATGGAATCAACGCTACGCTGTCTGGTCTCTTCCAACCCCACCTCCTGGGTCTCTCAGTTGCCTTGGGTTGAGTATGCCCACAATACTCTTCCTACATCTGCCACTGGGATGTCTCCCTTCCAGTGCCTGTATGGCTACCAACCTCCCCTGTTTCCTTCTCAGGAGAAGGAGCTCTCAGTGCCTTCTGTTCAGGCCCATATTCGGCGTTGCCACCGGACCTGGCATCGGGCCAGAAAGGCACTCCTTAGAGTTTCGGACCGGTATCAGCTCCAGGCGAATCGTCGCCGGATTCCCGCTCCCACCTATACCATCGGAGATAGGGTTTGGTTGGCCACACGGGATCTTCCGTTACGGACTGAGTCTAGGAAGTTGTTACCGAAGTTCATTGGTCCGTTTGTGGTGGAGAAGGTGATCAATCCAGTGGCAGTTCGACTCAAACTACCGAGGACGCTCAGAGTCCATCCCACCTTTCATGTCTCCTGCCTCAAGCCTGTCTTCCTCAGTCCTCTGTTGCCTCCTCCGCCTCCTCCTCCTCCTCCTCGGATGATCGGAGGTGGTCCTGCCTACACGGTGCGTCGCATCATGGATTCCAGACGGCGGGGCCGGGGTTTCCAGTATCTCGTGGACTGGGAGGGGTATGGCCCTGAGGAGAGGAGTTGGATTCCGCGGCGACAGGTCCTAGACGCAGACCTCATCAGTGACTTCTACCGCCTCCATCCTGGCGCTCCGGGAGGTCCGCCCGGTGGCGTTCGTCGGAGGGGGGGTACTGTGACGATCCCGGCTGTCTGAGTCGGGTCCTGTCTGGTGACTAGTGTTCCTGCTCGTATTCTCCAGTTTCCCGAGGGTTCGGGAACGCTCCGGGGAGCGCTCTGGTTTTCCGCACCTGCATCCCATCAGCAATCTGCACACCTGGTCCTGATCATCACCCTTCTTAGGCTCTGGGCCAACATCCAGTTCCTGCCGGATCGTTAGCCATGAACAGTATGTTGTCAGCGTATCAGTCTCTGAGCCAGTTGTGTTAGTTTTGTTGTTTTGCACCTTTTTTGACTTGCTGTGTACTGACCTCCGTTTTGTTCTGTCTGCAGTCCCTCACCCGGAACCTTCACCCAACCTCTGCCTGATGGTCGGCGGCTGCCGAGCCAGTACCGGACCAACCACTGCACCCTCAACAACCCATCCACGCCACCCGCTCTGTTCCCTGGATTATTCAGCTTCACTCGGACACTATTAATAAACACTCACCTTTGTCTCACGTACCGTGTCCTGGTCTGCTTCTGGGTTCTGGCTTAGTTAACCGTGACAGTTATTTTATTTTACTGCTGCTCTTTAGTTATTTGCTTTAATTACTTTTTTTACTTAAAAATGCATTGTTGGTTAAGGGCTTGTAAATAAGCATTTCACTGTAATGTCTACACCTTTTGTATTCGGCGCATGTGGCAAATAAAATTGGATTTGATTTGATTTGTTGGCTGCTTTTCCTTCACTCTGCGGTCCGACTCATCCCAAACCATCTCAATTGGGTTGAGGTCGGGGGATTGTGGAGGCCACGTCATCTGATGCAGCACTCCATCACTCTCCTTCTTGGTAAAATAGCCCTTACACAGCCTGGAGGTGTGTTGGGTCATTGTCCTGTTGAAAAACAAATGATAGGCCCACTAAGCCCAAACCAGATGGGATGGCGTATCGCTGCAGAATGCTGTGGTAGCCATGCTGGTTAAGTGTGCCTTGAATTCTAAATAAATCACAGACAGTGTCACCAGCAAAGCACCCCCACGCCATAACACCTCCTCCTCCATGCTTTACGGTGGGAAATATACATGCGGAGATCATCCGTTCACCCACACCGCGTCTCACAAAGATACGGCAGTTGGGACCTGAAATCTCCAATTTGGACTCCAGACCAAAGGACTAATTTCCACCGGCCTAATGTCCATTGCTCGTGTTTCTTGGCCCAAGCAAGTCTCTTCTTCTTATTGGTGTCCTTTAGTAGTGGTTTCTTTGCAGCAATTCGACCATGAAGGCCTGATTCACACAGTCCCCTCTGAACAGATGATGTTGAGATGTGTCTGTGACATGAACTCTGTGAAGCATTTCTTTGGGCTGCAATTTCTGAGGCTGGTAACTCTAATGAACTTATCCTCTGCAGCAGAGGTAACTCTGGGTCTTCCATTCCTGTGACGGTCCTCATGAGAACCAGTTTCATCATGGTGCTTGATGGTTTTTGCGACTGCACTTGAAGAAACCTTCAAAGTTCTTGAAATGTTCCGTATTGACTGACCTTCATGTCTTAAAGTAATGATGGAATGTCATTTTTCTTTGCTTATTTGAGCTGTTCTTGCCATAATTTGGACTTGTTCTTTTACCAAATAGGGCTATCTTCTGTATACCCCCCCTACCTTGTCACAGCACAACTGATTGGCTCAAACGCGTAACGAAGGAAAGTATTTCCACAAATTAACTTTTAACAAGGCACACCTGTCAATGTAAATGCATTCCAGGTAACTACCTCATGAAGCTGATTGAGAGAATGCCAAGAGTCCGGCTCGTTGAAGAAAAAATCTTCGTCCAATATGAGGTGAGTAATCGCTGTCCTGATATCCAGAAGCTCTTTTTGGTCATGTACAGAATAAATTACATATAACGCGAAAAAAAACACATAATAGTACAATTGGTTAGAGGACTGTAAAACGGTAGCCATCTTCTCCAGCGCCACTTCAATCTGTGCTCAGCATATGTCGGAACTCTTTCAAGACTGTTGGAAAAGCATTCCAGGTGAAGCTGGTTGAGAGAATGCCAAGAGTGTGCAAAGCTGTCATCTAGGCAAAGGGTGGCTATTTGTTTAACACTTTTTTGGTTACTACATGATTCCATATGTGTTATTTCATAGTTTTGATGTCTTCACTATTATTCTACAATGTAGAAAATAGTAAAAATAAAGAAAAACCCTTGAATGAGTAGGTGTTCTAAAACTTTTGACCGGTAGTGTACAGTGGACGAGGAGGGGGGCTTGTTTTTAACTTTCT
Organism: Coregonus clupeaformis; assembly: GCF_020615455.1. Taxonomy (NCBI): domain Eukaryota; kingdom Metazoa; phylum Chordata; class Actinopteri; order Salmoniformes; family Salmonidae; genus Coregonus; species Coregonus clupeaformis. The sequence goes on along the minus strand of NC_059222.1, from coordinate 18,579,693 downwards.
AGGTTGTTTGAATTGAAATAAGGTTTGTACTTTTAATGATGTAACTATTGAGCCAATAAAGGTATTTTTTAACTAAAAATAACATCTCTCTTTCTCGCCCATCGCTACTGCTTTCTGTCCCTCACACACTCACAGACACACACAGACACACACACGTGCACACATACACACACACACAGGCCCCAATCCTCTTACTAAACGTAATCAGAAATCAAATCCATTGATAATTTGCACTTTAATTCGTTGAGGGAGGCCCATGGTGATTATACTGCAGAATGCACAGCAAAGCCCAAGAACACACACACACACACAAACACACACACACACACTAAGCACATATATCATTGCTCTTTAAAGTATATTGTAAATCCTGTCTGCCAGATCCCTGATGATTCACTAATTGGAGGGATTTATAAGCTATTGGAAGAGAAGCATTTCCATTTCATCGTCCTGCTCCTCCTCCTCCTCCTCCTCCTCCTCCGCCTCCTCTTCTTCCTCCTCCTCCTCCTCCTCCTCTTCCTCACTCAAGGAAAGAGGCCTTCCCCTATCCAATATCCATCCTACCATATCACATATAATTAATTTTAGGTTGTATGCTAGCATAGATATTGGAACATGTACAGTGGGGAGAACAAGTATTTGATACACTGCCGATTTTGCAGGTTTTCCTACTTACAAAGCATGTAGAGGTCTGTAATTTGTATCATAGGTACACTTCAACTGTGAGAGACGGAATCTAAAATACAAATCCAGAAAATCACATTGTATGATTTTTAAGTAGTTAATTTTCATTTTATTGCATGACATAAGTATTTGATACATCAGAAAAGCACAACTTAATATTTGGTACAGAAACCTTTGTTTGCAATTACAGAGATCATACGTTTCCTGTAGGTCTTGACCAGGTTTGCACACACTGCAGCAGGGATTTTGGCCCACTCCTCCAAACAGACCTTCTCCAGATCCTTCAGGTTTCGGGGCTGTCGCTGGGCAATACGGACTTTCAGCTCCCTCCAAAGATGTTCTATTGGGTTCAGGTCTGGAGACTGGCTAGGCCACTCCAGGACCATGAGATGCTTCTTACGGAGCCACTCCTTAGTTGCCATGGCTGTGTGTTTCGGGTCGTTGTCATGCTGGAAGACCCAGCCACGACCCATCTTCAATGCTCTTACTGAGGGAAGGAGGTTGTTGGCCAAGATCTCGTGATACATGGCCCCATCCATCCTCCCCTCAATACGGTGCAGTCGTCCTGTCCCCTTTGCAGAAAAGGATCCCAAAGAATGATGTTTCCACCCCCATGCTTCACGGTTGGGATGGTGTTCTTGGGGTTGTACTCATCCTTCTTCTTCCTCCAAACACGGCGAGTGGAGTTTAGACCAAAAAGCTATATTTTTGTCTCATCAGACCACATGACCTTCTCCCATTCCTCCTCTGGATCATCCAGATGGTCATTGGCAAACTTCAGACGGGCCTGGACATGCACTGGCTTGAGCAGGGGGACCTTGCGTGTGCTGCAGGATTTTAATCTATGACGGCGTAGTGTGTTACTAATGGTTTTCTTTGATACTGTGGTCCCAGCTCTCTTCAGGTCATTGACCAGGTCCTGCCGTGTAGTTCTGGGCTGATCCCTCACCTTCCTCATGATCATTGATGCCCCACGAAGTGAGATCTTGCATGCAGCCCCAGACCGAGGGTGATTGACCGTCATCTTGAACTTCTTCCATTTTCTAATAATTGCGCCAACAGTTGTTGCCTTCTCACCAACCTGCTTGCCTATTGTCCTGTAGCCCATCCCAGCCTTGTGCAGGTCTACAATTTTATCCCTGATGTCCTTACACAGCTCTCTGGTCTTGGCCATTGTGGAGAGGTTGGAGTCTGTTTGATTGAGTGTGTGGACAGGTGTCTTTTATACAGGTAACGAGTTCAAACAGGTGCAGTTAATACAGGTAATGAGTGGAGAACAGGAGGGCTTCTTAAAGAAAAACTAACAGGTCTGTGAGAGACGGAATTCTTACTGGTTGGTAGGTGATCAAATACTTATGTCATGCAATAAAATGCTAATTATTTACTTAAAAATCAGGCAATGTGATTTCAATGTCTCTCACAGTTGAAGTGTACCTATGATAAAAATTACAGACCTCTACATGCTTTGTAAGTAGGAAAAACTGCAAAATTGGCAGTGTATCAAATACTTGTTCTCCCCACTGTATGTGTTGAAGCAGATAGCAAATAAACACTCAGATTGGTGTGTGTGTGTGTGTGTGTGTGTGTGTGTGTGTGTGTGTGTGTGTGTGTGTGTGTGTGTGTGTGTGTGTGTGTGTGTGTGTGTGTGTGTGTGTGTGTGTGTGTGTGTGTGTGTGTGTGTGTGCGTGCGTGCGTGCGTGCGTGTTCTCCTTTAGGCTACTCTCAGTAATCATTCCACAATTCACAGGATCAGCTTGAGCTGCCTTAATGGAAATAGTGATTAACCTGTCAATCACTGATTATCAGCATACGTACATTCTAATGGTATGTGTGCTCTCCTATTTCAATAGTTTATTTCTAAAATGCTATATCCACCATTTTTTTACATAATGATTGGTTATGGGTACCTTCATGTGTGTGTAAAATATTACTGTTCTTAAATGTTTTTAATCATTGATTTTAGGTGTGTATTAAAATGTAATTTTATTTTTGCTAAACGCTATATACAGTTGAAGTCGGAAGTTTACATACACCTTTGCCAAATATATTAAACCTCAGTTTTTCACAATTCCTGACATTTAATCTTAGTAAAACTTCCCTGTCTTAGGTCAGTTTGGATCACCACTTTATTTTAAATTTATTTATTTGAAATGTCGGAATAATAGTAGAGGGAATGATTTATTTCAGCTTTTATTTCTTTCATCACATTCCCAGTGGGTCAGAAGTTAACATACACTCAATTAGTATTTGGTAGCATTGCCTTTAAATTGTTCAACTTGGGTCAAAGGGTTCGGGTAGCCTTCCACAAGCTTCCCACAATAAGTTGGGTGAATTTTGGCCCATTCCTCCTGACAGAGCTGGTGTAACTGAGTCAGGTTTGTAGGCCTCCTTGCTCGCACACGCTTTTTCAGTTCTGCCCACACATTTTCAATATGATTGAGGTCAGGGCTTTGTGATGGCCACTCCAATACCTTGACTTTGTTGTCCTTAAGGCATTTTGCCACAACTTTTGAAGTACGCTTGGGGTCATTGTCCATTTGGAAGACCCATTTGCGACCAAGTTTTAACTTCCTGACTGATGTCTTGAGATGTTGCTTAAATACATCCACATAATTTTCCTTCCTTATGATGCCATCTATTTTGTGAAGTGCACCAATCCCTCTGGCAGCAAAGCACCCCCACAGCATGATGCTGCCACCCCCGTGCTTCATGGTGGGGATGGTGTTCTTCGGCTTGCAAGCAACCCCCTTTTTCCTCCAAACATAACGATGGTCATTACGGCCAAACAGTTATATTTTTGTTTCATCAGACCAGAGGACGTTTCTCCAAAAAGTACGATCTTTGTCCCCATGTGCAGTTGCAAACCGTGGTCTGACTTTTTTATGGCGGTTTTGGAACAGTGACTTCCTCTTTGCTGAGCGGCCTTTCAGGTTATGTCGATATAGGACTCGTTTTACTGTGGATATAGATACTTTTGTACCTTTTTCCTCCAGCATCTTCACAGGGTCCTTTGCTGTTTTCTGGTATTGATTTGCACTTTTCATACCAAAGTACGTTCATCTCTAGGAGACAGAACGCGTCTCCTTCCTGAGCGGTATGGCGGCTGCGTGGTCCCAAGGTGTTTATACTTGCGTACTATTGTTTGAACAGATGAACGTGGTACCTTCAGGCATTTGGAAATTGCTCCCAAGGATGAACCAGACTTGTGGAGGTCTACCATTTTCTTTATGAGGTCTTGGCTGATTTATTTTGATTTTCCCATGATGTCAAGCAAAGAGGCACTGAGTTTGAAGGTAGGCCTTGAAATACATCCACAGGTACACCTCCAATTGACTCAAATGATGTCAATTAGCCTATCAGAAGCTTCTAAAGCCATGACATCATTTTCTGGAATTTTCCAAGCTGTTTAAAGGCACATTCAACTTAGTGTATGTGAACTTCTGACCCACTGGAATTGTGATACAGTGAATTATAAGTGAAATAATCTGTCTGTAAACAATTGTTGGAAAAATTACTTGTGTCATGCACAAAGTAGATGTCCTAACCGACTTGCCAAAACTATAGTTTGTTAACAAGAAATTTGTTGAGTGGTTGAAAAACGAGTTCTAATAACTCCAACCTAAGTGTATGTAAACTTCCGACTTCAACTGTATCCATTGTTTAGCTGGAATGGAATGTTAATGTACTCTCACCTAGCTATCTTAAGATGAATGCAGTAACTTTAAGTCGCTTTGATAAGAGCATATGCTAAATGACTAAAATGTAAATCTAAATATTTTACATACAGAATTCATATTACTGTATTGATTATTTTTTAAACATTTTTATATTTATGTCACAAATGTATCATTTGTAAAAAAAAATAATGTATCATTTGTACAATGTAGGTATTTGTTACATTTGATTGTGTAAATTCTAGCAGTACTACTTATTTCTCTGAGAGTGAGGCGTATATATAGCGTTTTGCAAAATAAAAAAAATAAAAATCTCTTTCATAAGTTCTTTAAATAATAAAAACTCAATTTACCAACATTTCTGAAAATGGTTATATAGCGTTTTGGTAAGAAACTCTTCATTTACTCCTGTGTCTATTTGTGTCAACCATAGACATGCACATTCATATGTTTATCTATAATTATATACATACATCAGCACACGCTTATACACATCACTTGTCTCAACTGGCATGATTAAAAGAAAGCACTGCCTCCAAATAATGTATGATGAATCTTGTTGGGCCTAATGTATTGTTTAAGTACATGAGAGGGGAGGTGAGAACTGAGAAGACACAGAGGGAGACAAACACACCCATACACACTAACACACAGGCACACACACACCCACATACACTAACACACAGGCACACACACACACATACACACACTAACACACAGGCACACACACACACACATACACACTAACACACAGGCACACACACACCCACATACACTAACACACAGGCACACACACACATACACACACTAACAAACAGGAACACACACACCCATACACACACTAACACACAGGCACACACACACACACATACACACTAACACACAGGCACACACATACCCATACTCACACTAACACACAGGCACACATACACACACCAACACACACACCCACACACACACTAACACATAGACACACACACCCACACACACACACACACACTAACATACAGGCACACACACACACCCATACACACACTAACACACAGGCACACACACACCCATACACACTAACACACAGGTACACACACACACTAGCACACAGGCACACATACACACACACACACTAACACACATGCACACATACACACACTAACACACAGGAACACACACACCCACACACACACACTAACACACATGCACACACACACCCATAATCACACTAACACATAGACACACACACACACACACACCCACACACACACTAACACACAGGCACACACACACACATACACACACTAACACACAGGCACACACACATACACACACTAACACACAGGCACACACACACCCATACACACACTAACACATAGACACACACACACACCCATACACACACTAACACACAGGCACACACACACATACACACACTAACAAACAGGAACACACACACCCATACACACACTAACACACAGGCACACACACACACACATACACACTAACACACAGGCACACACATACCCATACTCACACTAACACACAGGCACACATACACACACCAACACACACACCCACACACACACTAACACATAGACACACACACCCACACACACACACACACACACACACACACTAACATACAGGCACACACACACACCCATACACACACTAACACACAGGCACACACACACCCATACACACTAACACACAGGCACACACACACACTAGCACACAGGCACACATACACACACACACACTAACACACATGCACACATACACACACTAACACACAGGAACACACACACCCACACACACACACTAACACACATGCACACACACACCCATAATCACACTAACACATAGACACACACACACACACACACCCACACACACACTAACACACAGGCACACACACACACATACACACACTAACACACAGGCACACACACATACACACACTAACACACAGGCACACACACACCCATACACACACTAACACATAGACACACACACACACCCATACACACACTAACACACAGGCACACACACACACATACACACACTAACACACAGGCACACACACACCCATACACACACTAACACAGACACACACACACACACACAGGCACACACACAGACACACACACACACACATTCAGAGGGAGAAGACGGAGAGAAGCCAACCCCGCCATAGTGTGTGGGGTGTCTCTCTCTCCTGCTAATTTGGATCATCACACACTTCTCACAGAGTGATGATGACAAACAGCTGGGAGCTTGATTCAGACACATCCAGACGCTCTGTGGCTCTCTGCATGCACACACACACACATACATACATACATACATACAGTAACAGTCCAAAGTTTGGACACACCTACTCATTCAAGGGTTTTTCTTTATTTTTACTATTTTCTACATTGCAGAATAATAGTGAAGACATCAAAACTATGAAATAACACATGAAATCATGTAGTAAACCAAAAAGTGCTAAACAAATCAAAATCTATTTTATTTTTGAGATTCTTCAAATAGCCATCCTTTGCCTTGATGACAGCTTTGCACACTCTTGGCATTCACCTGGAATACTTTACCAACAGTCTTGAAGGAGTTCCCACATATGCCGAGCACTTGTTGGCTGCTTTTCCTTCACTCTGCCGTCCGACTCATCCCAAACCATCTCAATTGGGTTGAGGTCGGGGGATTGTGGAGGCCACGTCATCTGATGCAGTACTCCATCACTCTCCTTCTTGGTAAAATAGCCCTTACACAGCCTGGAGGTGTGTTGGGTCATTGTCCTGTTGAAAAACAAATGATAGTCCCACTAAGCGCAAACCAAATGGGATGTCGTATCGCTGCAGAATGCTGTGGTAGCCATGCTGGGTAAGTGTGCCTTGAATTCTAAATAAATCACAGATAGTGTCACCAGCAAAGAACCCCCACACCATAACACCTCCTCCTCCATGCTTTACGGTGGGAACTACAGATGCGGAGATCATCCGTTCACCCACACTGCGTCTCACAAAGACACGGCGGTTGGAACCAAAAATCTCAAATTTGGACTCCAGACCAAAGGACAAATTTCCACCGGCACACCTGTTATTTGAAATGCATTCCAGGTGATTACCTCATGGAGCTGGTTGAGAGAATGCCAAGAGTGTGCAAAGCTATCATCAAGGCAAAGGGTGGCTATTTGAAGAATCTCAAATATAAAATATATTTTGATTTGTTTAACACTTTTTTGGTTACTACATCATTCCATATGTGTTATTTCATAGTTTTGATGTCTTCACTATTATTCTACAATGTAAAAAAGAGTGAAATAAAGAAAAACCCTTGAATGAGTAGGTGTGTCCAAACTTTTGACTGGTAGTGTACATGCACACAAATACACACAAACACACACATGAAATGGAACACTAGTTTCAAGACTTTGACAAACACACACACACACACACCCAAACACATACATATTTCCAGCTGTCTTCTCCTAGCATCCACAGTTCACACTGCTGTTCAGGGTAGGATCATGAATAACAGGGCTAACAAGACCACTACGGTTCAGGGTAGGATAATGAACAACAGGGCTAACAAGACCACTACTGTTCAGGGTAGGATAATGAACAACAGGGCTAACAAGACCACTACTGTTCAGGGTAGGATAATGAACAACAGGGCTAACAAGACCACTACTGTTCAGGGTAGGATAATGAACAACAGGGCTAACAAGACCACTACTGTTCAGGGTAGGATAATGAACAACAGGGCTAACAAGACCACTACTGTTCAGGGTAGGATAATGAACAACAGGGCTAACAAGACCACTACTGTTCAGGGTAGGATCAAAAACAGGGATAACAAGACATCTGGATGAAGGTAAATTGACAGAGGAAAAGTCTACACTCTTAGAAAAAAAGGTGCTATCGACAACCTTAAAGGGTGCTTTGGCTGTCCCCATAGGAGAACCCTTTGAAGAACCCTTTTTGGTTGCAGGAAGAACCCTTTTGGGTTCCATGTAGAACCATTTCTACAGAGGGTTCTACATGGAACCCAAAAGTGTTCTACCTGTAACCAAACAGGGTTATACCTGGAACCAGGTATGATTCTTACACAGAGTCATCAGCTGAATGAGCTATCTAAACCAAGTCATAATTTATGTTTGTACATTTTGTCATCCAAATCACAGCACCTGTTTCATAATTCATGCACTGGAAGTCTAATTAATTAATGCATTGGCAGCTATCACATTGATAGTGTGGCTGCCAACAATTTGCAATATGAATGGCCATCTGACTATTTCATATGATGACTCATCGTTTTTACATCACTGTACAAGAATAACAGCAGGACAGAAAATAGACCAGACTGTCAGAGGCAACTATAAGGATGAGTTGATGGTCCGGAGGGGGGCTAGGCCCCCCATCTGGAAGTTAGAGAATTTTGCATTTTTCAAACACCTGAAACAGCTTTTTCCTACAGTCTAGAGCCATAATCATTATGCTTAATTCTGTGTAAAAAAAAAACATGTATCTAAGTATACACCTTGAGCTGTCTGTATCCTCCTGATTGATGGTTCTTTTTTTAAAGAGGGTAAATATGCTTTTCTGCTTAAATCTGGGTACAATATTGAAAGGAATGTGAGTCTTATTCAGAACATGTATCTATTGCTTGCTTTTCTAAAGTCTACCAACCTTGCCAGCTGGCATGCCAGCTAAGATAGTTAGACAAGCTAGCTACTCTAACTTCATTGATATCCTGAAATGGCTTTTGTCACGATTTAAACTGAATATGAACCCAAATGCAGACAACTACACCGAGCCAGAGAAGGTTTAACAGGTTTATTTCAAAGTTAAATTGTCCAGGTTTCCAAAAATAGGGGAAGAGCAAGTCCAGGTCTACAGGGAGGGTAACAGATCCAGGGTTCTGAGCAGGAGTGGTACCGTAACGTCCTAGTGTCCGTGGGGAGTCCAAATGTGAGGTCCAGTAGTGGAAAGCAGGATGGTGGTGGCAGGAGTGAAGCGGAGGCAGGAGTCAGGTTCCAATAATCTGTGGCACAGGAGAAATATAAATAGAACCGGCCCAAAACACAAAGAGCGAAAACAAGCAGGTTGAGTCAGCAGCGAGACTAACATGGTCGTCTTGACTATGATCTGACGATGAGTGGCAAGTTTGACCGGGTCTTTAAGGCTGAGGTGATTATGGTGAATGAGCTGCAGCTGGAACCCTGACTCCCGCACACCAGACTTCACTCCTGCAATTAAGAACAGACAGAGGGGAGGGGAGAGCAGAGAGAGAGAGCTACCTAGCAGCAGTAGGCCTAACAGTACCCCCCCTCTACGGACGCCACCCGGCGGCCGACAGGGTTTATCAGGATGTAACCGATGAAAATCACGGACCAGAGCAGGATCCACAATGAAGCTCCTGGGAACCCAGGAACGTTCCTCAGGACCATAACCCTCCCAATCCACCAGGTACTGGAAACCACGACCCCGGCGGCAAACATCCAGAAGTCGCCGGACAGTGTAGACAGGACCCCCACCCACGACCCTGGGCGGAGGAGGGGGACGAGAGGGCGGGCACAGAGGGCTAACAGACACAGGCTTAATCTGGGACACATGAAAAGTGGAATGAACCCGTAGGGGAGGCAGGAAGCTGTAGTTTAACCGCGCAGGGGTTAACAATAGACAGTATTTTAAACGGTCCTATAAAACGCGGCGCCATCTTCTTAGATTCCACTTTTAATGGAAGATCACGCGACTTAAGCCATACCTCTTGACCAGGAGAGTAACCGGGAGCCTGGGACCGGTGACGGTTGGCTTGCCTCTGCATGTACGACGAAGCTCGGGACAGAGCTACCCTGGCCTTCCTCCAGACCTTGAAGCAGCGGCGCATGTGGGACTGCACCGAGGGTACCGCCAGTTCCCTCTCTTGAGAAGGGAACAGGGGAGGTTGATAACCAAGAGCACACAGAAAGGGAGACAAACCAGAGGAAGCGTTAGTCAAGGTGTTATGAGCATATTCCACCCAGGGGAGCATGGAGCTCCATGACCCAGGGTTAGACCCTGTGACACAGCGGAGAGCGGTCTCCATCTCCTGGTTCGCTCTCTCGGCTTGCCCGTTGGTCTGGGCGTGATATCCAGAGGACAGGCTGGATGTGATGCCCAAAGCTTTACAGAAAGCTTTCCATACCTGGGAGACAAACTGGGGACCCCTGTCAGAGACAATATCAGTGGGTAGACCATGAGAGCGGAACACATATTCAACCAAAATATCAGCAGTTTCTCTGGCAGTGGGCAGTTTAGGTAGGGCCAAAAAATGAACAAACTTAGAAAAACGATCAATTACAGTAAGAATGACAGTCTTTCCAGACGAGGGGGGAAGTCCAGTGACAAAATCCAATGCAATGTGGGACCAGGGACGGCTGGGTATTGGCAGAGGTCGTAGATGACCAGCGCTGGCCTGGGTGGAGTTCTTACTTCGTGCACATACCGTACAAGCAGCAATGAAGGCTCGAGTGTCCGCCTCCATCCTGGGCCACCAGAACTTCCGTCGCAAAAAGTCAAGGGCCGAGTAACTCCAGGGTGACAGGTAAGGGGAGACGAGTGAGCCCACTGAAGTACCTGGGAGCGAACAGACTCGGGGACAAACAACCGGTTAGGAGGACCGCACCCAGGGTCAGCTTGTAGATGTTGAGCCTGTCTAACAATCCCTTCGATGTCACATATAATGGCAGCAATACTGCAGGTAGGAGGCAAGATGGTTTCAGGGTTACTACCAGTATCAACAGCAGAATGAACACGAGACAGGGCGTCAGGCTTGACGTTGCGTGACCCAGGACGGTAAGACAGGGAAAAATTGAATCTACCAAAAAATAGTGCCCACCTGGCTTGACGGGGATTGAGCTGCTTCGCTTACTGGATGTATGCAAGATTTTTATGATCCGTCCAAACGATGAAGGGTTGTTCCGCCCCCTCCAACCAATGCCGCCACTCCTCGAGAGCCAGCTTAACGGCGAGCAGTTCACGATTGCCAACATCATAATTCCTCTCTGCCTGAGAAAGTTTTCGTGAAAGAAAAGCACAGGGATGCAGTTTGTTATCTTCAGGTGAACGTTGTGACAACACCGCACCTACCCCAGTGTCGGATGCGTCCACCTCCACGACAAACTGGCGGTCGGGGTCAGGCTGCATCAGAATGGGAGCCGAGGCAAAGCGATGTTTCAGCTCTTTGAACGCTGATTTGGCCCCTTCATTCCAAGCGAACGGTAGTGAGACGGAGGTGAGAGCGGTGAGTGGCGCAGCAATGCGGCTGTAGTCTTTGATGAACCTCCTGTAGAAGTTCGCAAACCCCAGGAATCGTTGAAGTTGTTTGCGGGTGGAGGGGGCTGGCCAGTCCGTGACAGCAGAGATCTTAGCTGGGTCCATCCGCAACTCCCCCTGAGCTATTATGTAACCCAAAAAAAGAGGTTTCAGACACATGAAATTCACATTTCTCCATCTTCACAAATAGTTTGTTTTCCAACAACCTTTGCAACACCTGGCGCACATGCAGTTCATGTTCCTGGGAGGACTTTGAGTAAATCAGGATATCATCCAGATAGACAAAAACAAAACGATTCAACATGTCCCGAAGGACATCATTCACTAGTGCCTGAAAAACAGCAGGGGCATTAGACAAACCAAAAGGCATAACCAGATACTCAAAATGTCCCAAGGGTGTGTTGAAGGCAGTCTTCCATTCATCGCTTTTTACGAATGCGCACCAGGTGATACGCATTTCGTAGATCCAGTTTCGTAAAGATAGTTGCACCATGAAGGAGGGGAAAAAGCAGAATTAATTAAAGGCAGAGAATATTTGTTCTTAATGGTGATGTTGTTAAGTCCATGGAAATCAATACAGGGTCTGAGGGTCTTATCCTTTTTCCCAACAAAAAGAATCCCGCTCCTACAGGTGACGAGGAAGGACGAATAATACCTGCCGCCAAGGAGTCCCGAATGTAGTTCTCCATAGCCTCCGTCTCCGGGCAGGAGAGATTGTACAGGCGACTGTTAGGGAGAGGGGCTCCTGGCTGGAGGTCAATGGCGCAGTCGTATGGCCGGTGAGGAGGAAGAGAAGTAGCTCTGTGTTTGCAGAAAACGGATGCCAGGTCATGATACACGTCAGGGACAGCAGAGAGATCCATGGACTCCAGTGGAGGTTGAGGAACAGTGCTGGCAGGGGTCTGAGCAGAACACAAACAGTTAACATGACAAAATGTGCTCCATGAAACAATTCTACCTGTCACCCAATCAATGTGTGGATTGTGTCTTATGAGCCAGGGGATACCAAGGACCAGGGGGGTCTGTGGGCAGTCAATTATGTGAAATTGAATGTTCTCCTGATGATTACCCGACACTGAGACAAACAGGGACAGTCTGATGAGTAATACGGGTCAACAATTGTCCATTTAGACCCTTAGCCTGCAGCGGACGGTCCATAGGAACAGTCTCTAAATCCATTTGTTGAGCCAACTCTCGATCTAAAAGCTTTCATCGGCACCAGAGTCAACCAGCGCACTAACAGGGAAATTCTGGGACTGCCACTGGAGGGATGCCTGGAGCAGAATGCGGGGAGAAGAGGAAGAATCCGCTGCTCGGCTCACCAAAACTTCTCCAATTAATGATGAGCCGGCCCTTTTCCCAGACGAACTGGGCAGGAAGGAACGAAATGACCAGCTTCTCCACAATACAGGTAGACACGAGCCTGAATTCGACGTGCACGCTCCTCTGAGGACAACCGTGCACGACCCACCTCCATGGCTTCGGGTTCAGTGCTCCTAGTATTGACTCGGGAAGACTCTGCCTTCTCCGTAGGGAAGAGGCGGGGAGGAATTGGTTGACGACAGACAGGTTGCTTGGAACTAACACTACTCTCACGGCGGCGCTCCCGAATCCAATTATCCAACCTGATGGTGAGTGAAATAAGATTATCCAGCGTAGGCGATTCATCATATGACACCAATTCATCTTTCAAAGTCTCAGACAAAGCATTAATGAACACTCCTTGTAATGCCTCGTCATTCCAACCACTCACTGCCGCTAAAGTCCGAAACTCCACTGCCATCTCCGCCACACTGCGAGACCCCTGCCGAAGAGAAAACAACCATTTAGCAGCCTCCTTGCCCCGTACGGGGTGGTCGAAAACCTTCCTCATCTCAGTGGTGAAGGCAACGTAAGAGTTGCAAACGTCCGACTGACTCTCCCAGACCGCTGATCCCCAAGAACGAGCGGAACCGCTAGTAGAGTTGATAAGGTAGGCAATACGGGATCTTTCTGAGGCGTAGGTGAGTGGCTGTTGTTCAAACACTAACGAGCATTGAGTCAAAAAATAACCACAGGTTCCCATGTTCCCGTCATAGCGCTCTGGAGCAGGAACAAAAGGCTCTCTGATCTGGGCTGCAGGAGCAGGAAAAACAGGCGGAGCGGGAGAAGGAGCAGTTTGTATGCCATGAACGGGGGGTGCAGTATTAACTTGGGTAGTAAGGGCAGACACTTGATTGGTGAGTAATTGAACCTGATTAAGCAGCATCTGACTGTTCTCAGAAATAGTCTTAAACAAAGTATCATGTTGGCCAAGTAAAATGCCCTGATTGGCTATGGCAGTCCGAATTTGAGTGAACTCTGGGGTGGTATCTGAGCTACTGTCTGCTGGGTTCATGTTTGGTCAGATCATACTGTCACGATTTAAACTGAATATGAACCCAAATGCAGACAACTACACCGAGCCAGAGAAGGTTTAACAGGTTTATTTCAAAGTTAAATTGTCCAGGTTTCCAAAAATAGGGGAAGAGCAAGTCCAGGTCTACAGGGAGGGTAACAGATCCAGGGTTCTGAGCAGGAGTGGTACCGTAACGTCCTAGTGTCCGTGGTGAGTCCAAATGTGAGGTCCAGTAGTGGAAAGCAGGATGGTGGTGGCAGGAGTGAAGCGGAGGCAGGAGTCAGGTTCCAATAATCTGTGGCACAGGAGAAATAGAAATAGAACCGGCCAAAAACACAAAGCGCGAAAACAAGCAGGTTGAGTCAGCAGCGAGACTAACATGGTCGTCTTGACTATGATCTGACGATGAGTGGCAAGTTTGACCGGGTCTTTAAGGCTGAGGTGATTATGGTGAATGAGCTGCAGCTGGAACCCTGACTCCCGCACACCAGACTTCACTCCTGCAATTAAGAACAGACAGAGGGGAGGGGGAGAGCAGAGAGAGAGAGCTACCTAGCAGCAGTAGGCCTAACAGCTTTTTGGTAGCTAGTTATGAGGTTGGGAGGTTGGGAACCTATCTGGGCTAGCTAAAGCCAACTTAATAAAATTGTTAGGTGGCTAGTAGTATTACAGAGAAACAAATACCAAAAAAGTATTGTAAATAAAAAAATAAAAATGATATTTATATATATATATATATATATATATATATATATATTTAAACAGGACATATCTAAGGAGACACGTGCCCCTGTGCCCCCTATGGGCATTGCACCTCTGCACACACATAGAATACAGTTCATTGAGAGGCAAGATTTCAAAAAGTCTGGATCAAAGTCATGGAGAAGGAGAAGAGATAGAATGAAACCTCAGAGAATGACACTAGTCCAGGCGGAGACGTTATCGGACTGAGGCCGTGGACATGAGAGAGAGAGAGAGAGAGAGAGAGAGAGAGAGAGAGAGAGAGAGAGAGAGAGAGAGAGAGAGAGAGAGAGAGAGAGAGAGAGAGAGAGAGAGAGAGAGAGAGAGAGAGAGAGAGAGAGAGAGAGAGAGAGAGAGAGAGAGAGATACACACTGCCGGTCAAATGTTTTAGAACACTTACTCATTCAAGGGTTTTTCTGTATTTTTACTATTTTCTACATTGTAGAATAATAGTTAAGACATCAAAACTATGAAATAACACATATGGAATCATGTAGTAACCAAACAAGCGTTAAACAAATCAAAATATATTTTATATTTGAGATTCTTCAAATAGCCACCCTTTGCCTTGATGACAGCTTTGAACACTTGGCATTCTCTCAACCAGCTCCACCTGGAATGCTTTTCCAACAGTCTTGAAGGAGTTCCCACATATGCTGAGCACTTGCTGGCTGCTTTTCCTTCACTCTGCGGTTCGACTCATCCAAAACCATCTCAATTTGGTTGAGGTCGTGGGATTGTGGAGGCCAGGTCATCTGATGCAGCAGTCCATCACACTCCTTCTTGGTAAAATAGCCCTTACAAAGCCTGGAGGTGTGTTGGGTAATTGTCCTGCTGAAAAACTAATGATAGTCCCACTAAGCGCAAACCAGATGGGATGGTGTATCGCTGCAGAATGCTGTGGTAGCCATGGTGGTTAAGTGTGCCTTGAATTCTAAATAAATCACAGACAGTGTCACCAGCAAAGCACCCCCACACCATAACACCTTCTCCTGCATGCTTTACAGTGGGAAATACACATGCAGAGATCATCCATTCATCCAGACCGCGTCTCACAAAGACACGGCGGTTGGAACCAAAAATCTCCAATTTGGACTCCAGACCAAAGGACAAATTTCCACCAGTCTAATGTCCATTGCTTGTGTTTCTTGGCCCAAGCAGGTCTCTTCTTCTTATTGGTGTCCTTTAGTAGTGGTTTCTTTTAAGCAATTCAACCATGAAGGCCTGATTCACACAGTCCCCTCTGAACAGTTGATGTTGAGATGTGTCTGTTACTTGAACTCTGAAGCATTTCTTTGGGCTGCAATTTCTGAGGCTGGTAACTCTGATGAACGTATCCTCTGCAGCAGAGGTAACTCTGGGTTTTCCATTCCTATGGCGGTCCTCATGAGAGCCAGTTTCATCATAGCACTTGATGTTTTTTGCAACTGCACTTGAGTTCGAAGTTCTTGACATTTTCCGTATTGACTGACCTTCATGTCTTAAAGTAATGATGGACTGTTGTTTCTCTTTGCTTATTTGAGCTGTTCTTGTCATAATATGGGCTTGGTCTTTTACCAAATAGGGCTATCTTCTGTATACCCACCTACCTTGTCACAACACAACTGATTGGCTCAAACACATTAAGAAGGAAAGAAATTCCATAAATGAACTTTTAAGAAGGCACAGCTGTTAATTGAAATGCATTCCAGAAAAAAGTAAAAAATACAGAAAAACCCTTGAATGATTAGGTGTTCTAATAAAACTGATCCGTGTAAAGGAAAGAATGAATGGGGCCATGTATCGTGAGATTTTGAGTGAAAACCTCCTTCCATCAGCAAGGGCATTGAAGATGAAACGTGGCTGGGTCTTTCAGCATGACAATGATCCCAAACACACCGCCCGGGCAACGACGAAGTGGCTTCGTAAGAAGCATTTCAAGGTCCTGGAGTGGCCTAGCCAGTCTCCAGATCTCAACCCCATAGAAAATCTTTGGAGGGAGTTGAAAGTCTGTGTTGCCCAGCGACAGCCCCAAAACATCACTGCTCTAGAGGAGATCTGCATGGAGGAATGGGCCAAAATACCAGCAACAGTGTGTGAAAACCTTGTGAAGACTTACAGAAAACGTTTGACCTGTGTCATTGCCAACAAAGGGTATATAACTAAGTATTGAGAAACTTTTGTTATTGACCAAATACTTATTTTCCACCATAATTAGCAAATAAATTCATTAAAAATCCTACAATGTGAAAAAAATCCTACAATTTCCTCATTTTGTCTGTCATAGTTGACGTGTACCTATGATGAAAATTACAGGCCTCTCTCATCTTTTTAAGTGGGAGAACTTGCACAATTGGTGGCTGACTAAATACTTTTTTCCCCACTGTCTCTCATAGTGATGGGGGGATGGCGAGCACACAATCTGGCGTGTGACACATTTCAGGGCTTGTTTGACGACAGTTTGGACTCTTTCTCTCTCTCTCTCTCTCTCTCTCTCTCTCTCTCTCTCTCTCTCTCTCTCTCTCTCTCTCTCTCTCTCCCCATATATATATAGAGAGAGAGAGAGAGAGAGAGAGAGAGAGAGAGAGAGAGAGAGAGAGAGAGAGAGAGAGAGAGAGAGAGAGAGAGAGAGAGAGAGAGAGAGAGAGAGAGAGAGAGAAAGAGTCCAAACTGTCGTCAAACAAGCCCTGAAATGTGTCACACGCCAGATTGTGTGCTCGCCATCCCCCCATCACTATCACCATGACAGCATGACTGACACTTATTACCGTATTGATCTGTTGGACCTGATTATTAAAGACAGGAAAACGAATGACAGTGACTGCTGTCCCTGTCCACAGGCCAGTCTGGTAGTGGTGCTATCGATCCTCACTGGAGGACAGACTTGGAGAGGATTGTGTGTTTGTGTGTGTGTGTGAGAGTGTGCGTGTGTGCGTGTGTGCGTGTGTCTACTCTTGATGTATAAAGGGGTCAGGGGAACATTGATTACCGGATGTCATGGAGACCCCACCCAGCCCTGTCATTTATCAGACTGATTCAGCCCTCAGCTCTCAAAACTAGTGTTTCTCCTCCTGCTTCTGATCATATCCTGTCTCTGCCCATTCCTCCCGACAGCTTTCTCTCTTTGTTATTGTATAATAGTACAATAGTATCAACATAACTTCAGCCAAGCAGCGTGTCAGATTGATAAACATACACTATGTACAGTCGTGGTCAAACGTTTTGAGAATGTATTGGTCTTCACAAAGTTTGCTGCTTCAGTGTTTTTAGATATTTTTGTCAGATGTTACTATGGTATACTGAAGTATAATTACAAGCATTCCATAAGTGTCAAAGGCTTTTATTGACAATTACATTTAGTTTATGCAAAGAGTCAATATTTGCAATGTTGACCCTTCTTTTTCAAGACCTCCGCAATCCGCCCTGGCATGCTGTCAATTAACTTCTGGGCCACTTCCTGACTGATGGCATCCCATTCTTGCATAATCAATGAGTTTGTCAGAATTTGTGGGTTTTTGTTTGTCCACCCGCCTCTTGAGGATTGACCACAAGTTCTCAATGGGATTAAGGTCTGGGGAGTTTCCTGGCCATGGACCCAAAATGTCGATGTTTTGTTCCCCGAGCCACATAGTTATCACTTTTGCCTTATGGCAAGGTGCTTCATCATGCTGGAAAAGGCATTGTTCGTCACCAAACTGTTCTTGGATGGTTGGGAGAAGTTGCTCTCGGAGGATGTGTTGGTACCATTCTTTATTCATGGCTGTGTTCTTAGGCAAAATTGTGAGTGAGCCCACTCCCTTGGCGAGAAGCAACCCCACACATGAATGGTCTCAGGATGCTTTACTGTTGGCATGACACAGGACTGATGGTACCGCTCACCTTGTCTTCTCCTGAGTGGCGCAGAATTCTAAGGCACTGCATCGCAGTGCTAACTGTGCCACTAGAGATCCTGGTTCGAATCCAGGCTCTGTCGCAGGGGAGGGAATGGCCGGCAGGGATGTAGCTCAGTTGATAGAGCATGGCGTTTGCAATGCCAGGGTTGTGGGTTCGATTCCCATGGGGGGCCAGTATAATAAAAAAATATATATATATGTATTCACTAACTGTAAGTCGCTCTGGATAAGAGTGTCTGCTAAATGACTAAAATGTAAATGTAAGGTGTTTTCCGGATGCCCCAAACAATCGGAAAGGGGATTTATCAGAGAAAATGACTTTACCCCAGTCCTCAGCAGTCCAATCCCTGTACCTGTTGCAGAATATCAGTCTGTCCCTGATGTTTTTCCTGGAGAGAAGTGGCTTCCTCACTGCCCTTCTTGACACCAGGCAATCCTCCAAAAGTCTTCGCCTCACTGTGCATGCAGATGCACTCACACCTGCATATTCCTGAGCAAGTTCTGCACTGGTGGTGCCCCGATCCCGCAGCTGAATCAACTTTAGGAGATGGTCCTGGCACCTGCTGGACTTTCTTGGGTGCCCTGAAGCCTTCTTCACAACAATTTAACCTCTCTCCTTGAAGTTATTGATGATCCGATAAATGGTTGATTTAGGTGCAATCTTACTAGCAGCAATATCCTTGCCTGTGAAGCCCTTTTTGTGCAAAGCAATGATGACGGCACGTGTTTCCTTGCAGGTAACCATGGTTAACAGAGGAAGAACAATGACTTCAAGCACCACCCTCCTTTTAAAGCTTCCAGTCTGTTATTCTAACTCAATCAGCATGATAGAGTGATCTCAAGCCTTGTCCTCGTCAATACTCTCACCTGTGTTAACGAGAGAATCACTGACATGATGTCAGCTGGTCCTTTTGTGGCAGGGCTGAAATGCAGTGGAAATGTTTTTTGGGGATTAAGTTCATTTCATGGCAAAGAGGGACTTTGCAATTAATTGCAATTCATCTGATCACTCTTCATAACATTCTGGAGTATATGCAAATTTCCATCATAAAAACTGAGGCAGCAGACTTTGTGAAAATTTATATTTGTGTAATTCTATAAACATTTGACCACGACTGTATACAAAAGTATGTGGTCACCCCTTCAAATTAGTGGATTCAGCTATTTCAACCACACCCGTTGCTGACAGGTGTATAAAATCGAGCACATAGCCACATAATCTTCATAGACAAACATTGGCAGTAGAATAGCCTTACTGAAGAGCTCAGTGACTTTCAACGTGGCACCGTCATAGGATGCCACCTTTCCAACAAGTCAGTTAGTCAAATTTCTGCCATGCTAGAGCTGCCCCGATCACCTGTAAGTGCTGTTATTGTGAAGTGGAAACGTCTAGGAGCAACAATGGCTTAGTCACGAAGTGGTAGACCACACAAGCTCACAGACTGGGACCGCCGATTGCTGAAGCGCGTAGCGTGTAAAAATCGTCTGTCCTCGGTTGCAAAACTCACTACCGAGTTCCAAACTGCCTCTAGAAGCAACGTCAGCACAATAACTGTTTGTTGGGAGCTTCATGAAATGGGTTTCTATGGCCGAGCAGGTGTAAAGTGTAAAGCTTGCCAACATTGGACTCTGGAGCAGTGGAAACGCATTCTCTGGAGTGATGAATCACGCTTCACCATCTGGCTTTCCGACGGACGAATCTGGGTTTGGCAGATGCCAGGAGAAGTCTACCTGCCCGAATGCATAGTGCCAACTGTAAAGTTTGGTGGAGGAGAGATAGTCGGGGGCTGTTTTTCATTGTTTGGGCTAGGACCCTTAGTTCCAGTGAAGGGAAATCTTAACACTACAGCATACAATGACATTCTAGATTATTCTGTGCTTCTAACTTTGTGGCAAAAGTTTAGGGAAGGCCCTTTCCTGTTTCAATACCCCTGTGCACAAAGCGATGTCTATACATAAATGGTTTGTCGAGATCGTTGTGGAAGAACTTGACTGGCCTGCACAGAGCTCTGACCTCAACCCCAATAGAACACCTTTGGGATGAATTGCCCAACATTAGTGCCCAACCTCACTAACACTCTTATGGCTGAGTGGAAGCAAGTCCCCGCAGCAATGTTCCAACATCTAGTGGAAAGCCTTTCCAGAAGAGTGGAGGCTGTTATAGCAGCAAAGGGGGGACCAACTCCATATTAATGCCCATGATTTTGGAATGAGATGTTCGACGACCAGGTGTCCACATACTTTTGGTAATGTAGTGTCTACTCATGTCACTACATTTTTTTGCATTAATAATGAAGAGTGTGTGTGGATGTTTAGGTATAATTACGATGCTAGAGATTCTCAGCAGGTGGAAACACAGAGATTTCCTTTCATAGAATCACATCAAAGTTAATGACATTATTTAACGTGTGTGTGTGTGTGTGTGTGTGTGTGTGTGTGTGTGTGTGTGTGTGTGTGTGTGTGTGTGTGTGTGTGTGTGTGTGTGTGTGTGTGTGTGTGTGTGTGTGTGTGTGCGCATGTTTGTGTCTGCAACATTTGGGTTTTCATCCACAACATCTGGCCTGGAGAGAGAATTTAGTTTCTTTATGTTTCCTCCTACGTAAAATATAAACAAGCAAACTCAACCACAGTTCTGTTGCTCAAGGTGACAGTTGAAGAGGAAAGGAGATTTAGCGTCTACATGGTAGGGAATAACAGAGGGAGGCAAAGGAGTGGGATAGGGAGAAGAGGAGGGAACATTGATAGACAGCTGAAATATCAGTGATATAGTGGTAAACAAATAGGTGGGTAAATGCTAATCGGTGTTTGTGGTGAATAAATTAAGGCTTTCTGTATTTTCATGCATTTTTCCGCGATAGGTAGGTATATCAAAAAGGTGCATAAACTAGACCATTGAATAATTACCCATAAACCACATAAAAACAGCTGAAAATACCCAGAAATAACTTCAATAATTATTTTTCTAAATATTTCAGATTCTTAGAAATAAAGTATATGACCGGAACATCATGCTGTTTTTAATGGATTTACAATAAATTATCTGTTTTATAATGAGAGAGTGTTACTTCTCAACTTCTGATTCAAAATTCTAAATACATTTTAAAACAAGAAAAACTCCAGCACACCAATTCTTAGAAATTAGAAATAGAAAGTTGCTGTAAATGTAAGTTTTAGTTTTTAGTTATTATTATTTAATTGTTATTATTATTAGACAGTAGGACTAATTGTTCTGCAGTATCTTAATCATTCTTATAATTGTACCATTTTCTCTTCCTTTTGTGATATTATTGTTACTAATTATTGTATTTTATTTTCATTTGAACACACTTGAAAACGAGATGGTGCAGCTCAAGAGATTTCATCCTGCAAAATGTAAAATAAATAAATAGACAGGAACAGTTGCTAAGCAATCTTATTATCATTAGTATGCGATCTTCCTGACAGGAACAGATTTTGAACATTTAGTTTACCTAGTTTCAAGGTTAAAGAGGCCATGTTTAAAAATGTAACGCTTCTGCTGAATAGAGTTGCACACATAAAGGCAAATGATCATTCAGAGTCTGTGCTTTAGAGAATGTCAAACTCGTTATATGAACCTAAAGATCTTTTCACTCCACAAAAGTCAACCACCAATTCCAAGACAACCACCATCAATGACATCATTCCAAGACAAAATCCATGAACAGCGTCAGTGTACATTCAGTAGCCATTCAGAGTCCATTATAGCTCTTCTCTGATGGTAAGACAAAGTGAGAGAAGCGTAATGTATTGCACTTTATACAGATCATGCTGAGACAGAGATCATTATGCAACAATTCAATAATTTACTCTCCCACAGGGCTTCCCCTGGCCTAAGTCCCAGATCTGTTTGTGCTGTCATAATAACCTCTCTGTTAGCAACACAGCACAAACCGATCTGGGACTCAGGCAAGGCTTCCCCCACTTTATCCCTGACTTCTTCCTTGTACACTAACAAGAAGTTAGAACTCACAATATGCGTCCATCTATTTATGTGTGTGTGTGTGTGTGTGTGTGTGTGTGTGTGTGTGTGTGTGTGTGTGTGTGTGTGTGTGTGTGTGTGTGTGTGTGTGTGTGTTGTGTGTGTGTGTGTGTGTGTGTGCGTGCGTGTGTGTTTGTGTGTGTTTTTCTGTTGCTCATCAGAAAAAAATAGATTTCGGTCTTGGAGGTTTGTTTCCTGACCAATTCCGCGTTTGGTTAATGATCTTTGCCCCCCATGAGACACTATAGCCTATCCCACTTATGTCTATCTCACTGTCTATGCTATTGGATAGAGACCAATCAATGCAGCTCTTCACCTCATGTTAGTGGAGAAATGGACATTGTGAAATCAAAACCCAACCTTCATTTATCCGTTGTGACGCTCGGATGTTCCAAACCTTGTTTTAGACGAGACTGACTTTATGACCAAAATTATGCTATTTACACTTTGTAGTCAATTTTGACACTAGAATAACTGTTTCTGACTCATATCAATGCCACATAGGCCGTTTTCAAAGGGATTTGTTGCTTTTTAAATGCAACTTTTTAACGCTGCATTGTTGGAAAAGGACCCGTGAGTAAGTATTTCACTGTTAGTCTACACCTTTTGTCTACAAAACATGTGACAAATAAAATTTTATTTGATTTGTATAGTTATGCATGTTAAGGTCGAACTTTGAGTTCCCTAAAAGCCTATGTAAATCTTATTTTTGGAAGACCATGAGGTGGTGTCATAAATAATTGTTATATTACAGAAGAATGTGTAAAATAAAATAGGACAATTTGAATTTGCAGTATGTAAACTTAAAGCTGCGCTATGCAGAAATCGCTCTGTGCCTAATTTCAGTTTATGTGACAAAACAAGCAAGTGTAGTGTAGAGAATCATTGTACCATCTAAACCGCTGTGAAATATATTTTCCATAACCAAAAATGTTGTATTTTCAGCTGTTTGAAGCTGGTGTACAAAACCGAAAGTAAAAGATGCAAAAACTTAAGCACAGGAAACATAGAAAAAGCGCACATTGAACAGATCTACCACTTCTTGAACTTGCTTTCAATGAAAATGACAGATCTATAAATCACATTTCTATGTGAATTTGGTCGGGTCGTCCAAAAAGTTAAATATTGCAGCTTTAACATGAATAACAGGAATTACATTTACTCTCACGGGTGGCCAATAAGATCTAGCTGATAGCCCCTAATAAGCCACGCCACCTGAAAATAACCAAAAGATTACATTAAAAAATACCTTGCTGTTAGGTCAACACAGCATGAGAGTAGAAAATTCCCAACTGATGGTAAAATTAACCCATGTTGGGGTAATCCCTACCGGGCAGTAATCCCTACAGGGCAGTAATCCCTACAGGGCAGTAATCCCAACAGGGCAGTAATCCTAAGTGTCATAATAAACCAAATTGGGTTGTTTTTAACACAGCATTTTTTTGTGTGCATACGTGTGTGCATGCATGCTTGCATGAGCATGTGAGTGTGTGTATGATTAATGCTCCCCACTCCCAATCTCTGACAGGCATAACAGCTGCTCGACCAGCGTGATAAACCTTGGCCCAAATTGAATTATTCTATTCAATGTAATCGCCGCAACTGATCCGTCCTTCGCGCCTCTCTCTCTCTCTCTCTCTGGTTGCCTTTATTAACACATCCACCACACACACACATACACTGTCCAATAGAGATGAGGCCAACATCGGCATCCATCAATGGATGGCAGTTCCCCAGGTGAGGAGGTAATGATCAAGGCTTGAGAAGGAGGCACAGTTTACAGCGCCTTCAACACCGCCAGGCTTCTAACCTTCCATTAGAACTGAGGTATCACTAACCGGTGACACTTTTAGGAGGTGGTGCGAGGGTGGGTGCTGTGGGATTATTTAAGATACTCTTTGAAGAGGTAGGGTTTCAGATGTTTTCGCAAGATGGGCAGGGACTATGCTGTCCTAGATTCAGGGGGAAGCTGGTTCCTGCACTGGGGTGCCAAGACAGAGCACAGCAGTGCGAGAGCTGCCCTCCCTTAGGGGTGGGAGGGTCAAGAGACCAGAGGTGGCAGAACGGAGTACTCGGGTTGGGGTGTAGGGTTTAAGCATAGCCTGAAGGTAGGGAGGGGCAGTTCCTCTTGCTGCTCCGTAGCCATGTACCATGGTCTTGTAGTGGACGCGAGCTTCAACTGGAAGCCAGTGGAGTGTGCGGAGGAGCGGGGTGATATGGGAGAACTTGGGATGGTTGAACACTAGGCGGGCTTTGGCATTCTGGATAACTTGCAGGGGTTTGATCGCACAAGTGGGGAGCCCAGCCAACAGCGAGTTGCAGTAGTCCAGACGTGAGATGACAGTGACTGGATTAGAACCTGCGCCATAGAGAGTAGGACCCTAAGTCCCAGATCTGTTTGTTCTGACATGATAACCTCTGTGTTAGCAACAAACAGATCTGGGACTCAGGCAATGCTTCCCCCACTTTATCCCTGACCTCTCTTTCTTGTACACTAACTGTCTCAGAACACTGAACGCTAAGAAAACAAGAAGTGTGTGCTTGTGCAGTGTGTGTATGTGTGTGTGTGTGTGTGTGTGTGTGTATGTGAATGAGTGAATGATTAACGCAACCCCACTCCCAATCTCTGACAGGCACAACGGCTGCTCCACCAACATGATAAACCTCGGCCCAAATTGAATTCCTCTATTCGATGTAATCGGCGCTACTGATCTGTCCTTCGCCTCTTTCTCTCTCTCTCTCTCTCTCTCCCTCGTTCTCTCTCTCTCTATTTCTCTCTATTTCTCTCTCTCTATTTCTCTCTCTATTTCTCTCTCTATTTCTCTCTCTCTCTCTCTCTCTCTCTCTCTCTCTCTCTCTCTCTCTCCCCTTTCTCTGTGTCTCTCCCTCCCTTTCCCTATCTGTCTCTCTCAGGAGAGAGGAGAGTGAGGATACCCTACCTCCTGTTCATTTCCGGTCATGAAGTATAATTTGACTTTATTAACACACCCACCACACACACACACACATACACACACATACACTGCACAAGCACACACTCATGCAAGCACACACACACACACACACATTGCACAAGCACACACTCATGCACACACACACACATATACACACAGTCCAAATGAGATGAGGCCAACACCATCCATCAATGGATGGCAGTTCCCCAGGTGAGGAAGTAATGATCGAGTCTTGAGAAGGAGTCACAGAGGCACTGACATGGTGGCACAATTTACAGCACCTTCAACACCGCCAGGCTTCTAACCTTCCATTAGAACTGAGGTATCACTATCCGGTGACACTTCTACCCTACACATATACTGTGTTGTTATCAACCTAAATAAAAACCGGCATAAAAATAATACAGTACATTGATTGTGTTTAGGCAGGTCTTAAATAGACACGTCAACACTGTTTAACCCCATTATAGAGAAGAAGAAAAAAACAGCTGTAGACACTGTTATGGTTCCAGAGATAATGAATATGAGGTTAAAAGTGGTGATGTGCTCCTTTAAGTGCTGTTGGTCTGTCTCTGTCTATGTGGTGCAGTCAGACAGTGCTTATTGTTGTCGGTCACTAGGTTCTGGCCAATTATCTACCCTGATGAGAGGAATACGATTGGGTTCCGTTTCAGTGGTCTTCCAAATAAGTGGATTAATGACCCTACTCCCTGTCGTCCTCTGCTTCTCCTCCCTCCTCCACCTGTTCCCCTGTTCAGCTTCATTAGGCGAGGAGAAGATATCCTGGATGGGTGACCCTACAGTAGCTGGTCCCATATCTGTTTTGGCAAGTTGGCAAGACAGTTGGCCAGACAGCCCAAACAGATCTGGGATCAGGCTTACCTGCGGCACATTGCTCTGAATCTGAACCCAGTCATGTACACACTAAAAACAAATGCTTCTATTTAGTGCCAAATTAGGGTTATTTGGCTTGTAACCATAGCAGAACCCTTTTTGGGGCTATATGGAACCTTTTTTTGAAGGTTCTATAAAGAACCATGCTCATATGGTTCTAAATGGAACCTGTATGGTGATTTAAAGATCCCTTTCCTAAGGTTCTATAAAGAACCATTCAAAAAAGGTTATATATGGCACCAAAAAAAGGGTTCCGCTATGGTTACAACCCTGGGCCTTTTTAATGGTTTCTTTATAGAGCCTTTATGGAGAAGGGTTTTATAAAGAACCTTTCTCAATCTCAAAGGTTATTTGGAAAACCATACATGTCGTTTGATTCTGCTTTAATAGACATATTATATTGTTAAAATTCCATATTATTTTGTTGAATCAGGGGTGCTAGCTCTGGAAACGGCTGGGGGTCCCTGAGGAGAGAATTGAGAACTACTGACT
This sequence comes from Coregonus clupeaformis, assembly GCF_020615455.1. Taxonomy (NCBI): domain Eukaryota; kingdom Metazoa; phylum Chordata; class Actinopteri; order Salmoniformes; family Salmonidae; genus Coregonus; species Coregonus clupeaformis. The sequence continues at coordinate 18,552,691 of NC_059222.1, read as the reverse complement.
TAGTCAACCGGTGTCTTGTGAGTTTTAAGACACTTTCACCGGCCATAGTCATATATAACATGTAATATGATAACACAACAGATTAGATCAACTGGAATGACACTCTCACTCACGGTTGCACAAAAAGAGCTGTGAGTAATATCCTATGCTTCTCTGAGTCGTGGCTGTACAAGGACATGGATACTATACATCTAGCTGGTTTTTCTATGCATTGTCAACACCGAACGGGTAAAGTTAAGGGGGAGGTGTGTGTCTCTTTGTTAACAACAGCTGGTAAGCGATTTCTAATGTTAAAGAAGCCTTTAGGTTTTGCTCGCCTGAGTTAGAATACCTCATGATAAGCTGCAGACTATACTATTTACCCAGAGAGTTTTCATCTATATTTTTCATGGCTGTCTATTTAAGACCACAAATGAATGCTGGCACTAAGACTACACTCAATGAGCTGTATAGGACCATAAGCAAACAAGAAAATGCACATCCAGAGGCGGCGCTTCTAGTGTCCGGTAATTTTAATGCAGGGAAACTGAAATCTGTCTTACCTCATTTTTACCAGTGTTATGATGAGTTTCTCGGGTATCAAGTAATTAAGAATGTAAGAATATACTTAGACACTTTTGATGGGGAGTTCATATAAGATATTTAATATAACAGAAGGACAGAGCTTTGCCTCTTGCTTTTCCGAACTCCAGAACAAAGACATTCTCTCAGCTTATAGACACTCTGTTACACGTTTCTTCACGAACATCTGGTACCCCTCAATGGGCACTCCCTTCTTTGATGTTATTACCCTTTACCCCAAGTCAGTATATCCTGTCCATCAATCATTCTAAGATCAAGTCACTTATCTACCAACTCTCCCCTGGGTCACACAACACTATGAAATGACATCATTACAACCAGCATCTCACCTATGCAACTAGAGGCTAAAAAAATCAAAATCACCATTACTCCACACACAGAAATGCATACAAAGCTCTCCCTCACCTTCCATTTGGCAAATCTGACCATAACTCTATCCTCCTGATTACTGCTTACAAGCAAACTATCACGGATTACAAAGGGAAACCCAGCCGCTACCTGCCCAGTGACACGAGCCTACCGGACGAGCTAAATCCATTCTATGCTCGCTTCGAGACAAGCAACACTCAACCATGCATGAGAGCCCCAGCAGTTCCAGACGACTGTGTGATCTCGATCTCCGGAGCCAATGTGAGTAAGACCTTTAAACAGGTTAGCAGTCACAAGGCCACAAAGCCAGATGGATTACCAAAACGCTTACTCAGAGCATGCGCTGACCAGCTGGCAAGTGTCTTCACTAACATTTTCAACCTATCCCTGACCCAGTCTGTAATACCTACATGTTTCAAGCAGACCACTATAGTTCCTGTGCCAAAGAACGCCAAGGTAACCTGTCAAAATGACTATTGCCTCGTAGCACTCACATCTGTAGCCATGAAATGCTTTGAAAGGCTGGTCATGGCTCATGTCAAAACCATCACCCCAGACATCCTGGACCCACTCAATTCGCATACTGACCAAACAGATCCACAGATGACGCAATCTCTATTGCACTCCACACTGCCCTCTCCCACCAGGACAAGAGGAACACCTACGTGAGAATGCTATTCATTGACTATAGCTCAGCGTTCAATACCATAGTGCCCTCCAAGCTCATCACTAAGCTCAGGACCCTGGGACTGAACACCTCCCTCTGCAACTGGATCCTGGACTTCCTGTCGGGCCGCCCCCAGGTGGTGAGGGTAGGCAACAACACATCCGCCTTGCTGACCCTCAACACGGGGGACCCTAAGGGGTGCGCGCTTATTACCCTCCTGTACTCCATGTTCACCCACGACTGCGTGGCCCACACGCTTCAACACCATCATTACGTTTGCTGACAACACAACGGTAGTTTGCCTGATCACCAACGACGGCTGAGACAGCCTAGAGGTCAGTGACTTGGCAGGGTGGTGCCAGGATAACAAGCTCTCCCTCAACATCAGCAAGTCAATTGAGCTGATCGTGGACTACAGGAAACGGAGGGCCTAGCATGCCCCAAACTTCATGTTCCTCGGTGTCCACATCACTAAAGAATTATCATGGTCCACACACACCAACACAGTTGTGAAGAAGGAACGACACTGCATCTTCCCCCTCAGGAGGCTGAAAAGATGCAGCATGGGCCCTCAGATCCTCAAAAGGTTCTACAGCTGCACCATTGAGAGCATATTGACAGGCTGCATCACCGCTTGATACGGCAACTGTTTGGCATCCGACCACAAGGCTCTACAGAGGGTAGTGCATATGGCCCAATACATCATTGGGGCCATACTCCCTGCCATTCAGGATCTCTATACCAAGCTGTGTCAGAGGAAGGCCCTAAAAATTGTCAAAGACTCCAGCCACCGAAGACATAGACTGTTCTCTCTGCTACCACACAAGTCTGCAACAAGTCTGGAACCAACAGGACCCTGAACAACGTCTACCCTCAAGCTATATGACTGCTAAATAGTTAATCCGGGTAGCTATTGGTTAACTATTTAACCATCTGCATTGAATCTTTTTCCACTAGCTCTTTTGACTCATCACATAAACTGCTGCTACTGTTTATTATCTATCCTGTTGCCTAGTTCCTTTATCCTTACCTATATGTACATATTTACCTAAATTACCTTGTACCCCTGCACATCGACTTGGTACTGGTATCCTGTGTATATAGCCAAGTTATTGATACTCATTGTGTATTTATTGTTTGTGTTTTTAGTTTCCTTTTATTTCTCATTTTTTCTCTCTGCATGGTTGGGAAGGGCTGGTAAATAACCATTTCACTTTTAGGGCTCTATTTTAACAAACCTAACTCAATGGTAAATCTAATGCTTTGAACACACTGGACTGTGCAATTGCACAAAATAGTATGCAGCATCATCTAGATATGTGTGCAACAAAAGTTCAACATCCACCTTCTGCTACCATTTCTGTCAACCCGTTTACACATACAGTTTGACGCATACTTTCGACAAATCCAACTATGCACCACACAAGAACGTACTGCAACTGCCTCTGCCACGCATGCTGCAAGGCAAACGCAGCGTTCCATTGGAAATGAATGTACTTCTGGTGTACCAAAACGCAAAACACAGTCGGTGTGTTTGAAGCGTACGCGCAGGCGGTAGGGCTATAGGTTCAGGGGTGTGGCAGAAATATTTTCACTATCGCAATTATCTGCGCACTTGCTGGCTTTGGCGCGAAAGGGCTGGGTTTTAATGAATAACCAAGTCGTGGGTGTGTCGAGGCTTGGCCCCTCACTGGCCAATCAGAACGTGCTCCATGGCGAAATATGAGCTTGCTTCAAGTTGTGTATTTACGGTCTTTTATGTATTGCCTTGGAATCAACTCTAATTCCAATGTTAGTCTGTTATAGTTTGTTAAATGGCTTACGGAAACAAAATAACAAATGTAGACCTATCTTTGCTAAATACGTTAACTTGAACCCATTTGCAGTCCACATTTTTCTAAGTATATGGGCTAGGCCTACTGTAAATTACATTATGGCTGAGTATGGACATGTTAAACATTGTCAATAAGCAAGATTACATTCATTATTGATAAGGTCTAAAAAGAGAACGAATAATTGAAATCATATTCTAAACAAAATATAACAACAAATTGTTTTAAATACTTACAGGGACCATCATTTCTCCCTGTGGGCATATAATATTAAAACAATGCAGACTATGGGGGGTTTTACGCACATCCAAACTTTTCACAGTAGCTGGACAAAGATCCAACATAAAGAGAAAGGGCCTATGAAAAGGCCTATGTTTATGAACATAATCGAAACCATCTTACAGATCAGATCGCATTGACACATCTCCAGAAGTTGCATTGCATGCGCGCGACGGACATTTTAACCATAACACCAGAAGGTGAATTCTAATAAGATTGATTGTAGTAAAATCTACGGAAGAACAAGCAATCAGTTTTTTTTTTAAACAACAACGACAATAAATAAATGTAAAATGTAATGATATCATAAAATCGCCAGGATAAAAAATACATGCATTGCTGTCCCATAGCCTTCGTTATAGTAGTCCTATGGGAGGGCTTGGGTTTTGAATTTAAGAAACGGATAAGCAATTGTTACAGATGACAGATAACTTCTAAATACGAGGTTCACCGAGGTTCTTATCTCTAATTTCATGATGGGCATGGACATTTACATTTTAGTCATTTAGCAGACGCTCTTATCCAAAGCGACTTACAGTTAGTGAAATACGTTTGTTTTTTTTTCTTTCATACTGGCCCGGGGTGGGAAACGAACCCATATCCCTGCCGGCCAAACCCTCCCCTACCTTGGACGACCCTGGACCAATTGTGCGCCGCCCATGGATCTCCTGGTTGCGGCCGGCTGCGACAGAGCCTGGACTCGAACCAGGATCACCAGGATGCCTTAGACCACTGCGCCACTCGGGAGTCATTGTAGCCTACATCATGCAGGGGGTTTTACGCACGTACAAAACGGGACCTGCATGGCTAAAATAATGTGGGCCTGCCTACAATGCATAGATAAAAAGGGAATGTTTACTCCTCTCAAACTTTATATTTTAATAAAGCTTTGGTGATTAAGATTTATTTCCAAGCGGTCTCAGCAGCCAAACCCTTTATTGACAGTCTTGACTACTTCGCGAATGCATTGGGCAGGACAAAAAAAGCCTTAATTGAGAGAGGATGCTATGCTTAGTTTTCAACCAAATAAAATGAAATGGGAAAAACTTTAGTTTTTTATGTTCCTAAATAGAAGTATACAGGTACCAAAAGCACATTAGGCTACTCTTGTTCCATGCGCGTATGGGCAGGGTGCGTCACGGCTGGATAGGCTGCATTTCTGCTTTCAAAATTCATCCCATAACCAACTGCTTTCCTCTAAAAACAGCTTTTGGCTGGTCTTAAATATCCCTATCAGCGCTGCCTGAAATTGGCACTTTGGATCATTCCTCCCATCTGAGCGCAAGCGAGCTGATATAAAACAGGTACATTTCCGACCCCAGCGTTAGGGCTGGAAAACAGCAGTGCGCCAGTTTTAACATGATGAAATGGCAAACTAACGTGCGTTTTACACTAGCGCCTCCTTAACGCTAGCCGGAAATAGAGCCCTTAGTCTACACTTGTTGTTTATGAAGCATGTGACAAATATAATTTAATTTAATCTGATTGATTTGAGCAAATCACCACCCAAAATATTCTAATGAGCCGTCACCCCTACATTTAATTATCACTAAAAGAGTAAAGAAACCTTTTTTGAACTGAAAATAACCATTATTAAAGGGGTCAAATGGTTATTTGGATAATTATGGTTCCATATAGAACCATCACTCTTCCCAAAGAACCCTTGAGGAACCCTCATTTTTGTGTGTGTCTCTAACCAGACCTGGTTTCAATTAGCAGTTATTTCCTTTCAGATATTTGCCTGGGATGCTGGATCATCGGGGTTTGCACATTTGGGACTTATACATCAGCTCCATTGCACTATGCAAGCTCAATCAAGAGCAGCTTAAGGAGTTGTAAGAAAACAAATACTGACCCCAACAGACAGATGATACACCTGTGATTTGTCCCATAGAGAGTAGGACTAAGAAATGCCATTCACTCTAATATAAGTCTTGCCTCACCTGGGATTCATTAAAACCCCTGAACATATGTATCAAGGCAGGCCAGGGAATTGTGATAGGTCTCTCTTTCAAACTTCTATTATCATTATTTTCTCGGTGCCATTCTATTCCCTCTCTGTTGTGTGTGTGTGTGTGTGTGTGTAAAACGAAACTAGCTACACTAAAGTGACCCCTATTGAAATATAGTTTACTTAACTAAAGTTACTTTGAAAAAGTAGTTCAGTACATCCAAAATACTTCGTGAAAAATTACCATATATAAATCTGAAATGCCAGACTATAAATTTCAAGAACAGATCACTTTGGGATCATATGTCGACAGAATGTATAATTTAGCCTATTAAACACCAAAATGATGTTTCAAGTGAGAATTAGGCAGGTCTGATGCTGAAAAAGAAAGGAAATTATTTCTTATTTCACCCATATTTATTTAAAAAAAATTCAAAACAAGTAGTGTGTAGTTCTAGTAGTTAGCTACACCACTAAATGGCAAAAGAAAGTAATTACTTACTGAAAACACTACCTAGATATTTGTTTTAGTTCAACTACCATCAAGCTAATGCTAAATGTAATTAAATTACTAGTTGAACTACATGTAGTTCACTACTCCCCGACACTGTCCGGCAGTCCACTACAAGTGTAGCCTACCACAGACAGCGCTATCATTGTCAGCACCAGCAGTGCATGCCCTGCATAACAACCAACCTGCCAATCAGACCGACGACCAGTGGGTTTGGCTGGTAACAGGGCCAATCGAATGAACGACCAGCCGGCTAGGCTGGCAACCCTAGATTTTATATTCTTGTGGAGGAATGAAATAGTAGTCTATGAATACATAAAAATAACATTTTTTTTATTTAATTGGTAACCCGTTGTTTAATCCTTAAGAGTCTATTGACGCACCCTATCAAAATCTGTCCATTTAAGCTAGAGATATGTTTTTTGTCATGGCCTACAAACTAATATGACCACTCTGTGGAAAGGGGAGATGCTCACATTTTTGCTACGACCCCCACAAGTGTCACGAGACTCATCTGAAGGTAACCCATACAAATGAATGGTAGTAAGGAGGTAGTTTTTTAATATGTCCAAAAAAATATATATATATTTCCTGAGCTTTCTTATAGGACAGACACTTCAAAACCTTATTCCTTATGATTGATTTTTTTACTTTCCTTTTGCCATTCATGGCTTAGACTTTTTAAAGAACCATATGTTTCTTGAAGCATGGCTAGAGTGTGGTTGCCCTGTAGTTATTTTGCATACAACCTTCCTACAACATTCTGGAACCAAATGTGCTAGCTGGGCCTGATGCAGGACAAAACACACAGTCCTGTGATAGTGATGGAGTCCCATGATGATGCTATTGATTGTAGGATAAGAGGTGGTCAGTCTGCCTGAATACCCACTCAGGGTAAATCCACTTTGACACACACACACACACACACACACACACACACACACACACACACACACACACACACACACACACACACACACACACACACACACAATTCATTGAAAGAGCCTGGTTGAGTCCCAAATGTCACCATATTCCCTACATAGAGCATTACTGTAGACCAGAGCCCTGTGGGCCATTTGTGTCAGAAGGATGCAGGATGCAGACAGAGAGACAGAGGAGACAGAAGAGAGTGACATTGGGCTTTTAAAGTCACATATTTGGATTCTCCCACTCACCCACACCGCAAAAACATGTACTCCTTTCTTTTGAACAACCACCTCCCGAGACAACCTCTCGAGACTCGCACTCACACTCACGCACACACATATACACACACACATACAGTACCAGTCAAAAGTTTGGACACACCTACTCATTCAAGGGTTTTTCTTTGCTATTTTCTACATTGTAGAATGATAGTGAAGAATTCAAAACTATGAAATAACACATATGGAATCATGTAGTAATCAAGAAAGTGTATATATTTGAGGTTCTTCAAATAGCCACCCTTTACCATTATGACAGCTTTGCACACTCTTGGCATTCTCTCAACCAGCTTCACCTGGAATGCTTTTCCCCCATATGCTGAGCACTTTTTGCCTGCTTTTCCTTCACTCTGCCATCCAACTCATCCCAAACCATCTCAATTGGGTTGAGGTCGGGGGATTGTGGAGGCCAGGTCATCTGATGCAGCACTCCATCACTCTCCTTCTTGGTAAAATAGCCCTTACACAGCCTGGAGGTGTGTTGGGTCATTGTCCTGTTGAAAAACAAATGATAGTCCCACTAAGCCCAAACCAGATGGGATGACGTATCGCTGCAGAATGCTGTGGTAGCCATGCTGGTTAAATGTGTCTTGAATTCTAAATAAATCACAGACATTGTCACCAGCAAAGCACCCCCACACCATAGCACCTCCTCCTCCATGCTTTACGGTGGGAAATACACATGCGGAGATCATCCGTTCACCCACACCGCGTCTCACAAAGACACGGCAGTTGGAACCAAAAATCTCCAATTTGGACAAGACCAAAGGACACATTTCCACCGGTCTAATGTCGATTGCTCATGTTTCTTGGCCCAAGCAGGTCTCTTCTTCTTATTGGTGTCCTTTAGTAGTGGTTTCTTTGCAGCAATTCGACCATGAAGGCCTGATTCACACAGTCCCCTCTGAACAGATGATGTTGAGATGTGTCTGTGACTTGAACTCTGTGAAGCATTTCTTTGGGCTGCAATTTCTGAGGCTGGTAACTCTAATGAACTTATCCTCTCCAGCAGAGGTAACTCTGGGTCTTCCATTCCTGTGGTGGTCCTCATGAGAGCCAGTTTCATCATAGCGCTTGATGGTTTTTGCGACAGCACTTGAAGAAACTTTCAAAGTTTTGAAATGTTCCGTATTGACTGACCTTCATGTCTTAAAGTAATGATGGACTGTCATTTCTCTTTGCTTATTTGAGCTGTTCTTGCCATAATATGGACTTGGTATTTTACCAAATAGGGATATCTTCTGTATACCCCCCCCCTACCTTGTCACAACACAACTGATAGGCTTAAATGCATTAAGAAGGAAAGAAATTGCCCAGTTGGTCTGGTCCCCACAAGTATAGTTAAACATGTCCACACAAACACAGAACACTATCTCAGATCAGTGATTGATTGATTTAAGTCCTGTTGATTACTCTTTCAATACATACCGCCGGGTCTCTCATCCACTCAGAGTCACCCTCAAATCTGAAATGACACCCCATTCCTAGTTTTTTTTCGTACATTTCCTCGTCCTCAGTCCAGACACCACATGACACTATGTCACCTTTCTCACGCGGACATCGGTGACACATGCAAAGACATGAACTGCCAAAAACATGCACTTGGATAGTCCATCCATAGATGCTCACCACATTGTAGACTATCAGTACCATGTCAACTGCTGTGCCAAATACACAACTCAATGTTCAATGTTCAATATGAATGATCATAAAAACACTTAGTTGTCTGTGGCTACCATGTCCCCTAAGACAAAACCAAACCATATAATGGCGCACTATAGAGTGTGCTCTTTAAATCGCGGACTTCGGGGGAAAAACTGATATATTTAGCATATAAACACATTTTTGTGTAAAAAGCCAGAAAACTACATTCAGACATAGCTACGTTTAACAACAAAAACTCCTGTCTTAATTAGTCGGAGCTGTGGGGGAAATGTGAATCTCCACACATCATTTTGTAATTAGCTAGATAGTGTCCTCAGACAGGGAGCGGTAAACAAGTTCATGTGCCATTTTCATAGCATTTATTATTCTCATAGCTCTGGATTCATCAGAATGAATAATGAATCAAAGAAAGAGCATCTGTTAGGCTGTTCTTTATGGGAATCCAACTCCAGGGCCTGTATTCATAAAGTGTCTCAAAGTGCTTATCTAGGATCAGTATTGTCTTTAGATCATAATGAATAACATTAAATGGACAGGAAGGACCTGATCCTAGATCAGCAGTCTTACTCTGAGATGCTTAAAAAATATATGTTGTATTGTCACGTACACCGGATAGGTGCAGTGAAATGTGTTGTTTTTACAGGGTCAGACATAGTACAGCGCCCCTGGTGCAAATTAGGGTTGCCTTGCTCAAGGGCACATCAACAGATCTTTCACCACGTCAGCTGAGGTAGTTGAACAAGCAACCTTCCGGTTACTGGCTCAATTATGAAACCGCTAGGCTATAATTGAAACCGCTAGGCTACCTGCAGCAGGTTTAACTCTGAGAGGTGTAACGATTGCAACACCATAACAGAAACTCATGACTAATTGCCACATTACATGGTGTATACTGACACCTACTGTTCAGATGGATAAACTACAACACAGGAGCAAAAGGGAGGTGTGGTGCATATCTCAATGGTGTGGGGAGTGAGGTGCGGAAACACTCCAGGCACTAACCATGCCATTTAGATACAATACAGTAACTGGATACATTTTAAGTAAATGCGTATATAGTCCCTGTGGGAATTGTAACCACAACCTTGGCATTCGCCCTTGACTATACGTGACTTTTAAATCACCCCTTAGTTTGCTCGATTACCAGGTTTTATTTCTCCCTTCAGTTTGTGTGTCGTAGCCTCAGGCCTTTGGCTGTTGATCTGAATCTCTCACCCTGCTCTCTACCTCTTCACTGTCACTCTATTGAGTGATGTCATTCACTGACCCCTCCACTCTCTTCCTGAGCCCATGACAGACAGAATAGCAACACCAGCAGAGCTACATCACATTTCTCTTCAGAAATGATATAGGCTAGTCTACCATGCTCAGTCCCCTTCTTTATGTACACACAACCAATGTGCAAGTGTATGAGTGTTTAACATACAGGTAACTGACAAAATAAAGGAAACTATTGAGTAAATGAGGGATACAAAGTATATTGAAAGCAGGTGCTTCCACACAGGTGTGGTTCCTGAGTTAATTAAGCAATTAAAACATCCCATCATGTTTAGGGTCATGTATAATAAATGCCCAGTTGCCGATTATTTTGGCTACCATGGTTAGAGGAAGAGATCTTCATGACTTTGAGAAAGGGGTCTTAAAAGAGCATAATGGGTTCAAAGGGTATGTGTGTGTGTGTGTGTGTGTGTGTGTGTGTGTGTGTGTGTGTGTGTGTGTGTGTGTGTGTGTGTGTGTGTGTGTGTGTGTGTGTGTGTGTGTGTGTGTGTGTGTGTGTGTGTGTGTGTGTGCGTGTGTGTGTGTGTGTGTGATTTGATTTGTGATTTGTCACGGGTCGAATACCACGGGTGTAGACTTTAACGTGAAATGCTTGCTTACAAGCCCTTCCCAACGATGCAGAGTAAAACAAATATTATAAAAAGAAAAATAGTAACACAAGAGGAATAAAATACACAAGAATGGAGCCGTATACAGAGAGTACCAGCACCATATCAATGTGCAGAGGTACGAGGTATTTGAAAAGATGTACATGAAGGCAAGGTAAAGTGACTAGGCATTAGGATAGATCATTATAGTAAAATAAAGAACAGAGTAGCAGCAGCAAATGGTGAGTGTAAAAGAGTGTGTGTGTGTGTGTGTGTGTGTGTGTGTGTGTGTGTGTGTGTGTGTGTGTGTGTGTGTGTGTGTGTGTGTGTGTGTGTGCATGTGTGTGTGCGTGTGTATGTGTATGTGCTGTGTCAGTATGCATGTGTGTTGTGTGTGTGCGAATGTAGTGTATGTGAATGTGTGTGTGTTTTGAGTGAGAGTGTCAGTGTATTGTGTGTGAGTGAGTGTGTATATAATAAAACAAATTATAATACATTTAATTTGTATAGCGCTTTTCATTGCAGCGTTATCTCAAAGCCCTACTTTTAGGGGGGGGCTCACGCCGTGGACGACGGGGCAACAGGAGGCCGCGATAGAGCGGTCCAGCGGGTTTGCAGAGGAGGCCGCCAGGTTAAGGGGGCCACTGGTCACAGAGGAGAGGGAAAGTGTAGAGGCACGGCGAGAGGTACTGGGGTGTGTTACCAGTCCGGTCCGGCCCGTTCCTGATCCCTGCGTAGGGCCAGTGGTGTGTGTCCCCAGTACGGTCCGGCCTGTTCCTGTTCCTCGCATCGAGCCTGTGGTGCGCGTCGTCAGCCCGGCCCGGCCTGTTCCTGCTCCACGCACCAAGCCTATGGTGCGCATCGTCAGCCCGGTTCGGCCCGCTCCTGCTCCCCGCACCAAGTCAGAGGTCAGCAGGGCCAGACCGGACCAGGGGTACTTTGGGGGGTTAGAGAGGGAGTGGGGATCAAGCCCGGAGCCGGATCCGCCGCCAAGGCGGAGTGCCCACCCGGTCCCTCCCCTGTGGTGTTTGGTTGGCGCGGTCGGAGTCCGCGCCTTTGGGGGGGGATACTGTCACGCCCTGGCTCTGGGGACTCTAGTATGTTGAGCCAGGGTGTGAGTTTTCGTTTGTTTTCGTTCTAGTTTAGTATTTCTGATTGGGACCATACTTAAGCAGCCAGTTTTCCCACAGTGTTTGTGGGATCTTGTTCCTGTATAGGTTTGTGTTTTGCACCTTTGGACGTCACGTTATCGTTTGTTGTTTTGTTCGTGTTATCATTCTAATTAATAAATATGTTCACCTTCCATGCTGCGCCTTGGTCCTCTGTATCCGACGATCGTGACAACAAGTATTTGATACACTGCTGATTTTGCAGGTTTTCCTACTTACAAAGCATGTAGAGATCTGTCATTTTTTCATAGGTACACTTCAACTGTGAGAGACGGAATCTAAAACAAAAATCCAGAAAATCACATTGTATGATTTTTAAGTAATGAATTTGCATTTTATTGCATGACATAAGTATTTGATACAACAGAAAAGCAGAACTTAATATTTGGTACAGAAACCTTTGTTTGCAATTACAGAGATCATACGTTTCCTGTAGGTCTTGACCAGGTTTGCACACTCTGCAGCAGGGATTTTGGCCCACTTCTCCATACAGACCTTATCCAGATCCTTCAGGTTTCGGGGCTGTCGCTGGGCAATACAGACTTTCAGCTCCCTCCAAAGATTTTCTATTGGGTTCAGGTCTGGAGACTGGCTAGGCCACTCCAGGACCTTGAGATGCTTCTTACGGAGCCCCCCCTTAGTTGCCCTGGCTGTGTGTTTCGGGTCGTTGTCATGCTGGAAGACCCAGCCACGACCCATCTTCAATGCTCTTACTGAGGGAAGGAGGTTGTTGGCCAAGATCTTGCGATACATGGCCCCATCCATCCTCCCCTCAATACGGTGCAGTCGTCCTGTCCCCTTTGCAGAAAAGCATCCCCAAAGAATGATGTTTCCACCTCCATGCTTCACGGTTGGGATGGTGTTCTTGGGGTTGTACTCATCCTTCTTCTTCCTCCAAACATGGCGAGTGGAGATTAGACCAAAAAGATCTATTTTTGTCTCATCAGACCACATGACCTTCTCCCATTCCTCATCTGGATCATCCAGATGGTCATTGGCAAACTTCAGACGGGCCTGGACATGCGCTGGCTTGAGCAGGGCGACCAAATTTGCATTTGAATGAGGGAAATAAGTATTTGACCCCTCTGCAAAACATGACTTAGTACTTGGTGGCAAAACCCTTGTTGGCAATCACAGAGGTCAGATATTTCTTGTAGTTGGCCAACATGTTTGCACACATCTCAGGAGGGATTTTGTCCCACTCCTCTTTGCAGATCTTCTCCAAGTCATTAAGGTTTCGAGGCTGACGTTTGGCAACTCTAACCTTCAGCTCCCTCCACATATTTTCTATGGGATTAAGGTCTGGAGACTGGCTAGGCCACTCCAGGACCTTAATGTGCTTCTTCTTGAGCCACGCCTTTGTTGCCTTGGCCGTGTGTTTTGGGTCATTGTCATGCTGGAATACCCATCCACGACCCATTTTCAATGCCCTGGCTGAGGGAAGGAGGTTCTCACCCAAGATTTGATGGTACATGGCCCTGTCCATCGTCCCTTTTGATGCGGTGAAGTTGTCCTGTCCCCTTAGCAGAAAACCCCCCCCAAAGCATAATGTTTCCACTTCCATGTTTGACGGTGGGGATGGTGTTCTTGGGGTCATAGGCAGCATTCCTCCTCCTCCAAACACGGCGAGTTGAGTTGATGCCAAAGAGCTCGATTTTGGTCTCATCTGACCACAACACTTTCACCCAGTTCTCCTCTGAATCATACAGATGTTCATTGGCAAACTTCAGACAGGCCTGTATATGTGTTTTCTTGAGCAGGGGGACCTTGCGGGTGCTGCAGGATTTCAGTCCTTCACGGCGTAGTGTGTTACCAATTGTTTTCTTGGTGACTATGGTCCCAGCTGCCTTGAGATCATTGACAAGATCCTCCCGTGTAGTTCTGGGCTGATTCCTCACCGTTCTCATGATCATTGCAACTCCACGATGTGAGATATTGCATGGAGCCCCAGGCCGAGGAAGATTGACAATTATTTTGTGTTTCTTCCATTTGCGAATAATCGCACCAACTGTTGTCACCTTCTCACCAAGCTGCTTGGCGATGGTCTTGTAGCCCATTCCAGCCTTGTGTAGGTCTACAATCTGACATCCTTGGAAAGCTCTTTGGTCTTGGCCATGGTGGAGAGTTTGGAATCTGATTGATTGATTGCTTCTGTGGACAGGTGTCTTTTATACAGGTAACAAGCTGAGATTAGGAGCACTCCCTTTAAGAGTGTGCTCCTAATCTCAGCTTGTTTTCTGCATAAAAGACACCTGGGAGCCAGAAATCTTTCTGATTGAGAGGGGGTCAAATACTTATTTCCCTCATTAAAATGTAAAGCAATTTATAACAATTATGCGTTTTTCTGGATTTTTTTGTTGTTATTCTGTCTCTCACTGTTCAAATAAACCTACCATTAAAATTATAGACTGATCATTTCTTTGTCAGTGGGCAAATGTACAAAATCAGCAGGGGATCAAATACTTTTTTCCCTCACTGTATATATATATATATATATATATATATATATATATATATACACACACACATATATATATATATATATATATATATATATATATATATATATATATATATATATATATATATATATATATACATACAGTGGGGGAAAAAAAGTATTTAGTCAGCCACCAATTGTGCAAGTTCTCCCACTTAAAAAGATGAGAGAGGCCTGTAATTTTCATCATAGGTACACGTCAACTATGACAGACAAAATGAGAAAAAAAAATCCAGAAAATCACATTGTAGGATTTTTAATGAATTTATTTGCAAATTATGGTGGAAAATAAGTAGTTGGTCAATAACAAAAGTTTCTCAATACTTTGTTATATACCCTTTGTTGGCAATGACACAGGTCAAACGTTTTCTGCAAGTCTTCACAAAGTTTTCACACACTGTTGCTGGTATTTTGGCCCATTCCTCCATGCAGATCTCCTCTAGAGCAGTGATGTTTTGGGGCTGTCGCTGGGCAACACGGACTTTCAACTCCCTCCAAATATTTTCTATGGGGTTGAGATCTGGAGACTGGCTAGGCCACTCCAGGACCTTGAAATGCTTCTTACGAAGCCACTCCTTCGTTGCCCGGGCGATGTGTTTGGGATCATTGTCATGCTGAAAGACCCAGCCACGTTTCATCTTCAATGCCCTTGCTGATGGAAGGAGGTTTTCACTCAAAATCTCACGATACATGGCCCCATTCATTCTTTCCTTTACACGGATCAGTCGTCCTGGTCCCTTTGCAGAAAAACAGCCCCAAAGCATGATGTTTCCACCCCCATGCTTCACAGTAGGTATAGTGTTCTTTGGATGCAACTCAGCATTCTTTGTCCTCCAAACACGACGAGTTGAGTTTTTACCAAAAAGTTATATTTTGGTTTCATCTGACCATATGACATTCTCCCAATCCTCATCTTGATCATCCAAATGCACTCTAGCAAACTTCAGACGGGCCTGGACATGTACTGGCTTAAGCAGGGGGACACGTCTGGCACTGCAGGATTTGAGTCCCTGGCGGCGTAGTGTGTTACTGATGGTAGGCTTTGTTACTTTGGTCCCAGCTCTCTGCAGGTCATTCACTAGGTCCCCCCGTGTGGTTCTGGGATTTTTGCTCACCGTTCTTGTGATCATTTTGACCCCACGGGGTGAGATCTTGCGTGGAGCCCCAGATCGAGGGAGATTATCAGTGGTCTTGTATGTCTTCCATTTCCTAATAATTGCTCCCACAGTTGATTTCTTCAAACTAAGCTGCTTACCTATTGCAGATGCAGTCTTCCCATTCTGGTGCAGGTCTACAATTTTGTTTCTGGTGTCCTTTGACAGCTCTTTGGTCTTGGCCATAGTGGAGTTTGGAGTGTGACTGTTTGAGGTTGTGGACAGGTGTCTTTTATACTGATAACAAGTTCAAACAGGTGCCATTAATACAGGTAACGAGTGGAGGACAGAGGAGCCTCTTAAAGAAGAAGTTGCAGGTCTGTAAGAGCCAGAAATCTTGCTTATTTGTAGGTGACCAAATACTAATTTTACACCATAATTTGCAAATAAATTCATAAAAAATCCTACAATGTGATCTTCTGGGAAAAAAAATCTCATTTTGTCTGTCATAGTTGACGTGTACCTATGATGAAAATTACAGGCCTCTCTAATATTTTTAAGTGGGAGAACTTGCACAATTGGTGGCTGACTAAATACTTTTTTCCCCCACTGTAGCTGTACCATGATATTTGCATTGCTACTAAGTATCCCTTCAATTGGTCTCCACTAATTCCCCCGCTAAAGCCCCTCCCCATCCCAAATTGAGCCGTCATCCCAGTGATCGGCATCCCACCCACATCCCTCCGGATCCCTAGGGCCCCGAGAGGCCAGGACCCATCCATCGAAAACAGCACACAGTGCCACGCACAAAACAGAAGCAGATTAACCGCCAAAAGCATTTCCAATGCTGTCACCTCTATATATAACTATTTAAAAATATACAGTGGGGAGAACAAGTATTTGATACACTGCCGATTTTGCAGGTTTTCCTACTTACAAAGCATGTAGAGATCTGTAATTTTTATCATAGGTACACTTCAACTGTGAGAGATGGAATCTAAAACAAAAATCCAGAAAATCACATTGTATGATTTTTAAGTAATTAATTTTCATTTTATTGCATGACATAAGTATTTGATACAACAGAAAAGCAGAACTTAATATTTGGTACAGAAACCTTTGTTTGCAATTACAGAGATCATACGTTTCCTGTAGGTCTTGACCAGGTTTGCACACACTGCAGCAGAGATTTTGGCCCACTCCTCCATACAGACCTTCTCCAGATCCTTCAGGTTTCGGGCTGTCACTGGGTAATACGGACTTTCAGCTCCCTCCAAAGATTTTCTATTGGGTTCAGGTCTGGAGACTGGCTAGGCCACTCCAGGACCTTGAGATGCTTCTTACAGAGCCACTCCTTAGTTGCCCTGGCTGTGTGTTTCGGGTCGTTGTCATGCTGGAAGACCCAGCCACGACCCATCTTCAATGCTCTTACTGAGGGAAGGAGGTTGTTGGCCAAGATCTCGCGATACATGGCCCCATCCATCCTCCCCTCAATACGGTGCAGTTGTCCTGTCCCCTTTGCAGAAAAGCATCCCCAAAGAATGATGTTTCCACCTCCATGCTTCACGGTTGGGATGGTGTTCTTGGGGTTGTACTCATCCTTCTTCTTCCTCCAAACACGGCGAGTGGAGTTTAGACCAAAAAGCTCTATTTTTGTCTCATCAGACCACATGACCTTCTCCCATTCCTCCTCTGGATCATCCAGATGGTCATTGGCAAACTTCAGATGGGCCTGGACATGTGCTGGCTTGAGCAGGGGGACCTTGTGTGCGCTGCAGGATTTTAATCCATGACGACGTAGTGTGTTACTAATGGTTTTCTTTGAGACTGTGGTCCCAGCTCTCTTCAGGTCATTGACCAGGTCCTGCCGTGTAGTTCTGGGCTGATCCCTCACCTTCCTCATGATCATTGATGCCCCACGAGGTGAGATCTTGCATGGAGCCCCAGACCGAGGGTGATTGACCGTCATCTTGAACTTCTTCCATTTTCTAATAATTGCGCCAACAGTTGTTGCCTTCTCACCAAGCTGCTTGCCTATTGTCCTGTAGCCCATCTCAGCCTTGTGCAGGTCTACAATTTTATCCCTGATGTCCTTACACAGCTCTCTGGTCTTGGCCATTGTGGAGAGGTTGGAGTCTGTTTGATTGAGTGTGTGGACAGGTGTCTTTTATACAGGTAACGAGTTCAAACAGGTGCAGTTAATACAGATAATGAGTGGAGAACAGGAGGGCTTCTTGAAGAAAAACTAACAGATCTGTGAGAGCCGGAATTCTTACTGGTTGGTAGGTGATCAAATACTTATGTCATGCAATAAAATGCAAATTAATTACTTAAAAATCATACAATGTGATTTTCTGGATTTTTGTTTTAGATTCCATCTCTCACAGTTGAAGTGTACCTATGATAAAAATTACAGACCTCTACATGCTTTGTAAGTAGGAAAACCTGCAAAATCGGCAGTGTATCAAATACTTGTTCTCCCCACTGTATATCTATTCAAATATCTTGCATATCTTATTTTCCGTCATTATCAATTGATATGCGTAATAATATCAGCAGTTCATACGTAGGATTTTAAAATATAACCCGGATTGCCATTGTATTACATTTAATTCATTGACAAGCAATTATTATCCTAGCAAATAATTACCGTGGCCCCCCCCCCCCAACATCCCCACCCCCCCACAACAGATACCGGACAAACACATACGCACATACTCACATACTCCAACACACTCATCCCCCCTCCTCCACAATCCACCATAAAATCAGATACTCAACTGTTGTTATATCCCAGAGCCCAACTCAAGAAAGGACCTGATTTACGAGTGCACATACAGTTACAGCTGATTGAGAAAGCATGCAAGATTGAGCAGAAATTGACAACAATGTCAGATTTGATTAATCTACTTAATCTATGTCAAGTCCTAGGTGATGGAGATCAGATCCACCCTCTTCACCTGAGACACAAACACTCTGGTACCCTGTTGTAACCATTTTTCCCAAACATCTCTGTGCAGTCAGACCTTTGATTATTTTGTGCCACCTGGGCCACAATGATAAATCCCCTCTCTGATTGTCCGAGTGTGACCCCCTCCCCATGGGTTACTGCAGCCAGTGTTGCCAGCACTGCCACTACCTGGGTGGGGGTACCCCACCGGAATCCCCACCGGCTAGGTAAAAGGTCATCAAGGTTCTCATTAGCAGCTTTGAGAATTTCCTTGTATATAATGCTCTCCCACCAGGGGGCTCTGGCTTTGTAGGACCAACCCTGCCAGGCAGGCTCAGAATCTTGAGGGGGCGGTGCTGCTCAAGTAGGTCTCTGACCGCATTTATTTCTCTGTTTAGGCTGCATACTCACAGCAGGTCCATAAAAGAGATGGGAACTTCTCTTTGGTGTATGGGTCACTCAGGTGGGTGTCCAGGATATAGGGTTGGGGATCTTTCCATCATGATAGGACAATAAAAAATTAAATTAGATGTATACTATATTTAAAAATGTATATCCCTCATCTACACAAAATTGAAAGCTCTCTCTCACTACCCCTGCTCATAGACACCCGTCGGCTCTAGGATATGCAACCATTTCCCCTCTCACTCAATTAACATCGCACCTTTCCAAACACAAAAATGCACACCACATGGTTGACTGCGGAAGAAATGGGCCGAGCGTGCAAATGCACCCACTTCCCACACCTGCCGCAAGGGGGAAAGGACGCCAGGGAGAACACAGGACCAACCCCAACAACCGTCCGCCAAAACAACAATTGCCCGCCAAAAAAGCCATGTTTTAATTAGTTGTATTTGAAGATGTATTATTCTGCTTGTTATCTTTTCTTGTTATATCGTTTAATCCTTTTTTAAATACTATACTTACTATAAATGTTATTTAATATTCCAATCCCTATCATTGCTAGTATTGGGTGTTCCATTATTCAACTCCTCTATTGCAACTTTTAGAATAGCCATGGAGTAGTCTTTGTGTCTCTGAACATTTGGTTGTCAATATATAGTTTATCGACCACAAGTGCCACACGTTTCCCTTTTAATCTATTTTCCTTGAAGATTGGATACAGAACTTTGCGCCTTTCTGCAATCTCCCTCGGGAACTGATCATTCATGCCTATTTTCGTGCCAGCAAGTCTTTTTCCTAGGCTTTTAACCATAGCTTTATCCATAAAAAATGCACATTTGGTAACGATTGGGCGATCATATTTCTGTCCTCTTTGTCCGAAACGGTGTACATGTTCGAGTTGGATTTTATCGACAGCCTCAAGTGGTATTTGAAGCGCTGTATGCAGGAAATCCTTCATAATATTCTCAGTTATTTCTCCCTCTTTTTCCTGAATACCCGTAAGTACTAGAATTTCTCTCATCGATCTAGTTTGGATGTCTAGTAAGGCTTTTCTCAGAAGGTTGTTCTCCTTTTTAAGTTCCCTAACGTCCGTTTCCATCTTAGTTACTGTCACTTTTAATTTTTTGGTTTCTGTTTCCATTATTGATACTTTTTCGTCACTCATTTCAAGACTCGCTTTCAACTCTTTTACATCCTTACTGACCAATTCTAGTAAGCCCAATTTGTAATTTATCGACTTCAACAGGTCGCTTTCCACACTTACCAGACCCAGTGATGAAAAGCATATATCATCTGTATCAGTTGACGAGTCGCGTTTTCTCTTCGGGATTGGTTCTCCTCGTTTATCTTCCGCCATGTTTGGGTGTTGCGTGTTGTTGTAATATTTGTCGATATATTTCTCTAGCCTTATGATTTGTTTTGTGTTTTTATCCAGATTTAATTTTATTTACTGCGAATATATGAAATGCTAATATTTAGTCTAACTTACTGATTTCGAATATTATGTTTTTATCTTGAGGTGGTTTGTACCGCTTTCTATTCAATACGCCATCTTGTCTACGTGCCTGATCATTTCTTTGTCAGTGGGCAAACGTACTTCAGCAGGGGATCAAATACTCTTTTCCCTCACTGTACTGTATATAAAGCAGGCATCGAGGCATTCAGTTACTGTTCGATTGAACGTTAGAATGGGCAAAACGAGTGACCTAAGCGACTTTGAGCGTGGTATGATCGTCAGTTCCAAGTGCGCCAGTTCCAGTATCTCAGAAACGGCCGGCCTCCTGGGCTTTTCACGCACGACGGTGTCTAGGGTTTACAGAGAATGGTGCGACAAACAAAAAACATCCAGTCAGCGGCAG
The DNA here is from genome assembly GCF_020615455.1 of Coregonus clupeaformis. Lineage (NCBI taxonomy): Eukaryota > Metazoa > Chordata > Actinopteri > Salmoniformes > Salmonidae > Coregonus > Coregonus clupeaformis. Next base: position 18,531,785 of record NC_059222.1, on the reverse strand, counting down.
TCCTGTGGGCAAAAACGGCTCGTTGATGAGAGGTCCAAGGAGCATGGCAAGAATTGTGGAAGCTAACAGGCGGGCCACAAACTGGCAAATAACAGCGCAGTACAACAGTGGTGTGCAGAACGGCATCTCGGAAAGCAACAACGTGTCGGTCGTTGTCACGGATGGGCTATTGCAGTAGACGACCACACCAGGTTCCACTCCTGTGAGCTAAAAACAAGAAGAAGCAGCTCCAGTGGGCACGCAATCACCAACACTGGACAATTGAGGAGTGGAAAAACATCGCCTGGTCCAACGAATCCCGGTTCCTGTTGTGTCATGCTGATGGCTGAGTCAGGATTTGGCGTAAGCAGCATGAGTCCATGGCCCCATCCTCCTGGTGTCAACAGTACAAGCTGGTGGTGGTGGCGTAAGGGTGTGGGTAATGTTTTCCTGGCACACGTTAGGTCCCTTGATAACAATCAAGCAAGGTTCCCATGTTCCGAAGAATTCAGGCTGTTCTGGAGGCAAAGGGGGGTCCGAGCCGGTTCTAGATGGGTGTACCTAACAAACTGAGTGTATTCTGTAGTGTGTATATATAGTCTTATGACTGTACATAGAGTCAGTGCAAGATAGGGCCAGTGCAGATAGTCCAGTTAACCATTTATTTAACTATTTAGCAGTCTTATGGCTATTTAGCAGTCTTATGGCTTGGGGTACAATCTGCCTGTTGGTCTGAGAGCCAATGTTATGGTACCATTTGCCGGACAGTAGCAGAGTGAATAGTCTATTGCTTGGTTGGCTGGAGTCTTTGGCAATTGTGTACGTGTGTGTGTGTGTGTGTGTGTGCGCATGTGTATGTGTGCATATGTGTTTGTCTCAGTCACCAGATCTTAACCCAACCCTCTTTTTGACTGATGACTGACATAAGGGCATGTACGTCATAGGTCTATCTGGCTTATATAATTATGATGGTCATAATGCTTCTTGACAGTGTCATAAAATTAATTTTCTTTGTCCAAGTAAAGTGACACAGGATGGTCATAATGCTTCATGACAGTGTCATAAAGTGTATTTTCTGCAAGTTATTTAAAATGTGATGAAAAAAAACATAAATACGTAAATACTTCATTACAACAACGGAGTTAAGAAACAAACTTTCAAATGAAATGAAACTTTTTGGCAGGGAAAAAACACATTTGAATAAATGTGGGTTTTGACACTTTTATGTAGGTATCATAACCACATATAAAATAAGGCAACATCTTTACATTTACATTTACGTCATTTAGCAGACGCTCTTATCCAGAGCGACTTACAAATTGGTGCATTCACCTTATAGCCAGTGGGATAACCACTTAACAATATATATATATATATATTTTGGGGGTGGGGTAAGGGGGGGTAGAAGGATTACTTTATACTATTCCAGGTATTCCTTAAAGAGGTGGGGTTTCAAGTGTCTCCGGAAGGTGGTGAGTGACTCCGCTGTCCTGGCGTCGTAACATATGTCACAACAGGTTATGACAAGTTATGTCAGCTGTTATAACATGTTATGACATGTTTTGACTGTGTCATAACGTGTTATAACGCTGAGTGTCAAGTAAAGTGTTACCGAAAAAGCTATATACTGCTGACAGAAAACCAGAATCTGGGCTTTCCCTACGTCCCACCACTGACTGAGTGACTCAAACTTCCCTTTCCGCTGTCCCCACCTCTCCCAAAAGCTTTGGAAGCTTGAGCAAAAAGTGGCATTTTGTAAGAGCTTTACATTGAATTTCCAATTGGACGCCTGCCGGGGCCATGGTGAAACAGAGAACTGAGCCATGGCAATATGGTGGTCCGAAAACCCAACTGGGAGAATGGAGGCCCTCCCTGTTGCTCTGAGAGAGAGAGAGAGAGAGAGAGAGAGCGAGAGAGAGAGAGAGAGAGAGAGAGAGAGAGAGAGAGAGAGAGAGAGAGAGAGAGAGAGAGAGAGAGAGAGAGAGAGAGAGAGAGAGAGAGAGAGAGAGAGAGAGAGAGAGAGAGAAATATTGATTGATTACAGGGCATATGGGATTGATTATGAGCTTGGTCAAAGTTGCTAGCTCAATCCCTGCTCAGGGTAAAACAGAATACACTCTGTTACATCTGCATCAGTTGACCCACCCCTTGTTTCTAGGAAAACATACACAAAATCAATCATGTGACAGTGACTAAATATTTAGGAAGAGGTCATCATTTCATAGATTATGTGAAGGAAGAAACCACATGGAAAAAGTGGTAAGCAAGTTAAGTCAAATGAATTCATGGTGTTATAGGTTTCATGATGCTTGTATCTAAGCCAAAGTAGATCGTTTTAAGATTGTTTAATACATCAGTTGGGGTCTCTATAAGCTACAATATGAGGTCCTAAACCTAGCATGAAAGTGGATCCTTGTACCTGCGTGGGCTAATATAGTCCAAATGTTTGCCTTGGGGTGAGTTGAGCCAATGGCCATGGTGTAAGTTGAACCAATGGCCACCATACCACATACAAATGATGATTACATTTTGTCAATTTTATGCATAATATGCATAGTATTTTTGCAATGTGTCATGCATATGAACTCAAGTGCATTTCATTGTTACAGTGCAGACATCATCATGCCCTGTGTACACAAACGTAAAACAAGCAGGGGTCTAGCCCCCCTTGAGGTTATTGAGAGAGCAGCCAAGGAACTGAGAGGAGGGAAGAAGTCCATTCAGGGATGAACACATTTACTGAATGACACTGAAGAGGTACATTGACACAAAGGAAACTAACACGAAAGAGAGGACACAATAGAGTAGCAGAGGCACACAAGGTCGTATCTGATGAGATGGTGCCTGAGCTTGCTAAACATATCAAGAATCTGCCGGACCAGTTTCATGGGCTTAGTAGCTTCAAATACAGAGAACTTGCCTACTGGTCAAAAAATGGAAGGGTAAGTGATATTGAATAGAGAGATCTATATCTAAATGCAGGAATACATTTAAAATAAATAATATACCACTCCCCCATTTCATGAATTAAACTTTAACCTACCAACAGTGTTGGGGAATAGTGAACTACATGTCGTTCAACTAGTAATTTAACTACATTTTGCAGTAGCTTGGTGGAAGTGGAACTAAATTCAAATCTAGGCAGTGTTTTCAGTAGTGAATTACATTTTGCCATGTAGTGATGTAGCTAACTATTGGAACTACACACTAGCTAAATTTTTTGCAAATAATAAATAAAATATGGGTGAAGTAGGCAATCATTTTCTTAATTTTTCAGCATCAGATATACCTAATTCTCACTCGAAACATTGTTTTTGTGAATAATAGGCTAAAAATATACAGTATCTCACAAAAGTGAGTACACCCCTCACATTTTTGTAAATATTTGTGTATATCTTTTCATGTGACAACACTGAAGAAATGACACTTTGCTACAATGTAAAGTAGTGAGTGTACAGCTTGTATAACAGTGTAAATTTGCTGTCCCCTCAAAATAACTCAACACACAGCCATTAATGTATAAACCGCTGGCAACAAAAGTGAGTACACCCCTAAGTGAAAATGTCCAAATTGGGACAATTAGCCATTTTCCCTCCCCGGTGTCATGTGACTCGTTAGTGTTACAAGGTCTCAGGTGTGATAAATTTGGTGTCATCGCTCTCACACTCCCTCATACTGGTCACTGGAAGTTCAACATGGCACCTCATGGCAAAGAACTCTCTGAAGATCTGAAAAAAAGAATTGTTGCTCTACATAAAGATGGCCTGGGCTATAAGAAGATTGCCAAGACCCTGAAACTGAGCTGCAGCACGGTGGCCAAGACCATACAGCGGTTTAACAGGACAGATTCCACTCAGAACAGGCCTCGCCATGGTCGACCAAAGAAGTTGAGTGCACGTGCTGACCTCTTTAAGGAATACCTGGAATAGTATAAAGTAATCCTTATACCCCCCCCCCCCCATAAACAAATACATTTAAAAAAAGAAGAAAAAAAAGTGGTTGTCCCACTTGCTATCATAAGTTCAATGCACCAATTTGTAAGTCGCTCTGGATAAGAGCGTCTGCTAAATGATGTAAATGTAAATGTAAATGTCATATCCAGAGGTTGTCTTTGGGAAATAGACGTATGAGTGCTGCCAGCATTGCTGCAGAGGTTGAAGGGGTGGGGGGTCAGCCTGTCAGTGCTCAGACCATACGCCGCACACTGCATAAAATTGGTCTGCATGGCTGTCGTCCCAGAAGGAAGCCTATTCTAAAGATGATGCATAAGAAAGCCCGCAAACAGTTTGCTGAAGACAAGCAGACTAAGAACATTTATTATTGGAACCATGTCCTGTGGTCTGATGAGACCAAGATAAACTTATTTGGTTCAGATGGTGTCAAGCGTGTGTGGCGCCAACCAGGTGAGGAGTACAAAGACAAGTGTGTCTTGCCTACAGTCAAGCATGGTGGTGGGAGTGTCATGGTCTGGGGCTGCACTGAGCTACAGTTCATTGAGGGAACCATGAATGCCAACATGTACTGTGACATACTGAAGCAGAGCATGATCCCCTCCCTTCGGAGACTGGGCCGCAGGGCAGTATTCCAACATGATAACGACCCCGAACACACCTCCAAGCCGACCACTGCCTTGCTAAAGAAGCTGAGGGTAAAGGTGATGGACTGACCAAGCATGTCTCCAGACCTAAACCCTATTGAGCAAATGTGGGGCATCCTCAAACGGAAGGTGGAGGAGTGCAAGGTCTCTAACATCCACCAGCTCCGTGATGTCGTCATGGAAGAGTGGAAGAGGACTCCAGTGGCAACCTGTGAAGCTCTGGTGAACTCCATGCCCAAGAGGGTTAAGGCAGTGCTGGAAAATGATGGTGGCCACACAAAATATTGACACTTTGGGCCCAATTTGGACATTTTCACTTAGGGGTGTACTCACTTTTGTTGCCAGCGGTTTAGACATTAATGTGTTGTGTTATTTTGAGGGGAAAGCAAATTTACACAGTTATACAAGCTGTACACTCACTACTTTACATTGTAGCAAAGTGTCATTTCTTCAGTGTTGTCACATGAAAAGATATACTCAAATATTTACAAAAATGTGAGGGGTGTACTCACTTTTGTGAAATACTGTACATCCTGTTAACAAATACTGTAACTGTTCTTGCAATTTATAGTCTACGACATTTCAGATTTACATATGATCATTTTTCACCAAGTAGTTTGTCTGTAGTGAACTGCTTTTTCAAAATAACTTTAGTTAAGTAAACTATATTTTTAGTGGGGGTAGCTTTAGTGTAACTTAACTTATTTCAGTGTGAAGTAATTGGTAGCTTGGTAAACTATATTTTCAAAGCAGCTTCCCCAACACTGCTTACAAGCACCATCACCCACTGTCACAGGACACCATCACCCACTTACCACAAGGCTGCTCAACGGACCCTGTCACTATATACAACTTACCCCATAAGTTGTGCCAAGAGACAAGCTATGTTTTCAAAACTGTTATGTTTACATTAATTGGGATTATTTCCAGTGATACACAACTTCCTGAAATATATGTAGATATCTTTTTTAGAAAGAATACTATATTTCCCTTGACGTAGTAATGCTGAATGTAAAATATGGCTCAACTTACCCCTCTCTCCGTCACAGTCTGTACGTGTTTGCATCTACCTGTCCCTGATACTGAGTAAGCATTATAAGCAAGTTACAAGTGGATTGCAGTCTCACCACATGAACAGACCTCTCCAGCCTCCATCACCCTCCAAGAACTGAACCCACAACCTTGGCGTTGCTTATGCCACGCTCTTAACAACTGAGCCACACAGGACCACAGAATTGGACAAGCACAAAAAATGGTCTCCCTGCTCTTCACGTGAGCACATCTCAATCTTCCAAACACACACATACACACACACACACAAACCACCTCGTGTAACACCCCTGGTGTCCCCTGATTATCAAACAGCAGGATACTGACATGTCAACAGCCATCCGGCGAGAGGTGCCAGAAAGCTCCTTAAAAAGCAACCTTAAGTGGCATGAGAGAGCAGACATGGGTTCAATTTCTACTTGAAATAATTTAAAATATATCAACAAGAAAAAATTATCAAATCACATTTTATTGCTTGCATTCACACAAAATGCTTACGTTTCTAGCTCCAACAGTGCAGTAATACCTAACAATACAAAACAATACACACAAATCCAAAAAAAAGAAAGTGTGCAAAGCTGTCATCAACTAAATACCTCAACTAAATATTGTAATAAATAATGTGGAAATTGAGCAAGTTGAGGTGACTAAACTGCTTGGAGTAACCCTGGATTGTAAACTGTCATGGTCAAAACATATTGATGCAACAGTAGCTAAGATGGGGAGAAGTCCATAATAAAGCGCTGCTCTACCTTCTTAACAGCACTATCAACAAGGCAGGTCCTACAGGTCCTAGTTTTGTCGCACCTGGACTACTGTTCAGTCGTGTGGTCAGGTGCCACAAAGAGGGACTTAGGAAAATTTGCAATTGGCTCAGAACAGGGCAACACGGCTGGCCCTTGGATGTCAATTTCTCCTGGCTCAAAGTAGAGGAGAGATTGACTTCATCACTATTTGTATTTGTGAGAGGTATCGACTAGCACACAGCTCAGACACCATGCATACCCCACAAGACATGCCACCAGAGGTCTCTTCACAGTCCCCAAGTCCAGAACAGACTATGGGAGGCGCACAGAACTACATAGAGCCGTGACTACATGGAACTCTATTCCACATCAGGTAACTGATGCAAGCAGTAAATTCTGATTTTAAAAAACAGATACAAATACACCTTATGGAACAGTGGGGACTGTGAAGCAACACAAACATAGGCACAGACACATCCACACACACACATGATAACATACGCACTATACACACACGTACACATGGATTTTGTGTTGTAGATATGTGGTAGTGGAGTATGGGCTATAGGGCACACACTTACAGTGAGGGAAAAAAATATTTGATCCCCTGCTGATTTTGTACGTTTGCCCACTGACAAAGAAATGATCAGTCTATAATTTTAATGGTAGGTTTATTTGAACAGTGAGAGACAGAATAACAACAAAAAAATCCAGAAAAACGCATGTCAAAAATGTTATAAATTGATTTGCATTTTAATGAGGGAAATAAGTATTTGACCCCCTCTCAATCAGAAAGATTTCTGGCTCCCAGGTGTCTTTTATACAGCTAACGAGCTGAGATTAGGAGCACACTCTTAAAGGGAGTGCTCCTAATCTTAGCTTGTTACCTGTATAAAAGACAACTGTCCACAGAAGCAATCAATCAATCAGATTCCAAACTCCACCATGGCCAAGACCAAAGAGCTCTCCAAGGATGCCAGGGACAAGATTGTAGCTCTACACAAGGCTGGAATGGGCTACAAGACCATCGCCAAGCAGCTTGGTGAGAAGGTGACAACAGTTGGTGCGATTATTTGCAAATGGAAGAAACACAAAATAACTGTCAATCTCCCTCGGCCTGGGGCTCCATGCAAGATCTCACCTCGTGGAGTTGCAATGATCATGAGAACGGTGAGGAATCAGCCCAGAACTACACGGGAGGATCTTGTCAATGATCTCAAGGCAGCTGGGACCATAGTCACCAAGAAAACAATTGGTAACACACTACGCCGTGAAGGACTGAAATCCTGCAGCGCCCGCAAGGTCCCCCTGCTCAAGAAAGCACATATACAGGCCCTTCTGAAGTTTGCCAATGAACATCTGAATGATTCAGAGGAGAACTGGGTTAAAGTGTTGTGGTCAGATGAGACCAAAATGTAGCTCTTTGGCATCAACTCAACTCGCCGTGTTTGGAGGAGGAGGAATGCTGCCTATGACCCTGAGAACACCATCCCCACCGTCAAACATGGAGGTGGAAATATTATGCTTTGGGGGTGTTTTTCTGCTAAGGGGACAGGACAACTTCACCGCATCAAAGGGACGATGGCCGGGGCCATGTACCGTCAAATCTTGGGTGAGAACCTCCTTCCCTCAGCCAGGGCATTGAAAATGGGTCGTGGATGGGTATTCCAGCATGACAATGACCCAAAACACACGGCCAAGGCAACAAAGGAGTGGTTCAAGAAGAAGCACATTAAGGTCCTGGAGTGGGAGCTGAAGGTTCGAGTTGCCAAACGTCAGCCTCGAAACCTTAATGACTTGGAGAAGATCTGCAAAGAGGAGTGGGACAAAATCCCTCCTGAAATGTGTGCAAACCTGGTGGCCAACTACAAGAAATGTCTGACCTCTGTGATTGCCAACAAGGGTTTCGCCACCAAGTACTAAGTCATTTTTTGCAGAGGGGTCAAATACTTATTTCCCTCATTAAAATGCAAATCAATTTATAAAAATGTTGACATGCGTTTTTCTGGATTTTTTTGTTGTTATTCTGTATCTCACTGTTCAAATAAACCTACCATTAAAATTATAGACTGATCACGTCTTTGTCAGTGGGCAAATGTACAAAATCAGCAGGGGATCAAATACTTATTTCCCTCACTGTAGTAAAAATTAAGAAAAACCCTTGAATGAGTAGGTGTGTCCAAACTTTTGACTGGTACTGTATATCTGGCCCTGTGCATCTGTTTGTGACCCAACCGGATAGGTCAGCATAACACAACATTTACCAAAATTGCCCAGCATTTTCTGTGTAAAATGTAGCTTTCTAATGTGGAGAGAGTAGAGTGGTTATGTTGTGACCCTGTCAGGGCTGGGCTCTAACTGAACCTTGTTGAATGCTGAGTTACTGAGTGGCGCACACCAGGAAGATGCAGTACCTTGTATTAGCGCAGGGCAGGTGGAAATGATAATGGTCCTCTCTTCTCCTCTGCTTCAATTTGCTTTGTCAAGTAGGCTACCTAGATTAGTCTATCTGAGGACGGTTTTATTTGATTTCTCTTGATAACGTGACAGTTGGGTGGAAAGGGGGAGCAGTTAACGAAGTGCCTAGGTAGCCTACACGATGGCATCGGCAAAGCGAACGTGGTGGGTTGTTCTCGCGCTGTCCGGTGTTCTGAATGTGAGCTCCTGCTGGACTTTCACTTGTCCGTCGATTTGTGAATGTTCAATGAAGAGCGATACATGTTACACATACACCAGAGAGAAACTCAGTTGCACGAGGGAAACACAACTGAAGTCCCAAGCCACTCCATCATTCATTCGAAACTTGTAAGTAGCCTAAAATTTCATTACGTTTTTGGGGAGGAATTGTGCATATATAAAATTATAGCGTCAATATCTATCCATTGTTTTTAAATTGCCTGACACTTTTGTCGAGCTGATTATTTATTATTTGATTATTTGATTATTTATTTATTTATTTATTTAACCTTTAAATTCAACCAGTCAATTAAGAAACACATTCTAATTTACAGTAGATACAATGATGGCCTTTTATCAGTACAGAACTGTGTGAAGTATGGTACCTAGCTACTGACTGTGCTTTGCACTCTATTAAAATACAGGCCACCATAGTAGCCTAATACTCAGCCTGGTCTCATAGACTAGACGTAACATAGTAAATGTAAATTCAATCAAATTGTGTGATATGTTATGTTTGGTATGGTTACATAAGACAGGTGGTTACTTAAGGCAAAAACGAATGTCTAACGCGAATGTCTAGCAACCCAAAGGTTGCGAGTTCAAATCTCATTACGGACAACTTTAGTATTTTAGCTAATTAGCAACTTTTGAACTACTTACTACTTTCTTAGCTACTCTGCAGCTACTTAGCATGTTAGCTAAGACTCCCCATAACCCTAACCCTTTTAGCTAACCCTTCCCCTAACTCTAACCCTAACTCTAACCTTAAACTTTAAACGTAACTCCTAAACTTAACCCTAACCCCTACTCTAGCTAACATTAGCCAGCTAGCTAATGTTAGCCACCTAGCTAGAATTCATAACATATCATATGTTTTGCAGATTCGTAACATATTGTACGCTTTGCAAATTCGTAACATATAATACGAATTGTAAATCGAAACATATCATACAAAATGGGTGATGGACATACACAAATGAATACACACCATATGAAACATAACATATCATACTAAATGGATGTCAGGGATTTACTTACAGAATAACAAGAAATGCTCTGTGATCAGGTTGGCAGCAGCCAGCAATACCTTACATGTTTCATATGTTACATGTTTTTTAACAAGTTTTTTCCTTGTGCATATTTTTTAGAAGACTAACTCATCTGCCGTTGACTGAAGTTCCAAGCAATGCCTTCAGAGGACTGATCAACGTGTCCAGAATGTGAGTTTCAATCAATCAATTAAATGTATTTATTAAGCCCCCTTCACCTGTGACATATAGCATTGTCAGTATTCCTTTAGCTCTATTAAACATTTTCTGTTTAACTCTGGGTTTGCCTTTTCAATGTTATAGATCTACAAAGCTTCATGAGGCTGTTTAAAACTTGACTTGTGCACAGTTCTAAACATATTTGTGTTGTGGAAGACATACTGCTGGTAGCTTTTATGAAAGGTGTGATAATCTAATGTTATATTGTATGAAACATTTATCTAAATGCATGTTAAAGGGGCAGTGCAGTCAACATTTTTATAATATTTCCACGCTATGAGGTCTAAGTAACACACTGATAATGGCCTTTTTAAGAGCTTTTTTATTTATTGTTTTGGCCTGGAATTTCAGCCTGTTCAGGTGGGATGGAGTTTTTGGCCCAAAGCATGACATCACAATAGGACCTGATTATTCTGACCAATGACTTCGAGTTATTTTCATGAAATAAACACACACAGTGATTTATTAGACATACAGTGATATGTGTATGTAGCATGGGGGTTTTAAGAAGCGGAAAGGAGATGTCCACTTTGGATGGGTAGCTTTGGATGAGTTGCCTACATACACACATCCTTTAAGAGGAAGTAGTTTGGCCTACATTTATTTATGACGTATTACCTTTCACCCACTATTTAGGAGATCAAAAGCATGTAAATTCATATGAACAAATTGTTGGTTACTATTTGGGAAATAATGATAAGCATGGTTGATGAACCAACTCACTGTCCTTGTGGTTAGAGTGTCCGCTGGAAGGTTAGGAGTTTGATCGCCGGCCGAGTCATACCAAAGACTGAAAATGGGACCCGATGCTTCTCTGCTTGACACTCAGCATTTAGGAGATAGAGTGGGGGTAAGGCGCTGTGATAGACTAGCATCCTGTCCAGGGGGATTACTTGTACATCAAGCTGCCTCATGCTACAGAAACAGGAGATCCTGCTTCTATGACTATTCTTTTCTTGTATTATTTCTTATTGTTGTTGCATTGTTGAGAAGGAACCTGCAAGTAAGCATTTTGTTGCACGGTGTATACCATGTGTATCCCTTCATATGACTAATAAAACTTGAAACTGCTCCTATGAGCCGCTCCGGCTCACACAAGCTAAGGCTAGTGCAAGGCTGTTCTTAGGCCTACTTTTTGGCTGATGTTTTCCCACAGTCTATTTCTGAAGACAAAAAAAGTTTGCGCTCAAACAACTGTAGATAGTGGGAGGTGCTGTTTAAAATAATCTGATACTGCATAAATTTACAAAGATAAGGCGCCACACTATATCCATATAAAATGTGTCTGCTTTATCTATACTGAACAAAAATATAAACGCAACATGTAAAGTGTTGGTCCCATGTTTCATGATAGGTGTGGCATTTTAAGAAGCTGATTAAACAGCATGATCATTACACAGCTGTACCTTGTGCTGGGGACAATAAAAGCCCACTCTAAAATGTACAGTTTTGTCACATAACACAATTAAACAGATGTCTCAAGTTTTGAGAGAGAGTGCAATTGGCATGCTGACTGCAGGAATGTCCACCAGAGCTGTTGCCAGAGAATGTAATGTTAATTTCTCTACCATAAGCCGCCTCCAACGTTGTTTTAGAGAATATGGCAGTACGTCCAACCGGCCTCACAACTGCAGACCATGTGTAACCACGCCAGCCCAGGACCTCCACATCCGGCTTCCTTACCTCCGTAATGCGCAGGAATAAGCTACGGACAACGAACACAATTGCATTTTCTAAAAGGCCATTTGAATGCACAGAGATACCGTGACGAGATCTTGAGGCCCTGACTGGTTTTCTGATCCCCGCCCCTACCTTTTTTTAAGGTATCTGTGACCAACAAATGCATTTCTGTATTCCCAGTCATGTGAAATTCATAGATTAGGGCCTAATTCGTTTATTTCAATTGACTGGTTTCCTTATATGAACTGTAACTCAGTAAAATCTTTGAAATTGTTGCATGTTGCATTTATATTTTTGTTCAGTGTAGTTAGATAAAGTAGACTTCATCGGCCATAGGTAGGGAATAGAGCGCCACTTGGGACGCACACAATGCAGCCCAAAGTTACTATTTGTGCATATGAACACACACAGTGAACAGCATGGAGGTTTTGGTCTGAATATGAGGCATTGTGTGGATAGAAATAGCATCACACCATTTAGAAATAAAAGTTTTCATTATGAATTTCATTCATCACTTTTGTTTTTGAATCTCATAGACACATAATAAAGTCTCAGTGTGACTGATTGGGTATCAAACCCTGGTTTCTTGTGGGACACAAGACTGTTAGCACACTGAACAAAAGCTGCAAACGTGGTTTAGTAAGCCACCTTTCTTACACAAGGTTTGTGGAACCAGATGGGAAAAGTGGGTGCTGATGGTTTAGTAGGGAATTTATGGTTTAGTAGGGAGTTGATGCTGTAGTAGGAAGTTGATGACGTAGTAGGGAGTTGATGGTTTAGTAGGGAGTTAATGGTTTAGAAGGGAGTTGATGGTTTAGTAGGGAGTTGATGGTTTAGTAGGGAGTTGATGGTTTAGTAGGGAGTTGATGATGTAGAAGGGAGTTGATGGTTTAGTAGGGAACTGATGGTTTAGTAGGTCAATAATTTTACCTTGATTACTACAAGTTTAGATAGCCGGCTGCTAGACTAACTTACCAATCTGAAACAATTTGGCTGACATGGGATAATTGAGTGACTATTAGTAACTGACATAACAAGAGAAACTGTTGGTGTACAAACAAATTTCGATATTGCACCTTGTGTATTCTATAATTCTACCTCGCAAAAGTTGAGACCCTGACTGAGTTCCCGAAAAAACTATGTATTTAAAGTGCTGCCTGCTATCCAACTATAGAATTTGAATAATCATTCTATTTCCATGATTCCAACAGTTCACCAATTAATTAGGCCTAGATGTTTGGCCCATATCATGCAGCCCTACGTGGCACAGTGTGGAAATGATAACATGAGTGCAGGAAATGCAGAAATGTATGAAAATGCTGAACATTTTCTGGGGTTGAAGTTGGATTGAACAGTATGAAACAATCAGAATGTAGAAAGACCCATTGAAATCACGTACAGTGAGGGAAAAAAGTATTTGATCCCCTGCTGATTTTATACAGTGGGGAGAACAAGTATTTGATACACTGCCGATTTTGCAGGTTTTCCTACTTACAAAGCATGTAGAGGTCTGTAATTTTTATCATAGGTACACTTCAACTGTGAGAGACAGAATCTAAAACAAAAAAAACAGAAAATCACATTGTATGATTTTTAAGTAATTAATTTGCATTATATTGCATGACATAAGTATTTGATACATCAGAAAGCAGAACTTAATATTTGGTACAGAAACCTTTGTTTGCAATTACAGAGATCATACGTTTCCTGTAGGTCTTGACCAGGTTTGCACACACTGCAGCAGTGATTTTGGCACACTCTTAAAGGGACTGCTCCTAATCTCAGCTTGTTACCTGTATAAAAGACACCTGTCCACAGAAGCAATCAATCAATCAGATTCCAAACTCTCCACCATGGCCAAGACCAAAGAGCTCTCCAAGGATGTCAGGGACATGATTGTAGACCTACACAAGGCTGGAATGGGCTACAAGACCATCACCAAGCAGCTTGGTGAGAAGGTGACAACAGTTGGTGCGATTATTCGCAAATGGAAGAAACACAAAATAACTGTCAATCTCCCTCGGCCTGGGGCTCCATGCAAGATCTCACCTCGTGGAGTTGCAATGATCATGAGAACGGTGAGGAATCAGCCCAGAAATACACTGAGGATCTTGTCAATGATCTCAAGGCAGCTGGGACCATAGTCACCAAGAAAACAATTGGTAACACACTACGCCGTGAATGACTGAAATCCTGCAGCGCCCACAAGGTCCCCCTGCTCAAGAAAGCACATATACAGGCCCGTCTGAAGTTTGCCAATGAACATCTGAATGATTCAGAGGAGAACTGGGTGAAAGTTTTGTGGTCAGATGAGACCAAAATGGAGCTCTTTGGCATCAAATCAACTCGCCGTGTTTGGAAGAGGAGGAATGCTGCCTAGGACCCCAAGGACACCATCCCCACCGTCAAACATGGAGGTGGAAACATTATGCTTTGGGGGTGTTTTTCTGCTAAGGGGACAGGACAACTTTACTGCATCAAAGGGACGATGGACGGGGCCATGTACCGTCAAATCTTGGGTGAGATCCTCCTTCCCTCAGCCAGGGCATTGAAAATGGGTCGTGGATGGGTATTCCAGCATGACAATGACCCAAAACACACGGCCAAGGCAACAAAGGAGAGGCTCAAGAAGAAGCACATTAAGGTCCTGGAGTGGCCTATCCAGTCTCCAGACCTTAATCCCATAGAAAATCTGTGGAGGGAGCTGAAGGTTTGAGTTGCCAAACGTCAGCCTCGAAATCTTAATGACTTGGAGAAGATCTGCAAAGATTTTTTTTTTAAATATAATTTACAGTCAGCTTTGCTGCAAGTAGTTATTGTAAAATACACAGTAACTTACTTTGGCTGATCTCTGTCACGCTCACTGACCTGATGGTGTGGCAGGAAGGTCAGTTTCCTGTCACCCAAGGGTTTGAGGCCAGGTGAGGCTGAGTCCATAGTGTCCTCACACCAAAGAATGCTTAGTAGTTGTCAACTAATGTTAAGATATCTTATAATCAGAAAAGTTCAGTGAAAGTACAGTAAGTTACTGGCAGCTAGTTGCAAGTAAGTTACTAGCTGTTACTGGCTGTTACGTTACTTTGAATTTTACAATAACTTACTGACAGCTGATTGCCAGTTAGGTAACGCAAAATTCACAGCAACTTCCAGGCAACTAATTGCCATTAATTTACTGTGAAATACAAAGTAACCTCTTAACAGTGCAGCTCTTTATTGTCACATGCTTTTACAAAGATTTCAGAACTGAAAGTGTTAAAAGAGGTGCTCCACCTTTGACAACATAACCATCAACCACTTAAACTGGTACAACACTTGCACTGGCGGATGGCACAAATACACACAATTCTGTAACTTGTTGTTTACCGTACTTTCACTGCAACCAGTAGCCTGTACTGTACCGTAAAATTACAGGAACTTTTAACAGTGTAGCATTTCACGGCATAAAGGAAAACATGGTGGTGAGGGAAAGAACATGATGGTTCTACACAACCATCACAGGAGTAAAGAACCCTTCCTGATACACAATACAAATGATGGTTACACATCACCCTCACCCCTGACAAAGAACCCCTCAATAACCTTTTATATATATATATATATATATATATATATATATATATATATATATATATATATTATGAGTGTACATCCAGATCCCATCCAACCAATGCATTGCATGAATAGCTGTGTGATTCCCTTATCTGGGCTGACAGTTTCCCCCCAACTTGGCTTTTGAGTCAAGGACCCCTAGACGCTCACAAGCCAATTAGCAAGACTCCTATTATGGTATTCCATCAGGGGGGGTGGCTTACTGTAGCCTGGTTCCAAATCTGTTTGTGCTGACTTGCCAACTCCTATGGCCAGGGGACCAAGCTTCCCCTGATCTGATCAAGATGCAGCTGTCCACTTACTGATAACTCAATTAGTGACTGATTGAAGTCTTGAGGTATATTGCAGCCTCCTTAGTTATCATTATGTCTTTATGTGAGTTTCATGAGTTTAACGACCACATATTAAAATGGGTTTAGAATATTTACTGAAGAAATGGAATGGATGTTAGAATGAGGATTCAGGAGGGTAATGAGAATAGACCAGATGAAGCCAAGGACTGCAGATGAAGGATCCATAGGGGTTGACTCCGTAGGGTTTGGCTTGGAGTTTCAGGTAGACATCACCCTCAGACCGTGGTAGTTGGGCTGCTGTAGGGATGGCAATCCCCCAAGGAGATCCTTGAACGAATCTAAGTAATGCGAGATAGAAGGTGGAGATGGGATGATTTGGCAGCTGGTAACTCACAGTGTCTTGAAATGCAGCACAGAGAGCATGCAACGCAAAACGAAGAGGAGGAATTACTTTGGTCAGGTTTAAATAGGGTGGTATTGGTGATTAAGGAGAGTGAAAACAGGTGGAGACTGATTAGCAATTAGTAGCAGCTGGAGCATGTTTGAGGAGCTACGGTCAAGGCAACTATTTAAGTGTTGCCAACGGTAGTGGAGGCTGATTGGCAATGGTTAGGAGCTGGTGTTTGTTAACTTGGCAACTAGTTAAGTGTTACATTCAAGTCTGGTCCTCTCTCCTGAATTTTTGTTAATTCTTAACACCATAAATCAGTTAAGCATTGAGTAACCTTGAACCAAATCTTGTGTGTGTTATAGCTAGCTAATAGTCTATCATAATAGACTGATTGTTGAGGAACAGGGCAGGACTACCTGTAATGCTTTACTAAACACTCTCCAAGAGAGGTTCACCCCAAGCTTATGAGGTCACAAAGTTAAGGACAGACCAGACACCACATGTATCCACCACATCTGCAAGGTTACAACTTACTATGTAGCCCAGTCACCACTTGGAATTGCGGTCCAGAAGTGGGCCAGGTATGGCTCTCATCATGTTATGATTATTTTATTAATCCAAGCGGTAGCGCATCGATGGAGTGCAAGAGGCTTTGTTTTTATGTTTCCACATTGATGTGATGTCTCTGTCACTTCAATATCCTATGCTCAAGTGTCAGTGACACTGACACTGTTAACAAATAGCCTACATGACCCCTGTACTCGCAGAATTGTGTTAATTTTAACTAATGTCTTCAAGTTTGTGGTGACCCAGTAAATGTTTCGGTCCTGACCACATTCATGTTGCAGTAATATAATAATATGCCATTTAGCAGACGCTTTTATCCAAAGCGACTTACAGTCATGCGTGCATACATTTATGTGTATGGGTGGTCCCGGGGATCGAACCCACTACCTTGGCGTTACAAGCGCCGTGCTCTACCAGTTGAGCTACAGAGGACCACATTATGCACATATAACATTAAAGTAAATGTTATACTCGAGTGGGACAATGTTATCTGATGCAGTGTTAAATTAACTCCTGAATCAAGACTTTGCAACTCTAGAAATGTTACACTGAAAAATTAACACTAGGGCCTAGATTCAATCAGATCGAGTGTTAACCAGCGTTAACCAGCGTTGGCCAACATACGCATAGCAGATGTTTTGGCGGTGTTGGAGGTGTAACAGTGATATGAGCTGCTGCTCTTGTGTCACAAACCACTCCCTTCCTTCTTATCCCTACTGCGTTAGAAGTTCAAAACGATTTGACAGCTCTAACGCAGTTCCACATCCGACACCGCCAAAACAACCAATTTGCCAATGTCAATCTGATTAAATCCAGTCCTAGGTCACACTAACCAATTTGCTGTGCTGGAGTTCAGATGGTCTTGTCTTGTCATGGATGACTCAAATTGGCTGGAAATCATGGCTCAGCTTCTCCTACATGTGTGATGATGCTCTGAAATTAAATGGCTTTTTAATCGTTTCACAAAAGTAACAGTAATTAAGATGTTATGCAACAACTTAAGAAGAGAGGTACAAACACACACACACACACACACACACACTCACACAGGGCTGAGGGAAAATATAAGCAGAGTGCGTCGCCAGGCTTAATTATCTGGTTTAAGATGGAATCTAAATGGCTATCTAAAGAAAAGTGTTGGTTAATTACAGATCAGTGGGTGGTACGGTGGACTGGAAGGGTAAAACGTATGGAGGTCTATAAAAAGTATAACAATAGAAGAAGGGGGCTGAGAGGGTGTGGAAGGTTGATTTGGGATGGGGGATGGGGTTGGAGGGTAGCAAGGACATCATCAGGAAGACAAGAAACAGTCAAGGGCATGTTACTAGAGCCTTCCTCACTGCATTTGTTTGTTTTTAAAATAACACTTTTCTTCCTCTGATCCTTTTCCCCTTGGCCTTCACTTTGCGATCCATTTGCAGCTTACTCTCTGCATATTCAGTCTCTATTTTATGATTAAGGAGATAAATGAATATTCCTTTGGAATGTGAATTTACGTTATGCTGTCTTTTTTTCTGCCACAGTGAGATCTCTCAGAGTGACTGCACCAGGAACATAAGAAGTCATGCATTCCTCTCTCTCCACAGCCTAGCTGAGATGTACGTGTCACACACACACACACGAGACACACACACACACACACACCATATTACAGAACTTTAATCTCCCAGTTCTAAAGGTTTTAGTTGGTGAGATAACGTGTTGTTCCATTGGAGGCCATGGATTTGACTGTTTTTATATTTTCTTATTATGTGTCTCCTTCTACCCTGATAAGTTACTGTAATAGACTGTGGTTTATGTGATCCATTGAACACAACAATGCATGCAGAATATTACTTATTTACTTAATCCTCTTCATTCCTGGACAGAATATTACTGTAACCAAAAGTATGATTCACAAGGTCACTCATCATGAGTAAAAAATATGTTACTTGATTGGGATATTGGAAATGAATGTTATAGTTTTTTAAATAAATGTTTATATTGTGATGCTTTCTGTTATTCCATAGACAGATACAGAACATCAGAAATCTGATCAGTATAGAGAAGGGGGCCTTCACTGATCTTCCCAGGCTGAGATACCTGTAAGCTTTTATTCCAATATTATTGTTAGCCATACTACTGTAATTCCAGGTACAACACCTCAGTTTGTCAATATTCAATTTTGGTATTTTATTTACTTGATGAAATGCTGTCACAGCTTAGTAACACACATTTTCACCCACTTTTTTTTTTTACCTCCTCTGTCTCTTTCTTCACCTCTTTCCCCCTCTTCTGCTCTTTTCTCTCTCCCAGGAGTATCTGTAACACAGGAATAATACACTTTCCTGACTTCTCCACCATCTCCTCCCTGGTGATACTGGAGTACTTCTTCCTGTATGTATCCAGAACTTGACCAACCTAAAACTGGATTACATGATAATATACAATGATAATATACTGTAGCTACAGCCATTTCAAGATAACCTAAACCCAACCCCAGCTGTATGTGACCCTACTATTCTAATTCTCCTCACTGAAAAGGAACTGACTTTCCCTTAGTTAAACCACGTAAGAGAGCAGCGGAAGGGTTCTGGAAACCTTGGTTTACAACCGGTCTCAAAAAATCCTCAGTTTAAAAAAACTAGTTGAATAAAACATTTCTCACAAATCCCTCTCCCCTGAATTCTGCAAATTACAAAATGTATAAGAACAAATGTACTCACCTACTTCGGATATCCCCCAAAATAAATGTTACTAACATATTCCCCAAATCCTCAAATAAAATAAAGTCAACTTGGAAAATCATCAATCAACTGTTAAATAAGAAAAAGGCATCTACAACTATCCCATCTCAATTTATTGTTGGAAATAAGACCTATAGTGATCCTGATGTTATTTCATGTGAATTTAACAACTTTTTGTGAATGTGGGTTCCTCTCTGTCAAAGAAAATTCTGAAAACTACATTACAAAATTACATTAAGGGACATTTCCCTTCTCTGCTTCAGTTTGATCCTCCTGATGTAATGGAGGTGATGGAGGTAATTAGTAATTTAAAGATGTCAGCAGCAGGTCATGATGAGATTGGTGCCTCTTTGGTGAAATCAGTGTCTTCCTTGATCACTGAGCCTCTAACGTATATCTTCACCAAATCAATGCTAACTGGTATTGTTCCTAAAGATTAGAAAATTGCCAAGGTTATCCCCCTTTATAAATCTGGGGATCCAAGATCTTTTACAAATGATCGTCCATTATCTGTACTACCATGTTTTATATCTGTACTACCATGTTTTATATCTGTACTACCTTGTTTTTCTAAAATCCTAAATGGGTGTATAAGAGAATGTTGAAACATTTAAATCAACACTGTATTCTATATGAGCACCAATATGGTTCCAACACTGTATTCTATATGAGCACCAATATGGTTTCAACACTGTATTCTATATGAGCACCAATATGGTTCCAACACTGTATTCTATATGAGCACCAATATGGTTTCAACACTGTATTCTATATGAGCACCAATATGGTTCCAACACTGTATTCTATATGAGCACCAATATGGTTTTAACACTGTATTCTATATGAGCACCAATATGGTTTCAACACTGTATTCTATATGAGCACCAATATGGTTCCAACACTGTATTCTATATGAGCACCAATATGGTTCCAACACTGTATTCTATATGAGCACCAATATGGTTTTAACACTGTATTCTATATGAGCACCAATATGGTTCCAACACTGTATTCTATATGAGCACCAATATGGTTTCAACACTGTATTCTATATGAGCACCAATATGGTTTCAACACTGTATTCTATATGAGCACCAATATGGTTTCAACACTGTATTCTATATGAGCACCAATATGGTTTCAACACTGTATTCTATATGAGCACCAATATGGTTTCAACACTGTATTCTATATGAGCACCAATATGGTTTCAATACTGTATTCTATATGAGCACCAATATGGTTTTCGTAAAAACTACTCCACAGATATGTCTCCTTTGCAACATGTGGATAAAATATTTACAGCCCTTAACAACAATGACTACGCTCTTGATATCTTTTTAGATTTATCCAAAGCATTTGACACGGTTGATCATGAAATATTACTTTCTAAATTTCATTATTACGATTTTCATGATTATACCGTATAATTGGTTACATAGTGTGTTTATGATAGAGAACAATTTGTTTATGCAAACGGCTGTACATCTACCAGGGCCAAGATATCCTGTGGCGTCCCACAGGGTTCGATAATTGACCTTTGTTATCCCTGATCTATATCAATGACCTTGCTGCTGTGTCTTCTACCGTACTTCCCATTCTCTTTGCTGATGATAACAATTTGATTTTATCACACAATAATTTTGATTCACTAATTAATGAAGCCAACTCAGGCATGGCCAAATTTTCTGAATGGTACAACTTTATTGTATTCACTGGTAAGAATAAGAAATATTGTAAAATGTAAATGTTTAAAAAAAGAGCCAGAATCTCAATTGGTGGGAATGAAATGGAACAAGTCACATCCACTAGATTCCTCTGAGTTCTAATTGATGAAAAGTTATCATGGAAAGATCATATTCAATTTGTCTTCAGCAAAGTGATGAAATATGTTGGTATCATCAGAAAGATTAGTGGTTTGGTTCATCAGGCTTGCTTCCTAACTCTTTACTATAGCTTAATTTACCCATATTTAATTTACTGTAATATTGTCTGGGCCAGTACATATGCCTCCTACCTACACAAATTACTCATCATACAAAAGAAATGTGCAAGACTAGCCACCTCCTCTAATTACCTGGCTCCATCTGTACCTTTGTTTAAGAAACTCAATATCTTGTCTATTTTTGACATTAATGTACGGCAATTATGCATTTTCATCTACAAATACTCATACCTCCCAGACAGTTTACATAAACCCTTCAATGGATTCTTCCAGGTTAATTCTGAAATCCATCTATATAACACAAGCCACTGCGATAACCTTCACCCTCCCCACTGCCGCATCTCACATAGTCAATTCTCTATCAGATATATATATATATATTGAATTCTTATCTTCGCCAAAACCTCATCATCCCTCAATAATTTCAAGCGACGACTGGGGGTCAGCCTGATGAACCAAACTATTCAGTAATCTCCTCCATATAGCCCAACTCTCACACACTCACATCCACACATGCACACACACGTATAAATAAAACATATACTGTAAATTTTTTTTGTGATTGCTGACTGGTTCATTTGTACATTTATGATTAGTAGGTTTTGTTATCTGTTTTAACAAACCTTTCTTATTTTTGTACTTATGGATTGTATATTGTTTGTTTGTGGTGTGGTTTTTATGTAAGCCCTTGGGCTTCCAACCACACGTGCACACCATTGTATTTTGTATTATTTGTTTTTATCTGTATTGTTGTTTATCACTTATTTTCTTTGGTGCAAATAAATGAAACCTTAAACCTCCTCTCCTCTCCTCTCCTGTCACGATCGTCTAAAGGAGCGGACCAATACGCAGCGCGTGGAGTGAACATGATGACTTTATTTATAAAGCAACCACGAAAAAACAACAAATGACGATAAATGAAGTCCTCAGTGACACGACTGAACTTGGAACAATAACCCACAAAACAAAGTAGAAAACACACAGAATATATATGGCTCCCAATCAGAGATAACGAGCCGACAGCTGACACTCGTTACCTCCGATTGGGAGTCATTAACCAATCACCAAAACACAAACAAATGAAACTCACCCATCCCCAACACCACCAAATGAAATACACCCAAACCAATGACAATGAACAACCCTGGCTCAAATATCAAAGTCCATGGAGCCAGAGTGTCACAGTACCCCCCCCTAAAGGTGCGAACTCCGGGCGCACCAACATCAGGACTAGGGGAGGGTCTGGGTGGGCGTCTGTCCACGGTGGCGGCTCTGGCCCCGGTCGTGATCCCCACCCCACCACAGTCACAACCTGCTTCGGTAGCCTCCTCCCAATGACCACCCTCCAACTAACCCCACCTGGACTAAGGGGCAACACCGGACTAAGGGGCAACATCGGCCTAAGGGGCAGCACCGGACTAAGGGGCAGCACCGGACTAAGGGGCAGCACCGGACTACGGGGCAGTACCGGACTAAGGGGCAGTACCAGGCTAAGGGACAGCACCAGGATAAGGGACAGCACCAGGATAAGGAGCAACACCGAGCTAAGGGGCAGCACCTGACTAAATGGCGGATCCTTGCTGGCTGGCTCTGGCGGATCCTGGCTGGCTGGCGGATCCTGGCTGGCTGGCACTGGCGGATCCTGGCTGGCTGGCGGATTTGGCTGCTCATGGCTGGCTGACGGATCTGGCTGCTCATGGCTGGCTGACGGATCTGGCTGCTCATGGCAGGCTGACGGATCTGGCTGCTCATGGCTGGCTGACGGATCTGGCTGATCCTGTCTGGCGGAAGGCTCTGGCTGATCCTGTCTGGCGGACGGCTCTGGCTCCTGTCTGGCGGAAGGCTCTAGCGGCTCCTGTCTGGCGGAAGGCTCTAGCGGCTCCTGTCTGGCGGAAGGCTCTAGCGGCTCCTGTCTGGCGGAAGGCTCTGAAGGCTCTTTGCAGACGGGCGGCTTTGCAGGCTCAGTACAGACGGGCGGCTTTAGCGCCGTTGGGCAGACGGGTAGTTCAAGCGCCGTTGGGCAGACGGGCAGTTCAGGCGCCGTTGGGCAGACGGGCAGTTCAGGCGCCGTTGGGCAGACGGGCAGTTCAGGCGCCGTTGGGCAGACGGCAGACTCTGGCCGTCTGAGGCGCACCTTAGGCCTGGCGCGTGGTGCCGGAACTGGAGGTACCGGGCTGAGGACACGCATCTCAGGGCTAGTGCGGGGAGAAGCCACAGGGCATGCTGGGCCCTGGGGACGCACCGTAGGCCTGATGCGTGGTGCCGGAACTGGAGGTACCAGGCTGAGGACACGCTTCTCAGGGCTAGTGCGGGGAGCAGGAACAGGCCGGGCTGGGCTGGCGAAGCGCACCATATCCCTGGTGCGTGGAGCAGGAACAGGCCGGGCCGGGCTGGCGACGCGCACCGTATCCCTGGTGCGAGTGGCCGGAACAGGCCGGGCCGGGCTGGCGAAGCGCACCATATCCCTGGTGCGTGGAGCAGGAACAGGCCGGGCTGGGCTGGCGACGCACACCGTATCCTTGGTGCGTGGAGCAGGAACAGGCCGGGCTGGGCTGGCGACGCACACCGTATCCTTGGTGCGTGGAGCAGGAACAGGCCGGGCAGGACTGTCGACGCACACCGTCTCCTTGGTGCGTGGAGCAGGAACAGGCCGGGCTGGGCTGGCGAAGCGCACCGTATCCATGGTGCGGGGAGCAGGAACAGGCCGGGCTGGGCTGGCGAAGCGCACCGTATCCATGGTGCGGGGAGCAGGAACAGGCCGGGCTGGGCTGGCGACGCGCACCGTATCCCTGGTGCGAGTGGCCGGAACAGGCCGGGCCGGGCTGGCGTAGCACACCGTGGACCTGGTGCTTGGAGTAGGAACAGGCCGGTCCGTACCGGGAACACACACCACTGGCCTCAACCGAGGATCAGGAACGGGCCGGACCGGACTGGCAACACACATCAGTCTTTCACGCCGTGCCACAAACACTTCCCTTCCTCTACTCGCCAATGGCTCCCGTACTCCGTTAGCCTTCTCTCCTTTTCTCCCTGTGGCAGCCTCCTGCTGCCCAGCCGCCCAGGCCATGTGCCCCCCCCAAAAAATTTCTTGGGGTTGCCTCTCGTCCTTCCGACGAAAAACCTGCTGCCGCCGATGCTCCTCTCTCGCCAGGGCCTTGATCTTCCCCCAAGGTCCCTTGCCCCCGAGCATGTCCTCCCAGGACCACGATTTGCCCACCTGGGCCATCGCCAGCCTCTCGATCTCCTTTCCCGGCGCCTCCACCCATGTCCAGTCTCTTTGCTCCTGGACACGCTGCTTGGTCCTTTGATGGTGGGTTATTCTGTCACGATCGTCTAAAGGAGCGGACCAATACGCAGCGCGTGGAGTGAACATGATGACTTTATTTATAAAGCAACCACGAAAAAACAACAAATGACGATAAATGAAGTCCTCAGTGACACGACTGAACTTGGAACAATAACCCACAAAACAAAGTAGAAAACACACAGAATATATATGGCTCCCAATCAGAGATAACGAGCCGACAGCTGACACTCGTTACCTCCGATTGGGAGTCATTAACCAATCACCAAAACACAAACAAATGAAACTCACCCATCCCCAACACCACCAAATGAAATACACCCAAACCAATGACAATGAACAACCCTGGCTCAAATATCAAAGTCCATGGAGCCAGAGTGTCACATCTCCTCTCCTCTCCTCTCCTCTCCTCTCCTCTCCTCTCCTCTCCTCTCCTCTCCTCTCCTCTTCTCTCCTATCCTCTGCTCTCCTCTTCTCCTCTCTTATGTGTGCAGTGAGCTGGGAGACAACATGCAGCTCCACAGTATACCTGCCAATGCCTTTCAAGGGATCACAGAGGAGAGTGTGTACATGTGAGTATGAGTACAATACTATTACTTATTTGGAGCAATACTCCAAACAGCCATACTAGAGGATCTCCAATGTTCTTCAGCAATTTACAAGTTTTGTACGATTTCAATTTGCCTCAGCACGTGTTTAGATCATTGATTTGAGAATTCTCTCATCTGGGTGTTTAATGTAAGAATTGTTTCACTGCTGATTTCATTAAATCTCATCTAATTGATTGCGGTAACCATGATCATTTTCATCGAATCCAGGGTTTAGGACAGCACTTGTAAATTATGTTTTTAAATCAATTTCTGTTGTATGTAAGCAATTGTAAATCGGTCAAGCTGACATTAACAACCAATTTAAATTAAATGTGTGGAAATGTGTTTCTTACAGGAATATTAAAAAAAATGGATTCAAGGAAATCAAGTCGCACGCTTTCAACGGAACAAAGCTGGATAGACTGTACGTATTCCCCTTAAACAATCAACCCTTTCCTCCGCTTCCTGCTTAGTTTCAGTTCTTACAACAAAGTGCCTGAAACACACACACACACACACACACACACGTGCACGCACGCACACACACTCTCAACAGGACCTGCTCTTGTGATTTTTGCTAAGCCTTTGTTGCTGTTATTTCAGAGTTGTGTCAAAGGCTTGGGTTAATCAAAGAAACTCGATGTACCAGTAAAAGAACGTCTTGTAAGACACAATATTGAGTGGGCGCCATGTTGTTTACTTTGCTCAACATCTTGATCAAAGCAGAATCACTTTCAATGAGTCTAAACATTCATACTATTACTGAACAAAAATATAAACGCAACATGCAACAATTTCAAAGATTTTACTGAGCTACAGTTCATAGAAGGAAATCAGTCAATTTAAATAAATTCATTAGGCCCTAATCTATGGATTTCGGGCATCGGCCCACCCACTTGGGAGTCAGGTCCACACACTGGGGAGCCAGCCCCCCCATCAGACGATCCCGCAGGTGAAGAAGCCGGATGTACAGGTACTGGGCAGCATGCCAATTGCATGCTCCATAAAACTGTTATGATCATGCTGTTTAATCAGTTTCCTCATATACCACACCTGTCAGGTGGATGGATTATTTTGGCAAAGGAGAAATGCTCACTAACAGGGATGTAAGCAATTTTGTACACACAATTTGAGAGAAATAACCTTTTTGTGCATATGGGATCTTTTATTTCAGCTCATGAAACATGGGACCAACACTTTACATGTTGCGTTTATATCTTTGTTCGGTAAAATCTCAGATACAGTTGAAGCCAGAAGTTTACATACACCTTAGCCAAATACATTTAAACTCAGTATTTCACAATTCCTGACATTTAATCCTGTTAAAAACTCCATGTCTTAGGTCAGTTAGAATGTGAAATGTCAGAATAATAGTAGAGGGAATGATTTATTTCAGCTTTTATTTATTTCATCACATACCCAGTGGGTCAGAAGTTTACATACACTCAATTAGTATTTGGTAGCATTGCCTTTAAATTGTTTAACTTGGGTCAAACGTTTCAGGTTAGACTTCCACAAGCTTCCCACAATAAGTAGGGTGAATTTTGGCCCACTCCTCCTGACAGAGCTGGTGTAACTGAGTCAGGTTTGTCGGCCTCCTTGCTCGAACATGCTTTTTCAGTTCTGCCCACAAATTGTCTATAGGATTGAGGTCAGGGCTTTGTGATGGCCACTCCAATACCTTTACTTTGTTGTCCTTAAGCCATTTTGCCACAACTTTGGAAGTATGCTTGGGGTCATTGTCCATTTGGAAGACCCATTTGCGACCAAGCTTTAACTTCCTGACTAATGTCTTGAGATGTTGCTTCAATATATCCACCTAATTTACCTTCCTCATGATGCCATCTATTTTGTGAAGTGCACCAATCCCTCCTGCAGCAAAGCACCCCCACAGCATGATGCTGCCACCCCCGTGCTTCACGGTTGGGATGGTGTTCTTCGGCTTGCACGATACCACCATTTTCCTCCAAACATAACGATGGTCATGATGGCCAAACAGTTCTATTTTTGTTTCATCAGACCAGAGGACATTTCCCCAAAAAGTGTGATCTTTGTCCCCATGTGCAGTTGCAGACCGTACTCTGGCTTTTTTATGGTGGTTTTGGAGCAGTGGCTTCTTCCTTGCTGAGCGGCCTTTCAGGTTATGTCGATATAGGACTCGTTTTACTGTGGATATAGATACTTTTGTACCTGTTTCCTCCAGCTTTTTCACAAGGTCCTTTGCTGTTGTTCTGGGATTGATTTGCACTTTTCGCACCAAAGTACGTTAATCTCTAGGAGACAGAACGAGTCTCCTTCCTGAGCGTTATGACGGCTGCGTGGTCCCATGGTGTTTATACTTGCATACTATTATTTGTACAGATGAACGTGGTACCTTCAGGTTTTTGGAAATGGCTCCCAAGGATGAACCAGACTTGTGGAGGTCTATAATTGTTTTTCTGAGGTCTTGGCTGATTTATTTTGATTTTCACATGAGGTCAAGCAAAGAGGCACTGAGTTTGAAGGTAGGCCTTGAAAAACATCCACAGGTACACCTCCAATTGACTCAAATGATGTCAGTTAGCCTATCAGAAGCTTCTAAAGCCATGACATCATTTTCTGGATTTTTCTAAGCTGTTTAATGGCACAATCAACTTAAAATCAACTTAAACTTCTGACCCACTAGAATTGTGATACAGTGAATTATAAGTGAAATAATCTGTCTGTAAACAATTGTTAGAACAATTACTTGTGTCATGCACAAAGTAGATGTCCTAACCGACTTGCCAAAACTATAGTTTGTTAACAAGACATTTGTGGAGTGGTTGAAAAAAACGAGTTTTAATGACTCCAACCTAAGTGTATGTAAACTTCCGACTTCAACTGTATTACTGAAGGCTATTATCTTTGTGCATTTCAAAACCTCCAGAAGCAATTTA
Source organism: Coregonus clupeaformis (assembly GCF_020615455.1). NCBI lineage: Eukaryota > Metazoa > Chordata > Actinopteri > Salmoniformes > Salmonidae > Coregonus > Coregonus clupeaformis. The sequence continues at coordinate 18,503,443 of NC_059222.1, read as the reverse complement.
ATTTACCTGGCACTTCCTTTTTCTTTTACTTACAACTTCATTCTGCTTTGCGTGTATATGGAGTCCCACGGGGGCAAGAATGGTCTATCCATCCTATCCACAAATTATTTATTCATAGTAACACAGGGACGGGTCTCTAAATTACATTCTCTGCTACTTAAAATTACTCTTAAAATCAATCCGTTCCCATGCATCATGGAAGAAAGACCTCTCTGTGTGTAGTACTGTGACTAATTGGACAAGAGTTTGATCTAACATATCATTTTTATCAAGAAACCCCAACCACCAAATGATACATTACAATTTTGCCCATAGAACTTACTGCACACCATGCTAACTATTCAAGATGAAGCTAGACAATCCCCAAATTGCTCACTGTGCCCTCAGGGGGCTCCTTGTACATTTATTCATATGGTATGGGAACTGTTTGTCTTGTTCGATCTTGTCACTTGTTTCCTTGTCCATGTGTTCCTGTTTTGTGTCACCCATATTTCACTCATTTATTGCAAGGATATAACTTCCATTGCTTGTGCTCATTTGTGCTCAAGACAAACAGGATGTAATACTATGTGTATCATGTGATTGATTTCTCGTGTAGGATTCTGAAAGACAACAGGTATCTGAGAAACATCCATGAAGATGCCTTTGAGGGAGCGTCAGGGCCAACTGTGCTGTAAGTGAATACTTCCTTAGAAAAGTATTATGTAACATTCACCTTTAATACACTCCATTCCTATAATATAATCATCCCACTGGTCACAGATGTCAATTCAACGTCTATTCCACGTTGGTTCCACGTAATTTAATTGAAATAATGTGGAAACAACATGATTCAACCAGGAGCTGATCATGGACTACAGGAAACGGAGGGCCGAGCACGGCCCCATTCACATCAACGGGGCTGTAGTGGAGCGGGTCGGGAGCTTCAAGTACCTCAGTGTCCACATCATTAAGGATCTATCATGGTCCAAACACACCAACACAGTTGTGAAGAGGGCATGACAATGCCTCTTCCCCTTCAGGATCCTGAAAATATTTGGCATGGGTCCTCAGATCCACAAATAGTTTTGAAGCTGCACCATTGAGAGTATCTTGACTGGCTGCATCACCGCTTGGTATGGCAACTGCTTGGCATCCAACCGCAAGGCGCTACAGAGGGTAATGCGTGCGGCCCAGTACATCACTGGGGCCGAGCTCCCTGCCATCCAGGACCTCTATACCAGGAGGTGTCAGAGGAAGGCCCTAAAATTGTCAAAGACTCCAGCCATCCACGTCATAGACTGTTCTCTCTGCTACCGCAAAGCAAGCGGTACCGATGCACCTAGACTGGAACCAACAGGACCCTGAACAGCTTCTATCCTCAAGCCATAAGACTGCCAAATAACCTACCTGGACAATCTTCATTGACCCTTTTTGCACAAACCTTTTTTTTACTCATCACATACGCTGCTGCTACTGTTTATTATCTGTCACTTTTTTCGTAGTTATATGTAAAGTACCAGTCAAAAGATTGGACACACCTACTCATTCCAGGATCTTTCTTTATTTTTACTATTTTCTACATTGTAGAATAATAGTGAAGAATTCAAAACTATGAACTAACACATATGGAATCATGTAGTAACCAAAAGTGTAAAACAAATCAAAATATATTTTATATTTGAGATTCTTCAAATAGCCACCCTTTGCCTTGATGACAGCTTTGCACACTCTTGGCATTCTCTCCACCAGCTTCACCTGGAATGCTTTTCCAACAGTCTTGAAGGAATTATGCTGAGCACTTGTTGGCTGCTTTTCCTTCACTCTGCGGTTCGACTCATCCCCAACCATCTCAATTGGGTTGAGGTTGGGGTATTCTGGAGGCCAGGTCATCTGATGCAGCACTCCATCACTCTCCTTCTTGGTAGAATAGCCCTTACACAGCCTGGAGGTGTGTAGGTCATTGTCCTGTTGAAAAACTAATGATAGTCCCACTAAGCCCAAATCAGATGGGATGGCGTATCGCTGCAGAATGCTGTGGTAGCCATGCTGGTTAAGTGTGCCTTGAATTCTAAATAAATCACAGACAGTGTCACCAGCAAAGCACCCCCGCACCATAACACCTCCTCCTCCATGCTTTATGTTGGGAAATACACATCTCACAAAGACACAGCGGTTGGAACCAAAGATCTCCAATTTGGACTCCAGACCAAAGGACAGATTTCCACCGGTATAATGTCCATTGCTCATGTTTCTTGCCCCCAGCATGTTTCTTGGCCCCAGGATCGTCTGAGACCAGCCACCCGGATAGCTGATGAAACTGTGGGTTTGCAGAACCGAAGAATTTCTGCAAAAACTGTCAGAAACTGTCTCAGGGAAGCTCATCTGCATGCTCAACGTCCTCACCAGGGTCTTGACCTGACTGCAGTTCGGCGTCGTAACCGACTTCAGTGGGCAAATGCTCACCTTCAATGGCCACTGGCACCCTGGAGAAGTGTGGTCTTTTTTTAAGGTATCTGTGACCAACAGATATATATCTGTATTCCCAGTCATAGGTTAGGGCCTAATGAATTTATTTAAATTGACTGATTTCCTTATATGAACTGTAACTCAGTAAAATCGTTGCATGTTGCGTTTATATTTTTTTTCAGTGAATATACAATTTGGCGGCCAGGTCTCCTTCTGTATTTGTGAGATTGTAGTAGTATGTTGTCTAGTCTAGTTGTATTGTTTGTTTGCATCCTGCTTGACATTGTTAAAAACAAAAGTGTTCACGTTTGTTAAGGTGAAAGGTTAGGGTTAGGTCTGGCGGGGTAGGTAGCCCAGCGGCTAAGGAGTTGGACCTGTAGCCGAAAGGTCGCCTTTTGGAATCCCGGGCCATGCGCTGGAAAAAAAAGGGGGAAATTGATCTGACAACTGGAGAGCTGCTGGGTTCATATCCTAATAATAATCCCCTACCATTGGGATCTTGAGCAAGGCCCTTAACCCCACAACATGCTCTCCATCCAGGGGTGCTGCACTGCAGCTTGACCCTGTGCTACTCTCAACTTTGTGTCTGTTTGATGTGTGGGAGGGGAAATGAAGAGAGCAGAAGACAAATGTCTATTGTTCGCTGTAACTATGGACAATAAAGTTATATTGTAACAGGTAGGCACAAATGTGTCAACTTTTGACTTAGGTGTTTACTGTATCTTGTGTTGTCCAGTGACGTCTCCTCCACAGCTCTCCACACACTTCCCCGTCGAGGCTTGGGACATTTGAAGGTCCTGATCGCCCGTTCTACCCCCTACCTGAAGACTCTACCCCCTCTGGAAAGCCTCCTAGAGCTGGAGGTGGCAGAGGTCACTTACCCCAGCCACTGCTGTGCCTTCCACACCTGGCGACGCAACAGGTAGGTACACATCCTTAAATATTTCAAAAACTAAAAGCATTGTATTTGGGACAAATCATTCACTAAACCCTAACCTCAACTACATCTTGTAATAAATAATGTGAAAATTGAGCAAGTTGGGGTGACTAAACTGCTTGGAGTAACCCTGGACTGTAAACTGTCATGGTCAAAACATGTTGATACAACAGTAGCTAAGATGGGGAGAAGTCTGCAAATAGTCCAGGTAGCCATGATTAGCTGTTCATGAGTCGTATGGCTTGGGAGTAGAAGCTGTTAAGAAGCCTTTTGGACCTAGACTTGGGGCTCCGGTACCGCTTGCCGTTTGGTAGCAGAGAGAACAGTCTATGACTAGGGTGGCTGGAGTCTTTGACAATTTTTAGGGCCTTCCTCTGACACCGCTTGGTATAGAGGTCCTGGATGGCAGGAAGCTTGGCCCCAGTGATGTACTGGGCCGGACACACTACCCTCTGTAGTGCCTTGCGGCCGGAGGCCAAGCAGTTGCCATACCAGGCAGTGATGCAACCAGTTAGGATGCTCTCGATGGTGAAGCTGTATAACGTTTTGAGGATCTGAGGACCCATGCCAAATCTTTTCAGTCTCCTGAGGGGGAATAGGCTTTGTCGTGCCCTCTTCACGACTGTCTTGGTGTGTTTGGACCATGATAGTTTGTTGGTGATGTGGACACCAAGGAACTCATGGCTCAAAGTGGAGGAGAGATTGACTTCATCACTACTTGTTTTTGTAAGAAGTGTTGACATGCTGAATGCACTGAGGTCTCTGTTTAAACTACTAGCACACAGCTCGGACACCCATGCATACCCCACAAGACATGCCACCAAAGGTCTTTTCACAATCCCCAACTCAAGAACAGACTATGGGAGGCGCACAGTACTCCATAGAGCCATGGTTACATGGAACTCTATTCCACATCAGGTAACTGTTGCAATCAGTAGAATCAGATTTAAAAAACAGATAAAAATACACCTTATGGAACAGCAGGGAATGTGAAGAGACGCTCAAACAGGCACAGACACACATACACATGATAAGACACGCACTCTACACACACGTGCACATGGATGTTGTATTGTAAATATGTGATAGTGGAGTAGTGGCCTGAGGGAACACACTAAATGTATTGAGTAAAGTGTTATGAAATGTAATATCATGTAATATTTACAATTGTATATACAGTGGGGGGAAAAAGTATTTAGTCAGCCACCAATTGTGCAAGTTCTCCCACTTAAAAAGATGAGAGAGGCCTGTAATTTTCATCATAGGTACACATCAACTATGACAGACAAAATGAGAAAAGAAAATCACATTGTAGGATTTTTAATGAATTTATTTGCAAATTATGTTGAAAAATAAGTATTTGGTCAATAACAAAAGTTTCTCAATACTTTGTTATATACCTTTTGTTGGCAATGACACAGGTCAAATGTTTTCTGTAAGTCTTCACAAGGTTTTCACACACTGTTGCTGGTATTTTGGCCCATTCCTCCATGCAGATCTCCTCTAGAGCAGTGATGTTTTGGGGCTGTCGCTGGGCAACACGGAATTTCAACTCCCTCCAAAGATTTTCTATGGGGTTGAGATCTGGAGACTGGCTAGGCCACTCCAGGACCTTGAAATGCTTCATACGAAGCCACTCCTTCGTTGCCCGGGCGGTGTGTTTGGGGTCATTGTCATGCTGAAAGACCCAGCCACGTTTCATCTTCAATGCCCTTGCTGATGGAAGGAGGTTTTCACTCAAAATCTCACGATACATGGCCCCATTCATTCTTTCCTTTACACGGATCAGTCGTCCTGGTCCCTTTGCAGAAAAACAGCCCCAAAGCATGATGTTTCCACCCCCATGCTTCACAGTAGGTATGGTGTTCTTTGGATGCAACTCAGCATACTTTGTCCTCCAAACACGACGAGTTGAGTTTTTACCAAAAAGTTCTATTTTGGTTTCATCTGACCATATGACATTCTCCCAATCCTCTTCTGGATCATCCAAATGCACTCTAGCAAATTTCAGACGGGCCTGGACATGTACTGGCTTAAGCAGGGGGACACGTCTGGCACTGCAGGATTTGAGTCCCTGGCGGCGTAGTGTGTTACTGATGGTAGGCTTTGTTACTTTGGTCCCAGCTCTCTCCAGGTCATTCACTAGGTCCCCCCGTGTGGTTCTGGGATTTTTGCTCACCGTTCTTGTGATCATTTTGACCCCACGGGGTGAGATCTTGCGTGGAGCCCCAGATCGAGGGAGATTATCAGTGGTCTTGTATGTCTTCCATTTCCTAATAATTGCTCCCACAGTTGATTTCTTCAAACCAAGCTGCTTACCTATTGCAGATTCAGTCTTCCCAGCCTGGTGCAGGTCTACAATTTTGTTTCTGGTTCTCCTTTGACAGCTCTTTGGTCTTAGCCATAGTGGAGTTTGGAGTGTGACTGTTTGAGGTTGTGGACAGGTGTCTTTTATACTGATAACAAGTTCAAACAGGTGCCATTAATACAGGTAACGAGTGGAGGACAGAGGAGCCTCTTAAAGAAGAAGTTACAGGTCTGTGAGAGCCAGAAATCTTGCTTGTTTGTAGGTGACCAAATACTTATTTTCCACCATAATTTGCAAATAAATTCATTAAAAATCCTACAATGTGATTTTCTGGATTTTCTTTTCTCAATTTGTCTGTCATAGTTGACGTGTACCTATGATGAAAATTACAGGCCTCTCTCATCTTTTTAAGTGGGAGAACTTGCACAATTGGTGGCTGACTAAATACTTTCCCCCACTGTAACTGCCTTAATGTTGCTGGACCCCAGGAAGAGTAGATGCAGCAGCTAATGGGGATCCTTAATAAATACAAATACACATCACACATAGGTGCTCATCACAGGTTGACACTCAAGGGTCTACTCTAACATGTGTTTTTCTCCTTATCCATCCAAAGGGAAAAAGTTGTCCTTGCACTCTCTCCGAACCTCAGAAGGCTGTGCGATGATGATGACGAAATCAAGTAAGACAGTTTTTCCACTATGTATCAGGGGAAAGTTCTGTTGTCAGGCTTGCGGAATGTTTTTCCCTTGACTTTACAGGTCTCAACCTCTCCACCTAACGTTTCTCAAATCCATGTTTTCTTCCCCTTTTCTCCAGGGACAATGTGACAGACCTGTACGACATCAACCTCCAATACCCAGACCTGCAGCTGAGCCTGTGTCCTGGACCCTTCCAGTGTACCCCAGAGCCCGATGCCTTCAACCCCTGTGAGGACCTGCTGGGGTATTCCTTCCTCCGCTCAGTCACCTGGCTCATGACTGTGTTTGCTGTGCCCGGGAACATGGCCGTGCTGGTCGTACTAATCATCAGGTAAAGGGAGAGAACATAGAGATTTATGATAAACAAGAGTGGTCAATGTCATAGACCTGTATGTCTCTAGACAAGTGTGCTGATAATGGCAGCCATCTTTGTCAGGGATAGATTCCAAACCAATTTAATTGGGATGAATGGATAGTAATCGATTTAATTATATGGGAAAGAATGCTTTAATTGCAACATATATCCAAGTAATTGCTGATTTTGTTTTTAACATTTTTTATCATTCTCCTCACTAGCCACCAGAAGCTCAGTGTCTCTCGGTTCCTGATGTGTAACCTGGCCTTCGCAGACCTCTGCATGGGGGTATACCTCCTCCTCATTGCAGCCATGGACTACCACTCACGCAATGTACGTAGCCCAGAGGCTTAGAGAGGTGTATCAGTGACTAGAAGGTCACTGGTTCAAGTCTCAAGCTGGGCGATGAAAAGTTGGGGACTGAACTGGCTTCTGTAGGGCTGCTCTTTTCAGTTTAGTACATTACTACCAACCACCTACCATTGTGCCCTTGAGCAAGGCATGACTTAACCCCTAAACTGCTCCAGGGGGGCTGCACTGCGGCTGACCCTGTGATGCTTGCTTTCCAATGTTTATATTTCTGTAATAAAGTTGTATTTGTATTGTAGGAGTACTACAACTACTCCACGGACTGGCAGATGGGCACGGGTTGTGGCGTGGCGGGGTTCCTGACGGTGTTCGCCAGCGAGCTGTCGGTCTACACACTGACCATGATAACGTTAGAGCGGTGCCACACCATCACCAACGCCATGCACAAGAACAAGAGGCTGCGGCTGAGGCATGTGATGGCCTTCATGGCTGGGGGGTGGGGCTTCTCTCTATTGGCCGCTCTGCTTCCTGTCCTCGGGGTCAGCAGCTACACTAAGGTCAGCAGAATTTGAAAATATACACTGAAAAAAAATATAAACGCAACATGTAATGTGTTGGTCCCATGTTTCATGAGCTTAAATAAAAGATCCCATACATTTCTAATATGCACAAGAAGCTTATTTCTCTCAAAATGTGTGCACAAATCTGTTTACATCCCTGTTAGTGAGCATTTCTCCTTTGCCAAGATAATCCATCCACCTGACATGTGTGGCATATCAAGAAGCTGATTAAACAGTATGATCATTACACACCTTGTGCTGGGGACAAAAAAAGGCCACTCTAAAATGTGCAGTTTTGTCATACAACACAATGCCACAGATGTCTCAAGTTTTGAGGGAGCATGCAATTGGCATGCTGACTGCAGGAATGTCCACCAGAGCTGCTGCCAGAGAATTTAATGTTAATTTCTCTACCATAAGCCACCTCCTACGTCGTTTTAGAGAATTTGGCAGTACGTCCAACCGGGCTCACAACCACAGACCATGCGTATGGCGTTGGGTGGGCAAGCGGTTTGCTGATGTCAACGTTGTTAACAGAGTGCCCCATGGTGGCGGTGGGGTTATGGTATAGGCAGGCATAAGCTACAGACAACAAACACAATTATGTTTTATCAATGGCAATTTGAATGCACAGAGATACCGTGACGAGATCCTGAGGCCCATTGTCCTGCCATTACCTCATGTTTCAGCATGATAATGCATGGCCCCATGTCGCAAGGATCTGTACATAATTCTTGGAAACTGAAAATGTCCTAGTTCTTCCATGGCCTGCATACTCACCAGACCCATCACCCATTGAGCATGTTTAGGATGCTCTGGATCGACATGTATGACAGCGTGTTCCAGTTCCGCCAATATCCAGCAACTTTGCACAGCCATTGAAGAGGAGTTGGACAACATTCCACAAGCCACAATCAACAGCCTGATCAACTCTATGTGAAGGAGATGTGTCGCGCTGCATGAGGCAAATGGTGGTCACACCAGATACTGACTGGTTTGCTGATCCACACCCCTACCTTTTTTTTAAGGTATCTGTGACCAACAGATGGATATTTGTATTCCCAGTCATGTGGAATCCATAGATTAGGGAGTAATGAATTTATTTCAACTGACTGATTTCCTTATATGAACTGTAACTCAGTAAAATCTTTGAAATTGTTGCAAGATGCATTTATATTTTTGTTCAGTATATTTTGTATTTATTTATTTTTACATTTAGGGCCTGTATTCACAAAGGGCCGGTTTCCCGGACACAGATTAAGCCTAGTCCTGGACTATAAAGCACTTTCAATCTCCATTGAACATGCTTTTTAGTCCAGGACAAGGCATGGATCTTATCCTACTCTGTGATGCTTTTTGAATACGGGCCCAGGTTTACAAACATTCACTTTACACACACAACAGGCATGATTTGTGTTCTATAGTGTAGTAGATGAACATTCACAGCCTTTTTATTTCTGCTGAAAATAACTGAATGACAATTGCTGATGTAAAAAGGGCTTTATACATTTATTTGATTGATTGACTTTCTTTGATATTTTATCCTCCAGGTGTCGATCTGCCTGCCCATGGACATCGAGTCCCTAGCCTCCCAGGTGTATGTTGTAGCCCTCCTCCTCCTCAACATCACCGCCTTTTTCATCGTCTGCTACTGCTACGTACGCATCTACCTGTCCATCCACAACCCCGACTTAGCAACCCGCCACCGTGACTCCAAGATCGCCAAGCGCATGGCCGTCCTAATCTTCACCGACTTCCTCTGCATGGCACCCATCTCATTCTTTGGCATCTCGGCGGCTCTCCGCATGCCCCTCATCACCGTCTCCCACTCCAAGATCCTCCTCGTCCTCTTCTACCCAATCAATTCCCTCTGTAACCCGTTCCTCTACACCATCTTTACTCGATCGTTTCGGAAGGATATGCGTTTGTTGTTGAGTCGCTGTAGTTGTTGCCATGCCAGAGCGGAGTTCTACAGGGCACAGAACCTGGAAGCACACACTATACCACCTAAGGATAGGACTACGTCCCCCAGAAACCATCACTCTCAGGTTCTACACCTACCACATCAATAATAATAATAATAATATGCCATTTAGCAGACGCTTTTATCCAAAGCGACTTACAGTCATGCGTGCATACATTTTCGTGTATGGGTGGTCCCGGGGATCGAACCCACTACCTTGGCGTTACAAGCGCCGTGCTCTACCAGTTGAGCTACAGAGGACCACAAGATGCAGGGATGCTTTCTCTGCAAGGGAGGCGGAGCCACATGACTAGTCTCAGCAAGTCAGAACTGAGGGTAAAACCACATATATATATATATATATATATGAATTTTTTTTACAGACAATCGTTTCTGTTGTCATTCAACCATTGGCTCAATCTGGAATTTTTGGACACAAAATCGAAATGTGGTTTTACCCTCAGTTCTGACTTGCTGAGACTAGTCATGTGGCTCCGCCTCCCTTGCAGAGAAAGCATCCCATCTTGATGTGGTAGGTGTAGAACCTGAAAGAGTGATGTAAGTACGCCTTTGTAAGTATTCAACTAATCTGAAAAGAAGTAGAGTGAGTTAAACTTTTGACAGTCAAAAACGGTCAATGACGTACGTCTTATACAATTTCATCCTTGTTTATGTGTCTCCTTGTTCAGGCCCTGTGATAGACTAGCATCCTGTCCAGGGTTGTACTTGTACATCAAGCTGCCTCACGCTACAGATACAGGAGATAGGCTCCAGCTCCTATGAGCTGTTCCTACAAGCTCGATTCAATACGCCTCTAGATGCATGGACTCCGATACGAAACAGGAATGATACTTTTAGTTTGAAATTATTTGATGCACAAAAAATGGTGTTGCATAAACACATTCATTTTTCATTCTAAATTAATATCTGACATTGATGGAGCTCAGAAGCTTAGCTGGATCTGTCTGAGCTGATTTCTTTGAGCTGAGTGGCCCTGTGTGTGTGTGTGTGTGTGTGTGTGTGTGTGTGTGTGTGTGTGTGTGTGTGTGTGTGTGTGTGTGTGTGTGTGTGTGTGTGTAGCCATAGGACAGACTGAGCATCTACCACTATCAGATTAGGGGGGGGGCATTTTATGTTTTTGTCCCCCCACTTTTTTTATCTGAAATCTTCATCACCCACTGATACTACATAGCCAATTCATATAACATACTGTAGCTTTGGATTTCACCCTCCAAAAGCGAATGGTTTTGACTGTTTGGAACTTTACGGAGGAGAGCTGCTCTTCTCCTGTTCAGACCAACCTGGCAATCAAAGAGCTCCAATCTGCAGTTAGATGTGCATGTGCAATCAGCAAGATGTGGGTTGTGTCCACTCCGGTAGCCTACACAGCTCTCAGCTTTGGTTGTCTCTCAATTAATAAAGCCTATGATTTAATATTGCGAAAGCCATTTTACAAACATCTAAATGGTGAAGGTGCCGCGCAGATGTAGTCTACAAATATTAGACCAGAGATAGGGTAGGCCTACCTCTCGTTGGCTCGAGCAGCTGCATCTCCCACACTGTGCACACAGTTGTTATCTGACTTGTAGCTCAATGTCATACGCAGTTACATACATGAAAGGCTGAAGGAGAGGACGCATCAATTCACTCAACAGATTAGAAGTATTTCCCTAATAAGGCAGAAAAAATGCTGAGTAAAAAACTTTAGTGAACCGGCGATTCGTAACGTATGATGCGTGCTTCATTTGGATCGGTTTGGGCTCCTGCGGACCGATGCACTCACATTTGCCTATCGGTGAATCGTAACATCCCTACTAGGTTCGGTTTGCTCCTAGCAGAACTCGGCTAGGCAAAGTGAATGTCTGTGCTTCACGTAGCTGCTCCCTTGAAACATTTGAAAACAGCAGCAATATTACGGTTTGTCCCGTAGCAACAGCCATTATACACTTCCCCAAAATATAAGATAAATCAAGAAATCTGTAATACATTTTTACGTTTTTTGCAGAGGTCTTAGTCGTGCAATTTTACTTCTAAATAAGATGTTTGGTGTAGCATTTCTCAAGTGAAAAAATTTGCATGAAAACTAGTCTTCTCTCGTTGACAACAAACACTTCATTGAAGGATCCCATCCACTCCTACTAGGAGTAGTACTGTTGACCAATCACAGATAGAGGGGCGTAAACATTGACTAATGAACCCTGCGGAACACCGAAACGAACAAAAACGTCATAAATTGTCATAACATATGTGCAAACTGTTTTGACTGGGAAGCATGCGACAGGCTTTATGAGCCTCTGTGGCCATACCCTTAATCTCAGCTGTAACAAGGTGATTGAGCGCCTGTGCCCCTCCCTTTAAAAGAGAAGCACATGGAGTTATCTTGGCACGCAAGCCAGATCAGGGAGAGGTAGCTGCTGCCGCGCTGGTTTTTGCGTAAGTGTTTTAAAGTAGTGTTGTTGAGTGTATTGGTGAGTTGATTAAAGTAAGATGTAAAGTGCATTGTTTGTATTGTATTTTTCCTTGTCTACATTTTAAAGGGGAACACCATTTTGTAATGGCCTTTAGCCTGATTCATTGGTAGCTAGTAGCTTGTGTGGCTTCCTCAAGTGTGATGTTTGCTGTGCTGCACTATCACATGAGTGCTGTGATTTATACCTCTAATTTCAACATTTGGTATGATATTCTATTTAAAAAACGTTGTGACGTTATCTGGTGTGTAACTTAACTGTTTCATTAAACAATACCTTTCATTCTTATCCCTTTTGTTTCATTGAAACTAGTAATAAACTATAGTTTTGTAATTCCAGCTTTGTACCCAGTTGAAGTCTCCATTGACTCTGCCTTATCCCAATAGTCTGTTACATACAGTATTTAACCAGAATTTACTTAATTTCAATTATTTATTTTATTGGGAGTCGTACAATACTGTACAGCAGGGTTCTTCAATTCCGGTCCTGGAGGGCCGAAACACTTCTGTTTTTTATTTCTACCTGGTAGTTAATTGCACTCACCTGGTGTCCCAGGTCTGAATTAGCCCCTGATTAGAAGGAGAGGATGAAAAACAGAGGTGTTTCGGCCCTCCAGGACCGGAATTGAAGAACCCTGCTGTACAGAATGGAAATTGACTTCCCGCTATTACCTACATTTTCTGACTGTTTGAGCACACATTCAAACTAATGCATTTTTCGATCACATGAACCTGTTTGCAAAGACATGGGTTACATCCCAAATGGCAAACTATTCCATATAGGGCTCTGGTAAAAGTAGTGCACTATATAGGGTGCCATTTGGGAGACAGCCATGGTCATGTATAGCAGGGTTTCCCAACCCTCTCCTTGGGCCCCCACAGACATTTCACATTTTTGTTTTAACCCTAAACAGGCACACCGGATTCAATTAGTCAAAGGCTTGATGATTAGTAGACTAATTAAATCCTGTGTGCCAGTTTAGGGTTAACACAAAAATGTGAAACTTCTGGGGGGGCCTTATGAGAGGGTTGGGAAACCCTGGTGTAAAGCATCCATTTGCCCTAACTAAATAACATGTCATTTTCCCTTTAGATTGTGTTCTGTATGTACAGTGGATATAAAAAGTCTACACACCCCTGTTAAAATGCCAGGTTTTTGTGATCTAAAGGAATGAGACAAAGATAAATCATGTCAGAACTTGTTCCACTGTTAATGTGACCTATAATGTGAACAATTCAATTGAAAAACAAACTGAAATCTTTGAGGGGGAAAAATGAAAAATAAAAACCTTACAATAACCTGTTTGCATAAGTGTGCACACCCTCTTATAACTGGGGATGTGGCTGTGTCCAGAATTAACCAATCACATTCAAACTCATGTTAAATAGAAGTCATTACACACCTGCCATCATTTAAAGTGACTCTGATTAATCACAAATAAAGTTCAGCTGTTCTAGTAGGATTTTCCTGACATTTTCTTAGTTGCATCTCAGAGCAAAAGCCATGGTCCGCAGAGAGCTTCCAAGGCATCAGAGGGATCTCACATTTACGTCATTTAGCAGACGCTCTTATCCAGAGCGACTTACAGTTAGTGAGTGCATACATTAGTTATTTTATTTTTTTCACACTGGCCCCCCGTGGGAATCGAACCCACAACCCTGGCGTTGCAAACGCCATGCTCTACCAACTGAGCTACATCCCTGCCGGCCATTCCCTCCCCTACCCTGGACGACGCTGGGCCAATTGTGTGCCGCCCCATGGGTCTCCCGGTCGCGGCCGGCTACGACAGAGCCTGGGTTCGAACCAGGATCTCTAGTGGCACAGCTAGCACTGCGATGCAGTGCCTTAGACCACTGCGCCACTCGCCACTGTTGAAAGATATCAGTCAGGAGAAGGGTACAAAATAATTTCCAAAGCATTACATATACCAGTGGGAAAAATATGGCACAACAGAGACAATACCAAAGAACTGGACGTCCCTCCAAAATTTATGAAAAGACGAGAACTGGTCAGGGAGGCTTCCAAGGAACTGCAGGAATTTCTGGCAAGTACTGGCTGTGTGCTACATGTGACAACAATCTCCCATATTCTTCATATGAATGGGGTAGGGTGGTAAGCCTTTTCTTACAAAAAAAAACATCCAAGCCCAGCTGAAGTTTGCAAAATCAAACATCAAGTCCCCCAAAAGCACTTGGGGAAAATGTGTTATGGTCTGATGAAACCAAGGTTGAACTTCTTGGCCATGATTCCAAAAGGTATGATTGGCGCAAAAACAACACTGCACATCACCCAAAGAACACCATCCCCACAGTGAAGCATGGTGGTGGCAGCATCATGCTTTGGGGCTGTTTTTCTTCAGCTGGAACCGGGGCCTTAGTCAGGGTGACGGGAATTATGAACAGTTCCAAATACCAGGCAATTTTTGCACAAAACCTTCAGGCATCCGTTAGAAAGCTGAAGATGAAGAGGAAGTTCACCTTTCAGCACGACAACAACCCAAAGCACACATCCAAATCCACAAAAGCATAGCTTCACCAGAAGAAGATTAACATTTTGGAATGGCCCAGCCAGAGGCCAGACCTGAATCCAATTGAACATCTCTGGGGTGATCTGAAGAGGGCTGTGCACAGGAGATGTCCTCGCAATCTGACAGATTTGGAGCGCTTTTGCAAAGAAGAGTGGGCAAATATTGCCACGTCAAGATGTGCCATGCTAATAGACTCCTACCCAAAAAGACAGTGATGTAATAAAATCAAAAGGTGCTTCAACAAAGTATTAGATTAAGGGTGTGCACACTTATGCAACCAGGTTATTGTGAGTTTTTTTATTTTTCCCCCTCAAAGATTTCAGTTTGTTTTTCAATTGAATTGTTCACATTATAGGTCACATTAAAGGTGGAAAATGTTCTGACATGATTTATCTTTGTCTCATTCTTTTACATCACAAAAACCTGGCATTTTAACAGGGGTGTGTAGACTTTTTATATCCACTGTACGTTCTTAATTTATGACAATTTACCTTCAAAGACAAAATAATAGCAGGGTTCATATTAACGCTTGTATTTCATTGGCAGTGAAAAGAGGTATTTGAATTCACATTTCAGTCACTGCCAAGGATTCAAAAAAGACCACCATGGCAGATAAAACAACATTTTGGGGCATACTGCATACATTGTTTTGTAACATTCCTCAAACAGAAAATCACAGGATGTACAGTACGTCAAAAGTTTGGACACACCTACTCATTCAAGGGTTTTTCTTTATTTTTACCATTTTTTATATTGTAGAATAATAGTGAAGACAAACTATGAAATAACACATATGGAATCAAGTAGTAACCAAAGAAGTGTGAAACAATTCAAAATATATTTGAGATTCTTCAAATAGCCACCCTTTGCCTTGACAGCTTTGCACACTCTTGGCATTCTCTCAACCAGCTTCACTTTGAATGCTTTTCCAACAGTCTTGAAGGAGTTCCCACATATGCTGAGCACTTGTTGGCTGTTTTTCCTTCACTCTGCCGTCCGACTCATCCCAAACCATCTCAATTGGGTTGAGGTCAGGGGATTGTGGAGGCCAGGTCATCTGATGCAGCACTCCATCACTCTCCTTCTTGGTAAAATAGCCCTTACACAACCTGGAGATGTTTTGGGTCATTGTCCTGTTGAAAAACAAACGATAGTCCCACTAAGCCCAAAACAGATGGGATGGGGTATCGCTGCAGAATGCTGTGGTAGCCATGCTGGTTAAGTGTGCCTTGAATTCTAAATATATCACAGTGTAACTAGCAAAGCACCCCCACACAATAACACCTTCTCCTCCATGCTTTATGGTGGGAACTACACATGCAGAGATCATCCGTTCACCCACGCCGCGTCTCAAAAGGACACAGCATTTTGAACTAAAAATCTCATATTTGGACTCCAGACCAAAGGTCAAAGTTCCACTGGTATAATGTTCATTGCTCTTGGCCCAAGCAGGTCTCTTCTTATTATTAGTGTCCTTTAGTAGTGGTTTCTTTGCAGTAATTCGACCATGAAGGCCTGATTGACACAGTCTCCTCTGAACAGTTGATGTTGAGATGTGTCTGTTACTTGAACTCTGTGAAGCATTTATTTGGGCTGCAATTTCTGAGGCTGGTAACTCTAATGAACTTATCCTCTGCAGCAGAGGTAACTCTGGGTCTTCCATTCCTGTGGCGGTCCTCATGAGAGCCAGTTTCATCATAGCAGTTGATGG
The DNA here is from genome assembly GCF_020615455.1 of Coregonus clupeaformis. Taxonomy (NCBI): domain Eukaryota; kingdom Metazoa; phylum Chordata; class Actinopteri; order Salmoniformes; family Salmonidae; genus Coregonus; species Coregonus clupeaformis. Next base: position 18,487,156 of record NC_059222.1, on the reverse strand, counting down.
TTTTTGCAACTGCACTTGAAGAAACATTCAAAGTTCTTGAAATGTTCTGTATTGACTGACCTTCATGTCTTAAAAGTAATGATGGACTGTCGTTTCTCTTTGTTCATTTGAGCTGTTCTTGACATAATATGGACTTAGTCTTTTACCAAATAGGGCTATCTTCTGTATACCCCCACCCCTTTTCATTTGATTTACACAACATGCCTACCACTTTGAAGATGCTAAATATTTTTCATTTTTAAACAAACAAGAAATAAGACATGCATTTTAAAAAAACTTGAGCATGCATAACTATTCACCCCCCGCCCCCACCTTTTGCAGCAATTACAGCTGCAAGTCTCTTGGGGTATGTCTCTATAAGCTTGGCACATCTAGCCACTGGGATTTTTGCCCATTCTTCAAGTTGGATGGGTTCCGCTGGTGTACAGCAATCTTTAAATCATACCACAGATTCTCAATTGGATTGAGGTCTGGGCTTTGACTAGGCCATTCCAAAACATTTAAATGTTTCCCCTTAAACCACTCAAGTGTTGCTTTAGTAGTATGCTTAGGGTCATTGTCCTGCTGGAAGGTGAACCTCCGTCCCAGTCTCAAATCTCTGGAAGACTGAAACAGGTTTGCCTCAAGAACTTCCCTGTATTTAGCGCCATCCATCATTCCTTCAATTCTGACCAGTTTCCCAGTCCCTGCCGATGAAAAACATACCCACAGCATGATGCTGCCACCAACATGCTTCACTGTGGGGATGGTGTTCTCGGGGTGATGAGGGGTGTTGGGTTTGCGCCAGACATAGCGTTTTCCTTGATGGCCAAAAAGCTCAATTTTAGTCTCATCTGACCAGAGTACCTTCTTCCATATGTTTGGGGAGTCTCCCACATGCCTTTTGGCGAACACTAAACGTGTTTGCTTATTTTTTTCTTTAAGCAATGGCTTTTTTTCTGGCCACTCTTCCGTAAAGCCCAGCTCTGTGGAGTGTACGGCTTAAAGTGGTCCTATGGACAGATACTCCAATCTCCGCTGTGGAGCATTGCAGCTCCTTCAGGGTTATCTTTGGTCTCTTTGTTGCCTCTCTGATTAATGCCCTCCTTGCCTGGTCTGTGAGTTTTGGTGGGCGGCCCTCTCTTGGCAGGTTTGTTGTGGTGCCATATTCTTTCCATTTTTTTATAATGGATTTAATGGTGCTCTGTGGGATGTTCAAAGTTTCAGATATTTTTTTATAACCCAACCCTGATCTGTACTTCTCCACAACTTTGTCCCTGACCTGTTTGGAGATCTCCTTGGTCTTCATGGTGCTGCTTGCTTGGTGGTTCCCTTTGCTTAGCGGTGTTGCAGACTCTGGGGCCTTTCAGAACAGGTGTATATATACTGAGATCATGTGACACTTAGATTGCACACAGGTGGACTTTATTTAACTAATTATGTGACTTCTGAAGGTAATTGGTTGCACCAGATCTTATTTAGGGGCTTCATAGCAAAGGGGGTGAATACATATGCACGCACCACTTTTCCGTTATTTATTTTTTAGCATTTTTGAAACAAGTTATGTTTTTCATTTCACTTCACCAATTTGGACTATTTTGTGTATGTCCATTACATGAAATCCAAATAAAAAACAATTTACATTACAGGTTGTAATGCAACGAAATAGGAAAAACGCCAAGGGGGATGAATACTTTTGCAAGGCACTGTACCTTGTCACAACACAACTGATTGGCACAAACGCATTGAGAAATTCCACAAATTAACTTTTAAGAAGGAACACCTGTTCATTGAAATGCATTCCAGGTGACTACCTCATGAAACTGGTTGAGAGAATGCCAAGAGTGTGCAAAGCTGTCATCAAGGCAAACGGTGGCTTGCTAAAGTACAGAGGCCAATTAGAGTACAGGTGGATGGTTATCAGAATAAAAGTCCTGCAACACATATGCCACATCTTACCTAGGTAGCATCCACAGGTAGACCGCCCAGGTGTGTTGTCATATCAGCCACTGCTCCTCCATGATCCTCCTGTTCACCATCTCCTCCACCCCAACCTCACTGGCCCCGAAATCCGACCCCACCCCCAAACTCTGACCCTTCAGACAGGTCATCTCCATCTTGACCTGGGTAAAATAGACATGATTATGTAAGCTGTATGTTGAACCTTGGCTCAGGTCTCTTGTTGTCCAATGGCACCCTATTCGCTATAAAGTGCACTACTTTTGACTAGAGCCCTATGGGCCCTGGTCAGAATGTGTACTATATAGGGAAAAGGGTGCCATTTGGGAGGAAGCCTATGTCTTATGAATTATAGCAGTACCCTGCCTTGCCTTTGTAATTAAATTACATGAGATTGTTGGCTATTTGATGAAGGTTTGACTGAGTTGCCAACAAGTCGTTGAAATAAAAAAAATTACAATTATAAGACTTTGCCTAAAGGCTTGGCATCTGGGCAGAGCCAGAGGAGAGGGATGAGGACAGGCTCATGTCTAGCTCCTGTGGCTATGGACTGTCGAAGTCAATCCCATCCAGATTGAAATCACCACTGTCGGAAGGGGCTCGCTGGGGGGGTGAGATGGCGGTTGGGACAGGAACTGAAAGGACACTGGAGTCTGCACAGAAAAGCGTGCCTGAGCTGAAGGAACCTGTGGCTGCTGAAGGAGATGGTTCTCCTGAACTGGGGGCTGCACTGCGGGTTTGGGTAACACGGGCTTCTCATCAGGTGGCTGGGGAATAATAATAATAATAATAATACATTTTATTTGTAAAATGCATTTCAAAAAGCCAAAGTGCTACAAAAACCTGGACCGGAGGTATCAGGGTCTTCTGCTCTGGTGTCTGAGGTACAGCTCTGGGAGGGGCCACAGGCGGTGGGGAGAACGGTTCTGTCTTCGGAGGGGTCATGGTCTTCAGGACAGTAGAAGAGACCACCATGGCTGACTGCTGGGAAGCTGAGCTGGGATCTCTCCGCTCCACTACAGGTACCCCCTTCTAGGGCTGGGGCTGAGGGGAGAGGACAGTGGCCGGCTGGAGCCTGGCTCAACATCACTGGGACGTTGACCTTGTAAAGCTGGCCTTAGGGAGGTAGAGAGGGGAGAAATAGATTCAAAAATCCCCCCCATACCCATTGTAAATGTTGAAAAAATAGACTGATTAAGCTATTTATTTTCTCTATATCATGACATTTCATGTATCATGAACATGCATCAATAGAGATTTTGGTAAATGTTTCTATGAAATATCATTGGACCTTTAAATTAAGTTAATCGATGAAGTGTATGGAGGGCTAATGCATGTTTTCCCCCTTCTTACCAGAGGCTGTCTGCAGTGTGACCCCTGCAGGGATCTGGACTGGGTAGGTCACCCCTGGAGGAAGAGAGACGTTGGCCAGAGTCCCACAGTTGTTCTGCAACACAATGAGACAGTTTACACATATTTACTCCACTCAATGAAAGATAGAACTTTCAACTGTATTTGTCATAGAGACAGGGAAATTGCTTGTGCAGCAAGATCACACATAAAATACATCAAATAAATACAACAGATAGTAGGCTACAAGTCTTCTTGACCTCTGCTCTCACACAAATAATGGGGCTGCTGAGTTGACTTGTCAGTTACACTTACCACTGTTTTCTAGTGAGTCCAGGGTTCAGGCTCCTGGGAAACTAGAGGCTGTCTAATACTCATAAGAAAACATTCTATATTTTAACCTCATCAGGTATGCAGAGATATAGATATGCCATTCTAAAAACATCAACTTAAAAACTCTAACAATTAGCCTACATCACTGTCTGTAATTTATAAAAAGGGAGTTACCATAGTAGGTCATCATACAGTTTTCGTTTAGAAAAGAGATTATCCTGTTCAGCTTGACATGACTCCTACAGTACAGGAGGACTGTTGACATCATGACTCATGCCGCTACAGTATAATCAAACAACTGGGACTGTTCTGTGGTACTCAAATGTGCAAAAGGCCCAATGCAGCCATTTTTATATAAATATCAAATCATTTCTGGATAACAATTAAGTACCTTACTGTAATAGATTTCCATAACAAATGTGCACAAATTGCTGTTATTGGCAGAGAGGTTTGGAACTCTCTTTGTTATTGGTCAGTTAACCAATTTACTGCATGGTGATGTCATCATGGAAAGCCGAAAATCCCGCCCATGCAAACCTGCTCATTAGAAGGTCCTGTGTAGATTGTATTTTTAACCAGCAACTATCAGGAAATAACACTGATCACATTTGTTCACACTTTTACAGTGTTCGTTTCATCAGCTATTGTACAATATGATATAAAACACAGGAAAAACAGAATATTGACTGCACTGGGCCTTTAACATTAAATTGAGGGAGAGGGGAATGAAGAAAGCCATGGCTGCCCACAAACAGAATGCTCTAAAGACTGATTTCCTTTCTACCTTTCTTTGCTCTGCCTACATCTAGGCCTAAATTAAAATGTGCCCCACCATTCCCATCCTTTGTATGGTTAATATGTCATCCTGACATGTCCTCCTGTTACCAGACACAACAAACGGCCCTTTCCCAGACAAATGTGTTACCAACCCTGGTGTGTACAGAATCACATAAGAAAGTGTGGTTTAACGGGCTACTGCTGCTTTCCCCCGGTCACTCTCAGGGTGCGTCCAAATAATCTCTCCTTCTTCCCAAAGTGTGCACTCGTTCACTTTTAAAAGCGTTGGATTGATGTAGGCATGTGCTAGAGCAGTGTTTCCCAACTCCAGTCCTCCAGTACCCCCAACAGCATACATTTTTGTTGTAGCCCCAGACAAACTCACCTGATTCTACTCTTCCAGGGCATGATGATTAGTTGACAAGTTGAATCGGGCGAGTTTGTCCGGGATTACAACAGAAATGTGTGCTGTTGGGGGTACTGGAGGACTGGAGTTGGAAAACACTGTGCTAGAGGAAGTTTCCATATATCAGTGATTTCCTTTTAAATTCACGAAGGGAAGTGAACAAGTACATACTTTGTGAGAAAGGAGAGATTATTGAGACACAATTCCAGTGAGGTGTAATAGGTTGCCACAAAACAACAAGGTGGTGAGGTCTCTCTCTGTTACCTTTTTCACACCATCGTGCTGACCCTAACCATACAGTGCTGTTAGCCTGCTCTGATCATTGGTGCTGGCCCGGCTCTGATCATTGCTGCTGCCGTGGCTCTGATCAAGCTGCTGAACACCTTATTGACAACTTGGCATGTCAATCAGGGTGTGGCTCCAACATTAAACATATTTTGAAGGAAGTTTTACTTACTATGACATGTGGTTGTCGTACCTTGCTACCTTGAGTTGAATTAACTAACTATAAGTCGTTCTGGATAAAAGTGTCTGCTAAATGACTCAACTGTAATGTAAATCTACACCTTTCAACCTAATTATTTAATCAACGGTCTACAGGCTATCAGTAAGCTCCTTTTCCAAACAGCGGTTTGCAGACATTATGCACTGTACAACAAAAGTTGTCATTCAAATGTATGACAGTTTTGTGTAACTTGCCTTAGCTGTGAAACTCGGGACGTGTTGGCCTGTAGGGAACACAATAGAGGCTGGGGTTGGAAGAAAGAAGAGGAAAGGAATTATTAAATAAGTAGTGTAGCGATCTGTATTCAATAATCAATTGGCCTGATTAACTCGCACTGTAGAATATGCAACCATTGAGCGACCCTATATGGTGGATCAACTCATTGATTTGTGACATAGATAGCAATGGGTGCGGTGAAGAGTCTTTGGGTGCGTCCCAATAATTTATCCTGAAGTTTACACTTGTTCACTACTTCCCACAAATCTAAAAGCATTAGATTGGTGGAGGCATGGGAGGGAGTTTCCACCATATTTCCTTTACCAGTCATTTCAAATCAAATCAAATTTTATTGGTCACATGCGCCGAATACAACAGGTGCAGACATTACAGTGAAATGCTTACTTACAGCCCTTAACCAACAGTGCATTTATTTTTAACAAAAAAAGTAAAAATAAAACAACAACAAAAAAAGTGTTGAGAAAAAAAAGAGCAGAAGTAAAATAAAGTAACAGTAGGGAGGCTATATATACAGGGGGGTACCGTTGCAGAGTCAATGTGCGGGGGCACCGGCTAGTTGAGGTAGTTGAGGTAATATGTACATGTGGGTAGAGTTAAAGTGACTATGCATAAATAATTAACAGAGTAGCAGCAGCGTAAAAGGGATGGGGTGGGGGGGGCAGTGAAAATAGTCTGGGTAGCCATGATTAGCTGTTCAGGAGTCTTATGGCTTGGGGGTAGAAGCTGTTGAGAAGTCTTTTGGACCTAGACTTGGCACTCCGGTACCGCTTGCCGTGCGGTAGCAGAGAGAACAGTCTATGACTAGGGTGGCTGGAGTCTTTGACAATTTTGAGGGCCTTCCTCTGACACCGCCTGGTATAGAGGTCCTGGATGGCAGGAAGCTTGGCCCCAGTGATGTACTGGGCCGTACGCACTACCCTCTGTAGTGCCTTGCGGTCGGAGGCCAAGCAGTTGCCATACCAGGCGGTGATGCAACCAGTCAGGATGCTCTCGATGGTGCAGCTGTATAATTTTTTGAGGATCTAAGGACCCATGCCAAATCTTTTCAGTCTCCTGAGGGGGAATAGGCTTTGTCGTGCCCTCTTCACGACTGTCTTGGTGTGTTTGGACCATGATAGTTCTTTGGTGATGTGGACACCAAGGAACTTGAAGCTCTCAACCTGTTCCACTACAGCCCCGTCGATGAGAATGGGGGCGTGCTCAGTCCTCTTTTTTTTTCCTGTAGTCCACAATCATCTCTTTTGTCTTGGTCACGTTGAGGGAGAGGTTGTTGTCCTGGCACCACACGGCCAGGTCTCTGACCTCCTCCCTATAGGCTGTCTCATCGTTGTCGGTGATCAGGCCTACCACTGTTGTGTCGTCGGCAAACTTAATGATGGTGTTGGAGTCGTGCCTGGCCATGCAGTCATGGGTGAACAGAGAGTACAGGAGGGGACTGAGCACGCACCCCTGAGGGGCCCCCGTGTTGAGGATCAGTGTGGCAGATGTGTTGTTACCTACCCTTACCACCTGGGGCGGCCCGTCAGGAAGTCCAGGATCCAGTTGCAGAGGGAGGTGTTTAGTCCCAGGATCCTTAGCTTAGTGATGAGCTTAGAGGGCACTATGGTGTTGAATGCTGAGCTGTAGTCAATGAATAGCATTCTCACGTAGGTGTTCCTCTTGTCCAGGTGGGAAAGGGCAGTGTGGAGTGCAATAGAGATTGCATCATCTGTGGATCTGTTGGGGCGGTATGCAAATTGGAGTGGGTCTAGGGTTTCTGGGATAATTGTGGTCCACTGTAGCTCAATTGGTAGAGCATGGCGCTTGTAATGCCAGGGTAGTGGGTTCGATCCCCGGGACCACCCATACGTAAAAATGTATGCACACATGACTGTAAGTCGCTTTGGATAAAAGCGTCTGCTAACTGGCATATTATTATTATATTATTATAATGCTGTTGATGTGAGCCATGACCAGCCTTTCAAAGCACTTCATGGCTTCACTTCATGAAGGGAAGTGAACAAGTGCACACTTTTGGAGGAAGGCGAGATAATTGGGAAGTACCCTTGGACTGTAAAACCTCTCTACTGAATGTAGGTTTTGTAAAAGTCTGTTCATAGTTTGGAGGGAGCTGCAGCACAAAGTTGTATGAGTTGGTGTTCTTCATGAGGGCCAAGCCATCCACTGCTTTGGAGTGCAGAATCTTTGACTCCCAGAGCTACAGATTAAAGAAAACAAATTTGGTTTGCTAGTCAGTTAGTTGATTTGACATAACATAAGCTGTGTCAAATATGATTAAAGTTCTAGTTACACAGCACTGCCGTATGGTCTCTGCTCATTTCTTGATTTCAACATGTACAGTGGGGGAAAAAGTATTTAGTCAGCCACCAATTGTGCAAGTTCTCCCACTTAAAAAGATGAGAGAGGCCTGTAATTTTCATCATATGTACACGTCAACTATGACAGACAAAATTAGAAAAAAAAATCCAGAAATTCACATTTTAGGATTTTTAATGAATTTATTTGCAAATTATGGTGGAAAATAAGTATTTGGTCAATAACAAAAGTTTCTCAATACTTTGTTATATACCCTTTTTGGCAATGACACAGGTCAAATGTTTTCTGTAAGTCTACACAAGGTTTTCACACACTGTTGCTGGTATTTTGGCCCATTCCTCCATGCAGATCTCCTCTAGAGCAGTGATGTTTTGGGGCTGTCGCTGGGCAACACGGACTTTCAACTCCCTCCAAAGATTTTCTATGGGGTTGAGATCTGGAGACTGGCTAGGCCACTCCAGGACCTTGAAATGCTTCTTACGAAGCCACTCCTTCGTTGCCCGGGCGGTGTGTTTGGGATCATTGTCATGCTGAAAGACCAAGCCACGTTTCATCTTCAATGCCCTTGCTGATGGAAGGAGGTTTTCACTCAAAATCTCACGATACATGGCCCCATTCATTATTTCCTTTACACGGATCAGTCGTCCTGGTCCCTTTGCAGAAAAACAGCCCCAAAGCATGATGTTTCCACCCCCATGCGTCACAGTAGGTATGGTGTTCTTTGGATGCAACTCAGCATTCTTTGTCCTCCAAACACGACGAGTTGAGTTTTTACCAAAAAGTTATATTTTGGTTTCATCTGACCATATGACATTCTCCCAATCCTCTTCTGGATCATCCAAATGCACTCTAGCAAACTTCAGACGGGCCTGGACATGTACTGGCTTAAGCAGGGGGACACGTCTGGCACTGCAGGATTTGAGTCCCTGGCGGCGTAGTGTGTTACTGATGGTAGGCTTTGTTACTTTGGTCCCAGCTCTCTGCAGGTCATTCACTAGGTCCCCCCGTGTGGTTCTGGGATTTTTGCTCACCGTTCTTGTGATCATTTTGACCTCACGGGGTGAGATCTTGCCCCAGATCGAGGGAGATTATCAGTGGTCTTGAATGTCTTCCATTTCCTAATAATTGCTCCCACAGTTGATTTCTTCAAACCAAGCTGCTTACCTATTGCAGATTCAGTCTTCCCAGCCTGGTGCAGGTCTACAATTTTGTTTCTGGTGTCCTTTGACAGCTCTTTGGTCTTGGCCATAGTGGAGTTTGGAGTGTGACTGTTTGAGGTTGTGGACAGGTGTCTTTATACTGATAACAAGTTCAAACAGGTGCCATTAATACAGGTAATGAGTGGAGGACAGAGGAGCCTCTTAAAGAAGAAGTTACAGGTCTGTGAGAGCCAGAAATCTTGCTTGTTTGTAGGTGACCAAATACTTATTTTCCACCATAATTTGCAAATAAATTCATTAAAAATCCTACAATGTGATTTTCTGGATTTTCTTTTCTCAATTTGTCTGTCATAGTTGACGTGTACCTATGATGAAAATTACAGGCTTCTCTCATCTTTTTAAGTGGGAGAACTTGCACAATTGGTGGCTGACTAAATACTTTTTTCCCCCACTGTAGCTAGGTCTTCAAAACACCACACTTCAATGTGAGATATTCTGCAATATTTATTAACTCCCTTTTTGACATAAAATAAGTAGTCAAGTCCACTGTGCGTGACAAAGCGAAGTCAACAGTCCATTGGTCAGGGAGGACTAACATTAGCTACAAGAAAAGGGAGAAGATCGTGCTCACTGGTGAGGTGAGATAACTCCATCCGTTGGAATAAGCCGATAAGAGCATTTATTTCAAAGAGCGCTCCGTAAGCCACGCCCCAGTGGGCAGAGCTAGCTAGGCACGTTGGACTAAGACACGTTTTAATACAATAAAAAAAAACTCTAATTATACAACGTATCCGCCATGGTTCTGTGTAGCCTAGTTATGCTAATATATTTGAGACCAGTTTACTGCAGTTAATTTCCTATTTGACTTAATAAGTAAAATATATTTGAGAAGTAAACAGGGAAAACTAGTCCCAGACAACTCGCGATAGAACATGCCAGAGGCTGACCAGAGAGGGGCATCGTTTACTAGGCTACCTAAATTATTGGGATCATCTGGTTACCACCAGTGTTTGGAATACATTGAGTTCGTTGACAAAACAGACCATGGGACGTCTTTTCACACTGAGATTTATGTGTCAAAGGTCCGCGGTGGGTCTGTGTAAACTATGCAATTATATTGGAGACAGGTTTATTTCAGTGAATGTCATCTGTTAATTTACTGTTATAGTATTTCTAAGAACAAAACTACTTATTTTCCTCAACTAGAGATAAAAATGAATGGGTTTCTTTAAAAAGATGGTCCTGGCTGACATGGACTGTTTCCTCACCTTATTCTCCTTGTGGTTATCCATGGTTGTTGGCTATTTACCAGGTAACAAGAAGTGAAAACAATACTGAAGCAATAGACTCCTCATTTTACTCAACTAGAGATTGAATTAAGTGGTGTTTCTTTGAAAAGATGGGCTTGGCTGACATGAAAAATGCATTAATGGGAAAGGATCCACAGACACCAGAGGCTGATTATCTTTCTGCACATCTCTTTATTTACAATGCTGGCTGCCATGGTTAACATAAACGCAGGACATTGAATGCTACCTGAATTGACTCAGAAAAGTAACATACAGTGGGGAGAACAAGTATTTGATACACTGCCGATTTTGCAGGTTTTCCTACTTACAAAGCATGTAGAGGTCTGTAATTTTTATCATAGGTACACTTCAACTGTGAGAGAAGTGTCATCACATTGTATGATTTTTAAGTAATTAATTTGCATTTTATTGTATGACATAAGTATTTGATCACCTACCAACCAGTAAGAATTCCGGCTCTCACAGACCTGTTAGTTTTTCTTTAAGAAGCCCTCCTGTTCTCCACTCATTACCTGTATTAACTGCACTTGTTTGAACAGGTTACCTGTAGAAAAGACACCTGTCCACACACTCAATCAAACAGACTCCAACCTCTCCACAATGGCCAAGACCAGAGAGCTGTGTAAGGACATCAGGGATAAAATTGTAGACCTGCACAAGGCTGGGATGGGCTACAGGACAATAGGCAAGCAGCTTGGTGAGAAGGCAACAACTGTTGGCGCAATTATTAGAAAATGGAAGAAGTTCAAGATGACGGTCAATCACCCTCGGTCTGGGGCTCCATGCAAGATCTCACCTCGTGGGGCATCAATGATCATGAGGAAGGTGAGGGATCAGCCCAGAACTACACGGCAGGACCTGGTCAATGACCTGAAGAGAGCTGGGACCACAGTCTCAAAGAAAACCATTAGTAACACACTACGCCGTCATGGATTAAAATCCTGCAGCGCACGCAAGGTCCCCCTGCTCAAGCCAGCGCATGTCCAGGCCCGTCTGAAGTTTGCCAATGACCATCTGGATGATCCAGAGGAGGAATGGGAGAAGGTCATGTGGTCTGATGAGACAAAAATAGAGCTTTTTGGTCTAAACTCCACTCGCCGTGTTTGGAGGAAGAAGAAGGATGAGTACAACCCAAGAACACCATCCCAACCGTGAAGCATGGAGTTGTAAACATCATTCTTTGGGGATGCTTTTCTGCAAAGGGGACAGGACGACTGCACCGTATTGAGGGGAGGATGGATGGGGCCATGTATCGCGAGATCTTGCCAACAACCTCCTTCCCTCAGTAAGAGCATTGAAGATGGGTCGTGGCTGGGTCTTCCAGCATGACAACGACCCGAAACACACAGCCAGGGCAACTAAGGAGTGGTTCCGTAAGAAGCATCTCAAGGTCCTGGAGTGGCCTAGCCAGTCTCCAGACCTGAACCCAATAGAAAATATTTGGAGGGAGCTGAAAGTCCGTATTGCCCAGCGACAGCCCCGAAACCTGAAGGATCTGGAGAAGGTCTGTATGGAGGAGTGGGCCAAAATCCCTGCTGCAGTGTGTGCAAACCTGGTCAAGACCTACAGGAAACGTATGATCTCTGTAATTGCAAACAAAGGTTTCTGTACCAAATATTAAGTTCTGCTTTTCTGATGTATCAAATACTTATGTCATGCAATAAAATGCAAATTAATTACTTTAAAATCATACAATTATAGACCTCTACATGCTTTGTAAATAGGAAAACCTGCAAAATCGGCAGTGTATCAAATACTTGTTCTCCCCACTGTAAGTAGGCCTACAGTATCACAGCGAGGTCTAACAGGTGTGTGTGTGTTAGATTATCGAGTGTCCACAGCAACACTATTGACTCGTCTCTACCCCCAGTGCATGCTCGAAACCCTCATGTTGTCTCTGTCTCCCCTTCCGTGGGGCCTGAAGCTCTTGGACCGCGACTGAGTACACCCTGGCCTGACACCTGGACGTGCCTGGCCCAATCCCACCTGGCTCCACTCTACCTGCTACCTGCCTGTTGCTGCCTCCACTGGTACTTTCTCTCCCTCAAGTCACGGACCCCACTCCCCACATACCCAGAAACCTGGATTCCATTACTTACTATGGTTTCTTTATGACGCCTGACCATAGGGTCTTGAATATATGCTTTTATACGGTCTGTATTTCTGTATTACAGCAAGTCAAATAACGATTTGTGCAAACTGGAAGTGGGACTTCTTTCCCCAAAGATTTGCTAAGGATGAGGTATTTGCTTGTCCATTTATGTATTTATTCTTAAATCCCATTCCTTACGTTTTTGTGTGTATTGGGTATATGTTGTGAAATTGTTAGATATTACTGCACTGTCGGAGCTAGAAGCACAAGCATTTCTCTACACCCACTATAACATCTGCTAAACACGTGTATGTGACAAATCAAATGTGATTTGATTTAGTCAGTTATCAGTTATTCCATTCCAAGGCTAGATGAGGCTGAATGGCAACAACACCACGCACAACTGCAATACAACTCATTCATCTCATTGGTACATTTCATTGATGGAATATTCAAAGATGGATTTCTTGTCTGGATGAAGGTTTTATTTAAAAGGTACACACACAATAAAGGAAGTTTATCAAATAAAGTCATTAACAGGAAAAGTAATGTACTACATTCATTATACTCAGAGCCTCTCCCCTTCATTTGATTAACTGGGGGAATGGGATGGAGAAATTGTTTACAATAGGCAGGGTGTGGCTCAACAGGTGGTATACGTCCCAAAGCCGTATGGGCCCTGGTCATAATTAATGCACTATTTATTGTGTAGCTCAGTTGGTAGAGCATGGCGCTTTCAACGGCAGGGTTGTAGGTTTGATTCCCACGGTGGACCAGTACGAAAATGTATGCACTCTGGATAAGAGCTTCTGCTAAATTGCTAAAATGCCAAATGTATACGGAATAGGGTGTCATTTGGGACACAGACGCATTCCATCTGTTGATGAAGCCACCTAAAACCAATGGCTCCATACCAAATGTCCATCCCTCTCCTCATGGATGTCCAAGCACTGGATAGGTGTAAGCTACTTTACATCATTGTTATATCCCTGCAATGGGATGGCAGGTAGCCTAGCGGTTAAGAGCGTTGGGCCAATAACCGAAAGGTAACTGGTTTGAATCCCCTAGGTGACAAATCTGTCGAATGTGCTCTTGAGCAAGGCACTTAACCCTAATTGCTCTGGATAAGAGTGTCTGCTAAATGACTAAAATGTAAAGTCCACACTTTGGAAGAAGGTCAATGGATATGCAGCCAATGTTAATGTTCACACACCTTTGAGTCATTAGTAAAAAGATAAATATATTCTATAAAAGGGCAAATAATTGACACAAGTTGTTGCAGTAGTAAGTAAGGCAATGGATCCAGAGCTGTATATGTTAATTATGAACTTTAAAGTAGAGTGGGGCCATGTGAGTTTGGGCCAGGGCTCAGTCACACCTCAAGCCCTCCGGAAGGGGAGAATATTTGGGTTAGTGAGGGCATGACTAAGACCATAGTACACCACATGCACTGGGAGTAGAGAATAATTAATAGTGTTGCTGTGGACACTGGATAATCTGACTAACACAGACACACCTGTTTGACCTGGTCTGGCTAGCTTAGCTGGGCAGCTAAATAATTAGCTCGCGCAGGTTTGTCTTAGTCTTTCTTTCCTAGGTGGACATTGATACAGCAGTTTATACCTTGGTTTCATTAGCTAGAAACAGCTGAAATAGTAGGCTAGGCTGAAGGGGCAGCTCATTCCAACACAGGTGAGTGTGACATTTTATTCTTGACATCTGGTTGCAGCCTGGTCTCATAGACCAGAAGTAACATAGTAAATGTAAATCCGGAACCCCAAATTAGTATGATATGTTACGGGTGGTATAGTTAAGTAAGACAGAAGGTTACTTAAGGCAAAAACGAAAGAAGGGTGGGCGTGTAACGTAAATGTCTAGCAACCCAAAGGCTGCGTTTCAAATCTCATCACGGACTACTTTAACATTTTAGCTAATTAGCAACTTTGCAACTACTTACTACTTTTTAGCTACTTTGCAACTACTTAGCATGTTAGCTAAACCTAACCCAAACCTGAACCCTTTTAGCTAACCCTTCCCCTAGCCTTAATAACCCTTAACCAAACTCCTAACCTCTAGCCTAGCTAACGTTGAATTAAAAAATATATATATTAGAAATGTATTGGTCATGCAAATACATTTTTGCGCTCTTGTTGCCAGGCGAGCTCGCACATTCCACCCACACTGCCACTCAGCCAGACAGGGGCAGAACTGACTGATTAGGCGCAGCCAAACATCACATTGATAGCTAAAATGCTGGGCAAATGTAGATTCAAACCTGCCTGTCAGGATATTGATGTTTATGAATGGGTTTTGCCAGACCCAACCAGGGATGTAGTGGAGGGTAAATGCAGTTTACACACCTTTTTATACAGTTTTCACTCACCTTTTTATTTAGTTAATTATCTTTTACCCACTTATTATTGTGTTCCTAGCGTTGGAAATGCTCAGAAGGCTTCTTGATCTGAGTTCTAATCGCCCCTACCTCTGCGAACGAGTGGAATCATGAATGATTCATCTATGTTCGTTATGTTCACCAGCTCCCTCGGATTTGCCTTGTTAGAAGCGCATTTATTCACCACTCTGTCCAACGGAAAACTCTGCCCATGACATAGGCCGAGAGGTGAAACAAACTTCCTCAGCCCAGATCTACAGTGGTAAGTGGCAGAGAGAAGCCGCTGAGAGTGGGATTTATTTTCCTGCCGTGTCAACAGACATTCCCCAAATAAATGAATAAAAGCTGACTCTCTGAGAATGAGTGTACAACTGGTAAATAGTTGCTGATATTTCAGTCAGATGTCTAGCTAGCTAGGTAGCTCCATGGCTCTGGCTGTTAGCCAGGTAGCTAGCTATAGCTAGCTGGCTAGAAGGATGAAGTTAGAAGCTAACGATGAACAGAGCCTGACCGCAGCAGGAGCAGTTAACTGAAATTAAGCTAGCTATAATCAAAAGATGGGCTACTATAAGTTCTCATAACAAAATACCTTTTCTTTACCGAGAGTAGTGAGACAGACAGTGGTGAGTCAGGCTGCAAAGGAGATGCACAGAGAGAGGAAGCATTGAAGCAAGCAGGGAGAGAGGTTAGTAGTACAGTGGTTCCCAAACGTATGGGTCCCCTAAAATTTTAATAGGGTCTCATGAGAGAATCTTTAATCTTATCAAACACATTAGTAACTTGTTTCTCTTCAAATGGGTATAGAATGCAACATTTTAGAGTCAACTAAGGGCCTTTTACACTGTTAGAATGTGCTTTCATGTCATGTGTTGGGACAGCCTGTGGGACCTAACATTTAGTGAAATATATAGACAATTTAAGTATAAAGACAACTTAATATTATTATCTTGTGCACTGTCAACATCATCAATACTGACGTATCACTCCTGTATGTAGTAAATAAGTAGTGAAACACGTATTATTGAGTATAACTTGTAAGGTAGTGATTAGAGAACAACTGCATAATAGGAACAATTACAAATTGATGGTCCTTGAAAATAAATATTAGTGCTTGAAAAAGTACTTGACTTGCTACTGTCTGTACGAACCCTGTTATACGAAATGGATGATGGACATCCACAAATTAATGCATACCACATGAAACGTCACGTATCATTATAAAGAATGGCGCCGGAGGGAATGGCTGCCATTTTAAGGGCTCCTAACCAACCGTGCTATTTTGTTTGTTTTTTCGCATTGCTTGTAACTTATTTTGTACATAATGTTGCTGCTACTGTCTCTTATGACCGAAAAGAGCTTCTGGACATCAGAACAGCGATTACTCACCTCGAACTGGACAAAGATTTTTTCTTTAATGAGTCTGACGCAAAGGATATACTGCTTTCTCGAGACCAGGCCCAAATCCCCGTCATTCGCGTGAAGGAAAGACAGAGAAAACGTGGGGCGGCAGTCCGGGTGCCTTGTGAGAATTTGGAGGCGAGTGTGTAAACCACCACTACCATCAGTACTATTGGCCAACGTGCAATCATTGGAAAATAAACTCGATGATCTATGATTAAGACTATCCTACCAACGTTCCATTAAAAACTGTAATATCTTAAGTTTCACCGAGTCGTGGCTGGGTTTTCCGTGCATTGGCAGGACAGAGCAGCTACGTATGGTAAGACGAGGGGCGGGGGTGTGTGTCTATTTGTCAATATCAGCTGGTGCGTGATGTCTAATATTAAAGAAGTCTCGAGGTATTGCTCGCCTGAGGTAGAGTACCTCATGATAAGCTGTAGACCACACTATCTACCAAGAGAGTTCTTAATATTGTTTGTAGCCGTCTATTTACCACCACAAACCGATGCTGGCACTAAGACCGCACTCAACGAGCTGTATAAGGCCATAAGCAAACAAGAAAATGCTAATCCAGAAGTGGCGCTCCTAGTGGCCGGGGACATTATTGCAGGGAAACTTAAATCCGTTTTACCTCATTTCTACCAGCATGTCACATGTGCAACCAGAGGGGGAAAAAACTCTTGACCACCTTTACTCCACACACAGAGACGCATACAAAGCTCTCCCTCACCCTCCATTTGGAAAATCTGACCAGAATTCTATCCTCCTGATTCCTGCTTACAAGCAAAAACTAAAGCAGGAATTACCAGTGACTCGCTCAATACGGAAGTGGTTAGATGACGTGGATGCTACGCTATAGGAATGTTTTGCTAGCACAGACTGGAATATGTTCCGGGATTCATCCAATGGCATTGAGGAGTATACCACCTCAGTCACCGGCTAAATCAATAAGTGCATCGACGACATTGTCCGCACAGTGACCGTACGTACAGTACCAGTCAAAAGTTTGGACACACCTACTCATTCAAGGGTTTTTCTTTATTTTTTCATTGTAGAATAATAGTGAGATTCTTCAAATAGCCACCCTTTGTCTTGATGACAGCTTTGCACACTCTTGGCATTCTCTCAACCAGCTTCACCTGGAATGCTTTTCCAACAGTCTTGAAGAAGTTCCCACATGATTCCCCTGTAGCTCAGTTGGTAGAGCATGGCGCTTGCAACGCCAGGGTTGTGGGTTCGTTTCCCACGGGGGGACAGTATGAAAATGTATGCACTCACTAACTGTAAGTCACTCTGGATAAGAGCGTCTGCTAAATGACTAAAATGTAAAATGTATGATGAGCACTTGTTAGCTGCTTTTCCTTCACTCTGCCGTCCGACTCATCCCAAACCATCTCCATTGGGTTGATTGTGGAGGCCAGGTCATCTGATGCAGCACTCCATCACTCTCCTTCTTGGTAAAATAGCCCTTACACAGGCTGGAGGTGTGTTGGGTCATTGTCCTGTTGAAAATCAAATGATAGTCCCACTAAGCGCAAACCAGATGGGATGGCATATCGCTACAGAATGCTGTGGTAGCCATGCTGGTTAAGTGTGCCTTGAATTCTAAATAAATCACTGACAGTGTCACCAGCAAAGCACCCCCACACCATAACACCTCCTCCTTGCTTTACGGTGGGAACTACACATGCGGAGATCATCCGTCCGTCACCCACACCGCGTCTCACAAAGACACGGTGGTTGGAACCAAAAATCTCCCATTTGGACTCCAGACCAAAGGACACATTTCCACCGGTCTAATGTCCATTGCTCGTTTTTTTTGGTCCAAGCAGGTCTCTTCTTATTATTGGTGTCCTTTAGTAGTGGTTTCTTTGCAGCAATTCGACCATAAAGGCCTGATTCACACAGTCCGCTCTGAACAGTTGATGTTGAGATGTGTCTGGCCACCAAAAATTCTGAAATTTCCATCCCCAACTATAACATTTTCCGTCTAGATAGAACTGCCAAAGGGGGTGGAGTTGCAATCTACTGTAGAGATAGCCTGCAGAGCTCTATCATACTATCCAGGTCTGTGCCCAAACAGTTTGAGCTTCTACTTCTAAAAATCCACCTTTCCAGAAATAAGTCTCTCACTGTTGCCGCTTGCTACAGACCCCCCTCAGCCCCCAGCTGTGCCCTGGACACCATATGTGAATTGATTGCCCCCCATTTATCCTCAGAGTTCGTACTGCTTGGTGACCTAAATTGGGATATGCTTAATACCCGGCCATCCTACAATCCAAACTAGATGCCCTCAATCTCACGCAAATTATCAACGAACCTACCAGGTACAACCCTAAATCCGTAAACATGGGTACCCTCATAGATATCATCCTGACTAACATACCCTCTAAATACACCTCAGCTGTCTTCAACCAGGATCTCAGCGATCACTGCCTTATTGCCTGCGTCCGTAACGGGTCCGCGGTCAAACGACCACCCCTCATCACTGTCAAATGCTCCTTAAAACACTTTAGCGAGCAGGCCTTCCTAATTGACCTGGCCCAGGTATCCTGGATGGATATAGATCTCATTCCGTCAGTAGAGGATGCCTGGTTGTTCCTTAAAAGTAATTTCCTCTCAATCTTAAATAAACATGCCCCATTCAAAAATACAGAACTAAGAACCGATATAGCCCCTGGTTCTCCTCAGACTTGACTGCCCTTGACCAGCACAAAAACATCCTGTGGCGTACTGCATTAGCATCAAATAGCCCCCGCGATATGCAACTTTTCAGGGAAGTTAGGAACCAATATACACAAGCAGTCAGGAAAGCAAAGGCTAACTTTTTTCAAACAGAAATTTGCATCCTGTAGCACTAACTCCAAAAAGTTTTGGGACACTGTAAAGTCCATGGAGAATAAGAGCACTTCCTCCCAGTTGCCCACTGCACTGAGGCTAGGAAACACTATCACCACCGATAAATCTACAATAATCGAGAATTTCAACAAGCATTTTGCTACGGCTGGCCATGCTTTCCATCTGGCTACCACTACCCCGGCCACCAACTCTGTACCCTCCGCTGCAACTTGCCCATGCCCCCCCCCGCTTCTCCTTCACACAAATTCAGACAGCTGATGTTCTGAAAGAGCTGCAAAATCTGGACCCCTACAAATCAGCTGGGCTAGACAATCTGGACCCTTTCTTTCTAAAACTAGCCGCGAAATTGTCGCAACCCCTATTACTAGTCTGTTCAACCTCTCTTTCATAACGTCTGAGATCCCCAGAGATTGGAAAGATGCCGCGGTCATCCCCCCTCTTCAAAGGGGGTGACACTCTAGATCCAAACTGCTACAGACCTATATCCATCCTGCCCTGCCTTTCGAAAGTATTTGAAAGCCAAGTTAACAAACAGATCACCGACCATTTCGAATACCACCGTACCTTCTCCGCTATGCAATCCGGTTTCCGAGCTGGTCATGGGTGCACTTCAGCCACGCTCAAGGTCCTAAACGATATTATAACCGCGATTGATAATAGACAGTACTGTGCAGCCGTCTTCATCGACCTGGCCAAGGCTTTCGACTCTGTCAACCACCGCATTCTTATTGGCAGACTAAATAGCCTTGGTTTCTCAAATGACTGCCTCGCCTGGTTCACCAACTACTTCTCAGATAGAGTTCAGTGTGTCAAATCGGAGGGCCTGTTGTCTGGACCTATGGCAGTCTCTATGGGGGTGCCACAGGGTTCAATTCTTGGGCCGACACTTTTCTCCGTGTATATCAATGATGTCACTCTTGCTGCTGGTGACTCTCAGATCCACCTCTACGCAGACGACACCATTTTGTATACATCTGGCCCTTCATTGGATACTGTGTTAACAAACCTCCAAACGAGCTTCAATGCCATACAACACTCCTTCAGTAGCCTCCAACTGCTCTTAAACACTAGTAAAACTAAATGCATGCTTTTCAATCGAACGCTGCTGGCACCCGCCCACCCGACTAGAATCACCACTCTCGACGGGTCTGACCTAGAGTATGTGGACAACTACAAATACCTAGGTGTCTGGTTAGACTGTAAACTCTCCTTCCAGACTCACATAAAGAATCTCCAATCCAAAGTTAAATCTAGAATCGGCTTCCTATTTCGCAACAAAGCCTCCTTCACTCATGCTGCCAAACATGCCCTCGTAAAACTGACTATCCTACCGATCCTTGACTTCGGCGATGTCATTTACAAAATAGCCTCCAACACTCTACTCAGCAAATTGGATGTAGTCTATCACAGTGCCATCCGTTTTGTATCCAAAGCCCCATACACTACCCACCACTGTGACCTGTACGCTCTTGTTGGCTGGTCCTCACTACATGTTCGTCGTCAAACCCACTGGCTCCAGGCCATCTATAAATCACTGCTAGGCAAATCCCCGCCTTATCTTAGCTCATTGGTCACCATAGCAGCACCCACCCGTAGTCTGCGCTCCAGCAGGTATATCTCACTGGTCATTCCCAAAGCCAACACCTCCTTTGGCCGCCATTCCTTCCAGTTCTCTGCTGCCAATGACTGGAACGAATTGCAAAAATCTCTGAAGCTGGAGACTCTTATCTCCCTCACTAACTTTAAGCATCAGTTGTCAGAGCACCTTACCGATCACTGCACCTGTACACAGCCCATCTGAAATTAGCCCACTCAACTACCTCATCCCTATATTGTTATTTATTTTGCTCTTTTGCACCCCAGTATCTCTATTTGCACATAATTTCTTGCACATCTAGCATTCCAGTGTTAATACTATTGTAATTATTTTGCACTATAGCCTATTTATTGCCTTACCGCCATAACTTGCTACATTTGCACACACTGTATATATATTTTCTGTTGTATTTTTGACTTTATGTTTTTTTACCCCATATGTAACTCTGTGTTGTTTTTATCGCACTGCTTTGCTTTATCTTGGCCAGGTCGCAGTTGTAAATGAGAACTTGTTCTCAACTGGCTTACCTGGTTAAATAAAGGTGAAATAAATAAAAAAAATAAAAAAAATTGAACTCTGTGAAGCATTTATTTGGGCTGCAATTTCTGAGGCTGGTAACTAATGAACTTATCATTTTTACATTTACATTTTAGTCATTTAGCAGACGCTCTTATCCAGAGCGACTTACACAAGCAATTAGGGTTAAGTGCCTTGCTTAAGGGCACATCGACAGATTTTTCACGTAGTCGGCTTGGGGATTAGAACCAGCGACTTTTCGGTTACTGGCACAACGCTCTTACCCACTAAGCTACCTGCCGTTTCATCATAGCGCTTGATGGTTTTTGCGACTGCACTTGAAGAAACGTTCAAAGTTCTTGAAATGTTCCGTATTGACTGACCTTGATGTCTTAACGTAATGATGGACTGTCGTTTCTCTTTGCTTATTTGAGCTGTTCTTGCCAAGTGACCTGGAGTAACCTTTACCCCCGCACATTGACTAGGTACCGGTACCCCCGGTATATAGCCTTGTTATCGTTGTTGTTATTTTATTGTGTTACTTTTTATTTTATACTTTAGTTTATTTAGCAAATATTTTCTTTCACTCTATTTCTTTAACTGCATTGTTGGTTAAGGGCTTGTAAGTAAGCATTTCACCGTAAGGCCTACACCTGTTGTATTCGGCACATTTGATAAATGGTGTGTCACGGATTTACTTACAGAATAATACAAAATGCTCTGAAACCAGGTTGCAACTTTTGATCTACCCCTCTACCCTTTCACAAACACAGGCATAAAATGCAAATATCTTTATAAAGTTTTGTTTATAACTACCACTGAAGTCATATACACATACAACACATTTAATAAATGTAGTTATATAGATTCTTTAGTGAGTGCAGACCATTGCTGCGTCTCTAGGGCCCCCTCTGAAATATTGTAATTAGTAATATATTTTAGTCATTTAGCAGACACTCGTATCCAGAATGACTTACAGTAGTGAGTGCATACATTTTCGTGCTGGTCCCCCCCCCCCAAACCCACAACTCTGGCGTTGCAAGTGCAATGCTCTACCATCGGAGATACACAGGACCATAATGTATGTAGGCTACTTCATATAACCATAAGTCAATGATATTGACTTATAGGATAATAGATGAGTGCACATGCTTAGCTGTGCAAAAGGGCCATGGTCAGCTAGCTAGACAACAAATTACAGGACATTTTTATAATTAGCCTTTTTTTAATTTATTTTTTATTAGCCTATTAGCCTAATTTTCTTCATTGGAAATACATTCCAGATAGTTATTGGAAATAGGCGTAAACATTGGGTGGTTTCCCAAACACAAATTGAGCCTTGTCGTGGACTGAAAAGCAAGCTCAATTGAGAATCTCCATTGAAAGTGCTTTTTATATTATTATAATAACAATAATAATAATATATGCCATTTAGCAGATGATTTTATCCAAAGCGACTTAGTCATGCATGCGTACAGTACATTTTACGTATGGGTGGTCCCGGGAATCAAACCCACTATCCTGGCATTGCAACTGCCAACTGAGCTAAAGAGGACTAGATTTAGCCTAATCTCACAGGAGGTTGGTGGCACCTTAATTGGGGAGGACGGGCTTGTGGTAATGGCTGTAGCAGAATAGGTGGAATGGTATCAAATACATCAAACACATGGTTTCCAGATGTTTAATGCCATTCCATTTGCTCCGTTCCGCCCATTATTATGAGCCGATCTCCCCTCAGCAACCTCCTGTGCCTAATCTGTGTCGGGAAAACCAGTCCTGTGAGTGTGTTAAATGCAAGTCTACAAGATTATACATGGTATTTCCTCTTTTATAAAGAGAGCTTCTTCAACCTCCTGTCATTTCACAATGAATAATCTTCTGAGAGAAATGTAAAGTGCATTGTGATGGTAGGGCTGTGTGTTCGGTTGTTCGTTCTTCCAATGATAATATTTTTGTTTGTTGTAGCCTACTTCTATTCTACCATGCAGGTTAGAACTAGCCTGGCTGCCAGTCTGTTTCTGCTCTCTTGCCAACCCCTTACAAAATTGTCATGTCTGGCACCCAGGCTATACAACGTGTTAATATCCATACATACAGGAGTACAACAGGGCCAAACAATATTATGTCAGACTTATAGGTGATAAAACATACACAACGAACACACAATATAAAAGATGATGTCCCTTTTAAACATTTGTCCTTGTATTGAAACAGGGAGGATGAGTTTGGTTGGCAAAAGGAAATGGGCATTCTGCGTATAGCCTAAATTCCAGGCTTCCTCACGACGAACGAGACTTGGGAGTATGGTAATGTGAGACTTGATCCTTTAAGACTTCCTTCATCATAATCATTACTGTGTTGTGCAGCCTGATTGCCCCTGTGCTTCTGTCTCAATCCACTTCTTCTCAATTTCTACCTGTAAAAGGACAGACCGATACGGTTCAGTTTCAATAGGTATGGAATAATCACTATGGAATGACAACAATAGAAGATTTTACTACACTACAGGACCAGCCTAGGCATGGTCAGCTGGTGTCACAGTAATAACTACAGTATAAAATATACCCTGTACCCTTATTAATCACAAAGCATGATTCTGCTTGGGAAATAGATTGGAATAGAAACAAACAAAATTAGGTCTACAACAGCATTATAGATATTAAACAGCATTTAAATACTAAACATTATAGATATTAAACTTGTTAACTAATAATAATAATAATATCTCAGGCCTTACCTGACAATGATAGTGAGTCCTACTGGTAACATGTTTCTGAGGCTGAATGTCACTCTCTGTGCCCAGTGACTTCACTCTGGTCTGTGTGACCACGGCCCCCACCATGTCACACTCCATTGTGACAAACGGGTACCAGTCAGTGGGGATCTCCTGGTCTGAACCAAGCTCTAACTTACAGGAGAAGGTATGGGGATGGTCCACTGCTGTGAGATAAAAGGGAGAATGTGTAGTTAGCAATCTCTACCACTTGGGGGAGCACTATGATCAGAATCTGAAAGATGCATGTTTCCATCCTCTCTGGCACAATGCAAACAAATCACTGTAACATCAGTCAATTGGAATTGAGTATTTAACCAAGCAATAGTATAACAAACCATAATACTATAAATACTATGTATTGTAGCTAAACTGATTAGGGAACATAAGTTACATTTTACATAGCCTATTTTGAAACATTTCGGTAAGTTGTAAATGTAACATGTAAAATAAAGCCAATATTGTCATATAGAGCCAGCATTCCATATGAAAAGAGATCAATAGATGAATATCAATAGACCCCCATCATCAATCGATCATCAATAGACAGCCAGGCTCTTCCTTTTAGTCCTTACCCATGTTCTTAGCAGGCAGTCTGTCGATCCTCCACACGATGGCTGAGTACACATTCTCATACTTGACCGTCCCCACGGTAACCTGCATGACTGGCTGTGACTCTGAAGCGCTGACTGACCCCAGACACGCGTTCCGGTTCATCCTGGCCGTCAGTGACTTACGTCGTAGCAACGTCACTGTACGCGACAACTTCACCCAGTCCCCCGGTACCGGCACACGGATCAGGACATTTTCACAGAGCGGCTGAGTCTCCGGCACTCCGGTAAATGACGGGAAGGCGGCTGACATGTTGAGAAAGGCTTGGAGTTCCACGTAGGCCCCTTGGACAGTCACCACGGCTTTGACGGAGAAGGGTAGCTCGGTACATCCCAGGGCTAATGTCTTGTAGCGCATCAGCTCTACTCTACAGGCATCCGGAGGAGAGAACTTGAGCAGCCGGGACCTGTGGAACTCCAAGTCGTTGATGCACTTGTGGAAGTGGCAGTCGCTGATCTCCATCCAACCCTCCAGGAGGTCATCCTGAAAGACCACAATGGAAATTAGAAGACCACAATGGAAAGAGGCCTGTCTTGAGTTTTTGGGTCATCCTGGATGATTTTACTTATCGTGTTGTCTTTTGATATGAAAATTAAATTGTATGTTTTCGTGTTAATATTTGTGATAAAATGGTGCTTTGATATGTGGCTTAAAATTGTATGGCTAGGCATTTACAGTGAGGGAAAAAAGTATTTGATCCCCTGCTGATTTTGTACGTTTGCCCACTGACAAAGACATGATCAGTCTATAATTTTAATGGTAGGTTTATTTGAACAGTGAGAGACAGAATAACAACAAAAAAATCCAGAAAAATGCATGTCAAAAATGTTATAAATTGATTTGCATTTTAATGAGGGAAATAAGTATTTGACCCCCATCTCAATCAGAAAGATTTCTGGCTCCCAGGTGTCTTTTATACAGGTAACGAGCTGAGATTATTATTAAAGGGAGTGCTCCTAATCTCATCTTGTTAACTGTATAAAAGACACCTGTCCACAGAAGCAATCAATCAATCAATCAGATTCCAAACTCTCCACCATGGCCAAGACCAAAGAGCTCTCCAAGGATGTCAGGGACAAGATTGTAGACCTACACAAGGCTGGAATGGGCTACAAGACCATCGCCAAGCAGCTTGGTGAGAAGGTGACAACAGCTGGTGCGATTATTCGCAAATGGAAGAAACACAAAATAACTGTCAATCTCCCTCGGCCTGGGGCTCCATGCAAGTTCTCACCTTGTGGAGTTGCAATGATCATGAGAACGGTGAGGAATCAGCCCAGAACTACACGGGAGGATCTTGTCAATGATCTCAAGGCAGCTGGGACCATAGTCACCAAGAAAACAATTGGTAACACACTACGCTGTGAAGGACTGAAATCCTGCAGCGCCCGCAAGGTCCCCCTGCTCAAGAAAGCACATATACAGGGCCGTCTGAAGTTTGCCAATGAACATCTGAATGATTCAAAGGAGAGCTGGGTGAAAGTGTTGTGGTCAGATGAGACCAAAATCGAGCTCTTTGGCATCAACTCAATTCGACGTGTTTGGAGGAGGAAGAATGCTGCCTATGACCCCAAGAACACCATCTTTCTGCTAAGGGGACAGGACAACTTCACTGCATCAAAGAGATGATGAACGGGGCCATGTACCGTCAAATCTTGGGTGAGAACCTCCTTCCCTCAGCCAGGGCATTGAAAATGGGTCGTGGATGAGTGTTCCAGCATGACAATGACCCAAAACACATGGCCAAGGCAACAAAGGAGTGGCTCAAGAAGAAGCACATTAAGGTCCTGGAGTGGCCTAGCCAGTCTCCAGACCTTAATCCCATAAAAAAATCTGTGGAGGGAGCTGAAGGTTCGAAACCTTAATGACTTGGAGAAGATCTGCAAAGAGGAGTGGGAGAAAATCCCTCCTGAGATGTGTGCAAACCTGGTGGCCAACTACAAGAAACGTCTGACCTCTGTGATTGCTAACAAGGGTTTTGCCACCAAGTACTAAGTCATGTTTTGCAGAGGGGTCAAATACTTATTTCCCTCATTAAAATGCAAATCAATTTCTAACATTTTTGACATGTGTTTTTCTGGATTTGTTTGTTGTTATTCTGTCTCTCACTGTTCAAATAAACCTACCATTAAAATTATAGACTGATCATGTCATTGTCAGTGGGCAAACGTATAAAATCAGCAGGGGATCAAATACTTTTTTCCCTCACTGTATATGTGTGTTAAAATGTTATGTTTGTGTGTTGATATGCATGTTAAGAAACTAATACTAAACCTCCTCGGAGCCAGAGCCGTAGCTGGCATCGAAGCGTAGAAGCCCCAAGTCGTTGAGAGCCAGGAAGCACTCCCCTGGGCCGTTGAGGAACGCCAGGCAGTGGATCCTCGTCATGGCCGCCCGGTCCATCACCACACCGTCCTTGAAAAATGTATCTTCTGATTTTAGCAAATGAGAGGTCGAGTGGCAAAAAAGGATCCCCAAGGGGCATGCAATATATACAAAATAGGTAGGGAATCATTTCTATGTGAAAGAATTTAGGAAAAGACATTCATAGAAATGTATAACCTTATTATTTAGGCTATCAATGTTTTATATAATAAGTAACTAAGCAATTAATACATTTGTTTTTAATAACGACTGCTTTTAAGAACTTGTAATAATGCTGAAATACCAATGAACTACACTAGCAAAGTTACATTTCCTGAACAAAATGTGTGTGCTTGCGTCAGCTGTCTTACAGTAGTTGTATGGTAGTGGAAGAAGAAGTAAATGCACCTTGTCCAGCTGCACCCAGAGGTGGTCTGTGATCTGCAATGTCATCTCCTGTTCATCGTAGTGTCGTTTCTGCAACGGGGGCGGGGCCAGCCTGAGAAGCTCCTCCTCCATAGTTTCGAAGAGGTCCTCCATGTCGCCATGTTCTGTGGTTCCAAACTTCAGCAACTGCTCCACCTCTGCCTCGTGGGACACCTCCAGCTTCAAATCAAACTTTATGCATTTAAAATCTCAACACACAGTAAAACAATATGATTAAATCTATAACAATAATATCATTGATTAAACGCCAAGCTAAAAAGGTGTGTTTTTAAACGTGATTTAAAAACCTCAATTGTGTCTCCCCCCTATTACCTTGGGGTGGTAGCGCTTCTTCTCTGTGTAAGACACGTGCTCCACCTTCACTGTCTGGATCTTGCGAGGCTCTCCATTGCTCTCCAGCTTGAGATCTGACAACCTGCAGTGAGGCTGCAGCTGGAACTCTTTGAAGGGCTTCTCCAGTCCTTTCTCATAGTACATCTGGAGCACCCCTCCAGACAGCAGACGCAGGTAGATGGGGCCCCACTGTCGGGACGACATTCGGTTTTTCTTCTCTGGGATCCTCAGCATTAAAGACCAACCGTCTCTCTTCTCGCTACGGAACAGACCGTGAGAGACGAAGGCTGGCGATGGTCCCTCCCTGACTGCCTCCCTGTCTCTTCCTCCTCTCCTCTCCCCTCTATCCATCACTACTCCTTCCTCTGCATCGTTGTCTTCCTCGGCCCGCAGGCCCTCCAGCTTGTGGCAGATGTAGGAGAAGGAGCTCTGGAGGTGGTCTGGTCGACGAGGCTCGTTGCCGTCTTTCGTCCGGATGAAGAAGCGAGGCAGACTAGAACCTCCAGACTCAGAGTCAGAAGATGAGCTCCCAGAGTCCACGCTATGCCCACCAGCCCCCTCCCAGAATGGGTTGAAATGTCCCGGGTCCCCCTGGAAGGAGGGGAAGGTACTGGGGCCATCGGAGACGTCACCCTGGGGATGTGTGGTGGTGCCGGTAGTGGTGGCCTGGTCTGGGCCAGGGGGAGAAGAAGAATAAGGCACAGAGGCAGAGGATGAACTGGAAAAACTACGGAAGAAATCGTGCTGATCCCAGGGCCTGCAATGGAAAGGTAACGCGCCGGTAGGAGGAACCTCCCTCACCGGAGTGCAAAGAGGAGTGTTGCAGGGCACACAGGAACTTCCGTTGAGGTTAAAGTGCATTGGAGGGGAACTGCTGAAGATCCAGGATGGATCTCCCACTGGGGGGAGGACCAGCTTTAGGCCATTGGGACGGGGGATTGTCTTTAACCCTGTCGTTGTCACACTACCTGGGGGTATCTTCAGGGGTGTAGAGGCAAAGGAAGGGGGTGACCCTATCTTTGCCCCTGGTGACTTCAGGGGTGTTGAGGCCAACTTTGTCCCACTCTCTGGGATCTTCAAGGGGGTTGAGGCAAAAGAAGGGGACGTAGACGTACTCCCCTCATCCTCAAAGGTCACCCAGTTTGGATTGTTCATGGAGCACATGGCTGTGGTTGTTTTGGTGTCCAGGTTGAAGTCAGCACTTCCTGCTTCTGTTGTTGACGATATCCTCAGGCTCCGCCACAGAGGTCTTCCCTGCTGAAACACTAAACAGAACATAGTCATAGATTAGAACACACTCAGAGTATCAGCATATAATATTTTTCTGTAGAATCTACAGTTATTATATATTGGTGCATCAGGCATCTTTTGTTTACACTGAGAAATTACCCTACAGTGTCCCCTAGTGAGCATTCTGGCCTAAGAGACATCTCCTACAGTTAGTCTTGCCAGATAGGGTCGTTTTCAAAATCTACATTTGGGCTACTGTTAGTAGATTTTAGGGGGATTTTGGCTCCGATTAACCTGCAAAGTGTCATAACAATCTGGCAACACAGTGCAGTTGGATGATGTCCCCTCTCAGCCAATCGGCGACATTACATTTCCCACATGACTGTTGGTTTAATGATTTAATAGCTGGTGTGTATGTTGTCACATTCCTTTTTTCCTTTTTATTTGTGGCAATTCAGCAAATAGTGGTACTATTTACAATACTGTACTTTGTGCTAGGAATAAATACAAGTCAAATACATAAGTGGGGAGGAAAAATATATTGCTCTTTGCCGTGTCTAAGTGTCTTGTCAACTACACACACACTCCATGTGTTCTCTCACTGGAATTGAGTAGGATAAATATAGAAATACTGAATATGCTAGTGGACACTGCTGAGTAACATTTGGCTAAACGCTACAGCTGCAGCCTTGTTGAATGAAAAGGCAGAGAGGTGCAGCTCTGCTCTGCTCTGTCAGCCAGTACCAGAGGAATTGGGGTCGATTTCAATTTGGGTTGAACTTCAGGCGTCAGCGCCCTCCTATTCAAAGGTGGTGAAATGTGGAATAAAATGTAGGATTTTGGAAATTGTAGAAAAATTGTGATGGATGAAAATACCATGCTCTGGTAGGAAATGTGGAAGATGGAATGGAACTGAATTGGAGGGATTGGGTGGAGGGGAACCCAAAGCCTGGGTAGGATTCAGGAAACGTGTCACTGGCACTCAAGCAGAGAACCAATCACCCCTCTTTATTCGCCATCAGTATGAAGCCATCTGTGATAACTACGCTGTGGAACACTGCAACAGCTGGTGTGAGGGTTCTGGATTATTTAACAGCTGGTGAGATATGAGGCACAGACACTACTGTGCTGTGGTGTAATGGTAATTTGAAAATTAAATCCAAGCATAATGAATGTCCTCATAGGACTTAATGAGTTACACCTCATATATACTCTACATGACCAAAAGTATGTGGACACCTGCTTGTTGAACATCTCATTCCAAAATCATGGGCATTAATATAGAGTTGGTCCCGCCTTTGCTTCTATAACAGCCTCCACTCTTCTAGGAAGGCTTTCCACTAGACGTTGGAACATTGCTGCAGGGAATTGCTTCCATTCAGCCACAAGAGCATTAGTGAGGTTGGGCGCTGATTTTGGGTGATTAGGCCTGGATCGCAGTCGGTGTTCCAATTCATCCCAAAGGTGTTCGATGGGGTTGAGGTCAGGGCTCTGTACAGGCCAGTCCAGTTCTTCCACACCAATCTCGACAAATCATTTCTGTATGGACCTCGCTTTGTGCACAGAGGCATCGTCATGCTGAAACAGGAAAGGGCCTTCCCCAGATTGTTGCCACAATGTTAAAAGCACAGAATCGTCTAGAACCCTCAAACTCAACTCTGGACCTCGAAACCAGTTCCACTGCATTTCTTCATTGTTCCCCTCTAATCAGGGACTGATTTAGACCTGGGACACCAGGTGTGTGCAATTAATTATCAGGTAGAACAGAAAACCAGCAGGCTCTGGACCTCGTAGGGTAAGAGTTGAGTACCCCTGGTCTAGAATGTCAATGTATGCTGTAGCATTAAGATTTCCCTTCACTAGAACTAAGGGGCCTAGCCCGAACCATGAAAAACAGCCCCAGACCATTGTTCCTCCTACACCAAACTTTACAGTTGGCACTATGCATTCGGGCAGATTGTGTTCCCTTGGTTTGTCCGTCGGACTACCCAGATTTGTCCGTCGGACTGCCAGATGGTGAAGTGTGATTCATCACTCCAGAGAATGCGTTTCCACTGCTCCAGAGTCCAATGGCGGAGAGCTTTACACCACTCCAGCTGACGCTTGGCATTGCGCATGGTGATCTTAGGCTTGTGTGCGGCTGCTCGGCCATGGAAACCCATTTCATGAAGCTCCCGACGAACAGTTATTGTGCTGACGTTGCTTCCAGAAGCTGTTTGGAACTCGGTAGTGAGTGTTGCAACTGAGGACAGGCGATTTTTACGCGCTCCAGCACTCAGCGTTCCCATTCTGTGAGATTGTGTGGCCTACCACTTCGTGGCTGAGCCGTTGTTGCTCCTAGACGTTTCCACTTCAAAATAACAGCACTTACAGCTGACCGGGGCAGCTCTAGCAGGGCAGAAATTTGACGAACTGACTTTTTGGAAAGGTGGCATCCTATGACGGTGCCATGTTGAAAGTCACTGAGCTCTTCAGTAAGGCCTTTCTACTGCCAATGTTTGTCTATGGAGATTGCATGACTGTGTGCTCGATTTTATACACCTGTCAGCAACAGGTGTTGCTGAAATAGCAGAATCCACTAATTTGAAGGGGTGTCCACATACCTTTGTATATATAGTGTACTGTAAACCTCATTCCCAGACTAATTGCTAGAGAAAGAGCCGGCTGGTGGACAAATCTAATACAATGGTTACTGCATAGCCTATTATGTGGTAGCAGTTTCTTAAGAGCTGTGGAAATATAGCCTGGTCCCAGATCTGATTTGCAAGACATCACTAACAGATCTGGGACCAGGCTATTGGAAATATAGGCTAGTACATTATCCTGAGCTCTGATGTCATTCATGTTCTCCACCCTAGCCTCGACCCCAGCTGTTAAAGATTTCCATGTTAGAGAATATGGTGTGATGTCTTGCAATGCGAGACTACCTCCACCCTAGCAGAATGGAGTCAGACACGCTGTAATCAACATACCATCTAGCAATTGATTCCCAGTCAACCTCAGCAGCCAATTGTGCCTTGGCTGTGACACACTGGCAACACTGCTCTTGCCAACAGCAGCAGCAGCAATGATAGTAGTAACATCCAGACAGAGGCAGATCAACTGGTTACATTCTGTATCTGTCACAGCCACCGACCTCACCACAGAGATAGAGGCCTAACTTACATTACATTTACCACATCCAATGGGTTAAATGTAATAGGGCAAGGTTCCCTTCATGCTATAAATAACTATATGGATGGAGCTCAGGGGCTGTAGGAGCCGAAGGGAGCATCTCAGAGTAATGTTTTTTTTTTTTTTACATTTATAATTAATGAGGGGTATATGGAGGGGTATTTTGAAAAAACAGTATAAGTGGAAGGAAAACAGCTAACTTTCTGCATTTCAACGCATTTTGCCATGGGGCAGAGATACCATTTTGCAGTTTTAAAGCTAATTTTCTGCAATTCTACACATTTTGCCATGGGGCGAAGAATCGTTTTTGCTGTTTTATGCTATTCACCACATTTTGTCATGAGGATTAGACAACATTTTGTTGTTTTAAAGTTAATTTCCTTCTACTCTACACATTTTGCCATGAGACTGAGAGACAATGTTGCAGTTTTAAAGTAACTGTCCAGTGAAAATCTCACTTTTTTAAAAGTTAATATTCTCTTAACTCATACCCAAATAATGTTGTTGACTCATCTTATACTCGTGTTTGTGGCCGAAGCATAAATTGGAGAAAAAAAAAACTTAAAAAACCCACCTCAAACTTGTATCTCAAACAGACCGTTTAAAAAATGCTTGCTATTTCCTCAGAGGTTGATGTCATCCTCCTGAGAAGGATGAGCTGGCCAATCAGCGGTCTACTCACATTCATATTTTTTATGACCACTATATACGCCCACACCATTCTGTTGTTGGGGTTCGCCCACACCATTCCTACACAGAACAGCTGCTTTTGAACATACTTAATTAAAAAATGTTGGAAAGAAAACTATTTTACTCATATTGTAGTTAATAATATGTCATATTTCATAGAAATCTGGAAACACTGGACCGTTACTTTAAAGGTCGACTTTGGGCAAAAACGCAAAGATAACGGCTTTAACCTGTATAACTGATCAATGCACCATCATACCAGGTCATTTAATGCTTAAAAACAAAAAATAAGTTATGAATAAGATATTTGGCTACAGAAGTGTAATTTCTTACCAAATTTCTACAGCTTCCACCCAAAAACAAATCCTGTGAAATAACATCAACACATACTGGAGGAGTTACTGTCTAGCTACAAGTGGCTAGCTTAGCTAACAAACTAGCTACGTCGGTTGCGTGACCAGAATGACCAGAATGACACATTGATGAACCACCAATGTCACTCCCAATTTCTGTTTGAAAATTGAGAAAGAGATGGAGTTCGGCCGTTTTTCCTGCCCAAAGTCGACCGTTAAAGCTAATTTCCTGCAATTCCAAGTCCAAAGTGCCTACAAGATAGCTATGGAACGTTTTAACTCTAGGTTATGTATTTTCTGGCAGAGACTCTTTTCAAACAGTCACAAGACAATGACTTGATGAGTGATTGACAAAAAAAGCCACATTTAGAAAAGAGATGTCAATCCCAATGTGACTTCCCTTGTTAAATAAAGAACCGTCTGGTTGTCTAGTCTTTAAAACTATGTCAGACGCTTCCTGCAGAAGTGAGTTGAGTGAGTCACGGACCGATTTATTTTCTTACTTGATCCATAGCTATTCATACTTAAATCCATAGCTTTGTCTATGAATTATTTGAGAGTGGTAACATTTCTCCAGCCCCATCACTCAGCTGTTTATCAAAACAAGTGGCGGGTTGAATCCCAGATTGCCCCTTTAAAAGGATGTCATCGTGACCTTATTTAACGTGTTCAGCCAAAAGAATTGTAGATGAATGCTTATTAGACTACTGTCTTCTTGAGTGTTTGATAGTATCGTATTTGCTTCCGAACTTTGAGAGAATTCTTAATAGCAGAATATCCCATGTAATCTGGAATCAAATACTCCCTGCTGTGACTAAAGAAGAGATTCATGCCCCCTGCGAGTGCTGCTTTGCCCTGCTATGACCCATGCTACTGTGCTGAATTAACGCATTTGAACAGGGAATAAAATATAGAGTCCCTACCTTTCCAAAAACAGTGTCGTGTGTGTGTGTGTGTGTGTTGTGTTGTGTGAAGTTGTGGGTATTCTTATGATCTCTCTTTCCCATCTTGATTATGACCAAATGTAAACAGTGTTGATGTAAACATAAGATAAACACTCTATGATCTGTAGATCTTGATAATGCCTCTATAGCCGTCAGTGTTGACCCTGTGCTGACGCCGTGTCCTCTAGACGTCCCCCAGGCAAATCAGCTTTAATATTGCAGATACACTGAACAAAAATATAAACGTAACATGTAAAGTGTTGGTTCCGTGTTTCATGAGCTGAAATAAAAGATCCCAGAAATGTTCTATACGCACAAAAATATTATTTCTCTCAAATGTTGTACACAAATTTGTTTACATCCCTGTTAGTGAGCATTTCTCCTTTGCCACCTGACAGGTGTGGCATATCAAGAAGCTGATTAAACAGCATGGTCATTACCCAGGTGCACCTTGTGCTGGGGACAATAAAAGGCCACTCTAAAATGTGCAGTTTTGTCACAATACACAATGCCACAGAAGTCTCAAGTGTTGAGGGACCGTGCAATTGGCATGCTGACTGCAGGAATGACCACCAGAGCTGTTTCCAGATAACAGAATGTTCATTTCTCTACCATAAGCCTCCTCCAACCTCGTTTTAGAGAATTTGGCAGTATGTCCAACCGGCCTCACAACTGCAGACCACGTGTAACCACGCCAGCCCAGGACCTCCACATCCGGTTTCTTCACCTGCAGGATCGTCTGAGACCAGCCACCCTGACAACTGATGAACTGGGTTTGCACAACCAAATAATTTTTGCACAAACTGTCAGAAACCATCTGTCTCAGGGAAGCTCATCTGCGTGCTCTTCGTCCTCAACAGGCTCTTTTCCTGACTGCAGTTCAGCGTCGTAACCGACTTCAGTGGGAAATGCTCACCTTCGATGGCCACTGGCATGCTGGAGAAGTGTGCTCTTCACAGATGTATCCCAGTTTCAACTGTACCGGGGAGATGGCAGACGTTATGACAGATTGCCTCATGGTGGCGGTGGGGTTATGGTATGGACAGGCATAAGCTACGGACAACAAACACAATTGCATTTTATCGATGGCAATTTGAATCCACAGAG
Organism: Coregonus clupeaformis; assembly: GCF_020615455.1. NCBI lineage: Eukaryota > Metazoa > Chordata > Actinopteri > Salmoniformes > Salmonidae > Coregonus > Coregonus clupeaformis. The sequence goes on along the minus strand of NC_059222.1, from coordinate 18,451,940 downwards.
ATACTGTTTTTATTTTTATTTTTTTTATTTCACCTTTATTTAACCAGGTAAGCCAGTTGAGAACAAGTTCTCATTTACAACTGCGACCTGGCCAAGATAAAGCAAAGCTGTGATGAGATCCTGAGGCCCATTGTCATGCCATTCATCTGCCGCCATCACCTCATGTTTCAGCATTATAATGCACAGCCCCATGTCACAAGGACCTGTACACAATTCCTGGAAGTTGAAAATGGCCTGCATACTCACCAGACATGTCACCCATTGAGCATGTTTGGGATGCTCTGGATCGACGTGTACGACAGCGTGTTCCAGTTCCTGACAATATCCAGCAACTTCACACAGCCATTGAAGAGGAGTGGGACAACATTCCACAGGCCACAATCAACACCCTGATCAACTCTATGCGAAGGAGATGTGTCGCGCTGCATGAGGCAAATGGTGGTCACACCACATACTGATTGGTTTTCTGATCCACGCCCTACTTTTTTTTTTAAAGGTATCTGTGACCAACAGATGCATATCTGTATTCCTAGTCATGTGAAATCCATAGATTAGGGCCTAATGAATTTATTTCAATTGACTGATTTCCTTATATGAACTGTAACTCAGTCAAATCTTTGAAATTGTTGTATTTTGCATTTATTTTTCTTCAGTGTAGATTCTATCAATTTAATTTGCATAATTTCTAATCCCCCTTATTTATTTATGTTTATTTTCTCTATATTTTGATATTATGAGGTAACCATTCCTGGACCTGACTGATAGACCACCGATGGACAGTACCAGAAAATATGTTCTATTGATTCTGTTTCCTTGTGGCAGAGTCTGCACAAGGCTAATTTTTCAATGCCCCATATTATAAGCATTATTTCTGTAGCAAATATTTTATATCAATCTTGTGTGTGTGTGTGTGTGAGATGATTTATTTCTATACATTGTTTGTTTACATTTACATTGTTTACAAAGGAGTAAAACAAGCTCATATTTTGGGTTCTGATGGTGTACAACAGTTGAACTAAGCTAATGAGGCATCTATAAATTATAGTCTTCCAGAATCAATGGGTATCAATACTTTAAAAGTCTAAAAATGTATGTAGCAAATGCAGATTGCCCCTTTTAATTTAGAGTGGAATATTTTCCTTTCATGCCAATGTCAAATAACTGTACAGATATAGTATCTTAATTTGAGCCAGTTTGCTACAACAGGAAAATAATCCTGCAACAACAGGTCATGTGAAATATTATGTGGATTATAATTAATGGACATTTTTGTAGGGGTTGATACTTTTTTCGGAAGGGAATGTCTGAAATTGGAAATTGGAAATTAAACTTCAGAAGCCTTTTTAAACCTCAAATAATATACGTTACAAGTTAAATATTTACATTTGTAGGTTACAACTACTATTATGCTTATCAACCAATAAATGTTTAGCAGGCACTATGTGTGGGCACCATCCTGTTTAAAAGTGTCTCTGCTACAGCTGATGTATAGCTTTTGAGTGAGATAAGCCAAGTCTATCTGTCCAGTGTACAATAATGTTTATTTGAGTGACAGCTGACCTAGTGGTTTGAAGATTGACGCTGCCTGTAGGCCTACCGCATCCTTCTGTGAAACACTGCATAGCGACAATCGTTGTTTTTCCATGTTTTGCTACAACGCAGACTGTGCATTGGTCTCTGTAACAATTCAACCGTGCTGTGATCGTCCATGACTCATTACCGCCGGAGGAACTGTGGTCTCAACATCGGGACAGGAACGATCCTGTTTTGCAATGCAATGTCACGAAAGGAGAATTAGGCTATCCTACCTGTGCATTTGTCGTTTTGTCATTCGACCTATGACTTTCGTTGTAGTTTGTCAGCAAAGAATATGACTTGAGATTTAAATGGTTAATTATATGCTACCGTTATAAAAGCAAATTCCACTCGTTCAAGAAAGGTAAATGTTCATAATCGTCAAGATTCGATTTGTTCCTAAGAATATAATAAAAATGGAATAGAATAGACAACTTTATGGTAACAAGTTGATCCCAAAACAGAAGTTGGCTATTGTTGTAGCCTTGCTTGCTTCTTCTACAGTAGGTTGCTTTGACGGAGCAATGAGACGGAAGTTGTCAATTGACTTTCTGGAGGAAACTTGTAAAGAGAGAAAAAAATACTCACGTTCTCCACAAATCCCGAAATAACAACAATCAGGTCATGATTCTTATTTTCCGTTAAAACAGCATAAATCCCTATATGCGAGGCCGACTGGTTTCTCTCAAAATGGCAGAGGGAGCGAGCGAGAATGCTGCCGATTTGCTATCCACTTTCAGCCCTCCCGTTAACGGGACGTCCCTGCTAGAGAAATGAAGTGGAGCGAGTGAAGGAATGAACAGAGGATGCCCATATTCTCCTCCCACATCTAACCGAATGATGACGATGCTTTTGGCGTGACAGGGAGTTTGTTTTTGCCGATGTTATGCGTCGCCCGTGAAGTAGACAAAGCTTATGGTTTGGCTACAATAACACAAAGGATAAAACATTAGGCTGCAATGTTGAAAGCGCAGCCAGCCATTAGCCTACTTCAACGTTACTTTGCAAGTAGCGAATGATATCACCTCAACGCGTTACATTGTCGCCACTGCAATCAGCTGGATAGCCTAGTTCGAAGCTTTATGAATATAATATTTTTTGTTGACTTCCTCCAACTAAATAAAACGGTAATGAAATAAGTAGTAAAGCACATTCTGACTCACGAGAATTTGGATTAGGACAAGTACAGGGTTGTCTGTCAATTAACCTCTTCCCCAGCCCTGTCAACTTGTTTACAGCACAGTGGGATAGGCCTAGTTACATCAGAAGGGTAGGCCTAGTTACAAGCTATGGAGACTGGAGAGTCTAGCCTATAAATTATGACCAAAGATGAAAATCTGAAGAGAGAAAGAGAAGGAAAGAGATTTGAGCTGTGTGTGTGAGTGGGAGAGCATTTGAGCTGAATTCTGGCAGACATGTTCATATGACTCCATGAGAAGAAAAGGGTAGTGGTTCACACAGTGACAGAGGTCTGATGCTAGGGTGGGACAGTAAGGAGTAGATGACTATAGAGACTACTCACCAAGGGAGGGGTCAGCGGTAGGATGGGAGAGAATTGTCATTGAAGTGCACTGTCATCTGGAGCTGGTCCAGACAATAAACACTCTCTCTCACACACACACAAGCATGCAAAAGTGCACACATACACAAACACGCATGCAAAAGGGCACTCGCGCGCACACACACTAAATTAAACCAATAAACTCACAACTGAAGTGGTTTGCCCCTGTTCTGTCCCATAAAAGATGAGTGGAGGAGGGTGGATAAACAGGGGACAACATAGCACTTTTCACAGAGGGGAGGAGGATGGCTATGGGGTTATGGCCAACCCATAGCCTAACACAATAAAAGGTCATTTAGCCCCTTGGGAACAGACCCAAAATGAACACAATGCAAACAGAGAGAGAAAGTAGTTGGATGAGAACATTCAGTCACAGAGAGAGAGAGAGAGGAGTATTTGGATGAGAACATCCAGTCACAGTGGGCCAAGGGCAGACTGACAATATGGAATGTGATCAGGGTTACAGTTGATCCTGTTCTTTGCTGAAGAAGTAACAGTGCAGCTGGCAACAGAAGCCTGTAAGGGCCATCATCCTGGCCATGCCAACTATTATAATGTGAGAGTAAATGGGTGCTGGTGTGTAAGTGAAAGTGTGTTTGGTTCTGGCTGCTAGTGTTGCCTGAATTCTTTGGGATTGGGAACATTGTGGACATAGTTAACGCATATAGTTAACAAGTTTGTTTGCCATATAACATTGGAAGTTAACTTCATAAATCTACAGTGGCCTGTCAAAATGATATCCTGAATAATTCTGAAGTTTTCAACTTTGTGGTGCGTCATTACTAAGTACTAGTAATACTAACACAAAACAAATAATATTGAGCTCTTTATTTATTTCACATATGCATTCATATGTGCAATCTGTTGGTCAGTCAGATTACATTGTTTTACAAGTTTCAGTAGTATAGGGCATGTTGGCAAACCTCTTGAATTCTCATCATATAAAGATCCACCGGCAGGTATAGTAGAGATCTCGTTATTGGTAAACCTGGTGGCTGAACTGAACACGTTAGAACCGGTCAAAACCTGTTAGAAGCGTCCAAACTGGTCAAAACCTATTCAAATCGGTCAAAGCCTCACTAGAACACACAAGCAAGAAGAGTCCAGGAGTGTGTTAAGTAGATACAAAATGGAAGAAAATGTTCCAAAACTGGGTGAAACAGCAATGTACTATCTGGACTTTCCTTTTCCGTTGCTAAAAGTTTTGCTACGGTATACCCCAATGAACACGACCCTGCTGTTAACTGTAAACTGTTTGTTAGAGACGTCGCTACACATTACCAGACAAGGGGTAGACTAGCTTGCCAACATGCCGATAATACAATTGTAATGTGCCGTCCACAAACAGTGATACAGTCTCACTGGAATTCCAAGAGAGTGGACCTTTCTGCGTGTGTATTACCTTTCAATAGACATATTTCCAAATATCTCTGGAACGTAGAATGAATGCCTTTGTTTTCTAGTATATTACTTTTAAAAAGTACACAATAGAATAATGTACATTGAACATGATTCAAAAGGAGTATTATATTCACAACCCTTTTTCATCCATACATAAAACATGGGTTTGGAGACTGTGATGCTACACATTCTATGTCTCAAATGACACCACATTATTCCCTATATAGTGCATTACTTTTGACCAGGGTCCATAGGGCTCTGGTCAAAAGTAATGCACTATTTGGAAATAGGGTGCCATTTGGGACACACCCATAGTTCTCCTCAGTGCACATCCATACATACAGTGAGGGAAAAAGGTATTTGATCCCCTGCTGATTTTGTACATTTGCCCACTGACAAAGACATGATCAGTCTATAATTTTAATGGTAGGTTTATTTGAACAGTGAGAGACAGAATAACAACAAAAAAATCCAGAAAAACGCATGTCAAAAATGTTATGAAATTGATTTGCATTTTAATGAGGGAAATAAGTATTTGAACCCTCTGCAAAACATGACTTAGTACTTGGTGGCAAAACCCTTGTTGGCAATCACAGAGGTCAGACGTTTCTTGGAGTTGGCCACCAGGTTGGCACACATCTCAGGAGGGATTTTGTTCCACTCCTCTTTGCAGATCTTCTCTAAGTCATTAAGGTTTTGAGGCTGACGTTTGTCAACTCGAACCTTCAGCTCCCGCCACAGATTTTCTATGGGATTAAAGTCTGGAGACTGGCTAGGCCACTCCAGGACCTTAATGTGCTTCTTCTTGAGCCACTCCTTTGTTGCCTTGGCCGTGTGTTTTGGGTCATTGTCATGCTGGAATACCCATCCACGACCCATTTTCAAAGCCCTGGCTGAGGGAAGGAGGTTCTCACCCAAGATTTGACGATACATGGCCCCGTCCATCGTCCCTTTGATGCGGTGAAGTTGTCCTGTCCCCTTAGCAGAAAAACACCCCCAAAGCATGTTTCCACCTCCATGTTTGACGGTGGGGATGATGTTCTTGGGGTCATAGGCAGCATTCCTCCTCCTCCAAACACGGCGAGTAGAGTTAATGCCAAAGAGCTCGATTTTGGTCTCATCTGACCACAACACTTTCACCCAGTTCTCCTCTGAATCATTCAGATGTTCATTGGCAAACTTCAGACGGCCCTGTATATGTGCTTTCTTGAGCAGGGAGACCTTGCGGGCGCTGCAGGATTTCAGTCCTTCACGGCGTAGTGTGTTACCAATTGTTTTCTTGGTGACTATGGTCCCAGCTGCCTTGAGATCATTGACAAGATCCTCCCGTGTAGTTCTGGGCTGATTCCTCACCGTTCTCATGATCATTGCAACTCTACGAGGTGAGATCTTGCATGGAGCCCCAGGCAGAGGGAGATTGACAGTTATTTTGTGTTTCTTCCATTTGCAAATAATCGCACCACCTGTTGTCACCTTCTCACCAAGCTGCTTGGCGATGGTCTTGTAGCCCATTCCAGCCTTGTGTAGGTCTACAATCTTGTCCCTGACATCCTTGGAGAGCTCTTTGGTCTTGGCCTTGGTGGAGAGTTTGGAATCTGATTGATTGATTGCTTCTGTGGACAGGTGTCTTTTATACAGGTAACAAACTGAGATTAGGAGCACTCCCTTTAAGAGTGTGCTCCTAATCTCAGCTCGTTACCTGTATAAAAGACACCTGGGTGCCAGAAATCTTTCTGATTGAGAGGGGGTCAAATACTTATTTCCCTCATTAAAATGCAAATCAATTTATAACATTTTTGACATGCGTTTTTCTGGATTTTGTTGTTGTTATTCTGTCTCTCACTGTTCAAATAAACCTACCATTAAAATTATAGACTGATCATTTCTTTGTCAGTGGGCAGACGTACAAAATCAGCAGGGGATCAAATACTTTTTTCCCTGACTGTACACACTACAGAAACATCACAGACAAATGGTCACCATTTTATGAACTCTACCTTGTGCCTAGTTCAGAACAGTGCAACGTTACAGAACATTTAGTTCAGATAGAAATGTATCATGTAGAACAGTTCTGTCATGTTAGAATAGATCTGTCACGATTCCCCAATCAGTTCTATGTCACTGCATTTCTGTCTGCAACATCACACTCTGAACATTTCACCTCACGGAATACACCCCTGAACTACTTCCAAAACGGCACCCTATTCCATACACATATATATATATATATATAGTGCACTACTTTTTACCAAAGCCAGTGCAGTAAATATGGAATTAGAATGCCATTTGGGAGGTAGCCCTTGTCTATCTATCCCCACCCTCTGGCTAGTAAGGTCATCAATGCTACTTGAGTGTATGGATTCTTCCATCCGTTCTAGAGGACAGATGGCATATCTGGTTAAGGGAATGTGTGTGTTTGTGTCTAGCAAAGCCTGGGCATCAGAGGCTAGTGTGTGTAATTTGTTACTCATTCCTTGATTTAATCAGGGGCAGCCCTTCTTCAAACAGAAGACTGTGGTAAACATAACAAACATAGTCCCTCAAGTCACAACATTTGCACAAATATTCTCATTGAAAGAAAAAAAAACTAAACATAATACATGGAAAGATTACATTAGTTTCAGTCCCACTCAAAGCCTGGCACGAAAGTCAAGATTCACAGTATTAGATGAATACATTTTCTTGCATAATGAAAACCCACAGTCAGTCAGGCACGCACATACACAAACGTTAACACATTCACTCGCTTGTATGATCTCCTCTTCCCACTTAATAGCAATTTGAGTAATGCATATTTCCGTCATTCCCACGCTTAGCACACAGAGACAGAAGAGAGAGAGAGAAGACACACACAGGCCCTGGTGGTCTTCATTCCCTGACTTTAGTGAGCATCCATGACCTCACTAGTTGGTGGGGAAAAAATATTTTATTTCCTTCTTAAATTTTTCCTTTACCTCCCTCAAACCAAAGGTCAAAGGGTCAAGCAGCTGCTTCCGTCACAGGTTGGGAAGCACTTTACACAAGTTATTATCTGTGTCAATTAGAAATACACATTAGATAAAAACAGCTTATTTTAGTTAAGCAGAGTGGTATCAGAGACACTCCCCAATAGCCCACCCTCTGATAGAGGAGAAGTTAACAGGGTCCTCCATCTTGGGGTGGTGTGGAGCTGACAGGACTGTAGTGGGTGGGTGGTCCCATAGTACAGCTCTTCCCTCAGTCCAGGGTGCTCTGCCGATCCAAAATGGTGCCAGTTTCCCAATAGACCTTCCTACCGACCCTTCTTCAGGAGTTTGGAGTTTCCCTGGAAAAGGCAGAATGAGGTGAAGTTATATATCATGCATGGTAAACTAAGACTCACAATACACTTTTTAATTAACATTAAAACGATAAAGCAAAAGCAGGAGAGCTAGTCCAAGTCTCAACACTTCTGCTCTGGTACTGTAATCTGGAGATAGTAATGGCATTTGGACATGCAGTAACTTCATTTGGGGTAGCCCTTCTTTGAATAAGATTGTGGTGTTAGTACGTGACCAGTGATCACTCATGAAAGAAACCCCATGAATGTGTCTTGGTTTTGAAACATTGTTCGTTCCATTCTAGAGTTTCACTCACAGCTAATCATGTCGTCGTTTTATTTCTTTACACTTGGATTGTATTCAGGTTGAATTGGCTTGTGGTGGCAGTCAAGTGCTGACATTCACACACAATAGCTAGGTTTGGTGAAATCCATACCCTCAGAACTTATACACGCCTTCTGTCCTGAAACTGCCCCACATGCACTCTCATTTCAGAAGTGTTTTAAGAGAAGTGAGTTTTAACAGAAGGCCTCTTCATCTACTTTAGCAGCCCAGCCAAACAGTAATGAATTGTTCAGATGTCAGCCTCAGACTCCAGCAGGTGCTTTTCCTATCAGACCCTGCTGTCCCCCCCATCCCCCACTGGCCCCCCATCCCCCACTGGCACATCCCGGCTCCCCTCACAATGGACAGTAGTTTGTTACTGGGATATGTCTACACAGCATGTCAGCATAACCTGACCTAGTACTGCTTCTCTTGCTGTGTGGGCCAGTGAGTGACATTTTTTATTGAACCTTAACTTATCAAGGTTAGTCTCAAAGAGATCAAATCTGTTTTGCAAGAAAGACCTCATCAATATAGTAGCAGTCAACATACAGTTTGTAGGAAGTGAGTGGGGTGTGAGGGGACTCTATACCTTGCTGCCCAGTTTGAGTGTGTCGATCTCCTCTCTCTGTTTGCTGAGGGTCTCGTTCATGCTGCACAAGTGGTCGCTCATCATACTGAGCTGTTCCTTGTAACTCCTCTTGGTCGTGGCTAGCTCATCCTGTAAGAAAAGGAACATGTTGTGGCTAGGTAGAGCCAGTACCACCCAAACATCAACATATGTGAAAATGTCACGTTTCTATGTTTTGTAGTAAAAAATAGGAGGAAAATGACATCAACTACTCATAATTGGTTAAAATCACACGATGCACACCGATGTCATTGGAAACATAGAAATGCGCAATTTTCACATACAGTGCATTCGAAAAGTATTCAGACCCCTTGACTTTTTCCACATTGTTATGATACAGCCTTATTCTAAAATTGATGAAGGAAAAAAAAGAAATACTCAATCTACACACAATACCCATAATGACAAAGCGAAAACAGGTTTTTAGAAATGTTTGCACATTTATTAAAAATTAAAAACAGATATACCTTATTTACATAAATATTAAGACCCTTTGCTATGAGACTCGAAATTGAGCTCAGGTGCATCCTGTTTCCATTTATCATCCTTGAGATGTTTCTACAACTTCATTGGAGTCCACCTGTGGTAAAATCAATTGATTGGACATGATTTGGAAAGGAACACACCTGTCTATATAATGTCCCACAGTTGACAGTGCATGTCGAGCAAAAACCAAGCCATGAGGTCAAAGGAATTGTTCGTAGAGCTCAGAGACAGGATTGTGTGGAGGCACAGATCTGGGGAACGGTACCAAAAAATGTCTGCTGCATTGAAGGTCCCCAAGAACACAGTGGCCTCCATCATTCTTAAATGGAAGAAGTTTGGGACCACCAACACTCTTCCTAGAGCTGGCCACCCGGCCAAACTGAGCAATCAGAGGAGATGTTCCTCTGAGGAGCTCCAGAGCTCCTCTGTGGAGATGGGAGAACCTTCCAGAAGGACAACCATCTCTGCAGCACTCCACCAATCAGGCCTTTATGGTAGAGTGGCCAGACGGAAGCCACTCCTCAGTAAAAGGCACATGACAGCCCGCTTGAAGTTTGCCAAAAGGCACCTAAAGACTCTCAGACCATGAGAAACAAGATTATCTGGTCTGATGGAACCAAGATTGAACTCTTTGGCCTGAATGCCAAACGTCACGTCTGGAGGAAACCTGGCACCATCACTACGGTGAAGCATGGTGGTGGCAGCATCATGCTGTGGGGATGTTTTTCAGCAGCAGGGACTGGGAGACTAGTCAGGATCGAGGGAAAGATGAACGGCGCAAAGTACAGAGAGATCCTTGATGAAAACCTGCTCCAGAGCATTCAGGACCTCAGACTGGGGCAATGGTTCACTTTCCAACAGGACAATGACCCCAAGCACACATCCAAGACAACGCAGGAGTGGCTTCGGGACAAGTCTCTGAATGTCCTTGAGTGGCCCAGCCAGAGCCTGGACTTGGACCCGATCTAACATCTCTGGAGCTGAATGTATACTGTGTGTGAGAGAATGGATCTGGGATATGCTGGTTTCTTTCAGTCTGGCAGTCAGACAACAGATGTTGTTGTTTACCTGCAGACATGTGATGTTCTGATTAGCCAGTTTGACGTCCTCCGTCAGAGTCTCCCGTGACTTCTCTGCGATAGCCAGACGCTTGGCAAGGGCTCGACACTAGGGGTGGGAAGTTACAACACAGGAGATACAGAGAATAAACAAACATGCAAAATATAACATAACATATCCACAGATGATCACTTCAACTAATTGGAAGTCACAAAATGGGATGCTCGTCACTAAAACTATGTAAATATAGGCCTACATGATGTTTGGGTTTGAACTTAACTGACTCTGCTACAGTAAAGAAAGTGTGACTTTGTTAGGGAGCATCTAAGCCAGCATCTAATCACTACTTCCAGTTTCCCATCTGTCAGACACAGAGTCAAAATCAGGAGGAATCATACTGCCGTGATGCATAGCACTGAGGGTTGACATGTGGCAGTCGGTCACTACTACATACTTACTAATGCCCCATTGATATATTTAGACTTGGCTAACTATAGCATCACAACTTATTTCATGCCAATGTAGATGAATGTAACAAGGTAAAAAAAAAAAAAAAATTAAAAAATTCTAGATGTAAAAAAATATATATCCAAGTGTAGTTCTGGGACTGTGAACAACAGTGCAAAAGTTGAATGATTTCCCTGTGAGCACACCCGTGTCAGTCCAGCTGGAAATAAAGGATAGAATAGAAAGAGTGGATAGAGAGAACCGAAAGAGGAAGAGAAAAAGTAGAAATTGTCTCCTCAGGGAAACAAGGTAGGACTACAGTATAGTCAACTGTTGCCATTTCCATTTCCCTTGGAACAAGACTTATAGGACTGAAGTAAGTTACCAAAATAGTAGCAGGAACATATACAGTGAGGGAAAAAAGTATTTGATCCCCTGCTGATTTTGTACGTTTGTCCACTGACAAAGACATGATCAGTCTATAATTTTAATGGTAGGTTTATTTGAACAGTGAGACAGAATAACAACAAAAAAATCCAGAAAAACACATGTAAAAAATGTTAAGAAATTGATTTGCATTTTAATGAGGGAAATAAGTATTTGACCCCTCTGCAAAACATGACTTAGTACTTGGTGGCAAAACCCTTGTTGGCAATCACAGAGGTCAGACGTTTCTTGTAGTTGGCCACCAGGTTTGCACACATCTCAGGAGGGATTTTGTTCCACTCCTCTTTGCAGATCTTCTCCAAGTCATTAAGGTTTTGAGGCTGACGTTTGGCAACTCGAACCTTCAGCTCCCTCCACAGATTTTCTATGGGATTAAGGTCTGGAGACTGGCTAGGCCACTCCAGGACCTTAATGTGCTTCTTCTTGAGCCACTCCTTTGTAGCCTTGGCCATGTGTTTTGGGTCATTGTCATGCTGGAATACCCATACACGACCCATTTTCAATGCCCTGGCTGAGGGCAAATCTTACCCAAGATTTGACGGTACATGGCCCCGTCTATTGTCCCTTTGATGCGGTGAAGTTGTCCTGTCCCCTTAGCAGAAAAACACCCCCAAAGCATAATGTTTCCACCTCCATGTTTGACGGTGGGGATGGTGTTCTTGGGGTCATAGGCAGCATTCCTCCTCCTCCAAACACGGCGAGTTGAGTTGATGCCAAAGAGCTCGATTTGTCTCTCATTTGACCACAACACTTTCACCCAGTTCTCCTCTGAATCATTCAGATGTTCATTGGCAAACTTCAGACGGCCCTGTATATGTGCTTTCTTGAGCAGGGGGACCTTGCGGGCGCTGCAGGATTTCAGTCCGTCACGGCGTAGTGTGTTACCAATTGTTTTCTTGGTGACTATGGTCCCAGCTGCCTTGAGATCATTGACAAGATCCTCCCGTGTAGTTCTGGGCTGATTCCTCACCGTTCTCATGATCATTGCAACTCCACGAGGTGAGATCTTGCATGGAGCCCCAGGCCGAGGGAGATTGACAGTTCTTTTGTGTTTCTTCCATTTGCAAATAATCGCACCACCTGTTGTCACCTTCTCACCAAGCTGCTTGGCGATGGTCTTGTAGCCCATTCCAGCCTTGTCCCTGACATCCTTGGAGAGCTCTTTGGTCTTGGCGGAGAGTTTGGAATCTGATTGATTGATTGCTTCTGTGGACAGGTGTCTTTTATACAGGTAACAAGCTGATATTAGGAGCACTCCCTTTAAGAGTGTGCTCTAATCTCAGCTCGTTACCTGTATAAAAGACACCTGGGAGCCAGAAATCTTTCTGATTGAGAGGGGGTCAAATACTTATTTCCCTCATTAAAATGCAAATCAATTTATAACATTTTTGACATGCGTTTTTCTGGATTTTTTTGTTTGTTATTCTGTCTCTCACTGTTCAAATAAACCTACCATTAAAATTATAGACTGATCATTTCTTTGTCAGTGGGCAAATGTACAAAATCAGCAGGGGATCAAATACTTTTTCCCCCTCACTGTACATGTACAGTGGGGAAAAAAAGTATTTAGTCAGCCACCAATTGTGCAAGTTCTCCCACTTAAAAAGATGAGAGAGGCCTGTAATTTTCATCATAGGTACACGTCAACTATGACAGACAAATTGAGGGAAAGAAATCCAGAAAATCACATTGTAGGATTTTTTATGAATTTATTTGCAAATTATGGTGGAAAATAAGTATTTGGTCACCTACAAAGAAGCAAGATTTCTGGCTCTCACAGACCTGTAACTTCTTCTTTAAGAGGCTCCTCTGTCCTCCACTCGTTACCTGTATTAATGGCACCTGTTTGAACTTGTTATCAGTATAAAAGACACCTGTCCACAACCTCAAACAGTCACACTCCAAACGCCACTATGGCCAAGACCAAAGAGCTGTCAAAGGACACCAGAAACAAAATTGTAGACCTGCACCAGGCTGGGAAGACTGAATCTGCAATAGGTAAGCAGCTTGGTTTGAAGAAATCAACTGTGGGAGCAATTATTAGGAAATGGAAGACATACAAGACCACTGATAATCTCCCTCGATCTGGGGCTCCACGCAAGATCTCACCCTGTGGGGTCAAAATGATCACAAGAACGGTGAGCAAAAATCCCAGAACCACACGGGGGGTCCTAGTGAATGACCTGCAGAGAGCTGGGACCAAAGTAACAAAGCCTACCATCAGTAACACACTACACCGCCAGGGACTCAAATCCTGCAGTGCCAGACGTGTCCCACTGCTTAAGCCAGTACATGTCCAGGCCCATCTGAAGTTTGCTAGAGTGCATTTGGATGATCCAGAAGAGGATTGGGAGAATGTCATATGGTCAGATGAAACCAAAATATAACTTTTTGGTAAAAACTCAACTCGTCGTGTTTGGAGGACAAAGAATGCTGAGTTGCATCCAAAGAACACCATACCTACTGTGAAGCATGGGGGTGGAAACATCATGCTTTGGGGCTGTTTTTCTGCAAAGGGACCAGGACGACTAATCCGTGTAAAGGAAAGAATGAATGGGGCCATGTATCGTGAGATTTTGAGTGAAAACCTCATTCCATCAGCAAGGGCATTGAAGATGAAATGTGGCTGGGTCTTTCAGCATGACAATGATCCCAAACACACCGCCCGGGCAACGAAGGAGTGGCTTCGTAAGAAGCATTTCAAGGTCCTGGAGTGGCCTAGCCAGTCTCCAGATCTCAACCCCATAGAAAATCTTTGGAGGGAGTTGAAAGTCCGTGTTGCCCAGCGACAGCCCCAAAACATCACTGCTCTAGAGGAGATCTGCATGGAGGAATGGGCCAAAATACCAGCAACAGTGTGTGAAAACCTTGTGAAGACTTACAGAAAACGTTTGACCTGTGTCATTGCCAACAAAGGGTATATAACAAAGTATTGAGAAACTTTTGTTATTGACCAAATAGTTATTTCCACCATAATTTGCAAATAAATTCATTAAAAATCCTACAATGTGATTTTCTGGAAAAAAAAATCTCATTTTGTCTATCATATTTGACGTGTACCTATGATGAAAATTACAGGCCTCTCTCATCTTTTTAAGTGGGAGAACTTGCACAATTGGTGGCTGACTAAATACTTTTTTCCCCACTGTATGTACTAGAGGAAGGAAGACGTGCGGGGAAAAGGTTGAGTGACTGTACAACTAGTTAGTTGGTCTTCTGTATAGCAGCGTCTAAATTGAGCGCACACGTGTGTGACTTTGTTCCCCATATCTCCCATGTATCCACCAACAAAATAAGAGCTACACATCCTTTTACATTCAATAGGAAATAATAGTTCTGGATGGGTTGCTATGTTTATGAATGGGAAATAGATCCAGTACATAATTTCTCTCTCACCTCAGCGTGGAAGTTAACAGCCTTGCTGTCAGAGACCTGTAGCTGTGTGGTGAGCTCTCCTACTCTGGCCATGTAGTGAGTCTTGATCAGCTGTTCTCTGGACTCCTCGTCTCCCACCTGTATACACACAGAGAGGACGACAACAACTTTACATGAAATTGCTCTTATACCGGTGTTGTAATTACACTAGTATAACTAGATTGTATTAACATGTTATTACGTAGCACTCATTCTATTCAGTGTAATTGTCCACAGTGTGATAATCTGGAGTTCATTAGTCCATCTTTTCAGGAAAAAAAAGAGACTAGCCCTGTGAAAGATGGGAAAAGGAACAAACTTTAAAGAATAGTTGGGTCAAGAAGAACGAGACAAACTTACTTCCTCGTTGGTAGGAGTTGTGGTTAACATGCCAACCTGATGAGAGAGATGGAAAACACAGAAACACAGTAACACAGTAACACAGTTACTCACTCCCTATGAGAATTGAGAAAGCTATAAAAATTTAACCAAGCCTGGTCCCAGATCTGTTTTTGTCGTCTTGCCAACTGCTATGGTCATTGTTGGCTATATAGCACAAATAGATCTGGGCCCAGGCTAATAAAACCCACTCCTCTCCCACTGAAATCCTATAAAACACTACAGGCCCCTAATGGTATCTGTCAAAACTGGACCTGCAAGGAATTAAATCTATAGAAGCCTGTGAATGAAGCGTTTAGCTGGTTGTTCATTACATGACAACAGTGTCGAGTTAGTGACTAGCAGGGGGTTAGCCTGGTCCCAGATCTGTTTGTGCGGTCTTGACAACCACCATAGGACAACACAAATATATCTGGGACCAGGTTAAGTGGGTGTACCCTGGGTCTGGGCAGGACAAAACAAATAGATCTGGGAAAAGGTTAAGTGGGTGTATCCTAGACCTTCTAATGAGTATGCTTTTAAAATACAGGCAGTATGAAACAAGGAAGCTGGTGCAAAGAGAGGGTGCGTCCCAATAATATCTATTTTCTCCTGAAGTGTACACTCGTTCACTACTTCCCACAAATCTAAACGCATTGAATTGGTGGAGGCATGGGCTAGAGGGAGTTTCCACCATATTCCTTATACCCATCATTTATTTTCAAATCAGTGAAGGGAAATGACCAAGTGAAAGGGCCAAAGGAGAGATAATCGGAACTTAGCCAGACACTGATAACACAACCCCTTCACTGAAGCCATACACTAAAATGCATGTTATGGCTTCTCCCACTAGGACGTGTCTGACTCATTTCGTGGGAAAGGGGAGGGTTGCAAAGGGAGGAATGATGTCCCTAGATTTTCATCTCATATCATGCCAGTCTCAGCAGACAACTGCAAAGTAGTCTTTTTAAGCATGAGGATGAAGACCAATTCAAATCACTATTGAAGAAAAATAAGGTCGCAAACTTCCGGAAAGTTTCCCAAAGTTACCAGTTTTACTGAAATCAATTTTGGAGGATTCTTGCAACCGTAAAGAAAAACAAAAGAGTGAAGATGCATCTACCAGACTGGTGCTTAGCATAGCCTCCTTCCCTGCTCCTCTCTCCTCCACCTCTCCGTCCTCCAGGCTGGTGAGGGCTGGGCAGCCTCCTCCTCCCAGGGCAGAGGAGAGCTGTCTCTCCAGGTCCTGGATGCGCTGGCTCTCCTTCTCCAGCCTCACCCTGCCCAGCTGGGCCTCCAGCAACCAGTGCTCTTTCTCCTGCTCCAGACGAGCAATCTTCTCCTGGCTCGCAACCACCTGGGGTGATAGAGGAACAGACACAGAGGGAAATGGAGAGGTGGAGGAGAGGACACGTGAGGAAAGAAGAGGCGGAGAGGAGAGAGACCGAGGGGCGAGGAGAGTTGGTAAGAGGACTTCTATATAACACTTATCTAGTCAGTAACCAAATGAGTTACCTTGAGCATAATGAAGAGTTTCACAGAAGCATAGGGCCTGTGTCCTGAGAGGAGCATGGAAGTACAATCAATACCTGTTGTGTGAGTCCCTCTCTGCTCTCTGTAGAGCTAGTTAGAACACGGCGATTCAACAGGGCCTCTCTGTATGGAACGGACTCTGGTCTGGGCTGGATAAACAACAGACAGGACAGGACAGTCAAATACACACTGTTATACTGAACCACAACATCGTTGTTAAGGTGATGTTCCACTGTTTGCTTTAGGCTGCTTGGATTGGAGTGCCAGATGGGGCGGGATTTACACTTTTGGGACTATTCTATTGGTTCCATTTTGCTAGGCAAGCTTAATCGAACACAGCTGAATGACATTCAAATAGTATTTGAATCCAGGTCTGTGAAGGTGACATGACCAGCGAAGCGAGGGAAAGCTACTGACCTTTCTGATGGCATGCATGTAGTCGGAGGCCTTCTTCTTGTTACCCAGCATGCTCTCTGCCTGCAGGGGGTTGAGGGCCCCGGCCCCCCCTCTCGGACTGTAGCCTGTCGAAGACGTGAAGAAATCCAGGTTGTTGCTGAAGAACGTCGCAATCTGTTGAAAAATGTACAGAATCAATATTATGGTAAGACTTTACATCATCCAGGTATAGGCACTAATTCTTTATAATTTGTTGTAAGCATGTTTAAGCCTTTATAATGTCTTCTTATAAACAGTATTGGTGAGCCATATACATGGTCTTCTAGGCCTATACAGTGCATTCGGAAAGTATTCAGACCTCTTCCCTTTTTCCACATTGTCACATTACACACAAACATTTTATTCCCCTCATCAATCTACACACAATACCCCATAATGACAAAGCAAAAACAGATGTAGAAAATGTTGCAAATGTCTTACAAATAAAAAACTGAAATACCTTATTTACATAAGTATTCAGACCCTTTGCTATGAGACTCGAAATTGAGCTGAGGTGCATCCTGTTTCCATTGATCATCCTTGATGTTTCTACAACTTTATTGGAGTCCACCTGTGGTAAATTCAATTGATTGGACATGATTTGGAAAGGCACACACCTGTCTATTTAAGGTCCCACAGTTGACAGTGCATGTCAGAGCAAAAACCAAGCCATGAGGTCGAAGGAATTGTCTGTAGACCTCCGAGACAGGTTCGTCTCAAGGCACAGATCTGGGGAAGGGTTCCAAAACATTTCTGCAGCATTGAAGGTCCAAGAACACAGTGGTCTCCATCATTCTTAAATGGAAGAAGTTTGGAACCACCAAGACTCTTTCTAGAGCTGGCCACCCGGCCAAACTGAGCAATCGGGGGAGAAGGGCCTTGGTCAGGGAGGTGACCAAAAACCCAATGGTCACTGACAGCTCCAGAGTTCCTCTGTGGAGATGGGAGAAACTTCCAGAAGGACAACCATCTCTGCAGCACTCCACTAATCAGACCTTTATGGTAGAGTGGCCAGACGGCAGTCACTCCTCAGTAAAAGGGACATGACAGCCCACTTGAAGTTTGCCAAAAGGCACCTAAAGGACTCTCAGACCATGAGAAACAAGATTCTCTGGTCTAATGAAACCAAGATTGAACTCTTAGCGTCACGTCTGGAAGAAGCCTGGCACCAACCCTACGGTGAAGCATGGTGGTGGCAGTGTCATGCTGTGGGATGTTTTTCAGTGGCAGGTACTGGGGGACTAGTCAGGATTGAGGGAACAATGAACGGAGCAAAATACAGAGAAATCCTTGATGAAAACCTGCTCCTGAGCGCTCAGGACCTCATACCTGGGCGAAGGTTCACCTTCCAACAGAACAACAACCCTAAGCACACAGCCAAGACAACGCAGGAGTGGCTTCTGGACAAGTCTCTGAATGTCCTTGAGTGGCCCAGCCAGAGCCCAGACTTGAACCCGATCAAACATCTTTGGAGAGACCTGAAAATAGCTGTGCAGCGACGCTCCCCATCCAACCTGACAGAGTTTTAGAGGATCTGCAAATAAGAATGGGAGAAACTCCCGAAATACATGTGTGCCAAGCTTGTAGCATCATACCAAAGAAGACTTGATGCTGTAATCGCTGCCAAAGGTGCTTCAACAAAGTACAGAGTAAAGAGTCTGAATACTTAGGTAAATGTGCTGTCAGTTTATTTAATAAATGTGCAAACATTTCTAAAAACCTGTTTTTGCTTTGTCATTATGGGGTATTGTGTGTAGATTGACGAGGGAAAAAAAACTATTTAATCAATTTCAGAATAAGGCTGTAACGTAACAAAAAGTGGAAAAAGTAAAGGGGTCTGAATACCTTCCGAATGCACTGTATGTTGTAGTCCAGACCGCCATTTGAATATCACTGTACAACAATGTCATAGAATATACGTTTTCAATCTATCAATGTTGTATACGCTTAAATATGAGGGTGAAACAGGTGCACTTAAATACAAAAACTAATGTGAAAGGAGTTTATAAAATAATTTGAGTCATGATAACTTCACTATACTACACACTTCAACAACCCCATAACACCAAGTCAAACTTTCCTAAACACGCTTATCCTACAGAACTATGTCACTGTTCCTTTAAGGAGGTCAGTGGGTGAAGTCAAGGATGAGTTGACAGAATACAGACACAGATTTCTAATACACACTCCCACTACTACTTTTAATTATATGAAGAGTGCCTTGGTCCTCCTTGTTTAGTTTTTTTACACTCCCATTACTGTCAACCCAGTTTATTTCTCAATTAATGGGAGAGTTAGTTTTACATGGCCAGGTGCCCTGGATGGGTGAAGTTCGCACATTTTAGACCTATCCATTGTTCCTGAAGTGAAATCTCCCCCCACCTGGGGCACCGGGCCATTCAAAACAACTCGCCCATTCTTTCATCGTCTCCCCCCCATCCTATCTCCTTGCCTCCTTTACAAAATACATTGGAGAAGAAGGACCATGGGGAGGGACATTGAGAAAGACGAATTGAGCCCCGGTCTCAGATCACCTCATAGTAAACATCCTTCTTACAGAACTCTGGAACACAGACGTGGAACTCTGCAACCAGCCAG
Source organism: Coregonus clupeaformis (assembly GCF_020615455.1). Classification (NCBI taxonomy): domain Eukaryota; kingdom Metazoa; phylum Chordata; class Actinopteri; order Salmoniformes; family Salmonidae; genus Coregonus; species Coregonus clupeaformis. The sequence continues at coordinate 18,432,352 of NC_059222.1, read as the reverse complement.
CCCAGAGCATTCCATCCCTGTTCCTCCACAACAACACAAAACAGCAGTCCCATCTCTCATACCTCAAACAAACACAGTCGGTCTGTGTCTGGTGCATTCATCAGCCAGGCAATAGTAGAGACTATATAACTATAATACCAAAAAATAACAGTATCGTTATTACAGTAATAACAGTAAAATTTCTCTACCTCCTCTACATACCATCAGTTGGTAAGGTCGTGGCTTCAATTCCCGCAGGGTTCTCATCCGTATAGTACAAACGTATGCACTCACTGTACTCTGTTTCAAAGCCCCCCCATCCCCCCCACCCCTTTTATCTGGGGTACACAGCTGTAGATGCTATGATATGGTGCGGATCTGTGAAAATAGCCCTTCTGCCCCAACTAAACCCTCCCTTCTTATTAGTGGTCATGTATTGTAAATGACCAATCTGCACGGTCGATGAGCCACATACCAAGGCAGTTGCTACTGCTGCTTAAAGTCATCATATGTAAACAAAACAGCAACAAAAAATTAAAAAAATAGGGACCACAATGGAAATAAGTCTGTCATTGTGCATTCCCGGTCACGGTTTTTGGATTTTTATGTACACTACCGGTCAAAAGTTTTAGAACACATACTCATTCAAGGCTTTTTCTTTATTTTTACTATTTTCTACCTTGTAGAATAATAGTGAAGACATCAAAACTATGAAATAACACATATGGAATCATGTAGTAAACAAAAAAGTGTTAAACAAATCAAAATCTATTTTATATTTGAGATTCTTCAAATAGCCACCCTTTGCCTTGATGACAGCTTTGCACACTCTTGGCATTCTCTCAACCAGCTTCACCTGGAATGCTTTTCCAACTGTCTTGAAGGAGTTCCCACATATGCTGAGCACTTGTTGGCTGCTTTTCCTTCACTCTGCCGTCCGACTCATCCCAAACCATCTCAATTGGGTTGAGGTCGTGGGATTGTGGAGGCCAGGTCATCTGATGCAGCACTCCATCACTCTTCTTCTTGGTAAAAAAGCCCTTACACAGCCTGGAGGTGTGTTGGGTCATTGTCCTGTTGAAAAACAAATGATAGTCCCACTAAGCCCAAACCAGATGGTATGGCATATTGCTGCAGAATGCTGTGGTAGCCATGCTGGTTAAGTGTGCCTTGAATTCTAAATAAATCACAGACAGTGTCACCAGCAAAGCACCCCCACACCATAACACCTCCTCCTCCATGCTTTACGGTGGGAAATACACATGCGGAGATCATCCGTTCACCCACACCACGTCTCACAAAGCCACGGCGGTTGGAACCAAAACTGTCAAATTTGGACTTCAGACCAAAAGACAAATGTCCACCAGTCTAATGTCCATTGCTCGTGTTTCTTGGCCCAAGCAAGTCTCTTCTTCTTATTGGTGTCCTTTAGTAGTTGTTTCTTTGCAGCAATTCGACCATGAAGGCCTGATTCACGCAGTCTCCTCAGAACAGTTGATGTTGAGATGTGTCTGTGACTTGAACTCTGTGAAGCATTTATTTGGGCTGCAATTTATGAGGCTGGTAACTCTAATGAACTTATCCTCTGCAGCAGAGGTAACTCTGGGTCTTCCATTCCTGTGGCGGTCCTCATGCGAGCCAGTTTCATCATAGCAGTTGATGGTTTTTGCAACTGCACTTGAAGAAACATTCAAAGTTCTTGAAATGTTCTGCATTGACTGACCTTCATGTCTTAAAGTAATGATGGACTGTTGTTTCTCTTTGCGTATCTGAGCTGTTCTTGCCATAATATGGACTTGGTCTTTTACCAAATAGGGCTATCTTCTGTATACGCCCCCCCCCACCCCCCACCCACCTTGTCACAACACAACTAACTGGCATAAACGCATAAAGAAGGAAAGAAATTACACAAATTAACTTTTAAGGCGGCACACCTGTTAATTGAAATGCATTCCAGGTGACTACCTCATGAAGCTGGTTGAGAGAATGCCAAGAGTGTGCAAAGCTGTCATCAAGGCAAAGGGTGGCTACTTTGAAGAATCTCAAAAGATAAAATATATTTTGATTTGTTTAACACTTTTTGGTTACTACATGATTCCATATGTGTTATATAATAGTTTTGATGTCTTCACTATTATTCTACAATGTAGAAAATAGTAAAAATAAAGAAAAACCCTTGAATGAGTAGGTGTGTCCAAACCTTTGACTGGTACTGTACAGTGGGGGGAAAAAAAGTATTTAGTCAGCCACCAATTGTGCAAGTTCTCCCACTTAAAGATGAGAGAGGCCTGTCATTTTCATCATAGGTACACTAAAGAAATTCCAGAAAATCACATTGTAGGATTTTTAATGAATTTATTTGCAAATTATGGTGGAAAATAAGTATTTGGTCACCTACAAACAAGCAAGATTTCTGGCTCTCACAGACCTGTAACTTCTTCTTTAAGAGGCTCCTCTGTCCTCCACTCGTTACCTGTATTAATGGCACCTGTTTGAACTGGTTATCAGTATAAAAGACACCTGTCCACAACCTCAAACAGTCACACTCCAAACTCCACTATGGCCAAGACCAAAGAGCTGTCAAAGGACACCAGAAACAAAATTGTAGACCTGCACCAGGCTGGGAAGACTGAATCTGCAATAGGTAAGCAGCTTGGTTTGAAGAAATCAACTGTGGGAGCAATTATTAGGAAATGGAAGACATACAAGACCACTGATAATCTCCCTCGATCTGGGGCTCCACGCAAGATCTCACCCGTGGGGTCAAAATGATCACGAGAACGGTGAGCAAAAATCCCAGAACCACACGGGGGGACCTAGTGAATGACCTGCAGAGAGCTGGGACCAAAGTAACAAAGCCTACCATCAGTAACACACTACGCCGCCAGGGACTCAAATCCTGCAGTGCCAGACGTGTTCCCCTGCTTAAGCCAGTACATGTCCAGGCCCGTCTGAAGTTTGCTAGAGTGCATTTGGATGATCCAGAAGAGGATTGGGAGAATGTCATATGGTCAGATAACTCAACTCGTCGTGTTTGGAGGACAAAGAATGCTGAGTTGCATCCAAAGAACACCATACCTACTCTGAAGCATGGGGTTGGAAACATCATGCTTTGGGGCTGTTTTTCTGCAAAGGGACCAGGACGACTGATCCGTGTAAAGGAAAGAATGAATGGGGCCATGTATCGTGAGATTTTGAGTGAAAACCTCCTTCCATCAGCAAGGGCATTGAAGATGAAACGTGGCTGGGTCTTTTAGCATGACAATGATCCCAAACACACCGCCCGGGCAACGAAGGAGTGGCTTCGTAAGAAGCATTTCAAGGTCCTGGAGTGGCCTAGCCAGTCTCCAGATCTCAACCCCATAGAAAATCTTTGGAGGGAGTTGAAAGTCCGTGTTGCCCAGCGACAGCCCCAAAACATCACTGCTCTAGAGGAGATCTGCATGGAGGAATGGGCCAAAATACCAGCAACAGTGTGTGAAAACCTTGTGAAGACTTACAGAAAACGTTTGACCTGTGTCATTGCCAACAAAGGGTATATAACAACGTATTGAGAAACTTTTGTTATTGACCAAATACTTATTTTCCACCATAATTTGCAAATAAATTAATTAAAATCCTACAATGTGATTTTCTGGATTTTTTTTTCTCATTTTGTCTGTCATAGTTGACGTGTACCTATGATGAAAATTACAGGCCTGTCTCATCTTTTTAAGTGGGAGAACTTGCACAATTGGTGGCTGACTAAATACTTTTTTCCCCCACTGTATGTCTTAAAAATAAAAAACAACATTCGGACAAATAAAATCAATCAATATTTTTTCATGTTACCCAACCAATTAAACTGTGCTAATGTGAGAATGCCAACCAAAAACAACACCGACTGTCAGTGTGCTTGTTTACTGAGGCCAGTTGTCTTGATTTAGACACAGATGGTGTGGTAATAGATGTGGCCAGGAACTGCCAGGGACCTCACGATACGATATTATCACCATACTTAGGTGCCGATATGATATGTATTGCGATTCTCACGATTCTATATGTATTACGATTGGATACTGCGATTTGATGTTCCAAACATATTGCTCATTATACGTCTGCTGCAGCGAGACAAGAGAACGCATGAGAACATTTGTTTTGATCAGTCATGGAAATAAGTGCTGAAAACATGTTGGCTCAGTATTTAAAAAGAAGATGGCGAACAAGCTATAGGATTGGAGAAAAAAAACTTTTGCCGCAGGTACAGCCGACTAGTGCTAGCTAAAGCTACTTTTTTTTTCTTCAAAGAATCGATATAATATCCCAAAATAATATTGTGATATGTAACTGTATCTATTTTTTCCCCCCATCACTAATACATACCCAGTGTTCAAATAGCGGTAAATGGTCCTACCTTGCCGGTGCTGCTGGTGAGAGAGCCCAGGGAAGCCAGCAGACACTCGTTAGTAGTGCGGAGCTTCTGAGTGATTGTAGACAACTCCTGTTCCAGACTGGCCTTCTGGCTGTAATGCGTAGACATCTCTGTAGAGACAGATAGAGAGGGACTTAGCTTATACATACAAAATACATCTCTACACACACACACACACACACACACAGAGACAGGAAGGAGACCAACAGTTAAAAGGATGGTACAGGGGGCTTACACTGTTATTGGTTCCATTTTACTTGAAGCCTGCAGGTATATTGCTATATAACAGTTAAGCTTAGACATCTCTACAGAACACAGAGGAAGGACAGAGTGGCTTGAACATTAGTCTACAAAAACAGACAAAATAACCTTTTCTAGTAAAAAAAGGTTTCACCTTTGACCGCGTCGTGAAGGCTGTGTAGACAGGCAGCCAGCTGGGTGAAGACAGCAGAGGAACTGCTCTGGGGCATGGAGTCCTGTCGAACACCTGGAAAACAATTGCACACTTGATTTTCCTCCAGTCCCACACTACTCACTAGTAAGGCCAGTAGGCTGATATACACAGAGTGTGCAAAACATTGCTCTTTCCATGACAGACTGACCAGGTGAATCCAGGTGAAAGCTATGATCCCTTATTGATGTCACTTGTTCAATCCACTCCGAATAAGTGTAGATGGGGAGGACACCGGTTAAAGAAGGATTTTTTAGGCTTGAGACATGGATTGTGTATGTGTGCCATTTAGAGTGTGAATGGGCAAAACAAAATATTTAAGTGCCTTTGAAAGGGGTATGGTAGTAGGTGCCAGGCGCACCGGTTTGAGTGTGGTAGGGTTAGAAAGTAAAAGGCAAATATATATTTTTTAAAGGATGTGTGTATGCATGTGTATATGTATGTAGGTATATACAGTTGAAGTCGGAAGTTTACATACACTTAGGTTGGAGTCATTAAAACTTGTTTTTCAACCACTCGTGGATGGGTATTCCAGCATGACAATGACCCAAAACACACGGCCAAGGCAACAAAGGAGTGGCTCAAGAAGAAGCACATTAAGGTCCTGGAGTGGCCTAGCCAGTCTCCAGACCTTAATCCCATAGAAAATCTGTGGAGGGAGCTGAAGGTTCGAGTTGCCAAACGTCAGCCTCGAAACCTTAATGACTTGGAGAAGATCTGCAAAGAGGAGTGGGACAAAATCCCTCCTGAGATGTGTTCAAACCTGGTGGCCAACTACAAGAAACGTCTGACCTCTGTGATTGCCAAATAGGGTTTTTCCACCAAGTACTAAGTCATGTTTTGCAGAGGGGTCAAATACTTATTTCCCTCATTAAATGCAAATCAATTTATATCATTTTTGACATGCGTTTTTCTGGATTTTTTTGTTGTTATTCTGTCTCTCACTGTTCAAATAAACATACCATTAAAATTAGATCATTTCTTAGTCAGTGGGCAAACGTACAAAATCAGCAAGGGATCAAATACTTTTTTCCCTCACTATATATATATATATATATATATATATATATATATATATATATATATATATATATATATATATATATATATATATATATATATATATATATATATATATATATATATATATACACACACACACATATACACACACACAGTGGGGAAAAAATGTATTTAGTCAGCCACCAATTGTGCAAGTTCTCCCACTTAAAAAGATGAGAGAGGCCTGTAACACGTCAACTGTGACAGACAAAATGAGAAAAATAAATCAGAAAATCACATTGTACGATTTTTAATGAATTTATTTGCAAATTATGGTGGAAAATAAGTATTTGGTCAATAACAAAAGTTTCTCAATACTTTGTTATATACCCTTTGTTGGCAATGACACAGGTCAAATGTTTTCTGTAAGTCTTCACAAGGTTTTCACACACTGTTGCTGGTATTTTGGCCCATTCCTCCATGCAGATCTCCTCTAGAGCAGTGATGTTTTGGGGCTGTCGCTGGGCAACACGGACTTTCAACTCCCTCCAAAGATTTTCTATGGGGTTGAGATCTGGAGACTGGCTAGGCCACTCCAGGACCTTGAAATGCTTCTTACGAAGCCACTCCTTCGTTGCCCGGGCGGTGTGTTTGGGATCATTGTCATGCTGAAAGACCAAGCCACATTTCATCTTCAATGCCCTTGCTGATGGAAGGAGGTTTTCACTCAAAATCTCACGATACATGGCCCCATTCATTCTTTCCTTTACACGGATCAGTCGTCCTGGTCCCTTTGCAGAAAAACAGCCCCAAAGCATGATGTTTCCACCCCCATGCTTCACAGTAGGTATGGTGTTCTTTGGATGCAACTCAGCATTCTTTGTCCTCCAAACACGACGAGTTTAGTTTTTACCAAAAAGTTCTATTTTGGTTTCATCTGACCATATGACATTCTCCCAATCCTCTTCTGGATCATCCAAATGCACTCTAGCAAACTTCAGACGGGCCTGGACATGTACTGGCTTAAGCAGGGGGACACGTCTGGCACTGCAGGATTTGAGTCCCTGGCGGCGTGTTGTGTTACTGATGGTAGGCTTTGTTACTTTGGTCCCAGCTCTCTGCAGGTCATTCACTAGGTCCCCCCGTGTGGTTCTGGGATTTTTGCTCACCGTTCTTGTGATCATTTTGACCCCACGGGGTGAGATCTTGCGTGGAGCCCCAGATCGAGGGAGATTATCAGTGGTCTTGTATGTCTTCCATTTCCTAATAATTGCTCCCACAGTTGATTTCTTCAAACCAAGCTGCTTACCTATTGCAGATTCAGTCTTCCCAGCCTGGTGCAAGGTCTACAATTTTGTTTCTGGTGTCCTTTGACAGCTCTTTGGTCTTGGCCATAGTGGAGTTTGGAGTGTGACGGAGGTTGTGGACAGGTGTCTTTTATACTGATAACAAGTTCAAACAGGTGCCATTAATACAGGTAACGAGTGGAAGACAGAGGAGCCTCTTAAAGAAGAAGTTACAGGTCTGTGAGAGCCAGAAATCTTGCTTGTTTGTAGGTGACCAAATACTTATTTTCCACCATAATTTGCAAATAAATTCATAAAAAATCCTACAATGTGATTTTCTGGATTTTTTTTCCTCAATTTGTCTGTCATAGTTGACGTGTACCTATGATGAAAATTACAGGCCTCTCATCTTTTTAAGTGGGAGAACTTGCACAATTGGTGGCTGACTAAATACTTTTTTTCCCCACTGTGTGTAATATATATATATATATATTTATTTATTTTTTCATTCGGAAAGAAATAGCAGCCCTTATATGCACTGCCATTAATACCGTATACCCTGGTATGGTACAGGAATGGTATGAAGGTATGGAAATCTGGATACAACCCAACCCTAACACCCTCCATACAAAAAAAATCCCCACTTGGTCTGCTTCACGCTTTATTCTCAAGCGGACTGACTGGCGTGGAGTCAGCTCTCTGTGTTAACTCACTAGGTAAGGCCAGTAGGCTGATGTAGCTGTGTAGTTTGTCGAACACAGAGGTGATTCTCTTCATGTCACTCTGCAGCTCCTGGTTCTTAGAGGTGAGAGAGGAGGTACACAGCGGAGTCCCGCACTCTTCCTCCAGACTGGTGAAGAGAAGAGCGGAGGAGAGGGTGAGACACATAGGCTGCGTTTCCACAGGCAGCCCAATTCTAATATTTTTTCCACTAATTTTTGACCAATTATCTGATAGGTCAAAGACCAATTAGTGGAAAAAATAGCAGAATTGGGCTGCCTGTGTAAACGCAGCCATAGACACACACACACGCTCTTAGAGGTGAGGGCTGAGGTACAGAGAGCGGCCGCACTCCTCCTCCAGGTTGGGAAGGAGAAGAAGAAGAGGGGGATACGGGGGAACGCATGTGTACAGTACACACCTAATGTAATGAGTACTGACCTTTTGAGCTGGTATGGTAGAATCTTCTGCAGAAAGTGGGTGTAGGAGGTGAAGTGATCGGCAAAGTTCTTGAGTTTCCCCACAGTCTCTAGCACTGTTACTGTGTCCTCTGTGATGCTCTGGTGTAGTTGCACTAGTCCTTCCTCCAGGGGGCGCACATAGGCTGCATTCTCATGTAGATACTGGGAGAACTGGGGAGAAGATGGCAGTTGAGAGTTCATCTTACCTACTTCAGCCAAAAGCACTTATTGTAAGTCACTATGGATAAGAGGAGGGGTGTCAAACTCATTCCACGGAGGGCCGAGTGTCTGCAGGTTTTTGGTTTTCCTTTCAATTAAGCCCTAGACAACCAGAGGCGAGTTCCTTACTAATTATAAAATCAAACTTTGTCACATGCGCCGAATACAACAGGTATTACCTTACCGTGAAATGCTTACTTACAAGCCCTTAACCAACAATGCAGTTCAAGAAATAGAGTTAGTAAATATTTTCTTAAATAAACTAAAGTAAAAAATAAAAAAAATAAAAAGTAACACAATAAAATAACAATACCGAGGCTATATACCGGGGGTACCGGTACCGAGTCAATGTGCTTGGGTACCGGTTAGTCGAGATAATTTGTACATGTAGGTAGGGGTAAAGTGACTGCATAAATAATAAACAGCGAGGGGGGTGTCAATGTAAATAGTCCAGGTGGCCATTTGATTAAATATTTCAGCACTCTTATGGCTTGGGGGTAGAAGCTATTAAGGAGTCTTTTGGACCTAGACTTGGCGCTCCGGTACCGCTTGCCATGCGGTAGCAGAGAGAACAGTCTATGACTTGGGTGACTGGAGACTGACACATTTCTTTGCCTTTCTCTGACACCGCCTAGTATATTGAACTAATTAGTGACCTTAATTCATCAATCAAGTACAAGGGAGGAGCGAAAACCTACAGACACTCGGCCCTCCGTGGAATGAGTTTGACACGTGTGGATAAGAACATCTGCTAAATGACTAAAACAGGATGGCAGGGCATAGACTGTGTGTCCCTGTATTTCCTGACCTTCTGGTTGAGTGGTGAGATGGGTTCGATAGAGGAATCCAGGGGGTAGATGTGTACCCTCTGCTCTGTGTAGGAGTGGAAGTTTAACAGAGCAGCCACTAGGTCCTGGACGAAGCCTAAGGCCTGACCAGCCACGTCTCGGGCCTTCAACTGGAGGAGAGGAGCGGGAGAGAGGGAGGAGACTTGTACCAAAACTCTGGACCACATACCTACCCTGACAACGGAGGATTGAGCCCTGACTGTTGTATAAAATACAGGATCATGCTATAGGGCAGGGTTTCCCAACTCGTGGCCTGTGATTTTATTTGGCCACCCAAGTTCTGAGCAAAAACATTTTGGGACATAAAATACTAAAAACACCTGCAAATCAGCTCCAATTGATTTTAATTTGGGAAATATGTTCCAAAGTATTCCTACACACAATAGAGAGATATGTGGTCAGAGACTGAAACTAACTTTTTGGTCCACCAGCCACTGTGGCAGGTAGATTATTATTATTTGATTTTTTTACAAAACAATAAAATATATACAGTACCAGTCAAAAGTTTGGACACACCTACTCATTCAAGGGTTTTTATTTATTTTTACTAATTTCTACATTGTAGAATAATAGTGAAGACATCAAAACTATGAAATAACACATGGAATCATGTAGTAACCAGAAAAGTGTTAAACAAATCAAAATATAGATTATTCAAATAGCCACCCTTTGCCTTGATGACAGCTTTGCACACTTGGCATTCTCTCAACCAGCTTCATGAGGTAGTCACCTGGAATACAATTCGGCAGTGACCGGGAGACCCATGGGGCGGCGCACAATTGGCCCAGCGTCGTCCAGGGTAGGGGAGGGAATGGGATGTAGCTCAGTTGGTTGTGGGTTTGATTCCCACGTGGGGCCAGTAAAAATAATGTATGCACTCACTAACTGTAAGTCGCTCTGGATAAGAGCGTCTGCTAAATGACTAAAATGTAAATGTAACAGGTGTGCCTTCTTAAAAGTTAATTTGTGGAATTTCTTTCCTTCTTAATGCGTTTGAGCCAATCAGTTGTGTTGTGACAAGGTAGGGGAGGGTATACAGAAGATAGCCCTATTTGGTAAAAGACCAAGAACATATTATGGCAAGAACAGCTCAAATAAGCAAAGAGAAACGACAGTCCATCATTACTTTAAGACAGGAAGGTCAGAAAATACGGAACATTTCAAGAACTTTGAAAGTTTCTTCAAGTGCAGTGGCAAAAATCATCAAGCGCTATGATGAAACTGGCTCTCATGAGGACCGCGACAGGAATGGAAGACCCAGAGTTAACTCTGCTGCAGAGGATAAGTTACCAGCCTCCGAAATTGCAGCCCAAATAAATGCTTCAGAGTTGAAGTAACAGACATCTCAACATCAACTGTTCTGAGGGGACTGTGTGAATCAGGACTTCATGGTCGAATTGCTGCAAAGAAACCGCTACTAAAGGACACCAATAAGAAGAGACCTGCTTGGGCCAAGAAACACGAGCAATGGAATTTGACCGGTGGAAATTTGTCCTTTGGTCTGGAGTCCAAATTTGAGATTTTTGGTTCCAACCTCCGTGTCTTTGTGAGACGCGGGCTGGGTGAACGGATGATCTCTGCATGTGTATTTCCCACCGTAAAGCATGGAGGAGGAGGTGGTGTTATGGTGCTTTGCTGGTGACACTGTCCGTGGTTTATTTAGAATTCAAGGCACACTTAACCAGCATGGCTACCACAGCATTCTACAGCAATACACCATCCCATCTGGTTTGGGTTTAGTGGGACTACTATTTGTTTTTCAACAAGACAATGACCCAACACACCTCCAGGCTGTGTAAGGGCTATTTTACCAAGAAGGAGAGTGATGGAGTGCTGCATCAGATGACCTGGCCTCCACAATCCCCAAACCTCAACCCAATGGAGATGGTTTGGGATGAGTCGAACCGCAGAGTGAAGGAAAAGCAGCCAACAAGTGCTCAGCATATGTGGGAACTCCTTCAAGACTGTTGGAAAAGCATTCCAGGTGAAGCTGGTTGAGAGAATGCCAAGAGTGTGCAAAGCTGTCATCAAGGCAAAGGGTGGCTATTTGAACATTCTCAAATATACTTGATTTGTTTAACACTTTGTTTACTACATGATTCCATGTTTTATTTCATTGTTTTGAGGTCTTCACTATTATTCTACAATGTAAAAAATTGTAAAAATAAAGAAAAACCCTTGAATGAGTAGGTGTCCCCAAACTTTTGACTGGTAGTGTGTATATATATATATATATACAGTACCAGTCAAAAGTTTGGAGACACCTACTCATTCAAGGGTTTTTCTTTATTTTTACTATTTTCTACATTGTAGAATAATAGTAAGCAAGGTTTGAAATGATTATTATTATATTTATTTTTTACATTATATCAGTTTCGGCTTCTTGCTGTCAATTTGCAAATTATTTGTAATTATGTTCTGGCCCCCTGACCATCCACTCAAGAACAAAATAGTCAGCGGCTGAATCTAGTTGATGATCCCTGCTATAGGGTTTCCTCTCACCTGGTGTCTTCTGTTGTGTGGTGGAACGTTGAGACTGTTGTAGTCACTGAATTCTGGAGCAAAGGGGAGGGAAATTAAAAGTAGAGGTTGCGAGCAATGGCTCGCGAAACTACCTTCAACTTCAAAACGCACGCAGAGACATACAAATGGTATCCATGAGTTCATCTTACTCTGGGTAAGTAAAAAAGGGTGCTTAATTGCCAAAATGTCGCACTATTTCTTTAATGCGCGGAATGATGGCATGTCATAGCTCTGTCCTTCATATAGCATGAAAACCATCTAAGAAAGGCACTTTTGTGAGTACTAAGTGAGCAGAGAGAAGAACAGGGCTCTAGTGTCATGACACATTACACAGTGCTTCAGTTTGCCTCTTACAGCATCAGCGAGATATGTTTAGTATTATACAGCATTATTTGCAAAAATACATAATTCAATATCATTAGTAGTTAGTAGTGCATACAGATACACTACCGGTCCAAAGTTTGGACACACCTACTCATTCAAGGGTTTTTCTTTATTTTTACAATTTTCTACATTGCAGAATAATAGTTAAGACATCAAAACTATGAAATAACACATATGGAATCATGTAGTAACCAAAAAAGTATTAAACAAATCAAAATATATTTTATATTTGAGATTCTTCAAATATATATATATATATTTTATTTTTATTTTTTTTGTCATTTAGCAGACGCTCTTATCCAGAGTGCATACATTCTTTTTTTATTTTTTCATACTGGCCCCATGTGGGAATCGAACCCACAACCCTGGCGTTGCAAACGCAATGCTCTACCAACTGAGCTACATCCCTGCCAGCCATTCCCTCCCCTACCCTGGACGACGCTGGGCCAATTGTGCACCGCCCCATGGGTCTCCCGGTCGCGGCCGGCTACGACAGAGCCTGGATTCGAACCAGGATCTCTAGTGGCACAGCTAGCACTGCGATGCAGTGCCTTAGACCACTGCGCCACTCGGGAGGCGCAGTGCCACCCTTTGCCTTGATGACAGCTTTGCACACTCTTGGCATTCTCTCAACCAGCTTCACCTGAAATGCTTTTCCAACAGTCTTGAGTTCCCACACATATGCTGAGCACTTGTTGGCTGCTTTTCCTTCACTCTGCCGTCCGACTCATCCCAAACCATCTCAATTTGGCTGAGGTCGGTGGATTGTGGAGGCCAGGTCATCTGATGCAGCACTCCATCACTTTCCTTCTTGGTAAAATAGCCCTTACACAGCCTGGAGTAGGGTCATTGTACTGTTGAAAAACAAATGATAGTCCCACTAAGCCCAAACCAGATGGGATGGCGCGTCGCTGCAGAATGCTGTGGTAGCCATGCTGGTTAAGTGTGCCTTGAATTCTAAATAAATCACAGCGTCACCAGCAAAGCACCCCTACACCATAACACGCCCTCCCTCCATTCTTTACGGTGGGAAATACACATGCGGAGATCATCCATTCACCCACACCGCGTCTCACAAAGACACGGCGGTTGGAACCAACAATCTCCAATTTGGACTCCAGACCAAAGGACACATTTCCACTGGTCTAATGTCCATTGCTCGTGTTTCTTGGCCCAAGCAAGTCTCTTCTTCTTATTGGTGTCCTTTAGTAGTGGTTTCCATGCAGCAATTTGACCATGAAGGGCTGATTCACAGAGTCTCCTCTGAACAGGATGTTGAGATGTGTGTTACTTGAACTCTATGCAGCATATATTTGGGCTGCAATTTCTGAGGCTGGTAACTCTAATGAACTTATCCTCTGCAGCAGAGGTAACTCTGGGTCGTTCATTTCTGTGACGGTCCTCATGAAAGCCAGTTATCATAGCGCTTGATGGTTTTTGCGACTGCACTTGAAGAAACTTTCAAAGTTCTTGAAATGTTTCGTATAGACTGACCTTCATGTCTTAAAGTAATGATGGACTGTCATTTCTCTTTGCTTATTTGAGCTGTTCTTGCCATAATATGGACTTGGCCTTTTACCAAATAGGGCTATCTTCTGTATACCCACCCTACCTTGTCACAAAACAACTGATTGGCTCAAACGCATTAAGGAAAGAAATTCTACAAATTAACTTTTAAGGCGGCACACCTGTTAATTGAAATGCATTCCAGGTGACTACCTCATGAAGCTGGTTGAGAGAATGCCAAGAGTGTGCAAAGCTGTCATCAAGGCAAAGGGTGGCTATTTGAAGAATCTCAAATATAACATATATTTTGATTTGTTTAACGTACCGTTTTGGTTACTACATGATTCCATATGTGTTAGTTCATTGTTTTGATGTCTTCACTATTATTCTACAATGTAGAAAATAGTAAAAATAAAGAAAAACCCTTGAATGAGTAGGTGTTCTAAAACTTTTGACTGGTAGTGTACATGTGTGGGTGTCTTGTCTGAGCAGTTCTTATTTGACAAATCCAGGTAGTCCATCACTCTTTCAGTCTGTTTTCTTCCTAATTAACACGGTCCGGAAACCGTGAAATGTTGCATAGTGAACTAGTACTCACTGGTGTCGTTGAAGGGCACTTTCTCCTGGATGACACTACTGCTCTTTTTCACCTGTCTGTTGAGCTCTGACTGACACTTCCTCAACTGCTGCTGACTGGAGAGAGAGGGATGATGGAGAGAGAGAGAGGGATGATGAGAGAGAGAGGGATGATGGAGAGAGAGGGTAGAGGAGTGAGGAGATAGTAAATGACCACTCAGTGACCATAATAAATACCTCCCTATCCACATATGCATTATTACAACCCTCATTATTCCTTCATGTTAACCACAAGCCATCTACCACATACATACAATCATTCTCCATCTACACTGAGTGTACAAAACATTAGGATCACCTGCTCTTTCCATGACAGACTGAGCATGTGCATCCAGGTGAAAGCTATGATCCCTTATTGATGTCAACTGTTAAATCCACTTCAAATCAGTGTAGATGAAGGGGTGAAGACAGGTTAAATAAGGATTTTTAAGCCTTGAGACAATTGAGACATGGATTGTGTATGTGTGCCATTTAGAGGATAAAATATTAAAGTGCATTTGAACGGGGTATGGTTGTAGGTGCCAGGCGCACCGGTTTGAGTGTGTCAAGAACTGCAATGCTGCTGGGTTTTTCACGCTCAACAGTTTCCCGTGTGTATAAAGAATGGTCCACCACCCAAAGGACATCCAGCCAACTTGACAACTGTGGGAAGCGTTGGAGTCAACATGGGCCAGCATCCCTGTGGAATGCTTTCGACACCTTGTAGAATCCATCCCCCGACGAATTGAGGCTGTTCTGAGGGAAAAAAGGGGAGGGAAGGGGAGGGGGGTGCAACTCAATATAAGGAAAGTGTTCCTAATATTTTTTTTACACTCAGTGTAACTCACTAGGTGACGACAGTAGGCTGATGTTAATCAAAGATTATCTACAGTGCCTTCAGAAAGTATTCACACCAATGACTTTTTCCACATTTTGTTGTGTTACAGCCTGAATTTAAAATGGATTACATTTTGATTTGTCACTGGCCTACACACAATACCCCATAATGTCAAACTAGAATTTCCAAAGTCGAAATGTTCACAAATTAATTAAAAATGAAAAGCTGAAATGTCTTGAGTCAAAAAGTATTCAACCCCTTTGTTATGGCAAGCCTAAAATACATTCAGGAGTAAAAATGTGCTTAACAAGTCACATACTTTGCATGGTCTCACTCTGTGCGCAATAATAGTGTTTAACATGATTTTTGAATGACTACCGCTCTTTACCCCACACATACAATTATCTGTAAGGTCCCTCAATCTGGCAGTGAATTTCAAACACAGCTTCAACCACAAAGACCAGGGAGGTTTTCCAATGCCTCACAAAGAGGTCAACATGGGCCAGCATCCATGTGGAATGCTTTCGACACCTTGTAGAGTCCATGCCCGACAAATTGAGGCTGTTCTGAGGGCAGAAGGGGGTGCAACTCAATATTTGGAAGGTGTTCCTAATGTTTTGTACACTCAGTGTATATAGCATGTGTGTATCTAACCGGTACATGTGTAGATTAAAACAAGTTACTTACCATTCCTCTGTCCAAACTCTGCAGTCTTTAGCTTCCCTCTCCAGAGTCTGGGATTTCACCTGTAGCATCATGTATTCACAAATAGCATCATGTATTACTGTTGTATCATCAGCAATAACAAAAGCATGAGTTTTGCCTTTGTTCAGTCGCTTTCTTACTCTCTCATCCTCCTTCCTTCCCTCCCCCTCCCTCCCTCCCTCCCTCAATCTCAACTCGGACCTTGTCAGTCTTTCAATGGTGTCCATGTATTTGTTGGTGAGACGTCCACTACTCTCTCCTCCCCCTCCCTCCCTCCCTCCCTCCCTCCCGTCATCCCCCTCTCTCACCTCTAGTCTGGCCTTGTCACTCTGCAGTCTCTCGATAGTGTCCATGTATTTGGAGGCAAGTCCGTCAACTCTGGCCTGGTGTTGTTCATGGTCTATCTCCAGCTCCTCCAACCGGCCCTTCAGCTGAGCCTCCTGCTGCCTGTGCTGCTCATCAGCCTCATAGAACTTAGAGTAGAACATAGAAAATAATATAACTTCATTGTCCAACCAAGGATTCAACATTTCTTTGGGCATCACCTTACAAGAATTCTAAAAACATCATCATCCTCAGACACACATTCCAGAACACAAAAATAACTGGTAAAATACATGATGATGTGCACATATTCAAGCCAGTAGTCTCTTGGTACACACTCACCCATACAGATAACTCCCATGTCTCAGAGACCGACATACCTGGATGTGAAGCCTCTCGTTCTCCTGGATCTTCTTCTGCAGGTCCTCATCAAACACACTCTGGGTTTGCTGCGAACCCTGCCGTGAGGGGGAGTCCCCTTTGTTCTGGTGAAGAGAAAGTGTCTGAGATCGACTACATTGCAGTCGGACTGCACAGAATCTCTGATCGACAAATCACCTTGCATCCCAAATTACTACTCATTATGTGATGAGATGAGCAGTGGTGTAAAGTACTTAAGTAAAAATACTTGAAAGTACTACTTACTACTAGTTTTTTGGGGTATCTGTACTTTACTATTTATATTTTTGACAACTTTTACTTTGACTTCACTACATTCCTAAAGAACATTTTGTACTTTTTACTCCATACGTTTTCCCTTACACCCAAAAGTACTCGTTAAATTTTGAATGTTTAGCAGGACAGGAAAATTGCCTAATTCACACACTTATCAAGAGAACATTCCTGGTCATCCCTACGGCCCCTGATCTGGCAGACTCACTAAACACATGCTTTGTTTGTAAATGATGTCAGCGTTGGAGCATGCCCCTGGCTAGCCGTAAATAAAACATATGATGGCGTCTGGATTGCTTTATATAAGGAATTTGACATTTTTTATACTTAAGTATATTTTAGCAATATATATTATATATATATATATATATATATACACACACACACATATATATACAGTGGGGGGGGAAAGTATTTAGTCAGCCACCAATTGTGCAAGTTCTCCCACTTAAAAAGATGAGAGGCCTGTAATTTTCATCATAGGTACACGTCAACTATGACAGACAAAATGAGAGAAAAAAAATCCAGAAAATCACATTGTAGGATTTTTAATGAATTTATTTGCAAATTATGGTGGAAAATAAGTATTTGGTAACCTACAAACAAGCAAGATTTCTGGCTCTCACAGACATGTAACAACTTCTTTAAGAGGCTCCTCTGTCCTCCACTCGTTACCTGTATTAATGGCACCTGTTTGAACTTGTTATCAGTATAAAAAGACACCTGTCCACAACCTCAAACAGTCAAACTCCAAACTCCACTATGGCCAAGACCAAAGAGCTGTCAAAGGACACCAGAAACAAAATTGTAGACCTGCACCAGGCTGGGAAGACTGAATCTGCAATAGGTAAGCAGCTTGGTTTGAAGAAATCAACTGACGGAGCAATTATTTGGAAATGGAAGACATACAAGACCACTGATAATCTCCCTCGATCTGGGGCTCCACGCAAGATCTCACCCCGTGGGGTCAAAATGATCACAAGAACGGTGAGCAAAAATCCCAGAACCACACGGGTGGACCTAGTGAATGACCTGCAGAGAGCTGGGACCAAAGTAACAAAGCCTACCATCAGTAACACACTACGCCGCCAGGGACTCAAATCCTGCAGTGCCAGACGTGTCCCCCTGCTTAAGCCAGTACATGTCCAGGCCCGTCTGAAGTTTGCTAGAGTGCATTTGGATGATCCAGAAGAGGATTGGGAGAATGTCATATGGTCAGATGAAACCAAAATAGAAATGTTTGGTAAAAACTCAACTCGTCGTGTTTGGATGACAAAGAATGCTGAGTTGCATCCAAAGAACACCATACCTACTGTGAAGTATGGGGGTGGAAACATCATCCTTTGGGGCTGTTTTTCTGCAAAGGGACCAGGACGACTGATCCGTGTAAAGGAAAGAATGAATGGGGCCATGTATCGTGAGATTTTGAGTGAAAACCTCCTTCCATCAGCAAGGGCATTGAAGATGAAACGTGGCTGGGTCTTTCAGCATGACAATGATCCCAAACACACCGCCCGGGCAAAGAAGGAGTGGCTTCGTAAGAAGCATTTCAAGGTCCTGGAGTGGCCTAGCCAGTCTCCAGATCTCAACCCCATAGAAAATCTTTGGAGGGAGTTGAAAGTCCTTGTTGCCCAGCGACAGCCCCAAAACATCACTGCTCTAGAGGAGATCTGCATGGAGGAATGGGCCAAAATACCAGCAACAGTGTGTGAAAACCTTGTGAAGACTTACAGAAAACGTTTTACCTGTGTCATTGCCAACAAAGGGTATATAACAAAGTATTGAGAAACTTTTGTTATTGACCAAATACTTATTTTCCACCATAATTTGCATATAAATTCATTAAAAATCCTACAATGTGATTTTCAGGAATTTTTTTTCTCATTTTGTCTGTCATAGTTGACGTGTACCTATGATGAAAATTACAGGCCTCTCATCTTTTTAAGTGGGAGAACTTGCACAATTGGTGGCTGACTAAATACTTTTTTTCCCCACTGTGTGTGTGTATATATATATATATATATATCCAAATACTTTTACTCAAGTAGTATTTTACTGTGTGACTTATACTTCAGTAATTTCCTAATAACGTATCTTTACTTTTACTCAAGTATGACAATTGGGTACTTTTTCCACCACTGGA
The DNA here is from genome assembly GCF_020615455.1 of Coregonus clupeaformis. Classification (NCBI taxonomy): domain Eukaryota; kingdom Metazoa; phylum Chordata; class Actinopteri; order Salmoniformes; family Salmonidae; genus Coregonus; species Coregonus clupeaformis. The sequence goes on along the minus strand of NC_059222.1, from coordinate 18,413,265 downwards.
GATTAGTGAATCTACTTAAACGTATCTCCTCAAACATGATCAAAGGTAGAAGGAGAGCAAGGTAAGCCTGTCTGGAACAATGACATTATGTATGATTGTGGGGTGCCCCCTCTTCCCTGTCTAATATATGCCATTTTAGCAGTCGCCTTTATCCAAAGCTATAGTCATGCGTGCGCACATTTTACGCATTGGGTGGTGCCGGGACCACTGTATGTCTCTACCTTGCTCTTCTTGCCCTTGGCCTCACTAGCAGCCAGCTCCTCTTGCAGCAGCTCTACTCTCTTAGCCAGCTGCTGGTTCCTGAAGGTGAGACTATCCATCTCCTGCTCCACCTTCCTCAGGCTCTGTTCTCGCTGCTTCACCTGATCCTGTAATGTCGGGGTGGAGGAGAAGACACTCAGTGACTTTCAAGTAAATTACCCCAAATTCCTAGGTTTTTCAGAAATCCTGGTTGGAGGACTCCCTTCCTGCTTATTTCTTCCAACCAGGATTGGAAATTGGAATTTTGCAACCCTATTCCAGAGGGCTCTGAATGGTTCTGTACCTTTAGAGAGGTGGAGCTGGCCTGCTCATCTACCACGCCTTTCTTCAAGACCTGGTTCTGGGCCCGGAGCTATGGAGACATGGGAGTAGACACTGAGACGTAGGTCTGCTGTAGACACACACACTAGCTCTAAAGACCAAACTGGCCAATTTTACAGTATAGCCTAGGCATTTGGCTTCTAAGCAAAGCAACATAGCTATTTTATGGATTTATTTTGTGTGAGACATCCATATTTGATGATTTAACAATAGACCTCCACTGCAATGCATGACTGCACTAACATTTCTTAAGGTTGGGTGAATTTTGCTGCTTATTGGGCAACTACACACCACATATTATATGGGAAAATACAATGAATAGGATATTGGCCAGTGGGGGGCTGTGATTTTACAACAGTCAGACAGGAAACACCATGCATTCCCTTCGCTGCCTGTCAACTGACACAGTGTGGGTCAGGAGGATGGTTTTTATATTAACCAAAGCTAGTCTGTCTTTAACTGACATTTATTTTAATAATGCCTACAAAGGGCTTTTAGGATGGGTACTATTGACATGGCTACCAATCCATTTTCTACCTAACACATGACAGCGGGTTTGAAGAACATGGCTGCCCATGTTTTACTCCGGCTGTGTAACATTGTGTTGTTTAGAGAAGGGTGGCTTCTGTCCTGGCCTCCCCTCCTCCCTCTGTCATAAAAGACTGACACACATTGTGAGTGTCAGCTGACATATCATGCAGTGACCTAGGCTAAATCAAAGAGTGAAGAAACCATCCAAAATAACGTTAGCTATGAGGTTGCTTTGATTGACTGACAGCAGTTTGCTACATCCTTTGCTGTACACAGTTCACGTTCATAGTAAACAGTGCAGTAAAGAAATCACCAAATATTGTCTTTGATTATCACAAACACCAATCAACCTATTAATGGGATGCTCTCTCTATACCTGACAATACACCCAGGAGATTGACACACTAGTGAGTAGTGACACCCTGAAAAGGAACTTGATTGGAAACAGATTGAGCTACGTAACTAGATACTTTGACTAGTACCTTTTAGTTTTTAGGTCAACTAACATTAGCTACCTAGCTAGTTATACACTATACACAACCGGTCAAAAGTTTTAGAACACCTACTCATTCAAGGGTTTTTCTTTAAAAATTTACTATTTTCTACATTGTAGAATAATAGTGATGACATCAAAACTATGAAATAACACATTTGGAATCATGTAGTAACCAAAAAATGCAATAAATCAAAATATATTTTATATTTGAGATTCTTCAAATAGCCACCCTTTGCCTTGATGACAGCTTTGCACACTCTTGGCATTCTCTCAACCAGCTTCACCTGGAATGCTGAGCACTTGTTGGCTGCTTTTCCTTCACTCTGCCGTCCGACTCATCCCAAACCATCTCAATTTGATTGAGGTCAGGGATTGGAGGACAGGTCATCTGATGCAGCACTCCATCACTCTCCTTCTTGGTAAAATAGCCTTTACACAGCCTGGAGGTGTATTGGGTCATTGTCCTGTTGAAAAACAAATGATAGTCCCACTAAGCCCAAACCAGATGGGATGGCGTATCGCTGCAGAATGCTGAGGTAGCCATGCTGGTTAAGTGTGCCTTGAATTCTAAATAAATCACAGTGTCAACAGCAAAGCACCCCCACACCATAACACGCCCTCCCTCCATGCTTTACGGTGGGAAATACACATGCGGAGATCATCCGTTCACCCACACTGCATCTCACAAAGACACGGCGGTTGGAACCAAAAATCTCCCATTTGGACTCCAGACCAAAGGACACATTTCCACCGGTCTAATGTCCATTGCTCGTGTTTCTTGGCCCAAGCAAGTCTCTTCTTCTTATTGGTGTCCTTTAGTAGTGGTTTCTTTACAGCAATTCGACCATGAAGGCCTGATTCACACAGTCTCCTCTGAACAGTTGATGTTGAGCCAGTTTCATCATAGCGCTTGATGGTTTCTGAGACTGCACTTGAAGAAACTTTCAAAGTTCTTGAAATGTTTCGTATAGACTGACCTTCATGTCTTAAAGTTATGATGGACTGTCGTTTCTCTTTGCTTATTTGAGCTGTTCTTGCCATAATATGGACTTGGCCTTTTACCAAATAGGGCTATCTTCTGTATACCCACCCTACCTTGTCACAAAACAACTGATTGGCTCAAACGCATTAAGGAAAGAAATTCTACAAATTAACTTTTAAGGCGGCACACCTGTTAATTGAAATGCATTCCAGGTGACTACCTCATGAAGCTGGTTGAGAGAATGCCAAGAGTGTGCAAAGCTGTCATCAAGGCAAAGGGTGGCTATTTGAAGAATCTAAAATCTGAAATATATTTTGATTTGTTTAAGACTTTTTTGGTTACTACATGATTCCATATGTGTTATTTCATAGTTTTGATGTCATCACTATTATTCTACAATGTAGAAAATAGTAAAATTAAAGAAAAACCCTTGAATGAGTAGGTGTTCTAAAACGTTTCACCGGTAGTGTATATACACACACAAAAGTTTGTGGACACCCCTTCAAATTAGTGGATTCGGTTATTTCAGCCACACCTGTTGTTGACAGGTGTATAAAATCGAGCACACAGCCATGCTATCTCTATAGACAAACATTGGCAGTAGAATGGCCTTACTTAAGAGCTCAATGACTTTTCAACAAGTTTGTAAAATGTCTGCCCTGCTAGAGCTGTCCCGGTCAACTGTAAGTGATGTTTAGTGAAATGGAAACATCTAGGCGCAACAATGGCTCAGCCACTTAGTGGTAGGCCAAATAAGATCACAGAACAGGACCGCCGAATGCTGAAGCACGCAGCGCGTAAAAATGGTCTGTCCTATGTTGCAACACTCAGTACCGAGTTCCAAACTGCCTCTGGAAGCAACGTCAGCACAATAACTGTTCGTCGGGAGCTTCATGAAATGGGTTTCCATGGCTGAGCAGCCGCAGACAAGCTTAAGATCACCACACACAATGCCAAGGGTCGGCTGGAGTGGTGTAAAGTTTGCCGTTCTTTGGTGGAGGAGGAATAATGGTCTGGGGCTGTTTTTCATGGTACGGGCTAGGCCCCTTAGTTGCAGTGAAGGGAAATCTAAACGCTACTGCATACAATGACATTCTAGACGATTCTGTGCTTCCAACTTTGTGGCAACAGTTTGGGGAATGCCCTTTCTTGTTTCAGCATGACAATGCCCCTGTGCACAAAGCGAGGTCCATAAATAAATAGTTTTTTTTCGAGATTGGTGTGGAAGAACTTGACTGGCCTGCACAGAGCCCTGACCTCAACCCCATCAAACACCTTTGGGATGAATTGGAACGCTGACTGCAAAGCAGGCCTAATCACCCAACATCAGTGCCCGACCACACTAATGCTCTTGTGGCCGAATGGAAGCAAGTCCCCGCAGCAATGTTCCAACATCTAGTGGAAAGCCTTCCCAGAAGAGTGGAGGCTGTTATAGCAGCAAAGGGGGGGACCAACTCCATATTAATCCCCATGATTTTGGAATGAGATGGTCGACGAGCAGGTGTCCACATACTTTTGGTCATGTAGAGTACCTTGCAATCCATTGCAGCTAGTTAGAATGAATCAGCAATCGGATTAAATAGCCAAGAATTGTGGCTAAAGATAGAGCAACAAAGAACTGCTTACCTTTGAATACTCCTGGGCCAATTTGGTGTATTTCGCTTGCAGGTCTGCAGCCATTGCTTTGGGAAAAAATAAAGCTAGTTTGCTGGATAACCAATATGTAAACGAATAGCTAGCTAACGCGAGAAGATAAACTGGCTAGTTACTGTAGCGCAGGTACACTGACTAGCTAGCTAGTTAGCTTGCCGTTTCGTTTCTTTATCTGAATGACAGTTGGTGCATGTGACGGATAAACTGTCTCATGCCATGTAAGAAAGGGAGGCTAGCTAATCTATTTGATTGAGTGGTAAAGCCGGATGTTATTCAGCGATCTCGCAAGCTAACGTCTCATCAGCAGCAATGCAAAAGCTCTTCCGGGTCAGTGAATTTTCCAAATAAAAGTCCTCCACGTAATAGTAGAAAAGTGTCCATCAACTGTATTTTTCATGATCTGAAAAATAATTGTGTATAACTTAACAATGACTCATATTTGTTATTGTTTAAGTGATATTTGCATCACATTGGGGTTTTGAAAACATGTTTCTAGGTCAAATAAAGAATAACACATTTCTGTATACAGTATACACATATACAGTGGGGAGAACAAGTATTTGATACAATGACGATTTTGCAGGTTTTCCTACTTACAAAGCATGTAGAGGTCTGTAATTTGTATCATAGGTACACTTCAACTGTGAGAGACGGAATCTAAAACAAAAATCCAGAAAATCACATTGTATGATTTTTAAGTAATTAATTTGCATTTTATTGCATGACATAAGTATTTGATACATCAGAAAAGCAGAACTTAATATTTGGTACAGAAACCTTTGTTTGCAATTACAGAGATCATACGTTTCCTGTAGGTCTTGACCAGGTTTGCACACACTGCAGCAGGGATTTTGGCCCACTCCTCCATACAGACCTTCTCCAGATCCTTCAGGTTTCGGAGCTGTCGCTGGGCAATACGGACTTTCAGCTCCCTCCAAAGATTTTCTATTGGGTTCAGGTCTGGAAACTGGCTAGGCCACTCCAGGACCTTGAGATGCTTCTTACGGAGCCACCCCTTAGTTGCCCTGGCTGTGTGTTTCGGGTCGTTGTCATGCTGGAAGACCCAGCCACGACCCATCTTCAATGCTCTTACTGAGGGAAGGAGGTTGTTGGCCAAGATCTCGCGATACATGGCCCCATCCATCCTCCCCTCAATACAGTGCAGTCGTCCTGTCCCCTTTGCAGAAAAGCATCCCCAAATAATTATGTTTCCACCTCCATGCTTCACGGTTGGGATGGTGTTCTTGGGGTTGTACTCATCCTTCTTCTTCCTCCAAACACGGCGAGTGGAGTTTAGACCAAAAAGCTATATTTTTGTCTCATCAGACCACATGACCTTCTCCCCATTCCTCCTCTGGATCATCCAGATGGTCATTGGCAAACTTCAGACGGGGCCTGGACATGCGCTGGCTTGAGCAGGGGGGACCTTGCGTGCGCTGCAGGATTTTAATCCATGACGGCGTAGTGTGTTACTAATGGTTTTCTTTGAGACTGTGGTCCCAGCTCTCTTCAGGTCATTGACCAGGTCCTGCCGTGTAGTTCTGGGCTGATCCCTCACCTTCCTCATGATCATTGATGCCCCACGAGGTGAGATCTTGCATGGAGCCCCAGACCGAGGGTGATTGACCGTCATCTTGAACTTCTTCCATTTTCTAATAATTGCGCCAACAGTTGTTGCCTTCTCACCAAGCTGCTTGCCTATTGTCCTGTAGCCCATCCCAGCCTTGTGCAGGTCTACAATTTTATCCCTGATGTCCTTACACAGCTCTCTGGTCTTGGCCATTGTGGAGAGGTTGGAGTCTGTTTGATTGAGTGTGTGGACAGGTGTCTTTTATACAGGTAACGAGTTCAAACAGGTGCAGTTAATACAGGTAATGAGTGGAGAACAGGAGGGCTTCTTAAAGAAAAACTAACAGGTCTGTGAGAGCCGGAATTCTTACTGGTTGGTAGGTGATCAAATACTTATGTCATGCAATAAAATGCAAATTAATTACTTAAAAATCATACAATGTGATTTTCTGGATTTTTGTTTTAGATTCCGTCTCTCACAGTTGAAGTGTACCTATGATCAAAATTACAGACCTCTACATGTTTTGTAAGTAGGAAAACCTGCAAAATCGGCAGTGTATCAAATACTTGTTCTCCCCACTGTAGCACCGTACAGGAAAAACTATCAATTGTGTGTCCATAAAACCAGGGTCTAGTCTTCTCACTGGAGTCCCTAGAATACAAATCAGGTGAGTTTGAACGAAAAGCTCGGACTTTTACTGTGTTCAAAAAGTGTAACATGCGCTGGTATAGTTCCAGGTCTTTCTGCAAAGTGTTCGAAGATGATGTAAAGGGAAACTATAACAACATGTAACTACATATAATCCTTTATCCTTTATTTAACCAGAGGTCACATTGAGATGTACATATATTTTACAAGTGAGCCCTGGAAAGAAAGCAGCATAAATATACAGTAGTCAGGGATGGGCAAAAATTATAAAATTCAATTACACAAAATACAATTACAAAATACCATAAAGATCAATGTATCAAAATAAACTACAAAATTATTGTATTTTGAAATGTATTTAATTAAATACTTAAAGGTGCAATATGCAGAAATCACTCCACCATTTCCTGGTTGCTAACATTCTAATAGTTTGCCTTATTTCAGTTTGTGACAAAACAAGCAATGTAGTGAATCATTGTACCATCTAAACCTCTGTGAAATATATTTCCAATAACCATAAATATTGTATTTTCAGCTGTTTGAAGCTGGTGTACAAAACCGAAAGTAAAAGATGCAAAAACTAAACGTTAGCACGGGAAGCACAGAAATAGTGCACATAGAACAGATCTACTGCTTCATAGACTTGCTTTCAATGATAATGACAGACATATAACTCACATTTCTATGTGAATTTGGTAGGGTTTCCCAAAATGTTACATTTTGCAGCTTTAATAAAATGTTTAAATATAAAAATACATTTGCTAGTAGTCTGCCGAACAGCAACAACATTCTCAGTAACAGTTACAAAACGTTTTACTTGCTATGACTGTGATATGTGTTTATCTACCTTAGTTGAATGCACTGACTGTAAGTCACTCTAGATAAGAGTGTTTGCTAAATGACAAAAATGTACATGTATATGTGAAATTGAACATACCAAAATGAACTGCAAAGCACACTGGGTATTATTATTGGCCTTGTTTCGGGGTCATGTCTAGCTGCTGCGTTAATTCACCTAACCTTCTGTGTAAGTTCTCCTAAACCTGTTACGAAAAGTCAATTTTGACAAAAGCTGTATCCCTTCTAGACAAAACCTTGTTTTGGGCAGAGCTCATTAGAATAATACTCAGCATGCTTTGCAATTGTCCATTTTTATATACACATTTATATTTACTGAACAAAAATATAAACGCAACATGCAACAATTTTAAATATTTTACTGAGTTACAGTTTATATAAGGAAATCAGTCAATTGAAATAAATTCATTAGGCCTTAATCTATGGATTTCACATGACTGGGAATACAGATATGCATCTGTTGGTCACAGATACCTTAAAGACAAAGGTAGGGGTGTGTATCACAAAACCAGTCAGTATTTGGTGTGACCACTATTTGCCTCATGCAGCGCGACACATCTCCTTCACATAGACTTGATAAGGCTGTTGATTGTGGCCTGTGGAATGTTGTCCCACTCCTCTTCAATGGCTGTGCGAAGTTGCTGGATATTGGCGGGAAATGGAACACGCTGTCATACACGTTGATCCAGAGCATCCCAAACATGCTCAATTGGTGACATGTCTGGTGAGTATGCAGGCCATGGAAGAACTGGGCTATTTTTAGCTTCCAGGAATTGTGTACAGATCCTTAAGACATGGGGTCATGCATTATCATGCTGAAACATGAGGTGATGGCGGCGGATGAACGGCACAACAGGCCTCAGGATCTCGTCATGGTATCTCTGTGCATTCAAATTGCCATTGATAAAATGCAATTGTGTTCGTTGTCCGTAGCGTTTGCCTGCCCATACCATAACCCCACCATGGGTCACTCTGTTCACAACGTTGACATCAGCAAACCGCTCTCCCACACGACACCATACACGCTGTCTGCCATCTGCCCGGGAACAGTTGAAACCGGGATTCATCCGTGAAGGCACACTTCTCCAGCGTGCCAGTAGCCATCGAAGGTGAGCATTTGCCCACTGAAGTCGGTTACGATGCCAAACTGCAATCAGGTCAAGACCCTGGTGAGGACGACGAGCATGCAGATTAGCTTCCATGACATTTTACATTTTAGTCATTTAGCAGACGCTCTTATCCAGAGCGACTTACAGTTAGTGAGTGCATACATTTTTATTTTATTTTTCATACTGGCCCCCGGTGGGAATCGAACCCACAACCCTGGCGTTGCAAATGCCATGCTCTACCAACTGAGCTACATCCCTGCCGACCATTCCCTCCCCTACCCTGGGCCAATTGTGCACCACCCCATGGGTCTCCCGGTCGCGGCCGGCTACGACAGAGCCTGGATTCGAACCAGGATCTCTAGTGGCACAGCTAGCACTGCGATGCAGTGCCTTAGACCACTGCGCCACTCGGGAGACATGAGACAGTTTCTGAGAGTTTGTGCAGAAATTCTATGGTTGTGCAAACCCACAGTTTCATCAGCTCTCCGGGTGCTGGTCTCAGACGATCCTGCAGATGAAGAAGCCGGCGGGGTTACACGTGGATCGGCGGTTGTGAGGCCGGTTGGACAAACTGCCAAATTCTCTAAAACGACGTTGGTAGAGAAAGGCTTATGGTACCACAAGGTTTATGGTAGAGAAAGGAACATTACATTTTCTGGCAACAGCTCTGGTAGACATTCCTGCAGTCAACATGCCAATTGCACGCTTCCTCAAAACTTGAGACATCTATGGCATTGTGTTGTGTGACAAAACTGCACAGTTTAGAGTGGCCGTTTATTGTCTCCAGCACAAGATGCACCTGTGTAATGTGTTTAATGCTGTTTAATCTGCTTCTTGTTATAACACACCTGTCAGGTGGATGGATTATCTTGGCAATGGAGAAATGTTCACTAACAGGGATGTAAACAAATTTGTGCACAAAATTTGAGATAAATGTTGTACATATGGAACATTTCTGGGATATTTTATTTCAGCTCATGAAACACGGGACCAACACTTTACATGTTGCGTTTATATTTTTGTTCAGTGTAGTTCATATGCTCTTATCACACCATAGTGCCATCAGACTTCTGATACCAATGCAGGGTGAAATGGGCCACAAAATGGTGAACTGCTTTTTTTAAATATAAAAAATAGTATTTTGTATTTTGAAAATACAAATTACAGCTCTCGAAAGTATCTTGTTACAAAATACATTGGAGTGTAGTTCAGCCCAGTGTAATATAAATGACAAAATACTCAGAAGTGAAATACATACCCTACCGGTCAAAAGTTTTAGAACACCTACTCATTCAAGGGTTTTTCTTTATTTTTACTATTTTCTACAATGTAGAATAATAGTGAAGACTTCAAAACGATGAAATAACACATATGGAATTATGTAGTAAACATAAATTGTTAAACAAATCAAAATATATTTTAGAAAAAATAAAAAAATAAGTAAAATATTTTATATTTGAGATTCTTCAAATAGCCACCCTTTGCCTTGATGACAACTTTGCATACATGGCATTCTCTCAACCAGCTTCACCTGGAATGCTTTTCAAAACAAATGATAGTCCCACTAAGCCCAAACCAGATGGGATGGCGTATCGCTGCAGAATGCTGAGGTAGCCATGCTGGTTAAGTGTGCCTTGAATTCTAAATAAATCACAGTGTCAACAGCAAAGCACCCCCACACCATAACACGCCCTCCCTCCATGCTTTACGGTGGGAAATACACATGCGGAGATCATCAGTTCACCCACACCGCGTCTCACAAAGACACGGCGGTTGGAACCAAAAATCTCCAATTTGGATTCCAGACCAAAGGACAAATTTCCACCGGTCTAATGTCCATTGCTTGTCTTTTTTGGCCCAAGCAAGTCTCTTCTTCTTATTGGTGTCCTTTAGTAGTGGTTTCTTTACAGCAATTCGACCATGAAGACCTAATTCACACAATCTCCTCTGAACAGTTGATGTTGAGATGTGTCCTTTACTTGAACTCTGTGAAGCATTTATTTGGGATGCAATTTCTGAGGCTGGTACAGTGGGGGAAAAAAGTATTTAGTCAGCCACCAATTGTGCAAGTTCTCCCACTTAAAAAGATGAGAGAGGCCTGTAATTTTCATCATATGTACACGTCAACTATGACAGACAAATTGAGAAAAAAAATCCAGAAAATCACATTATAGGATTTTTTATGAATTTATTTGCAAATTATGGTGGAAAATAAGTATTTGGTCACCTACAAACAAGCAAGATTTCTGGCTCTCACAGACCTGTAACTTCTTCTTTAAGAGGCTCCTCTGTCCTCCACTCGTTACCTGTATTAATGGCACCTGTTTGAACTTGTTATCAGTATAAAAGACACCTGTCCACAACCTCAAACAGTCACACTCCAAACTCCACTATGGCCAAGACCAAAGAGCTGTCAAAGGACACCAGAAACAAAATTGTAGACCTGCACCAGGCTGGGAAGACTGAATCTGCAATAGGTAAGCAGCTTGGTTTGAAGAAATCAACTGTGGGAGCAATTATTAGGAAATGGAAGACATACAAGACCACTGATAATCTCCCTCGATCTGGGGCTCCACGCAAGATCTCACCGCGTGGGGTCAAAATGATCACAAGAACGGTGAGCAAAAATCCCAGAACCACACGGGGGACCTAGTGAATGACCTGCAGAGGGCTGGGACCAAAGTAACAAAGCCTACCATCAGTAACACACTACGCCGCCAGGGACTCAAATCCTGCAGTGCCAGACGTGTCCCCCTGCTTAAGCCAGTACATGTCCAGGCCCGTCTGAAGTTTGCTAGAGTGCATTTGGATGATCCAGAAGAGGATTGGGAGAATGTCATATGGTCAGATGAAACCAAAATAGAACTTTTTGGTAAAAACTCAACTCGTCGTGTTTGGAGGACAAAGAATGCTGAGTTGCATCCAAAGAACACCATACCTACTGTGAAGCATGGGGGTGGAAACATCATGCTTTGGGGCTGTTTTTCTGCAAAGGGACCAGGACGACTGATCCGTGTAAAGGAAAGAATGAATGGGGCCATGTATCGTGAGATTTTGAGTGAAAACCTCCTTCCATCAGCAAGGGCATTGAAGATGAAACGTGGCTGGGTCTTTTAGCATGACAATGATCCCAAACACACCGCCCGGGCAACGAAGGAGTGGCTTCGTAAGAAGCATTTCAAGGTCCTGGAGTGGCCTAGCCAGTCTCCAGATCTCAACCCCATAGAAAATCTTTGGAGGGTGTTGAAAGTCTGTGTTGCCCAGCGACAGCCCCAAAACATCACTGCTCTAGAGGAGATCTGCATGGAGGAATGGGCCAAAATACCAGCAACAGTGTGTGAAAACCTTGTGAAGACTTACAGAAAACGTTTGACCTGTGTCATTGCCAACAAAGGGTATATAACAAAGTATTGAGAAACTTTTGTTATTGACCAAATACTTATTTTCCACCATAATTTGCAAATAAATTCATAAAAAATCCTACAATGTGATGTTCTGGATTTTTTTTTCTCATTTTGTCTGTCATAGTTGACGTGTACCTATGAGGAAAATTACAGGCCTCTCTCATCTTTTTAAGTGGGAGAACTTGCACAATTGGTGGCTGACTAAATACTTTTTTTCCCCACTGTAACTCTAATGAACCTATCCTCTGCAGCAAAGGTAACTCTGGGTCTTCCATTCCTGTGGCGGTCCTCATGAGAGCCAGTTTCATCATAGCGCTTGATGGTTTTTGCGACTGTACTTGAAGAAACTTTAAAAGTTCTTGAAATGTTCCGTATTGACTGACCTTCATAACTTAAAGTAATGATGGACTGTCGTTTCTCTTTGCTTATTTGAGCTGTTCTTGCCATAATATGGACTTGGTCTTTCACCAAATAGGGCTATCGTCTGTATAGCCCCTTCCTTGTCACAACACAACTGATTGGCAGAAACGCATTAAGAGGAAAGAAATTCCACAAATTAAATTAAATGTTAAGAAGGCACACCTGTTAATTGAAATGCATTCCAGGTGACTACTTCATGAAGCTGGTTAAGAGAATGCCAAGAGTGTGCAAAGCTGTCATCAAGGCAAAGGGTGGCTATTTGAAGAATCTCAAATATAAAAAATATTTTTTGATTTATTGCATTTTTTGGTTACTACATGATTCCAAATGTGTAGGTGTTCTAAAACTTTTGACCGGTAGTGTATTTAAAATACATCCAACAGAAATACTGCCCATCTCTCCATATAGTAAACGCATGAGACACAACAAAACATAAAACTTAACAATGAATAGAAGTTAAAAAGGTGAAAAGTGCACAAAATAGCTTAAAATAGCAGTTTTAAAAACGTGTGCAATTTGTGGTCAGCAGCCCTCCAATCTGGGATTGAAATCATCAATCAGAGTAAGATGATCTAGTTTTAGGTCCTTCTGTAAAGTGTTCCAAGATAAGGTAAACGGAAACTATAGAGGGCTTGCAGTTTACGTACAACGCCTCCTGGTGGCCATGTTGGAAGACCACCGCATTAATTTATCCAACAACAGCTGAGTGGCTACCCCGATATAGACTCATTGGCGAAAGTCCTAAGATTGGAAAGCTGGCCGATGGGCGTGAAGGGGGAGAGCCTCGTAAATGGCGTCCCTTGAGAAAGCAAGAAACAGATGTATGTCAGGAGAAGTGCAGTATTATCATAAGGAGGCGTATACCTGGAATACGGAGGAGGAATGGAGGGAAAAAGAGAGGCAGAGGAGGTCTAAGAGAGAAAGGGAGGAAGATTGTGAGCTTGAGTCGGTAAAAAATGGCAGAAAAATGGGAGAAGGTTTGTTAAAGAAGAATGGTAGAAAATGTAAGCAAAGTGAGCTGAAGACAGGAGGATAAATGGAAGTGAATGAGGGTGAAGTATCAGAGGTGGTATGTGTGGTGAAGTACTCGGAGCCCGAGGCTTGCACAAAGGGTCAGGATAAAGATGAGTCTGTGACAGTAGGAGTGACGTTTTTGGAAAAAGTGGACCCTTGCCTTTTGGCTGATCCATTTGTTTTTTCAGGATGGGTGAAAAAAGCGTTGGGTATAGTGGAATCGGTGAGGGTAACCAGAAGTGGTCTAGTGATAATTGTTTGTGTTTCTGTTGGTCAGAGGGAGAAGGCGCTCAGAGTTAAACAAATGGGGTAAAGAATTGTGAATTGTTTCGTTCTCAAGAAAAGGGCATCATTGAAAGGAGTGATTACTGGGGTAGCAGTAAATGTAAAAGTTTACCAACTGAAGGGGAAGATTCCCGGTGTTTGTGATGCTCGTCGTTTGGTGCGACGCAAACAGGGTGGCGAGAGTGGGGAAACAGAAGAGTCATTGTCTGTTCTTTTGAGTTTTGAAGTTGAGTCTTTGCCTGACAAAGTGAAGTTAGGATATATAAGTTATCCTGTACGAGCTTATGTGCCGAATACATTACGATGTTACAGGTGTCAAACTTATGGGCATGTGGCAGCAGTGTGTAGGAGGGAGATTCCAAGGTGTGAGAAGTGTGCAGAAGGGCATGAGACAAAGGAATGTGTAGCATTGGGGAAAGTCCAGTGCGAGAGAGGCAGGTTGAGGTTTCCAGGGTAAGAGTGGTGAAGAAGTTGTCATATGCTGAGGCAGTGAAAAAAGTAGAGGAAGATGGGTCAAGGGGGAGGAGTGGTGAGAGTAGTAGATATGTACCAGTATAGAGGGATAGGCCAAGAAGTGATATATGTTTAAGTAAGATTGGATATTTAGCATTTATAGCAATGGTTATTAATTGTACTGCAGGGATGGAACGTAAGTCGAAGAAAATTGAGGTTGTGGTGGCAGCTGCAGAGAGGTATTTGGGTGTGCAAGACTTGACATCAGAAGAGTTACAGGGTGTGTTAAGTGGTGATGTCCCATCATTTCAGGTTGAGGGCATGAGGTAGGAATGAATATATTTAAATAGTGGAGTAGGGTGGTGTTAATTATTAATAATATTTTTGAATTTGTGAGTGTAGTGTTAGATGGTAGGGTATTTCTTTATTTTTCAAACAAAATATAAGGGAGTTGTACTCCAGTCTAGTAGGAGGCGGTAATGCAACAAATTGGATGCCAACTGCCGTTAAACCTCATCGAAGAAGAAGAAGAAGAAGTAGACAAAGAAGAGTGGCTACCACGAACTGCTTGATAATGGTGCCTAAAAGTAGTTGATTCATCACTACGGTCATTTTCTGTGCAGTATTTGACTGCTCCAACAAGGCAGGAAAGACAACGAGGAGTTTAGCTGTTATTCTAACCGGGTGTTAACAACAAAACTAAGTTAGCCTAAATGAGCTAGCTAGATAGCTTGTAGGTTAGCTATTAACATGTGTCGCGTGAGTTTCAAGTTTTGGGAAGCAATTTTTTCACCATAAAAATGCACCTTTATAACAAAGGATTACATGCATCTATCATCGCATTTGCAGACTAATGTAAACCTACTATTCCTAATGTCGTGAGTAGATTTGATAGTCTCAATGTAGGCTATTAATGAGCGCGTAGTGGCATATGTTTGGATGTTAAATGACGAGCATAGGCCTATTGGCTATATAAAATCAAATCAAATCAAATTGTATTGGCCACATGCGCCGAATACAACAGGTGCAGACATTACAGTGAAATGCTTACTTACAGCCCTCTCCCGAGTGGCGCAGTGGTCTAAGGCACTGCATTGCAGTGTTAGCTGTGCCACTAGAGATCCTGGTTCGAATCCAGGCTCTGTCGTAGCCGGCCGCGACCGGGAGACCCATGGGGCGGCGCACAATTGGCCCAGCGTCGTCCAGGGTAGGGGAGGGAATGGCCGGCAGGGATGTAGCTCAGTTGGTAGAGCATGGCGTTTGCAACGGCAGGGTTGTGGGTTCGATTCCCACGGGGGGTATAAAAAATACTGTAAGTCGCTCTGGATAAGAGCGTCTGCTAAATTATGTAAATGTTAACCAGTAAAAAAAAAAGTTAAAATAAAACAACAATAAAAAAAGTGTTGAGAAAAAAAGAGCAGAAGTAAAATAAAATGACAGTAGGTAAAATAAAATAACTAGCCGGTGCCCCCGCAATGTGCGGGGGCACCGGCTAGTTGAGGTAGTTGAAGTGACTATGCATAAATAATTAACAGAGTAGCAGCAGCGTAAAAGGATGGGGTGGGGGGGCAGTGCAAATAGTCCGGGTAGCCATGATTAGCTGTTCAGGAGTCTTATGGCTTGGGGGTAGAAGCTGTTGAGAAGTCTTTTGGACCTAGACTTGGCACTCCGGTACCGCTTGCCGTGCGGTAGCAGAGAGAACAGTCTATGACTAGGGTGGCTGGCCTTCCTCTGACACCGCCTGGTATAGAGGTCCTGGATGGCAGGAAGCTTGGCCCCAGTGATGTACTGGGCCGTACGCACTACCCTCTGTAGTGCCTTGCGGTCGGAGGCCAAGCAGTTGCCGTACCAGGCGGTGATGCAACCAGTCAGGATGCTCTCGATGGTGCAGCTGTATAATCTTTTGAGGATCTGAGGACCCATGCCAAATCTTTTCAGTCTCCTGAGGGGGAATAGGCTTTGTCGTGCCCTCTTCACGACTGTCTTGGTGTGTTTGGACCATGATAGTTCGTTGGTGATGTGGACACCAAGGAACTTGAAGCTCTCAACCTGTTCCACTACAGCCCCGTCGATGAGAATGGGGGCGTGCTCAGTCCTCAAATTTTTGTTTTTTTCCTGTAGTCCACAATCATCTCCTTTGTCTTGGTCACGTTGAGGGAGAGGTTGTTGTCCTGGCACCACACGGCCAGGTCTCTGACCTCCTCCCTATAGGCTGTCTCATCGTTGTCGGTGATCAGGCCTACCACTGTTGTGTCGTCGGCAAACTTAATGATGGTGTTGGAGTCGTGCCTGGCCATGCAGTCATGGGTGAACAGGGAGTACAGGAGGGGACTGAGCACGCACCCCTGAGGGGCCCCCGTGTTGAGGATCAGTGTGGCAGATGTGTTGTTCCCTACCCTTACCACCTGGGGGCGGCCCGTCAGGAAGTCCAGGATCCAGTTGCAGAGGGAGGTGTTTAGTCCCAGGATCCTTAGCTTAGTGATGTGCTTAGAGGGCACTATGGTGTTGAATGCTGAGCTGTAGTCAATGAATAGCATTCTCACGTAGGTGTTCCTCTTGTCCAGGTGGGAAAGGGCAGTGTGGAGTGCAATAGAGATTGCATCATCTGTGGATCTGTTGGGGCGGTATGCAAATTGGAGTGGGTCTAGGGTTTCTAGGATAATGCTGTTGATGTGAGCCATGACCAGCCTTTCAAAGCACTTCATGGCTACAGACGTCAGTGCTACGGGTCGGTAGTCATTTAGGCAGGTTATCTTAGAGTCCTTGGGAACGGGGACTATGGTGGTCTGCTTGAAACATGTTGGTATTACAGACTCAGTCAGGGACATGTTGAAAATGTCAGTGAAGACACTTGCCAGTTGGTCAGCACATGCTCGGAGTTCACATCCTGGTAATCCGTCTGGCCCTGCGGCCTTGTGAATGTTGACCTGCTTAAAAGTCTTACTCACATCGGCTACGGAGAGCGTGATCACATAGTCATCCGGAACAGCTGGTGCTCTCATGCATGCTTCAGTGTTGCTTGCCTCGAAGCGAGCATAGAAGTGGTTTAGCTCGTCTGGTAGGCTTGTGTCACTGGGCAGCTCGCGGTTGTGCTTCCCTTTGTAGTCTGTAATAGTTTTCAAGCCCTGCCACATCCGACGAGCGTCAGAGCCAGTGTAGTACGATTCAATCTTAGTCCTGTATTGACTCTTTGCCTGTTTGATGGTTTGTCGGAGGGCATAGCGGGATTTCTTATAAGCGTCCGGGTTAGAGTCCCGCTCCTTGAAAGCGGCAGCTCTACCCTTTAGCTCAGTGCGGATGTTGCCTGTAATCCATGGCTTCTGGTTGGGGTATGTACGTGCGGTCACTGTGGGGACGACATCATCGATGCACTTATTGATGAAGCCAGTGACTGATGTGGTGTACTCCTCAATGCTGTCTGAAGAATCCCGGAACATGTTCCAGTCTGTGCTAGCAAAACAGTCCTGTAGCTTAGCATCTGCGTCATCTGACCACTTTTTTATTAACCGAGTCACTGGTGCTTCCTGCTTTAGTTTTTGCTTATAAGCAGGAATCAGGAGGATAGAGTTATGGTCAGATTTGCCAAATGGAGGTCGAGGGAGAGCTTTGTATGCGTCTCTGTGTGTGGAGTAAAGGTGGTCCAGAGTTTTTTTTCCTCTGGTTGCACATTTAACATGCTGGTAGGAATTAGGTAGAACGGATTTAAGTTTCCCTGCATTAAAGTCCCCGGCCACTAGGAGCGCTGCATCTGGATGAGCGTTTTCCTGTTGATTTATGGCCTTATACAACTCATTCAGTGCAATCTTAATGCCAGCATTGGTTTGTGGTGGTAAATAGACGGCTATGAAAAATATAGATGAAAACTCTCTTGGTAAATAGTGTGGTCTACAGCTTACCATAAGATACTCTACCTCAGGCGAGCAAAACCTAGAGACTTCCTTAGTATTTGATTTTGTGCACCAGCTGTTGTTTACAAATATACACAGACCGCCACCCCTTGTCTTACCGAGTCAGCCGTTCTATCCTGCCGATGTAGTGTATAGCCCGCTAGCTGTATGTTAATCATGTCCGTCGTTCAGCCACGACTCTGTGAAACATAAGATATTACAGTTTTTAATGTCCCGTTGGTAGGATAACCGTAATCTTAGGTCATCCAATTTGTTCTCCAATGATTGAAGATTGGCTAATAGGATTGATGGGAGCGGCAGTTTACTCGCTCGCCGTCGGATCCTTACAAGGCACCCCGACCTACGTCCCACGATATCTCCGTCTCTTCCTCATGCGAATGACGGGATTTGGGCCTTGTCGGGTGTCTGTATGATATCCTTCGCGCCGCCTCGTTGAAGAAAAAATCTTCGTCCAATACGAGGTGAGTAATCGCTGTCCTGATATCCAGAAGCTCTTTTTGGTTATAAGAGACGATGGCAGAAACATTATGTACAAAATAAATTACAAATAACGCGGAAAAACACACATAATAGTACAATTGGTTAGAGGGCTGTAAAACGGCAGCCATCTTCTCCGGCGCTGTTCAGAAACGTTTATTTCCTTTGCACAGGAAAACATGTGGCCTTTGATAAACATTGCATCCACTTCTACTACACTTTATGACTGGAGACATTATTACCACAATCTTTTTTAATACACGGCCTACACTGCTGACAACAGATCAATAAAAAACGACCTTGTCTTGAATGTAACCATGTAATCTAGGCCTATAAAAAAGTGATCCTGCTTTTGTCAAATTAATGTTATTTTTTTGCATTTTAGCTAAGCCTAACCCCTGTTAACCTAATTATCCTACCCTGCAGCGTAAATTCTCCTTATCTGTTAGGAAAAGTCAAATTACTTTAATTTGACAAAAGTTGGTCCCCTTCTAACCATGACCATGAAAAGGGGAGACACAAATTGTACAATGAGGTCCATAAAGCCTGGAGGATATTATTATCCCAAAGAAAACTCCAGTGGCACTGACCCAATGATCATTTGTAGAGAACTTGATTCATAAGGAGTGAAAATGTATGGACATTACAGCATAGGACAAATGCCTCAATGGAATAAGACAATCTGCTGTGTTGACTAATGGTTGTAATCTTTATGACACTAAAACAACGAATTAATTAAACACAAGCAAACAATTAAGAGCCCTGATGGTATAGGTGACCTGAATAAGTGATATTCTAACATTAGGTGTGCTTTTCATCCATTTCCAGATATGAAAGGAGACATCCCTCAGTTTTGCAAGATGGTTGTCATATGCTGTGCTTTGGTCAATCTGAATGATTATGTTGTGCCATTTGAGTAGAGAGCACCTTCACCTTGTGTTATTTGGAACAACATGTAAAATACTATTGTTTATGATATTGTAAACATACAGTACTTTAATAATAGACTATATCGTATGGGTGAAATTAAGTATTGTGTGTCATCTCTGCTTTGCCCCATTGAATACAATGTATTTCTTATAGCCTAACTATTCTTCTTCTTTTACAATTTAAACACTTTCAGCATAAATAATGTAATTGTTGTGGTAGTCTTAGGCAAGCCATCTTCATTATCACAGTGGCGCTACCGAATTTGGTGTTACTTCTTATGATTCATGAGAAGAGGTTTTTCATCCTGAAGTTTCAAGTCTTTAGGTCAAACGGGGTGACGGATATGAGGGTTTAAGTGAGATTACTTATAACAGTGCCACCTATAGGCCAATCGGTACCATTCTTTTTGATCAAGTTACTCATGGCCTCCAGTTTCTGAGTGCCAAATTAGAAAAAAAGTTAGCAATCTATGCTTGAGTTCATTCAGAGAATAACAATAGGTTTCATAGATTTGCTGTGAACCCCTAATACTGTGCTTTATTTGTCCAGCTCCAAATGTGTGCTTCTTTTCTTGGGAAGACTCCTTTTTATAGAGGCTATAGACCTACATAACTTTTTGTCTATGTAGGTGCTCTTTGAGACAAAATAGGTTTCCTTAATTGGCCAGAAATATTACCCAGAAATGACATTGTCATTGGCCAGTCAGGGCACAACTCCCCACACCCATGAACTAAAACATAGCTGTATTGCGGCTCAATTGGTAGAGCATGGCGCTTGTAACGCCAGGGTAGTGGTTTCGATCCCCGGGACCACCCATACGTAAACATTTATGCACACATGACTGTCGCTTTGGATAAAAGCGTCTGCTAAATGGCATATTATTATTATTATTATTACCTCCAAGTGCCACTCAGACCTTCTGGGAGAAAAGTATCTGGCATTGAACTTGTTGGTACAGGCCTCCTGTAGCTCAGTTGGTAGAGCATGGCGCTTGCAACGCCAGGGTTGTGGGTTCGATTCCCACGGGGGGCCAGTATGAAAAATGTATGCACTAACTGTAAATCGCTCTGGATAAGAGTGTCTGCTAAATGACGTAAATGTAGTAGTAGTTTGTATGTTTTAAGCTAAGAATCCCTTCTCCTTCTTCCAGACATTTCACCACCAAGATAACAAGGGATGGATTTGCACTAAACAATTTCATGTCAGCACAAGGCATGTACAACATCTAGTATAATGATTAGCCTCATATACATTGTCTACTGGTATTGTTTTTAAATTGAGAACGTATAGCTCAACAATATGTGAACAACGTGAGTTAAGCTATTCTCTGCTTCAGATGCACAATGTCAAGGGGTGCATTGCAAATGCCCATAAGGCTTATGCCATCATACTGTAGGCCAGTGGTTCCCAATTCCGGTCCTCGAGTACCCAAACAGTTTTTTTTATAACACCGGACAAGCACACCTGACTCAACATACAGTATCAACTAATCATCAGGCCCTCAATGAGATGAGGTATGTTTGTCCGGGGCTGCAACAAAAATTTCTGCTATTGGGGGTACTCAAGGAGTTGGGAACCTCTGCTGTAGGCCTATGGCTGCATTGGCATTGCATGCCATTATCAGCTGCAAAATTGGTTAACATGGCTTATATCCTGAAAAAAAGACTGACAATCAAATAAAACTAATTGGAGAGCTTACAACTGAACAAAAAGGTAGGTAATGTTCATTTGAGAATACAACAGAGACAAATTAGAGACAGATTCTGTTTATTGCAAGATTGTGAGCTGTGATTCATTGACATTAGTTCGTATTGAATAATAGTTTTAAGCTAACAATTAAAACAAGTTTAATTACTTCACTTCAAAGAATTGACACTTTAATATAATTTCAAAGTGTACAAGTAAGCCAACTCATAAAAGGTTAGACATCTTAGTAACAATTAGGCTATTACAGTGACTTGCGAAAGTATTCACCCCCCTTGGCATTTTTCCTATTTTGTTGCCTTACAACCTGGAATTAAAATTGATTTTTTGGGGGTTTGTATCATTTGATTTACACAACATGCCTACCACTTTGAAGATGCAAAATATATATTATTGTGAAACAAACAAGAAATAAGACAAAAAAACAGAAAACTTTGCATAACTATTCAACCCCCAAAGTCAATACTTTGTAGGGCCACCTTTTGCAGCAATTACAGCTGCAAGTCTCTTGGGGTATGTCTCTATAAGCTTTGCACATCTAGCCACTGGAATTTTTGCCCATTCTTCAAGGCAAAACTGCTCCAGCTCCTTCAAGTTGGATGGGTTCCGCTGGTGTACAGCATTCTTTAAGTCATACCACAGATTCTCAATTGGATTGAGGTCTGGGCGTTGACTAGGCCATTCCAAGACATTTAAATGTTTCCCCTTAAACCACTCGAGTGTTGCTTTAGCAGTATGCTTAGGGTCATTGTCCTGCTGGAAGGTGAACCTCCGTCCCAGTCTCAAATCTCTGGAAGACTGAAACAGGTTTCCTTCAAGAATTTCCCTGTATTTAGCGCCATCCATCATTCCTTCAATTCTGTCCAGTTTCCCAGTCCCTGCCGATGAAAAACATCCCCACAGCATGATGCTGCCACCACCATGCTTCACTGTGGGGATGGTGTTCTCGGGGTGATGAGAGGTGTTGGGTTTGTGCCAGACATAGCGTTTTCCTTGATGGCCAAAAAGCTCAATTTTAGTCACATCTCACCAGAGTACCTTCTTCCATATGGTTGGGGAGTCTCCCACAAGCCTTTTGGCGAACACCAAACGTGTTATTTTCTTTAAGCAATGGCTTTTTTCTAACCACTCTTCGGTAAAGCCCAGCTCTGTGGAGTGTACGGCTTAAAGTGGTCCTACGAACAGATACTCCAATCTCCGCTGTGGAGATTTGCAGCTCCTTCAGGGTTATCTTTGGTGTCTTTGTTGCCTCTCTGATTAATTCCCTCCTTGCCTGGTCTGTGAGTTTTGGTGGGCGGCCCTCTCTTGGCAGGTTTGTTGTGGTGCCATATTCTTTAAATTTTTTAATAATGGATTTAATGGCGCTCCGGGGGTTCTCAAAGTTTCTGATATTTTTTTATAACCCAACCCTGGTCTGTACTTCTCCACAACTTTGTACCTGACCTGTTTGGAGAGCTCCTTGGTCTTCATGGTGCCGCTTGCTTGGTGGTGCCCCTTGCTTAGTGGTGTTGCTGTTATGATTTAACTGGATAAGAACCCAAATGCAGACAAGTACACGAAGCCAGAGAAGTATTAACAGGTTTATTTACAATGTTCAAAGTCCAGGTTTCCAAATATAGGGGAAGAGCAAGTCCAGGTTACAGGGAGGGTAACAGATCCAGATCAGGGCAGGTGTGGTACCGTAATGTCCTAGTGTCCGTGATGAGTCCAAAAGAGAGGTCCGGTAGTGGAGAGCAGGATGGTGGTGGCAGGAGTGAAGCGGAGGCAGGAGTCAGGTTCCAAATATATGGTCGTCTTGACTATGATCTGACGATGAGTGGTAAGTTTGACCGGGTCTTAAAGGCTGAGGTGATTATGGTGAATGAGCTGCAGCTGGAACCCTGACTCCCGCACACCAGACTTCACTCCTGCAATCAAGGACAGACAGAGGGAGGGAGAGAGCAGAGAGAGCTACCTAGCAGCAGTAGGCCTAACAGTACCCCCCCTCTACGGACGCCACCTGGCGGCCGACGGGTTTATCGGGATGTAACCTAGAAACTCTCGGACCAGAGCAGGATCCACAATGAAGCTCCTGGGCACCCAGGAACGTTCCTCGGGACCATAACCCTCCCAATCCACCAGGTACTGGAAACCACGACCTCGGCGGCGAACATCCAGAAGTCGCCGGACAGTGTAGACCGGACCCCCACCCACGATCCTGGGCGGAGGAGGGGGACGAGAGGGCGGGCACAGAGGGCTAACCGACACAGGCTTAATCTGGGAAACATGAAAGGTGGAATGAACCCGTAGGGAGGCAGGAAGCTGTAGCTTAACCGCGCAGGGGTTAACAATAGACAGTATCTTGAACGGTCCTATAAAACGAGGCGCCATCTTCTTAGACTCCACCTTCAATGGAAGGTCCCGTGACTTCAGCCATACCTCTTGACCAGGAGAGTAACCGGGAGCCTGGGACCGGTGACTGTTGGCTTGCCTCTGCATGTACGCCGAAGCTCGGGACAGAGCTACCCTGGCCTTCCTCCAGACCTTGAAGCAGCGGCGCATGTGGGACTGCACCGAGGGTACCGCCAGTTCCCTCTCTTGGGAAGGGAACAGGGAGGTTGATAACCCAGAGCACACAGAAAAGGAGACAAACCAGAGGAAGCGTTAGTCAAGGTGTTATGAGCATATTCCACCCAGGGGAGCATGGAGCTCCATGACCCAGGGTTAGACCCAGTGACACAGCGAAGAGCGGTCTCCATCTCCTGGTTCGCTCTCTCGGCTTGCCCGTTGGTCTGGGGGTGATATCCAGAGGACAGGCTGGATGTAATGCCCAAAGCTTTACAGAAAGCTTTCCACACCTGGGAGACAAACTGGGGACCCCTGTCAGAGACAATATCCGTGGGTAGACCATGAGAGCGGAACACATGTTCAACCAAAATATCAGCAGTCTCTCTCTGGCAGTGGGCAGTTTAGGTAGGGCCAAAAAATGAGCGAACTTAGAAAAACGATCAATCACCGTAAGAATGACAGTCTTACCAGACGAGGGGGAAGTCCAGTGACAAAATCCATAGCGATATGCGACCAGGGCCGGCTGGGTATAGGTAGAGGTCGTAGATGACCAGCGCTGGCCTGGGTGGAGTTTTTACTTCGTGCACATACCGTACAAGCAGCAATGAAGGCTCGAGTGTCCGCCTCCATCGTGGTCCACCAGAACTTCCGTCGCACAAAGTCAAGGGGTCCGCGAAACTCCAGGGTGACAGGTGGGAGAGTGAGTGAGCCCACTGAAGTACCTGGGAGCGAGCAGACTCAGGGACAAACATCCGGTTAGGAGGACCCCTCCCAGGGTCAGCTTGATGATGTTGAGCCTGTCTAACAATCCCCTCGATGTCACATGTGATGACTGCAATACTGCAGGTAGGAGGCAAAATGGGTTCAGGGTTACTACCAGTATCAACAGCCGAATGAACACGAGACAGGGCGTCAGGCTTGACGTTACGTGACCCAGGACGGTAAGACAGAGAAAAATTGAATCTCCCAAAAAATAGTGCCCACCTGGCTTGACGGGGGTTGAGCTGCTTTGCTGACTGGAGGTAAGCCAGATTCTTATGATCCGTCCAAACGATGAAGGGTTGTTCCGCCCCCTCCAACCAATGTCGCTCACTCCTCGAGAGCCAGCTTAACGGCGAGCAGTTCACGATTGCCAACATCATAATTCCTCTCTGCCTGAGAAAGTTTCCTTGAGAGAAAAGCACAGGGATGCAGTTTGTTATCTTCAGGAGAACGTTGTGACAACACTGCACCTACCCCAGTGTCGGATGCATCCACCTCCACGACAAACTGGCGGTCGGGGTCCGGCTGCATCAGAATGGGAGCCCAGGCGGCGATGTTTCCAGTTCTTCGAACGCTGATTCGGCCCCTTCATTCCGAGCGAACGGTCGTGAAATGGAGGTGAGAGCGGTGAGTGGTGCCACAATGCGGCTGTAGTCCTTGATGAACCTCCTATAGAAGTTCGCAAACCCCAGGAATCGTTGAAGTTGTTTGCGGGTAGAGGGAGCTGGCCAGTCCGTGACAGCAGAGATCTTAGCTGGGTCCATCCGCAACTCCCCCTGAGCTATGATGTAACCCAAAAAGAGGTCTCAGACACATGAAATTCACATTTCTCCATCTTCACAAACAGTTTGTTCTCCAACAACCTTTGCAACACCTGGCGCACATGCAGTTCATGTTCCTGGGAGGACTCTGAGAAAATCAAGATATCATCCAGATAGACAAAAACAAACCGATTCAACATGTCCCGAAGGACATCATTGACTAGTGCCTGAAAAACAGCAGGGGCATTGGACAACCCAAAGGCATAACCAGATACTCAAAATGTCCCAAGGGTGTGTTGAAGGCAGTCTTCCATTCATCACCCTTACGAATGCGCACCAGGTGATCGATTTCGTAGATCCAGTTTCGTAAAGATGGTAGCACCATGAAGGAGGGGAAAAGCAGAATTAATCAAAGGCAGAGAATACTTGTTCTTAATGGTGATGTTGTTACAGACCACGGTAATCAATACAGGGTCTGAGGGTCTTATCCTTCTTAGCAACAAAAAGAATCCCGCTCCTACAGGTGACGAGGAAGGACGCATAATACCTGCCGCCAAGGAGTCCCGAATGTAGTTCTCCATAGCCTCCGTCTCCGGCCGGGAGAGTTGTACAGGCGACTGCTGGGGGAGCGGGGCTCCTGGCTGGAGGTCAATGGCGCAGTCGTAAGGCCGGTGAGGAGGAAGAGAGGTAGCTCTGTGTTTGCAGAAAACGGATGCCAGGTCATGATACACGTCAGGGACAGCAGAGAGATCCATGGACTCCAGTGGAGGTTGAGGCACAGTACTGGCAGGAGTCTGAGCAGAACACAAACAATTCACATGACAAAATGTGCTCCATGAAACAATGTTACCTGTCACCCAATCAATGTGTGGATTGTGTCTTATGAGCCAGGGAATACCAAGGACCAGGGGGTGTCTGTGGGCAGTCGATAATATGGAATTGAATGTTCTCCTGATGATTTCCCAACACTCTAAGACAAACAGGAACAGTTTGATGGGTATACGGGTCAACAATTGTCCATTTAGACCCTTAGCCTGCAGCGGACAGTCCATAGGAACAGTCTCCAAATCCATTTGTTGAGCCCACTCTCTATCCAAAAAGCTTTCGTCGGCACCAGAGTCAATCAGCGCACTAACAGAGAAATTCTGGGACTGCCACTGGAGGGATGCCTGGAGCAGAATGCGGGGAGAAGAGGAAGAATCCGCTACTCGGCTCACCAAAACTTCTCCCATTAATGATGAGCCGGCCCTTTTCCCCGGACGAACTGGGCAGGAAGGAACGAAATGACCAGCTTCTCTCCACAATACAGGCAGACCCGAGCCTGAACACGACGTGCACGCTCCTCTGAGGACAACCGTGCACGACCCACCTCCTGGCTTGGGTTCAGTGCTTCCTCGTGATCGACTCGGGAAGACACGGCTTTCTCCGTAGGGAAGATGCAGGGAGGAGTTTGTTGATGACAGACAGGTTGCTTGGAACTAACACTCCTCTCCCGACGGCGCTCCCGAATCCGATTATCCAACCTGATAGTGAGTGAAATAAGATTATCCAGCGTAGCGATTCATCATATGACACCAATTCATCTTTTAAAGTCTCAGACAAAGCATTGATGAACACTCCTTGTAATGCCTCGTCATTCCAACCACTCACTGCTGCTAAAGTCCGAAACTCCACTGCCATCTCCGCCACACTACGAGCCCCTGTCGAAGAGAAAACAACCGTTCGCAGCCTCCTTGCCTCGTACGGGGTGGTCAAAAACCTTCCTCATCTCCGTGGTGAAGGCAACGTAAGCGTTGCAATGTCCGACTGACTCTCCCAGACCGCGGGATCCCCAGGCACGAGCGGAACCGCTAGTAGAGTTAATAAGGTAGGCAATACGGGCTCTTTCTGAGGCGTAGGTGAGGGGCTGTTGTTCAAACACTAACGAGCATTGAGTCAAAAAATCGCCACAGGTTCCCATGTTCCCCGTCATAGCGCTCTGGAGCAGGAACAAAAGGCTCTCTGATCTGGGCTGAAGGGGTAGTAAGGGCAGACACTTGATTGGTGAGTAATTGAACCTGATTAAGCAGCACCTGACTGTCCTCAGCAATCGTCTTAAACAGGGTATCATGTTAAGCCAAGTAAAATGCCCTGATTGGCTATGGCAGTCCAAATTTCAGTGCACTCTGGGGTGGTATCCGAGCTACTGTCTGCTGGGTTCATGTTGGTCAGATCATACTGTTATGATTTAACTGGATAAGAACCCAAATGCAGACAAGTACACGAAGCCAGAGAAGTATTAACAGGTTTATTTACAATGTTCAAAGTCCAGGTTTCCAAATATAGGGGAAGAGCAAGTCCAGGTTACAGGGAGGGTAACAGATCCAGATCAGGGCAGGTGTGGTACCGTAATGTCCTAGTGTCCGTGATGAGTCCAAAAGAGAGGTCCGGTAGTGGAGAGCAGGATGGTGGTGGCAGGAGTGAAGCGGAGGCAGGAGTCAGGTTCCAAATATATGGTCGTCTTGACTATGATCTGACGATGAGTGGTAAGTTTGACCGGGTCTTAAAGGCTGAGGTGATTATGGTGAATGAGCTGCAGCT
Source organism: Coregonus clupeaformis (assembly GCF_020615455.1). NCBI lineage: Eukaryota > Metazoa > Chordata > Actinopteri > Salmoniformes > Salmonidae > Coregonus > Coregonus clupeaformis. The sequence continues at coordinate 18,385,591 of NC_059222.1, read as the reverse complement.
GGAACCCTGACTCCCGCACACCAGACTTCACTCCTGCAATCAAGGACAGACAGAGGGGAGGGAGAGAGCAGAGAGAGCTACCTAGCAGCAGTAGGCCTAACAGTTGCAGACTCTGGGGCCTTTCAGAACAGGTGTATATATACTGAGAGCATGTGACAGATCATGTGACACTTACATTGCACACAGGTGGACTTTAACTAATTATGTGACTTCTGAAGGTAATTGGTTGCACCAGATCTTATTTAGGGGCTTCATAGCAAAGGGGGTGAATACATATGCAAGCACCACTTTTCCGTTATTTATTTTGTAAAATCTTTTGAAACACATTTTTTGTTTCATTCCACTTCACCAATTTGGACTATTTTGTGTATGTCCATTATATGAAATCCAAATAAAAATTAATTTAAATTACAGGTTGTAATGCAACAAAATAGGAAAAAACACCAAGGGGGATGAATACTTTTGCAAGGCTCTGTATACTAAAGCCTAATAAATAAAAAAGTTGAAAAAAGTAAATACCAGAGGTGGCCAACCTCGCTCCACTGATCCCTGATCTACTGGGTTAGCAGACTTCTGTTCCAGCCCAGTAATAGCACACTTGATTTTCAACTAATTAGGTTTGATCAATTGAATCAAGTGTGTTAGTGCTGGGCTGGAACAGAAGCCTGCACACCTAGCAGGGTTGGCCTGCTCCAGTTGTAATGTTTATACAATGTGTGACTAAACCATTTTTGTTTACAAAATTTGCTAATAATATAATCACATAATCCATGGTATACAAGGATTTACCCTTATTCTGGGACCTCTTCATCTGCAGACAGGGTTTCACAGCTCTCTGTATCTGAGGACAGAAAACATCACAAATAAATAGGCTGCATTATACTCAAATTAGACAGCACTGAATAATATGTTGCTATATCTTTCTGTCCTCATAGTTTCTCGCTAGGGTGATTGGAACTGGAGAACCTTTTCATAATGTCCTCCCACAAAGGTCCCTGCCCTATCCAGAGTAGCCTACTCTTCCTTCTGACAGCTGGAACTGCTAGCTAATCCTTTCACCCTCTTCCATGGCTGTTAGTTAGCTAGCTCCCTAGCTACAAATGCATCAAGATAGTGTCAAAGTTGAGTCAATTCAAATCTGGTATTAGGAACAAAAGAGGTCAACACGACTTCTAAGATATACTAGTTATTTTAATTAATGCAAAAACCTTCAATGGTAAATATGATGTTTCGTATATACGGGCTCTCTGAAATACCTCGCAGGGCACCCCAGAGAACTAAAACATTGTTTTCAGATTCAATACTCAAATACTCTGACAGAGAGAGTTTCCCACTTCTCTGCTGGCCAATTAGAGTAAAGACTTGAGCGTGGTTTAAACTTACTCAGCCAATCCGTTGATGCATCTCTGTTACCAGGCATATGTCCATATCATAACAACCTGTCATAGTGAGAAGAGCCAGCTCCCTTAGACACCATTCCTACGTCCAAGGAAGGTTCACAGATCACAAAGAACCAGTATAGTCTAGCATTTGGAGACACAAATCCTTATCTCCCTTTACCCCCTAAAACAGCTCTTCACATCAATCACAGCTTGCCAGGTGTCACAACCAACATTAGCCCAGTCAAGAATGCATTCTTTCTAAGTTAGTCATCCCATCAATTTAGGAGAATAATAAATCCCCAATAATCCCCCTTTTCACACCTACTAAGGTGTGATTGAAAAAATAAGAAAACACAGATTGTCATTCATTATAATACAATACAAACAAAAAAATCACACTTTTATTAATAGGCCATAATGATACAAAAAAATTAAAACCCTCAGTCCATCTACACCCAACTTGCAAATTGTTACCAGTCACCAAGGAACTTCAAACCATCACATAAGGAAAGACAAACATTCACATGGTTAAACTTGATTAATAAAGCATAAAACACAGGATTAATAGAACACAAAACATAAGACTATTAAAACATAAAACACAAACAGAGAAGTATATTTTGGCCCCCTTTAGACACCCTCTAGTGTCACTCCACCAAGCCTGGTAGGTCATATCCTCCATTCCTAGGTTGGAGTCCAGGATTGGGCCGTATCTCACCATCTGTTGGGAAACCACCTTCTCCATCTCCTTTCTCACCAAACCTCAGACACAGGAAATAAGACAACATCCACAAAGAACAAGTATACCCATAGAAGCTATAACTTCACCCAGAATAGTTACAACAATAGTTTTCCATTTATCAAATATGTTATCAAACCAACCGTTTATGGAGCTATCAATACCAGAGTTCTCAGCCAGTTCGTTCGTCAGCGTAGTTACTCCCTTGAAGCTCTTTTGTCACGGACCCGTCCGGTGCTATATTGTTTGAGGATGAAAATACAGCACATATATCCAAACAGAAAACAAACTCCGCCCCGCTCAGCCAAAAGCATATCTAAAGCTATTCTATTCTGCCATGTCATTAAGCTAGTTGCCGCTGTCTGCTCAGCTAATCCCTTTAATGCATCACGAGTGTGGTTTATAAATCTTTGCTGGTTATAGTAAATATAATTCATCCAATCTACGTTTTTATTAATTGTTGACCACCAAAAAAGACTTGATTCAAACCCATCTGCGATCTGATTCCTATCTTTGAATTGTTCTGGAACCCCTCGAGGTACTCCTATCCCATCAAAGGATCCTTTCATCAAAGGATCCCGGGAGGAGGTCCTACTTTTTATGTGACAACTCACCAGTCTCTGACACGTTTGATTATTTGCGTATGTAGGTGAATTCACAATCAGTTATCACCACACAACCATCAGATGTCAGCACGGGCCTGGTTTTGGTTCCTAAAATCCTCTGGCTGCAACAAAGAGGAGAGATTAGTCATGGTCTCTTTTAGTTGTGATATTCTCTGTGTAGGAGCAGAGCTAAGATGCCCTACTCTGTATCCTATCTTACTAGTCCTAGAAAAACAATTAGAATCCCCTGAGAGTTCAAACGTAGGCAACCTATGTCGGAATGACTTTGTTATCGGGGGATACAGATAGTTCAAGTTACCATAAGACTCTTTCACCACATTCCCAGGTGGCTTGCATGGAGGATAAACCTTTTTTTGCGTACTTCAGACTTTCAGACAGTACCTACCCTTCTATGGGTCGCACTGCCATTTCTGGTAATTCCCTACTTTCACAATACTACACCTGTCCTCAAACTGTGTATGGAGATTTACATATCCCCCCGCTCGGTATGAGCAACTACATAATCCCAGGATGTACATGGTGACATACATATGGTGATATCCTCCCCTAAAGTCCCTAGTACTTCCCCTTTCCCTACGTCTAGCTGTCTCCTATGCCTTCGTAGACTGTGCTCAGGTATTATTTTATCAACTTGTTTTAGGTTAACTACTACTTCTGGCTGATCAGAAGGGTTTGAGTGTGTTAGGAATATGGCCCCACAATCAGACAGCTACCTACCGTCAGGAGACCTGTGAATCCCCACCTCGCCCTGAGAACATGTCAGACGCCAACCCATTGCTTCACCTTCTACCGAACTCACACAGGGATGATCAGACAGGGTAAGGGAATCTTCGTTAAGGAGCCAACCCCCGAGCCCTAGTGGTGATCGGTTCTTTCTCCGAACTCTGTGTTTGTTCATCAGGTGTAACTGGGTTTACCTTTTTGCAGTGTGTGACATGCACCCAGGTGGATCTAATAGGACTTGATAGGGCCCTTCCCAACAGGCCTGCTTCCAGTTTTTCTTCTTTTAGGGACTGGATCCACACCCAGTCTCCTGGTGAGATAGAGTGGGTCACCTTCTCCTTTAGTTCACCTGTGGGGCACAAAACCTCTGACATACAGGTGTGGTTAATAAACTATCTTCACACATACATGTTGAGCTCTCAATTTCTATTGTTGTGTTTTTTCTTTTTAAGTATTTTTTTTTTTTAATCCTATTATTATTATTTAATCCTATCACTCCCCCTTTTTGACACATGATTTGCCCATGTGTCAATATTACCACCTTTCTAAACCATCCCTTAGGTAATTTATCATCCAATTGCCATGCCTTTCATTTTTGAGATTGTCTTTTGCTTCTTTATTGCTCCTCCCACTTCCTTTGTCTTTTATGGCAGCTAAATTCGACTTTTATTCAGTTCAGAATCATTTAGTAATCCAATCAAGCAATCTCTTATCTTGTAAAAACACTTATGTTTAGTTCAAACTCTGTTCTACCCAGGCTCTCCCGGGCTTGACCTGAAGACTAATTGTTGGACATGACAAGTCTATTTTTAGGTCACCTAAGTCTTCTGTCTAGCAACAAAGAATAAAAATCTCTATGTTCATGATTAACCCAGTTATATCTAATAGCCCACCAAAAAAACTCATCATCTTTAAATCACGACCAATGTCATATCCCTCTTTACTCTCCACCATTTGGATAACATCCCTGATGTACAGTGGGGAAAAAAAGTATTTAGTCAGCCACCAATTGTGCAAGTTCTCCCACTTAAAAAGATGAGAGAGGCCTGTAATTTTCATCATAGGTACACGTCAACTATGACAGACAAATTGAGAATTTTTTTTCCAGAAAATCACATTGTAGGATTTTTTATGAATTTATTTGCAAATTATGGTGGAAAATAAGTATTTGGTCACCTAGAAACAAGCAAGATTTCTGGCTCTCACAGACCTGTAACTTCTTCTTTAAGAGGCTCCTCTGTCCTCCACTCGTTACCTGTATTAATGGCACCTGTTTGAACTTGTTATCAGTATAAAAGACACCTGTCCACAACCTCAAACAGTCACACTCCAAACTCCACTATGGCCAAGACCAAAGAGCTGTCAAAGGACACCAGAAACAAAATTGTAGACCTGCACCAGGCTGGGAAGACTGAATCTGCAATAGGTAAGCAGCTTGGTTTGAAGAAATCAACTGTGGGAGCAATTATTAGGAAATGGAAGACATACAAGACCACTGATAATCTCCCTCGATCTGGGGCTCCACGCAAGATCTCACCCCGTGGGGTCAAAATGATCACAAGAACGGTGAGCAAAAATCCCAGAACCACACGGGGGGACATAGTGAATGACCTGCAGAGAGCTGGGACCAAAGTAACAAAGCCTACCATCAGTAACACACTACGCCGCCAGGGACTCAAATCCTGCAGTGCCAGACGTGTCCCCCTGCTTAAGCCAGTACATGTCCAGGCCCGTCTGAAGTTTGCTAGAGTGCATTTGGATGATCCAGAAGAGGATTGGGAGAATGTCATATGGTCAGATGAAACCAAAATATAACTTTTTGGTAAAAACTCAACTCGGTCGTGTTTGGAGGACAAAGAATGCTGAGTTGCATCCAAAGAACACCATACCGACTGTGAAGCATGGGGGTGGAAACATCATGCTTTGGGGCTGTTTTTCTGCAAAGGGACCAGGACGACTGATCCGTGTAAAGGAAAGAATGAATGGGGCCATGTATCGTGAGATTTTGAGTGAAAACCTCCTTCCATCAGCAAGGGCATTGAAGATGAAACGTGGCTGGGTCTTTCAGCATGACAATGATCCCAAACACACCGCCCGGGCAAAGAAGGAGTGGCTTCGTAAGAAGCATTTCAAGGTCCTGGAATGGCCTAGCCAGTCTCCAGATCTCAACCCCATAGAAAATCTTTGGAGGGAGTTGAAAGTCTGTGTTGCCCAGCGACAGCCCCAAAACATCACTGCTCTAGAGGAGATCTGCATGGAGGAATGGGCCAAAATACCAGCAACAGTGTGTGAAAACCTTGTGAAGACTTACAGAAAACGTTTGACCTGTGTTATTGCCAACAAAGGGTATATAACAAAGTATTGACAAAACTTTTGTTATTGACCAAATACTTATTTTCCACCATAATTTGCAAATACATTCATTAAAAATCCTACAATGTGATTTTCTGGATTTATTTTTCTCATTTTGTCTGTCATAGTTGACGTGTACCTATGATGAAAATTACAGGCCTCTCTCATCTTTTTAAGTGGGAGAACTTGCACAATTGGTGGCTGACTAAATACTTTTTTCCCCCACTGTATGTATGCCTCCTTAGAGTTCCAAATTACTTTACCATGGGCTGCCATTGCCTTCCCATAGATAAGATCACTTAATTTACCCGTATGCAGTACATACTGGAGTACCCAAGTTTTACAGCAGTTTATCATTACCAAAAAGCTCATCATTTGTTTTTTGTTTAACGGTTTTGGCGCTTCAAGTATAGCAGTTTTCCTGGATGAGTTTAACATTCGCCCCTCCTGAGTTATAGTTTGTCCTAGGTAAATGACCTCGCTCTGCCAAAGTTGAAGTTTCTTTTTGCTCACTTTGTGTCCCTGTTCTGCCAGGAAGGTTAACAATTGGATTGTATCCCTCTTACATCCCTCCTGAGTGGGATTAGCCAATATAATATCATCTACATAAACTAACATTTTGCTTCCTTCCCTAGGTTCAAACTTTCCCAAATTCTTAGTTATAGCCTGAACAAAGATTGTAAGACTTTCCGAGTAGCCTTGAGGCATCCTAGCGTAAGTCCATTTCCTTCCCTGAAAAGTAAAGCCAAACCACCCCTGACTATCCGGATGAACTGGGATTCTAAAGAAAGCATTAGCTAAATCTATCACTGTAAAATAGGAGTTCTCTAGCTTCAATTGGTTCAGCAATGTATGTGGATCTGGTACTCATGGAGCTCTGGGAATTATATTTCTATTAACCCCCTGCAAGTCCATGACCATCCTCCAGTCGGCGCTAGGTGCCGCCTTTTTAACAGGAAATACTGGAGAGTTGCATTGTGCCTCATCTCCAGGAATTATCACCCCTCCCTTAAGTAAATGCTGAAATGTAGGTGTTATCCCTTTTATTGCTTCTGGTTTCATAGGATATTGCTTTTGTTATGGTCTATTATCGGATCGAGGAATCACTTGTACTGGAGCTACCCCCTTAATTAGTCCTACATCTGCTTTCCTTGTGACCATAATTTGAACGGAATTGCTGCGAACTCAGCCTCCTGTTCCTGAGTTAAGAAAATCTCTTCCTGTCATCCGTTAAAACTTATCTCCAAGTGGACCCCGGGCAGGGTTTTTGCTCTCCAATTTAACTTTCTTCTATATCTCCCAGTGGAGTGGCCATACTGATCCCCATTTGGTGTATTCTGCCAGTCAGTAATGTTTTTCCCCTGTTTTATCCATTTACCTAGTGATAACCATTCCTCTGATTACTGCAGCTTATTCCATTAATTTAGGTTCAAATATCCCCCAACAAACCGTTCCATCCTACAGCATAGTAAACACCACCCATGATCTGTTGAAAATCCCCTAAATTCAACATAACAACCCTTTATAAACATCATGCTGGGTGTGTTTTTTTATTTATTTGAAAAACCCAATTGAAAAATAACAATCAGAGATAGTTAGGCTCAACTTAATTTGGTAGCTCCCTCTTATGACCTAAATACTGCCTAACTGAGATGAGCTAATCTCTTTCTCCTGGTTATAATCTAAAGATGGTAGTACACACAAAACATGATACAGATATCCCCAGTCTTAACCCATCAATAATTGTTTGTATCAATCTAATTCCTCCTAACTAATCCATTAAACCACTCAAAATTCCTCGAGTATACAATGATTATTTAATTGATTACCCTAACTCTGCTACATGTGATCTCAGCTCAAATGATCCATTATCAATTATTTGTTCAACCCCCTAGGAAAATCTGTCTCCCCTTCTATTGTTCCTGTCCCCACTGTTTCACCAATCCAGAACCCACCACAGGCTGGCGCTATTTCCCCAGCACAACAGCCAATGCATACTTTCATCCTAACCAAAATAAATTATCGTTCTAAAATTGTCCAACTATTTTGTATTTTCCTGCTAACCCATTTCAGTTCGCTATTCAATTTATTTAACTGTTCTCTCTGATTAGGCCCTAATTAATAAAACAAATACTTGCTATCGTTAATCAGCACACACTTAATGACATTCCTACCATCTGAACTATGTCCTGTCTCTTACATCTCCTCCCCCTCTCCTGCTCCTTCCTGCATTATGGGGGAGGCGCGGGAAACTTCCCTACAATCTTCCTTCTTAGGAAATAATGTCATTCGTACTTGTAACATATTTTCATAGATCCATCTAGAATACCACTAAAGCTATCTTATGCAACTTTTAATACACGTAAAAACTCTCTGGAATTAGCTCTACCATGATAATTAGTTCAATTTAACCCTCTATTTGCTTTGTACTATATTATACATTACGTCTAAAACAACATTAGTTATGGTCAGTTTATTCCACCATCACATAATCCAACAACGCCACAACTTTAAACTCATATGGGGCGGCAGGCAGCTTAGTGATCAATAGCGCCGCGCCAACAACCGAGAGGTCACCGGTTACAATCCCCGAGCCGACCAGGCGAAAAATCTGCCGATGTGCCCTCGAGCAAGGCACTCAACCCCAATTGCTCCCATAAATCGCTCTAGACAAGAGCGTCTGCCAAATTACCAAAAATGCAAATGTAAACATTCTCTACTTTCTCACCCATGACGCACGTCTGTGTTCGGGTGAGCAAGTTTAGAACATCTCTCGTCAGAAACCCACTTGCACCTCTCAAATAATCACCCCGTGGTGTTCCCAGCCAACTTCCAGTCTTTCATGGCTCCAAAAGCCACACTTTCGCTCTCTCCAGCCCCTCCTCGCAACTCTACTTTTTGAGGAGCTGTGAGGGAGCTGTTTCTCGTTTTAGCCGCGTTTCCAATATTCTGCCGTTATTCAAAGTACTTTAGTCTATTTATTTAAATCAAATAATTCCCACCCTAATTAGTTAAAGTTGGTGCACGTTTATTTCAGCCTTAATTATTTGAAAGCAGTATTCTTACAGTGCCACACATCAAATGGTATATTGAACGAATAAACCCAAGTGTTTTAATTAATTAACCAATGGTTGTTATATCAAATCAAGCGCCACACCATATCACTTCAATTTACTTATTTAAAACCAGTACTATGCTATGTCAAACATCAAATGTTATATTTCAAATATATCAGTTCAAACGTTTTAGTTCAGTCACACTCATTCATCACTTTTCATTTCATGTTTTCGATTGTCACTGACGGGTTATATGGTTTGAGTAACCACAAATCCAACATTTATTCCCAAATTATACCGTTTGAACAGCCACAAACATCTTTTGATTCCCAATTTGTTTTCTATCAAGGTATACAGGTTTATCATTCACACTTTCATGCATACGACAACACTCGCACTGTCTAACTTTTTATAGTACCTCCTATGGGTGTCTTTTGTTAACGTTTGCACAATTTAAACCTTATTTCCTAATTGTAATTCTCATTATTTACTGTTTTAAAATATTATTTGTATTCACAGCCAAAAATGGTACACAGTTAAACGTAGTATACAGTTATCACACAGCAAAAAAAGTACACAGTTATCGCACTCACTCACAATACACAGTCATAATCCTATCACACAGTCAAATATGTCACACAGTCATAAATGACACACTTATATTCCACACACAATCTATTTGGGCACACAGCCGCGTCTATTTTATTCAAAACACTGTGCTGAACCTAGCCGCAACCCTTAGTTACGGACCTTGCCAGTCACCAGTATTATCTAAAATTTGCCGAACCCAGCCATATCCTTAAGGTTATGGACCTTGCCGGTGTAATTCTTCGAACCTTAGTCGTACTGTCGTAGTTACGAACCTTGCCGATAGCAATTACTTAAATCAATTATTCCCTATATCTCCGAACCTTAGTGTCACGGTTTCGGCCGAGGCTGCCTCTCTTCCTTGCTCGGGCAGGCTTCGCCGTTCGTCGTCTCCGGAATACTAGCTGCCACCGTTGCATGTTTCTATGTTCGTTTGCTTTTGTCTGATTGTTGTTACACCTGCTATCGTTTAGTGTAATTAGTGTCCTATAAGTTCTCGTTGTGTTTGTCTAGTGTTGTGTGTTATTGTTTTACTGTCGTGCCGGTAGGCTGTTATTCTACTGTTTGCTCGGTTGAGCTATTTCTCCACATTGTTTGGAGTGTTTTGTCGCACCTGTTAGTGCGCCCGTTATTTTCGCCTACGTGCGGAGTTTTCGCCTCAGGGCATTTATTCGTGATTGTTTTTGTGTGCATCTACTAAAGTCTGTTGGACTAACGTTCTGCGTCCTGCGCCTGATTCCACCACCACACCCACCTACATCTACCTTGACAGAATAACACACCCCAAGAATGGAATCAGCAGGAGCTGCAGCCGTGAGCAGAATGACCAGATCGGGACCGGGTCCGTGAGCAGAATGACCAGATCCTGCGGATGGGGACCGCACTGCAGGAGGTGATCACCACCATCCGAGGCTGGGAGACCCGAGGGACACCTCCACCACCATCCTCCCTGCCCGCACCATCGGCAAGTCAGCCCAGTCCCGCTCCGGAACCCAGAGGAGTTCGACTCTCGCTCCCGAGGGCCTACGATGGGACCGCTGCCGGGTGTCAGGGATTCCTTCTCCAGGTGGAGCTTTACCTGGCCACCGTGCACCCGGCGCCCTCGGGACACGAGAGCGTGTCCGCCCTGATCTCCTGCCTTTCCGGTAAGGCGTTGGAATGGGCCAACGCAGAGTGGAGGAGAATCGACGCTACCACCATCACCTACGACGAGTTCTCCACGCCGCTTCAGGGCGGTGTTTGACCATCCCCCGAGGGGAACGCGGGGGAGCGTCTGTTCTGCCTCCGGCAGGGGAAGAGGAGTGCCCAGGAGTTCGCCTTAGAATTCCGTACTCTAGCGGGGCGGATGCAGGGTGGAATGAGCGGGCCCTCATCGATCACTACCGATGTAGTCTACGTGAGGACGTCCGTAGGGGAGCTGGCCTGTAGGGACACCAGCCTCTCGTTCGACCAGTTGGTCGACATGTCCATCAGGCTGGATACCCTGCTAGCTACCCGCGGACGTCCCCGAGGGGGTCCGTCCATTTCACCCTCCAGCGCCTCCGAGCCGTGCCCCATGGAGCTCGGGGCGCTGGCGCTAGTGAGAGGAGGGGTCGGATGACGAGGGGTCCATCTCCTGCACCAACTGTGGTCGGGGGAGGACACACCGCGGCTAGGTGCTGGGGATGGCCTCCTAGGGAGAAGACGACAGGTCCCGCACTGGGGAGTTCTTCCAGGTGAGTAGGCGCCCCACTCACCCAGAGCTCTCTGTTGCACACTTCTGTATGCCTGTGCGTTTTCCACAGGTAGCACCTCATTCCCAGCATAAGGCGCTGGTAGATTCAGGCGCGGCTGGGAATTTTGTTGATAAGAAATGTTGTTTAGCCTTAGGGATTCCCCTTCTCCCTGTTGACGTTCCCTTCCCCGTTCATGCCCTAGATAGCCGTCCGTTGGGTGCGGGCTTGATCAGGGAGGTCACGGCGCCACTTAGGATGTGTGCACAGGGGGGTCATCAGGAGATGATCCAGCTATTTCTGATCGACTCGCCTGCGTATCCGGTGGTGCTGGGCATGCCCTGGTTGAGTACCCATAACCCATCTATTTCGTGGCAGGAGAGGGCTCTGATGGAGTGGTCTGCCCAGTGTGTGGGTCGATGTTTAGGCGTTTCCGTAGGGGCTACCTCGGTGGAGAGTCCAAACCAGGTGCCCGCATTGCACGTTCCCCCTGAGTATGGGGATTTGGCTATTGTGTTCAGTAAGTCGAGGGCGACGCAGTTGCCTCCCCATAGGCAGGGAGATTGTGCGATAGACCTCCAGGCAGGAGTTGCGCTCCCACGGAGCCATGTGTATCCTCTGTCTCAGGAGGAGAAGAGAGCTATGGAGACTTACATAGACGAATCTCTGAGACAAGGATACATACGGCCCTCCACTTCCCCTGCGTCCTCGAGTTTCTTTTTTGTGAAGAAAAAGGATGGGGGGTTACGCCCGTGCATTGACTACCGTGGTCTCAATCAGATCACGGTGAAGTACAGTTATCCACTCCCGCTGATTGCGACCATGACGGAGTCATTGCACGGGCGCGTTTCTTCACTAAATTAGATCTCAGGAGCGCGTACAACTTGGTGCGCATTAGGGGGCGATGAATGGAAGACAGCCTTTAGTACCACCTCGGGCCATTACGAGTATCTTGTCATGCCATACGGGTTGATGAACGCTCCTTCAGTTTTCCAATCATTTGTGGATGAGATCTTCAGGGACATGCAGGGGCAGGGGGTGGTCGTGTACATAGATGACATTCTCGTGTACTCGCCTACCCGAGTCGAGCATGTGGCCCTGGTGCGCCGAGTGTTGCGGAGGCTGTTGGAGCACGACCTGTATGTCAAGGCAGAGAAGTGTCTGTTCTTCCAGGAGTTGGTCTCCTTTTTGGGTTATCAGTTGTCTGCGTCAGGGGGTGAAGATGGAGGTAGACCGAGTGTCAGCCGTGCGTAATTGGCAAACGCCAACCACTGTGAAGGAGGTGCAGCAGTTTTTTGGGGTTTGCGAATTACTACCGGAGGTTTATCCGGGGTTTTGGACAGGTGGCAGCTCCCATAACGTCTCTTTTGAAGGGGGGGTCCGGGTGCGTCTGCAGTGGTCAGCCGAGGCGGACAGGGCGTTTGGGAGGCTGAAGGACCTGTTTACCTCGGCCCCGGTGCTGGGGCATCCGGATCCCTCTTTGCCATTTCAGGTAGAGGTGGACGCGTCAGAGGCCGGTGTAGGAGCCGTGCTTTCGCAACGGTCCAGGCGCGCCACCCTAAACTCCGCCCCCTGTGCTTTTTATTCCAAGAAGCTCAGTCCGGGCGGAGCGAAACTATGCCGTAGGGGACAGGGAGCTGTTAGCCGTGGTACAGGCCCTAAAGGTGTGGAGGCACTGGCTTGAGGGGGCTCAACACCCTTTCCTCATTTTGACGGACCACCGTAACCTGGAGTACATCCGGGCAGCGAGGAGGCTGAACCCTCGCCAGGCGAGGTGGAATATGTTTTTGACCCGGTTCACATTTAAGATCACGTACATCCCTGGGTCACAGAACGGTAAGGCAGACGCACTGTCTCGGCGGTATGACACGGAGGAGAGGTCCGTGGGAGCCCACTCCCATACTGCCGGAGTCTTGTCTGGTGGCACCGGTAGTGTGGGAGGTCGATGCTGAACTCGAGCGGGCGTTACGCACCGACCCTAGTCCACCTCAATGCCCGGAGGGTCGGAAGTACGTTCCGCTCGAGGTTCGGGATCGATTGATCTATTGGGCTCACACGTCACCCTCCTCTGGACACCCTGGTATCGGCCGGACAGTGCACTGTCTTAGTGCCAAGTACTGGTGGCCCACGTTGGCGAGGGATGTGAGGGTTTATGTTTCCTCCTGCTCGGTGTGCGCCCAGTGTAAGGCGCCTAGACATCTGCCTAGGGGTAAGTTACTACCCCCTGCCCGTTCCACAACGACCATGGTCTCACCTCTCGGTGGATTTCCTCACTGACCTTCCTCCTTCACAGGGGAATACCACTATACTGGTCGTTGTGGACCGGTTTTCTAAGGCCTGTCGTTTGCTCCCTATGCCGGGCCTTCCTACTGCCCTGCAAACCGCCGAAGCACTATTCACCCATGTGTTCCGGCACTACGGGGGTACCCAAGGATATTGTGTCTGATCGAGGTCCCCAATTTACCTCCAGAGTCTGGAGAGCTTTTATGGAGCGGTTGGGGGTCTCGGTGAGCCTCACCTCGGGTTACCACCCGGAGAGTAATGGGCAGGTGGAACGTGTGGAACCAGGATGTGGGTAGGTTTCTTAGAACATACTGCCAGGACCGGCCGGAGGAGTGGGCCAGGTACGTTCCCTGGGCCGGAATGGCCCAGAATTCCCTACGCCATTCCTCCACTAACCTAACCCCTTTCCAATGTGTGTTGGGTTACCAGCCGGTTCTGGCACCTTGGCAGCAGAGCCAGATCGAGGCTCCTGCGGTGGATGAGTGGGTGCGGCGCTCGGAGGAGACATGGAACGCTGCACACGTCCACCTGCAGCGGGCCCTCCGTCGTCATAAGGCGAGCGCCGATCTCCACCGCAGTGAGGGACCGGTGTACGCACCTGGTGATCGAGTCTGGCTCTCTACCAGAAACCTGCCCCTCCGCCTGCCCTGTCGGAAACTGGGTCGGCGGTTTGTAGGGCCATTTAAAGTCCTGAGAAGGTTGAACGAGGTGTGTTACAAATTACAACTACCTGTTGAGTATAAAAGTATTAACCCCTCGTTCCATGTGTCTCTTCTCAGGCCGGTGGTAGCTGGCCCACTCCAAGAAAGTGAGATCAGGAGACTCCTCTGCCCCCATTGGACATCGAGGGGGCACCGCGCGTACTCCGTGCGGTCCATCTTGGATTCGAGACGTCGGATGGGGGTCTCCAATATCTAGTGGAGTGGGAGGGTACGGCCCGGAGGAACGGTGCTGGGTGCCGAGGAGAGACATTTTGGACCCGTCTCTCCTGACGGAATTCCATCGTGGGCACCCGACGCACCCTGCTCCTCGTCCTCCTGGTCGTCCCCGAGGCCGGAGTCGGCGCACGTCTGGAGCCGCGCGTCAAGGGGGGGGTACTGTCACGGTTTCGGCCGAGGCTGCCTCTCTTCCTTGCTCGGGCAGGCTTCGGCGTTCGTCGTCTCCGGAATACTAGCTGCCACCGTTGCATGTTTCTATGTTCGTTTGCTTTTGTCTGATTGTTGTTACACCTGTTATCGTTTAGTGTAATTAGTGTCCTATAAGTTCTCGTTGTGTTTGTCTAGTGTTGTGTGTTATTGTTTTACTGTCGTGCCGGTAGGCTGTTATTCTACTGTTTGCTCGGTTGAGCTATTTCTCCACATTGTTTGGAGTGTTTTGTCGCACCTGTTAGTGCGCCCGTTATTTTCGCCTACGTGCGGAGTTTTCGCCTCAGGGCATTTATTCGTGATTGTTTTTGTGTGCATCTACTAAAGTCTGTTGGACTAACGTTCTGCGTCCTGCGCCTGATTCCACCACCACACCCACCTACATCTACCTTGACACTTAGCCGTATTGTCGCAATTACGGACCTTGCCGGTAGATGTCAGTATTGTCTCCTGAACCTAGCCGTATCTCACGGACCTTGCCGGTAGCACAAAATACTCTCTGGTACCATGGTTTAACATCACATTTACCAAAGGTTTGCATGTCACAATATTGTGCTTATCTACTCATAATAGTTTCAAAATTTAGTTCACTTACATTAGACAGGTGTTTCACAAAATTAATTTGGATAAAGCCAATGTGCAAAACTTTAGTTATATTACAATAGGTGTTTGCTTACCTTTTTAGAAGCCCGGGCACTTTGTGAAACACACGGTTCGATGAAAGAGGTGACCAAATGAGCCGGACAGTACCCAGCGAAGTCCCTTCTACCAGATCACGTCGGGGTCACCAATTGTCAAAGTTGAGTCAATTCAAATCTGGTATTAGGAACAAAAGAGGTCAACACGACTTCTAAGATATACTAGTTATTTTAATTAATGCAAAAACCTTCAATGGTAAATATGATGTTTCGTATATACGGGCTCTCTGAAATACCTCGCAGGGCACCCCAGAGAACTAAAACATTGTTTTCAGATTCAATACTCAAATACTCTGACAGAGAGAGTTTCCCACTTCTCTGCTGGCCAATTAGAGTAAAGACTTGAGCGTGGTTTAAACTTACTCAGCCAATCCGTTGATGCATCTCTGTTACCAGGCATATGTCCATATCATAACAACCTGTCATAGTGAGAAGAGCCAGCTCCCTTAGACACCATTCCTACGTCCAAGGAAGGTTCACAGATCACAAAGAACCAGTATAGTCTAGCATTTGGAGACACAAATCCTTATCTCCCTTTACCCCCTAAAACAGCTCTTCACATCAATCACAGCTTGCCAGGTGTCACAACCTACATTAGCCCAGTCAAGAATGCATTCTTTCTAAGTTAGTCATCGCATCAATTTAGGAGAATAATAAATCCCCAATAATAGGTAGCTAACTAGCTAATATTAAGTTAGCTAGCTGGTGATATTTAATTGCCTTGGCTAGCGATACAGTATGGAAAGTTAGCTAACTAGCGAACACATGACGTTAGCAGCTCATTTGAGTTAGCCTGCACACACAATTCTTACTTGAATAGGTTCTCCCAAAAGCCTCCGTTTTTTTGTTTCTTTTTCCCGAGGTTTCCGGTGATAGCAAAACACAGCCATCCATGTGGACGATTGGAGGACTTCCAAAAGACTGACTGGTCTTCCAACATGGCGCCTGGTGCGGTTGCTAGGTGATTTGTGACGTAACTGCAAGCCCTCGATAACTACATGTACTGTAAATACTATACTTAAGTGATAATGCCCGAGAAGCAGGTGTTTGGAGGATATATTGTCACAGGTGTTGTCAGTCCAGGGCTGGCAAACCGTGCCAATATATCCTCCAAACACCGGCTTCGAGGGCATTATGACTTTTATACAACGGGTTACCAACATGTTGATATAATGATTGCCATATTTTCATTAAAAACGTTATTTTGATTCATTTATTCATACTATTTCATCCTTCCACAAGATATAGTCCCGACACAAATCTAGGGTCGCTACCCAAACCGGCTGGTTGTTCGTTCTATTGGTTCAGTTGCCAGAGACGCGACCCAGTCCAACAGTCTTTTTGTTCTGTATCTATGGACGCGACCCAGTCATTTGTTCGAAATGTTCCCTTGCCTAACTGGTTGACAACTTTCTTATCCCTTGTATGCTAGCTAGCCAAGTACGGCTAACTTACAGTCACGTCAAAAAGTGCAGCCAGAATAACAGCAAAGTAGCTGCATTTTGCATTTGTTTAAGCTGTTTTCTAGTGACATTTATTTGGATACATCCATAACAATGCTATTAAAGCGCAAATTCGCCTGGTATAGAAAATGTGCTCACTTCTCTGGACACTGTTGTTCAGAGGAGCTAGCCAACAACATAGCTAAAACAATCACTTCAAACTGAAGCTGGAAAGATGGCAAACTAGCTGCACTTAGTTTTACCTTTTTTCAATTGACATTTTTTTGTATATATCCATAAAAATGATGCCAGCTGATTCATGATTTCGACTGGCTGAGAAACACTGCCTTCTTGTCGTCTGATCCAGACTCCCGACACGTTCATTACTATGGGACAGCTGGAGATCAAATCTGAATATTGAAACAATGTTGCAAATGTTGGAGAGACAGACAGCAAGGTTTATACAAACCTCGGCTGTTGAAAACGAAATGTTAGTCAAAAACAAATGTGAGATAATGTCGAGATGCTTTTTATAGTGGAGAACAAGTTTATAAATAGCCTGGCTGGGCTGATTAGACAGTGGATTGGGCAGTCAGATGGAACAGAGTAAATAGGCAACTTCATAGATTTAGCCGGTGGTAATTTGTGGAATAGACACCGGGTGGAATGCAGTTTTAACAGCATTCAGGATTAGACCACCAGTTGTATAAATAAAGTATAACTACATGTAGATTAATAGTGGTTATCATATTATAGGATGATCTGGGAGAATCAATTCTTCAACAGGAGTTGAATTTTTCATTACTCCAAAAAAATACAAAAGTATATTAAAAAAATATCATGAATGAGCAGCATTAGGTTAAAATGAATTAGAAAAATGGAAGGAGATACTGTTTGTATGTATCAAAAACATAAGTTTTTGATACATACAAAAACATCACCCTGAGAGACACCAAAACAAATCAGGTGAAAACATCAACAGACTTTGAACAGAGGAAAATTATACTACAAAGCAGGATGGATCAATGAGTAAGCCAGCTAACTTTGATAAGTAACCAGAAATAACTATTGATTTTCTTATTTTCTGGTTCATTCAAAAAGCTAAACTTAGATGTGTTTTCGTTTGCTGAATTCATTACACCATGCCCATTTTGAGCTTATCTTTCAATTGTTTTATATTATATCCGGATATTTAGCCTATTAGCTGGCTAACTCCTTCATTCTGCTTTGTAGTATACCCCTAAAATCTGTAAAATTCCTATAATACAGTGTAATACTGTTTGATCTTTACCTCATCATTCAAATAAAATCAAACTTTACATAGAATGAAAAGTTAATCTATTTCTCTGAAAACAAATTGCATGAATGATCCAGAGTTGCTTTGCTTTCTGGAGTGTTGTCCCCATCCTGCCTTTTTATTCTCATCTTCTGACAAAAGATACAGTATCTTTGTCCTAATTACATTTATTCTATCCGTTTTCATCCTGTTGTCTGGTTTTAACATGTTTCAGCAGACCTTTAAGTGAAGCTTTTCCCACAATCACCACAGCTAAATGGTTTCTCTCCTGTGTGAGTCAGTTTATGCATGGTTAGGTGATGCTGTCGATTGAAGATCTTCCCACAGTCACCACATCTAAATGGTTTTCTCTCTGTATATGCTCGGTTAAGGTCTCCTTGTGACTGAAGCATTTCCCGCAGTGACCACAGCTAAATGATTTCTGTCCTGTGTGAATCAGTATAGTCTCCCATCTGATTAAAGCTTTTCCCGCAGTCTCCGCAGCTAAAAGGTTTCTCTCCTGTGTGAGTCTGTATGTGCAAGTTCAGGTGTCCCTTACGTTTGAAGCTTTTCCCACACTCATCACAGCTAAATGTTTTCTCTCCTGTGTGAGTCAGAATATGTTCAGTTAGGTGCCCCTTCCGATTGAAGCTTTTCCCACGGTCACCACAGCTAAATGGTCTCTCTCCAGTGTGTGCCTGGACAGATCTGTTTTGAGTTTGAAGGTCACAAAGAAAGCAGGTGTAGGGTTTCTCCACACGATAGAGTCGGACATGGGCGTCCAGTTTACAGGTGGAGTTGTAGCGTTTGTTGCAGAAGTGGCATTCACAGAGTCTCTTCTTGGGGAGAGTCACATGCCTCTCCAGGTCAGCTTTCAGAGCAAACGTTTCCCCAGAGTCACGGAAGCGGTGAGGTTTTTTAGACGTAGTACTGGGTTTGGAACAGTGTTTCTCCAATGATGGGCTGGGGTCTAATGGTACGCTGGGATCCAGTGGTGGGCTAGGATCTAATGGTGGGCTGTTTTCAAGTCCAACTGGGTCACTGCTTACGGCTGAACTGTGGCTGGAAGCATCTGGGGGTCACAGGAAATGTTGAGGCCCTCTTTGTGGGTCACAGTGCCAAAAGGTGTGAGATCCACCAGTTTAGGGACACTCCCTCTGTACTCCACAGTCTGTGTTTGGGGAAGAGTCAAGGACCAAAGTGGGTCCTCCTGATCACGTTCACTTTTCACAGAAGGAGGAGTGAATATGGAGTCATTGGTATCAAAGAGCCCTTAAAGATGCTCTTCCTCCTGACTGATCCTGATTTTGTCATGTTCCTCTTTACTCTGTGCAGGCTCTGGGTCCTCCTGCGCTAGATGGGCTCCACTCCTGCTCACAGTGCTGCTGCTCTTGGGGAACCTCTTCAGAGACAGCGAGGGAGAGCTGTAGGGAGACTGGAGGGAGTGAAGGAGAGGAGGAGCAGAGGTTATCTACAAATCAAAAGTTATTGGTCACATACACATATTTAGCAGATGATATTGCAGGTGTAGCGAAATGCTTGTGTTCCTAGCTCCAACAGTGCAGTAGTATCTAACAATTCACAACAATAAACACAAATCTAAAAGTAAAATAATGGAATTAAGAAATACATAAATATATAAATATTAGGACAAGCAATGTTGGAGTGGCATTGACTAAAATACAGTAGAATACAGTATATACATATTAAATTAGTAAAACAGTATGTAAACATTATTAAAGTGACTAGTGTTCCATTATTAAAGTGACCAGAGATTCCATGTCTATGTACATAGGGCAGCAGCCTCTAAGGTGCAGGGTTGAGTAACCGGGTGGTAGCCGGCTAGTGATGTCTATTTAACAGTCTGATGGCCTTGAGATAGAAGCTGTTTTTCATTCTCTCGGTCCCAGCTTTGATGCACCTGTACTGACCTCGCCTTCTGGATGATAGCGAGGTGAACAGGCCGTGGCTCGGGTGGTTGATATCCTTGATGATCTTTTTGGCCTTCCTGTGACATCGGGTGCTGTAGGTGTCCTGGAGGGCAGGCAGTGTGCCCCCGGTGATGCGTTGGGTAGACCACACCACCCTCTGGAGAGCCCTGCGGTTGCGGGCAGTGCAGTTGCCGTACCAGGCGGTGATACAGCCTGACAGGATGCTCCCAATTGTACATCTGTAAAAGTTTGTGAGGGTCTTACGGGCCAAGCCAAATTTCTTCAGCCTCCTGAGGTTTAAGAGGCGCTGTTGCGCCTTATTCACCACACTGTCTGTGTGGGTGGACCATTTCAGATTGTCAGTGATGTGTACGCTGAGGAACTTGAAGCTTTTCACCTTCTCCACTGCGGTCCAGTCGATGTGGATAGGGGCGTGCTCCCTCTGCTGTCTCCTGAAGTCCACGATCAGCTCCTTCGTTTTGTTGACGTTGAGGGAGAGGTTATTTTCCTGGCACCACTCCGCCAGGGCCCTCACCTTTACAGTACAGTGCATTTGGAAAGTATTTAGACCCTTACACTTTTTCCACATTTTGTTACATTACAGCCTTATTCTAAAATGGATTAAATTGGCGGGTTTTCTCATCAATCTACACAAAATACCCCATAATGACAAAGCAAAAACAGGTTTTTGAACAGGTTTTTTGAAATTTTAGCAAATGTATTAAAAATAGAAAACTGAAAAATTACATTCACATAAGTATTCAGACCCTTTACTCAGTACCTTGTTGAAGCACCTTTGGCAGCGATTACAGCCTCGAGTCTTCTTGGGTATGACGCTACAAGCTTGGCACACCTGTATTTGGGGAGTTTCTCCTATTCTTCTCTGCTCTGTCAGGTTGGATGGGGAGCGTTACTGCACAGCTATATTTCAGAGATGTTCGATCGGGTTCAAGTCCGGGCTCTAGCTGGGCCACTCAAGGACATTCAGAGACTTGTCCCAAAGCCACTCCTGCGTTGTCTTGGTTGTGTGCTTAGGGTCGTTGTCCTGTTGGAAGATGAACCTTCGCCCCAGTCTGAGGTCCTGAGCGCTCTGGAGCAGGTTTTCATCAAGGATCTCTCTGTACTTTACTCCGTTCATCTGTCCCTCGATCCTGACTAGTCTCCCAGTCCCTGCCACACTGAAAAACATCTCCACAGCATGATGCTGCCACCACCATGCTTCAGCGTAGGGATGGTGCCAGGTTTCCTCCAGACGTGATGCTTGGCATTCAGGCCAAAGAGTTCAATCTTGGTTTCATCAGACCAGAGAATCTTGTTTCTCATGGTCAGAGTCCTTTAGGTGCCTCTTGGTAAAGTCCATGCGGGCTGTCATGTGCCTTTTTACTGAGGAGTAGCTTCCATCTGGCCACTCTACCACAAAGGCATGATTGGTGGAGTGCTGCAGAGATGGTTGTCCTTCTCGAAGGTTCTCCAATTTCTCCAATCTCCACAGAGGAACTCTGGAGTTATGTCAGCGTGACCATCGGGTTCTTGGTCACCTCCCTGACCAAGGCCCTTCTCCCCAAATTGCTCAGTTTGACCGGGCGGGAAGAGTCTTGGTGGTTCCAAACTTCTTCCATTTAAGAATGATGGAGGCCACTGTTCTTGGGGACCTTCAATGCTGCAGACATTTTTTGGTACCCTTCCCCAGATCTGTGCCTCGACACAATACTGTCTCAGAGCTCTACGGAAAATTCCTTCGAACTCATGGCTTGGTTTTTGCTCTGACATGCACCTTATATAGACAGGTGTGTGTCTTTCTAAATCATGTCCAATCAATTGAATTTACCACAGCTGGACTGGATCAAGTTGTAGAAACATCTCAAGGATGATCAATGGAAACACAATGCAGCTGAGCTCAATTTCGAGTCTGATAGCAAAGGGTCTGAACACTTATGTAAATAAGGTATTTCTGTTTTAAATTTTTTATAAATTAGCAACAATTTCTAAAAACCTGTTTTTGCTTTGTCATTATGGGGTATTGTGTAAAGATTGATGAGGAAACATTTAATATTAATCCATTTTAGAATAAGGCTGTAACGTAACAAAATGTGGAAAAAGTAAAGGGGTCTGAATACTTTCCGAATGCACTGTATTTGAAAGGGGTCCATGTAATCCAGGATGCTTGGGACATCCCTGTATTTATTCATGGGTTTTAAAACATGTTCGAAGGTCAAATAAAGAATAACACATTTCTGTTTAGATGGTTGGTTGTTTTGTTTAGCAACAAAATAGATTCTGTGCGCAACTATGGGGCAAGAGGGATTGACTTAGATTGTTAACAACGTGTAAACTATAAATGTTTTATATAAATACATTAGCACAATGAGCACTTGTTGTCTCTCAAATACATCATTATAGTTGTTGGTTAGCTAGCGAGCGAATTTTTGCCATATTAGCATAGACATGACATCAGACAAAACACCTCAAAACAAGACATGGTATCAATAGTCTACCACAGTATGAGTCATAATACCCATAAAACCTAGCGGTCAAACACAGAAATGGTTCCAATCATTTTTCCACCATTCATTTTATCCATTGTGGATTTTAGAAACACTTCAAATAAGGGCTGTGTTTTGTGTAGGCTTACCCTGGCGTTACATTTTGATAACCGTGTAAATCTCTCTTGGACAAGGTGACTTTTATCAATATATTTGCCTGTATTTACTGCTAATGTGGCTATCATATAGAACTACAAATGCCTGTCTCAAGCTTCACGTCAATCACCAGGGCCTTGTTGATCTGGACGAGACTGCCGAGACTACATTAGCTGTCTATTTGTCTAGCCATTTAACCCTCCCGTTGTCCTAGGTCAAAATGACCCGCCACTGTGTTGAACCAACTTTATTTAATTTTTATATTTTTGGGATCATTTGTGAGAAGGAGGCAGTGATACTTTCTTTAAAGTCTTACTGCCTCCTTCTCACAAATGATCCAAAAAATATAAAAATTAAATAAAGTTGGTTCAACACAGTGGCGGGTCATTTTGACCCTAGGACAACGGGAGGGTTAAATGCATGAGAAATTCATAAAAAAAGAGTTGAGCTTTCTTTGGCTTTTATAAACTATCACTCTAGCTTGCTAGTTAACTAGCTAGCTAACTTAGATGGTGAAGCTAGGGCTAGGCATTCTTGATCAAGTTTGTTTGAGTCTGTGGTTGAGGGGTGGGTAGCCTACTTCAAGTACTACTTGACTTGTAGCTACCCTAGCTACCTGTATTATTTTAGTGTGGGTTTTTGAGAGGTTTCAGAGATGGACTGATTAGCATCCTCTCTTGAGTCAACAGTGTGCTTACTTTACTGTGGGAAAACATGGATATGTTTGCTGTTACCCTCTGGACAGCAGACCATTAGTATAACTAGTAGGCAAGGTTATGTAACCTTATTTAGTCCTACCTGCTATGGTGGGTTTTAAAATAATTGGTATTCACAGGTTTGTTTTTTAGGTAGAATTACATCATGTTATTGATGCCAAATTGCAAACCTTATTTCCAGAACCAATGGTTGTGCCTGAGTCTTGTCACCTCTCAACTAGGTCAGCTGTTTCAATCTGGAACACTATTCTCCTGCTTTGGTCTGTGTCAGTCATTGCAGGAAGTCAGTGAGGCAGGTAGCTTAGTGGGTAAGAGCGTTGTGCCAGTAACCGAAAGGTCGCTGGTTCTAATCCCCGAGCCAACTAGGTGAAAAATCTGTCGATGTGCCCTTGAGCAAGGCACTTAACCCTAATTGCTCCTGTAAGTCGCTCTGGATAAGAGCGTCTGCTAAATGACAAAAAAAAAAAAAAAAAAAGTCCTTAAAAGCAGGAGTGTGTGAAGGGTTTTGTCCCAGCCCAGCTCTAACACCTGACTTAAATAATCAACAAACCGAATCATGGCGATAGTCTATGATTTGTAATCAGGTATGGGCTGGGCTGGGCTGGAACAAAAGCTTATACTCCTGCCATTCAGATCTGGAGATGTCCACCCGTTTAAGTCATTATTCGGTACTATTTGTGTCAACTTTGAATTCAATCTAAGCCACAGGTTGTTAACTTCCTTCATTTTGTACTTTACCTTTATAGATGCAGACCCGAAGACATTCAAGCAGCACTTTGAGAGCAAGCATCCCAAGTCTCCAGTGGTCCCAGTACTGGTTGATGTTCAGGCCTAAGGGACCACACACACTCAAATGGACCTACAGCTGGGGTAAGATTCATCCATAATTCACACACAGTAGACATAGTGTAAACCACCATGTTGTAAACAAATGCTGTCCTCAATGCTTAAATTGTATTGTCTATGGTTCAATTTGTGGAAATGCTGTGATCGCTCATAGTCTTTAATGTAGTGATTCACAGACACACAATGACCACGATTTGAATGTTGCAACTGAGACGGAATGAAGTCGAGGGACACACGCTGAGACCCGAGTATGACTGGACATAGGCCAGATATTTGTGACTAGGACCTAAAAGGGGTGCAGAAGCACACCAGCACCCCATTTTATGTTTATTCCATGGCCAACCATCCCTACCTTCACCCATTTTCTCTATGCTGCTTCCTTCTCTTGTTCATCTCCTGATTTCTTAACATCTAGACTCAGTAACACGTTTAAATGTATAATAATATAATATAATATGCCATTTAGCAGACGCTTTTATCCAAAGTGACTTACAGTCATGTGTACATACATTTTTACGTATGGGTGGTCCCGGGGATTGTGGTGTATTGTTTTTGCTACCTTTTTTTCACCTGTGTAATGCTGTCCTCCTGCTTATTCTGGGTTTCAGACTGAATGCAGTGGTAAATGTGCTGCTCACAATTGACAGCAGCAACATGGACCTGTTAAATCGACAAGAAGGGTGTTGATATAGCTTCTTTTAGGCATGGCTTCCTTGTTTTGAGTCTAAGTGTTTCTCATTCTGCTGGAGTTGACCTAGTATTTTATATAAAACCTACCTTACGCATCCATTTTTTCATTTGTAACTCACCCACCGAAATCACAATATGCTGTTTTACATTTTGTGTTATTTGTTGCTGGTCTATTTCCTAAAATGGAAAAGCAGAAGAATCTGTGGGCTCTCGGATAGTAATAATACTTCATATGGTGCTCTTCCATGTCCCAGGTTTGTGGCATTGATGAATAAACCATTTAATGTTTACTTATTCAGATGTTTATATTTTATGTATAAAAGGCATATGTATGCATTGTTTACAATTTAGATTTCTTTAAAACAAGGTAATTGTTGGTGTTCAGGTGTTTGACGTGATTGATGTGTGACTAGGTGTATTCTTGTCAAATAAATTCATGATTATGGATACATTCTGCAATGAGTTAATTTGCCATGAATCTGCAACAGAACATGTCAAACAAGTTAGTACTGAAATGATTTAATACAGCAGTGCATTCTGACACCATGAATTGAAATAGATTTCACTTTGTTCATATAGTTGGCAGAAATTATAAGCGATTAAATAAAAACCTCCACTGGCTGAAGGAGAAGAGGATCTGGTAAAATAAGGGTATGTTGCTAATATCATCTAGGTAGGTAGCTATCTATGTAGCTTCTTTGAAAAAAACTAGCCTAGTATTATTCATGGCACATTATAAATATCTGATTGCTACTAGGATAGTATTTTGTAAATGACCATATGCATAAGACAACAAATATGAGTTAAATAAAATATGGAACAGTAAATAAAAATGTTCAATATATCTTTCGTTTTGGATCAAAGTAGCTAGTAGATAGCTAGCTGACAGCAAAGGTGTCAGCTAGAGATAACGTGCAGGAGCTTGCAGGGAGTTGTAGTCTTGCATGATGTCTACTTTTATGCTAATTAGCATTTTCGAATATATGAGAGTAAATAGAGGCGAATATATTGATAAAAGGCACCTTGTCAGAGAGATTTACATGGTTATCAAAACGTCACGCCAGGGTAAGCCTACACAAAACATAGCCCTTATTTGAAGTGTTTCTAAAATCCAAAATAGATCAAATTAATGGTGGAAAAACAATTGGAACTATTTCCGTCTTTGACCGCTCGGTTTTATGGTTATAATGGCGCGTCCACTGTGGGGCTCAATAATCAGATACAACGAGCTGAAACGAGCCACCTACGATTCCCAACATGTTGCTAGCTATCTGACCATTCAGAATCATAACAACGAACTCCTTCCGGCCACAACGATGCGCGCGCATCATTTTCGTGAAGTTGTCAGCCAACCGTCTATACTTAAGCTATAAGGCACGAGGGGGTGTGGTATATTGGTCATATACCACAATCCTCTGAGGTGCTTTATTGCTATTATAAACTGGTTACAAATGCAATTAGAACAGTACAAATAATTTTTTTATCATACCGTGTTATACGATCTGATAAACCACAGCTTTCAGCCCATCAGCATCCACGAGCCAAACTACCCGGTTTATAAATAGAAATATAGCACTGTACAGGACAAACGATCGATTGTGTCCATAAAACCAGGGTCTAGTCTACTCAATAGAGTCCCTAGAATACAAAACAGGTGAGTTTGAACAAAAAGCCAGGTCATAGCAATTTCTAAATCCTCGACCATCGGCAAACCTGTGAAAGGCCGCCGTGACTATAGCGACTCCTCCAAGATCAAGAGACACACACT
This sequence comes from Coregonus clupeaformis, assembly GCF_020615455.1. Classification (NCBI taxonomy): domain Eukaryota; kingdom Metazoa; phylum Chordata; class Actinopteri; order Salmoniformes; family Salmonidae; genus Coregonus; species Coregonus clupeaformis. The sequence goes on along the minus strand of NC_059222.1, from coordinate 18,358,979 downwards.
TGTCTGTGTTTTTTTTTTATGTCAGGGATAGTCTTTGCCAATTCTGCAAACCTTTCAAAACAGTTTGTGATTTTTTTAAAATGAATCACGTTTTTAAAATCAGCTATATTTTAATGTGCTGTTGTCTTATCCTTCTTCTTTTGGGAAAATTTCGTCCAGGCTTTGTCCCTTGTAATCTCTACAGTTTTTTCTAAAATCTCATTTGTTGATAGATTTTTATAATCCTCTATAGCCCAGTTTCTATTCCCAGATGTTAATTCTGTAATGCATGAAGCTGTCATAAACCAATTTCTCTCTCTCTCTCTCTCTCTCTCTCTCTCTCTCTCTCTCTCTCTCTCTCTCTCTCTCTCTCTCTCTCTCTCTCTCTCTCTCTCTCTCTCTCTCTCTCTCTCTCTCTCTCTCTCTCTCTCTCTCTCTCTCTCTCTCTCTCTCTCTCTCTCACACACACACACATGCACACACAGACACACACTACTGTGGAGCCAGTGGCTCCAGCTCTCTGGTTGCCTGGTAACTGTTGGCGTGGTGTGGTTGCTAGGGCTGTGTAGGATAGGAGAGGGGGGTGGAAGCCTAAACCGCTGCTCTGATTTCTAGTGAACTGAATTTAGTCAGTCAGTGGGGAGAAGAGGAGAGGCCACCGCTTGCAGCAGACACGAACACATAGACCCTCTCTGTCTCTCTCTCTCTCACACACACGCACGAACACACACACGGATGCACATAGCACCCACACACATACACACAGGGCTCTACTGAACAATAGAGGCTGTGCCAACGGGGCCAGGGGCTAGTCAGACGAGCCCTTGTTCAGGGTCACACATGCAGCCCTAATGGCTCTGGCCAAAAGTAGTGCACTATATAGGGGATAGGGTTTCATTTGGGACACAGACAGTGTGTTCATATAGCAGACCTCCATGACTAATTGACTAACAGGGAGGTGTCGTTAGTAGGATTTCTGATGGAGCATCCATCACACACACACTCACATAGACATATACACACACACAGTCCTAGATCATAAATAATGACGTTTTTTTTTTTTCTGGCTGTCTTCTATGTTGACATTGATGTATTCGAGAGAGAGAGAGAGAGAGCAGAGAGAGAGAGAGAGAGAGAGAGAGAGAGAGAGAGAGAGAAAGAGAATGGGCAGAGAGAGAATGGACAGAGAGAGAGAGAGAGAGAAAATGGGCAGAGAGAGAGAGAGAAATAGACAGAGAGATCATGGTAAATCCTCCTTACAGAACTGTCACGTGTGCAATTCTGCTTGATTGCATTTCTTTAACAAGCCACAAGGTGGTGGTGTCTCACAATATTTTCTCTGGGGTTTTCGAAATAATACGGAGTGGAAATTAGGTCAGAAATAGCATAGTAGTCTATTCTTTTCTTCCTCCTTGACCTAGTCAGTGAGGGAGCTGACCTCAAATTATCATGCATTTTCCAACCATAGACACAGGACCCTGAGTGACATGGTAAAACGATGCTCCCTTTATCCAGGTTATCAGAAAATGTAGGCTACATAACCCAGGCTATGAAACGGCCACTTAGGATTTATATTCAAACATAATAAGCCCTTTCAAATAGATTTCTGTTTTGATGGTTAGCACAGGTGGGTAGCGGGTACTTTGTTAGACTTTTGATCTTGATCCTGCAAACGACAATTACTACACTCTCTCACAAAATGGGTGGCATTGGAAGGTCTGCCTAACTGCTTTTACCATTTATTAATCAGGCAGATTATATACATATTTTTAAAAGCTCATTTAATTATATAATTAAAGGAGCCTTAAAAGAGGGACTGGGGGACATATAGAAGCAGTGAGTAAAACCAAAATGCTATCATGCCCTCTGACAAAGTGACACTTTTCCACCATTTCCATGGTGACAGTGTAGCGCACAGGAAGCTGTAGGCAGGGCGTGCATGGGTGGGGAGGAGTATCAGTACACTCCAGCTGGGCTGGTGTGTGTGTGTGTGTGTGTGTGTGTGTGTGTGTGTGTGTGTGTGTGTGTGTGTGTGTGTGTGTGTGTGTGTGTGTGTGTGTGTGTGTGTGTGTGTGTGTGTGTGTGTGTGTGTGTGTGTGTGTGTGTGTGTGTGTGCGTGCGTGCGTGCGTGCGTGCGTGCGTGCGTGCGTGCGTGCGTGCGTGCGTGTGTGTGTGTGCGCGCGCGTGCGTGCACATGATGGCAGGATGTGGCAAAATGTTGAAGTTCAAGTACTTATATTTTCCCAGCTGACAATAGAAGAACAGAAACTCAACCTCAATATATCATGTTAAACTCATTCAATTTTGACACACTCTTTTGACACACCATGACACAATTTCATAGTACATTTCTTTAAATCTTTATAATTTAATTTGACAGTGAACCTCCTTGTAGCCTACCATCTCCCCACTCTCCTATCTCCAAATATTCAGTAAAACTAAGAGTATAAAGTTAACAAGTACACCGTAATATCTTGTTATAAATATAAACCAACCAATTGCTATAGTGAACTGTCCTTGTTCATCCTCCCGCCCGTCCACCACCACAGTCATGACTCATAACCCCAGGCTGCTACCATGACAACCATGTCATGTGTCCTGTCCTGTTGATGCACACTAAACACAAAACAGACACTTCACTCCATGCACATAAAACCACACTCACACATACACTTTTTGTTTCAGTTGTAGACAGTTAACACCCCCCACCCCACCCCCCACCCCCCCATGCAAATGCACTATCATTATGAATATGACGTGTGCGTACATGTGAGCATATGGCGCCGGAGGGAATGGCTGCCGTTTTATGGACTCTTAACCAACCATGCTATTTTTTGTGTTTTTCGCATTGTTTGTAACTTATTTTGTACATAATGTTGCTGCTACCTGTTATATCTAGCCTAGCTGTAGAAGAACGGACATCTGCACAGTTTCACATTGTACATCACTCTGTCGTTTAATGACATGTGCCACACATTCTGACAACCCATTCATCCGTAAAGCAGCACACTGTCGTAAACCATAACAACGTACAGTACGACGTACAGCACGTCGTACCATACATAACATTTCCCCCCCCTTTCCAAAACCAGGGACTGGTACCATATATAAAATGTCCATAGGGCAAGAACCTAGAGTGATACCTGTAGGAAATAAACATTAACCCTTAAACGGATGGACTCTCCAAACTAGCCAGTTCAGTCCATTAACCTGGAGGTTGACTAAGACACCTAACGGAGCCTAAGAATGAAAAGAGGTTAAGTAGTCCCCCAGATAAGCAGGGCGAGTTCGTGCCCGCATAGGCCTTTCTTCAACCGCCACCGCTTGTGGCTCTGGCCCTTGGGGAGCCCACAGAGGCTGGGGCTCGGGTGGTAGTGGTGGAGGAGGTCCATCCGGTGGCGTCTCTGGCCTGCATGTCTGTTTTGTGTGCCTTCGTGTTCCTCGAGGGGCAGGGACTTTTCTGAGGCGGCTGGCGTGCCAGCGTGATCCATTGCTCATCATGAATGTGGCGGGCCCCAGTTGTCGACTGACCTGCAAGGGGTCCGACCAGAATGAGGCCATTTTGTTGCACCGCTGAGGCCGTTGGGCTCGGACCCAGTCTGACACTTGGATGATCGACTTCTTCACCCTGTGTGCCTTGTCAAAACGCTGTTTCATTGCTCTTTGGTGCCTGGTCACTGCCTGCTGTTCTTGGGTGCGCCCTAGTTGCCGGTTCTGCTACTCTCTGTGTTCTGAGTCTGTCCAGTGGCAGTTCCATCTCACGACCTAGCATGAGGGATGCCGGGAGACCTGTGTTGTTGTGTGTTTGCTTGCTCTGTAGTGCATTAGCGTTTGATTCAAAGCAGTTTGGAACGTGCACCCCTGGACCAGGTGCGCTCTGATGCCGTTCTTCAGCGTTTGGTTGAAGCGTTCCACCCCTCCGTTAGCTTGTGGGTTGTAGTAGGCCGTGCGGATGTGTTTGATTCCCTTGTTGCTGAGATATGAGGAGAACTCGGCAGAGGTTAGCTGGGGCCCATTGTCCGTGGTAAGGGTGAGGGGTAGGCCCCACCTTGTGAACAGGCTGTCTAGGATGTCCACGATGGCCTGTGCTGTGACAGTTCCAACAGGAACCACTTATGGCCACTTAGAGTGGAGGTCATACACCACCACCAGGAAGCGCTGATGGTGAGGGACTGCGTGTCCATGGATCTCGCCACAGATGTCCAGTTGGATGTGCTCCCAGGGGTGGGACGGCCATGCGAGAGGCTGCAGGGGGGGTGGGGCGGACTGTCCTGTTTTTCCACTGCGGAGGCATGCAGCACAATCCCTGACCAGGGCTTCAATGTCGTGGTCGTTGCCTGGCCACCACACAAGGTCTCGACATCGCTGTTTGACCTTCACTATGCCCAAGTGACCCTCGTGTGCCATGGATAGAACACGCGCACGCAGGCCACTCGGGACCACAGTGCAAAACCCTCGAGAGACACAGACTTCTTCCCAGCAAGAAAGTTTGTGCTTCACCCAGGCGAAAGTCGCCAGCTCTTCCGGCACATGTGCTGGCCATCCAGTGCGTATGTAGTTGCGCAGGGTAGACAGTGTGGGATCCTGTTCCGATGCTTGCTTCAGCTCCTCCAGTGAGACGACTGACTGAAGAGGAGCGTAGAGCATTTGTACAAGCTCTGTTTCGTTGTCGTCTGGCAAGACGGTCGGAGTAGGAGCGTCAAAGGAGCGTGAGAGGAGGTCTGCCACCACGTTATCCCTCCCCGGAGTGAACTTCAGCTGATAGTCATACTGTCTGAGGCGGTCGGCCCATCTTTGCAGCCGAAGTGGCTTGTGGCCAGTTCCTGATGCTGACAGTAGCGTTGTGAGGGACTGGTGGTCGGTTCGGAGTGTGAACAGACGACCATATAGGTAGAGGTGCCACCTTTCGCACGCCCAGACACAGGCCAGTGCTTCTCGTTCGCCCACAGAGTACCGTTGTTCTGTGGGGCTCAGGGCCCCTTGAGGCGAAGGCGACGGGCCTCTCAATGCCATTCTGCAGCTGTGAGAGGACAGCTCCTAGTGCTCCAGCTGAGGCGTCACATGTGACAATGGTGTGGCAGACGGGGTCAAAGTGAGCCAAGACTGGAGCTGTGGTGAGCTGGCTCTTCAGTGAGCGGACCGCGTCTGAGCAGGCTGCCGTCCAGGCCCATGGCTCATCCTTCTTGAGGAGCTGGCGAAGGGGCGCTGTGGTCTGAGAGTAGTGGGGCAGAAACCGGAGGTAGTAAGCTGTCATGCCCAAGAATGAGGCCACCTGAGAGGCTGAGGTCGGTTCGGGATCCGGTGGACGGCTTCAATGTTCGACATGAGTGGGGCAATGCCTTTCGCCGACAGGCGGAAGCCCACAAACTTCGATGGCTGGAGCTGCAAAGGTGCACTTTCCACCGTTAAGGGTCAGGTTGTTCCGCAGTAGAGCACTGAATACTCTGTGGAGTCGATAATCATGGATGTGGAGGTCAGGGCCGTGGACCACGATGTCATCCAGATAGACCGCCACCCCAGGTATTCCAGCGAGGATGGTGCTCATCACCTTCTGGAAGCAGCTGGGGGCGGAGCTAAGTCCAAAAGGCATGCGTGTATATCTGAACACGCCAGCATGTGTGACAAAGGCCGTGAGGTCTCTGCTAGCTGCATGGAGGGGTACCTGAAGATAACCCTGATGAAGGTCAAGCTTCGTGAAGATCGTGGAGCCATGGAATTGTGCAGTCAGCACCTCAGCTGCAGGCAAGGGGTACTTATCCGGGACAACGGCCTTGTTCACAGCACGGAGATCCACACAGGTCCGGATTCCACCTGACTTTTTGGTTGCAATGACCAAGTTTGAAATCCAGGGGGCAGCGTTGACTGGCTCAATGATGCCTGCATCCAACTGTGACTGGAGATCTTTTGTGACGTCATCACGCAGTGCAATGGGAATGCACCGCAGGGGCTGCATGACTGGGGTCACTTCCGGATTCACTAGGGGCCTGTGAGTAAAGGCTGTGAGGCAGCCCAGTCCATCAAACAGAGTCGGCCAGTTCTGTTGCCATGTGCAGGTAACCTGGTAGATAGCTGACCCACTGTCATCTCTCAGTGTGAATCCCAAGCCTGTGAAGAGGTCGAGGCCCAGGCGGTTGGCACCCCGCTTTGAAACATGAAATGTGAATGATGGCAGATGTTTGGTGCCGTAGTGTACTGGGACCTGGAGGGTGCCTACAATGTCTATCTTGGATCTACCGTACCCACACAGGGCAGTGGAGGGCTGTTGGAGTGGTAGGTGACTGAAAAACTTGTAGCAAGTGGCAAGGTTGAGCAACGACACCGCAGCGCCAGTATCCAGCAGCAAAGGCAAACCCACCTCACCCAGCTGCACAGTGCATGTCCTGAATGACACATGGTTGGTGGAGACGGTTCGGATTTCCGTGTGTTCATGTTGAGAGTGAGATGAAACTAAGGGCCTGTTCTGGGTGGAGCTAGTAGCAGGGGCAGAACGACACACTTTCGCAAAGTGATTGTATTTTGAACAGTTCTTGCATATTTTCCCACGGGCTGGGCAGTTTGGAGTCCTTGAATTGTGAGAGCTAGCCCCACAGTTGCCACAGCTACTTCTGTTTGTTTGTCTGTGTGCCTGCTGCACGGGCATGCCGGTGTCTGTGTCCATGCAGCTATCGACGTGGGAGGGCGTGTGCAGCGCGTGATCGTTGTAGTGCGCCTGCTCGGCTGAAGCTGCTGTGTGAGAATGGCTGGGGGCCGAGTGTATGCTGCAGAACTGTCTGTTAGCATAGAAGAGCATTCCAACGCCGCTTCAACCTGGAGTGCTATTTTAATAGCTCCATCTAGTTGTAAATTATCCGATTCCAAAAGCAGTTTCTCCCTTGTCTTTTCACATAACGTCCCCTCTATCAACTGATCCCTGATGATCTCGTCCTGAAGTGTCCCGTAGTTACAAGAGCTAGCCAAATCCCTCAGATTAGCCACGTAGCTTTGAATGGACTCACCCGGCCGTTGGTGTCTCTTCCGTAGCCGGTAGCGTCGGAGGAGCACTCGCTCTTTCCCGGCGAAGTGGTTCCGTAGGAGGCTGACTGCAGCAGTGAATGTAGGAGCCGATCCAAGCGCTCTGAAAATCCTCTGTCCCTCTGTACCAAGGCAGTGACGGAGCAGTGCTGTCCTCCGCTTGTCGGAGATTGTAGAAAAGTCCATAGCTTCGAGATAAGTGTTAAAACTTTCAAGCCAGTTATTCCACGGGACTGGAGGTTTGCCAGGCACGGCGAGGAATGGTGCTGGCGGTGGTAAACTGAATTCAGCCATCTTCGTCGCCAATGTTATATCTAGCCTAGCTGTAGAAGAACGGACATCTGCACAGTTTCACATTGTACAATCACTCTGTCGTTTAATGACATGTGCCACACATTCTGACAACCCATTCATCCGTAAAGCAGCACACTGTCGTAAACCATAACAACGTACAGTACGACGTACAGCACGTCGTACCATACATAACACTACCGTCTCTTATGACCGAAAAGAGCTTCTGGACATCAGAACAGTGATTACTAACCTTGAACTGGACGAATAATTTTTCTTTAATGAGTCGGACGAGAGGGATTTGCTCCAGACACCCGACAGGGCCATCATTCGCTGTAGAAAGAAAAGGAGATATCGCGGAAGGAGATCGGGGTGCCTGGTAAGGAGTCGGCCACGAGTGGCTAATCTGCCTTTGCCATCGATACTATTGGCCAACTTACAATCGCTTGATAATAAAGTGGACGAACTACAGGCACGTGTATCCTACCAATGGGACATTAAAAACAGTAATATCTTATGTTTCACCGAGTCGTGGCTGAACGAAGACATGAATAACATACAGCTGGCGGGTTATACATTGTATCGGCAGGAAGTCGATATCTAAGGAAGTTTCAAGGTTTTGCTCGCCTGAGGTAGAGTATCTCATGATAAGCTATAGACCACAGTATCTACCAAGAGAGTTTTCATCTATATTCTTCGTAGCTGTCTATTTACTACCACAAACCGATGCTGGCACTAAGACCGCACTCAATGAACTGTATACGGCCATAAGTAAACAGGAAAACGCTCATCCAGAAGCGGCGCTCCTAGTGGCAGGGGACTTTAATGCAGGGAAACTTACATCCGTTTTACCTCATTTCTACCAGCATGTTAAATGTGCAACCAGAGGGAAAAAAACTATAGACCACCTTTACTCCACACATCATGATAATGCTTATGGACCCTCCCTAAACTTGTCTTTAGTGTCTAATTTCACCAGTTGTGCCAGTTTCTCTCTCTCCCTCTCTTTCTAGTTTGCATGGAAACAGCACCATACTTTATACTGTAAAGCTGTAAGTGAGTAACTGCTTTTACATCCCCCATCAGGTTGACTTTGTACTGTTTTAGTGTCAACAAACTTGTGATGTCTATTAAAATATAGAACACTGTGTGTGTGTGTGTGTGTGTGTGTGTGTGTGTGTGTGTGTGTGTGTGTGTGTGTGTGTGTGTGTGTGTGTGCACGCGTGCATGCATGCGTGCATGCAAGCATATGTGCATGCATGTGTGTTAGTGTTTTATATTCAGATATTGGTGTGGTGAGGGAGGCATATGTGTTGGCTTGGTAACCAACCTAGTATCCAGTGGCAACAGAGGTCTATTGAGCAGCCAGCGATGGCTCTGTATTGGCTGCTCTGTGCCCACCACACGCCTGTGTCACAGAGACAGTCCCTATGAAGAGTATTCACATAACAGGCATTGATTACTAAAAGGGGTTATTACAGTTCACCAGCCATTGTATAAGCAGCACTGAGCCTGTATTTAGTCACACCTGGTAATAGGCTTCATCACTATCAGACACTGATGTAACCTTTAGCGATCACAACATAGGCACCAGCAACTGCAAGAAAACCATCAACTAGTTAACTAGTCTTTTAGCTTTGTCCTTAAAAGAAAATTAGGTCCTGCTTAAGTGTCACTAGAACCAAGTTATTACCTACTATTTACAAATGCTATGTAACAAAATTGCAAAGTTGCTTAGGAGCTAGAAGCAGAGCTTCGATGTCTGTCGGCGCCATCTTGCGTTACAGGTATACCAGTTGTAAGTACTACGTCAGAGAGAGAGAGAGAGAGAGAGAGAGAGAGAGAGAGAGAGAGAGAGAGAGAGAGAGAGAGAGAGAGAGAGAGAGAGAGAGAGAGAGAGAGAGAGAGAGAGAGAGAGAGAGAGAGAGAGAGAGATGAGAGAGAGAGAGATGGAGAGAGAGAGAGAGAGAGAGAGAGAGAGAGAGAGAGAGAGAGAGACAGAGAGAGAGAGAGAGAGAGAGAGAGAGAGAGAGAGAGAGAGAGAGAGAGAGAGAGCGAGAGAGAGATAGAGAGAGAGAGAGAGAGAGAGAGAGAGAGAGAGAGAGAGAGAGAGAGAGAGAGAGAGAGAGAGAGAGAGAGAGAGATAATTGCATCAGCATGTGTGTTTAGTTAGCTGTCCATCTATCAGCACCTGTAGCAGTTGATCTTCCAACAGCTCTTTGTAAGAAACGACTTACTGACAGAAACCTGCAGGTGGCCGCAGTGAACACAGCTACCCTTTATCACACACACACACATTTTAGTCATTTAGAGTAGACACTCTCATCCAGAGAGACTTACAGTTAGTGCATTCATGTTAAGATAGCTAGGTGAGACAACCACATATCACAGTCATAGTAAGTGGCTATAATAGTAATTACCTCAATAAAGCAGCTGTCAGCAGAGTCAGTGCTAGTACTAAGAAGTCAAGTGCGAGTTTTAGTTCACGAAAACACACACACACACAACACACACTCAACACACACTCAACACACACTCACGCATGCATGCACAGACGCACGCAAGCACACTTGCACTAACAGTTGTCATTACAGTTCACCAGCCATTGTATAAGCAGCACTGAGCCTGTATTTAGTCACACCTGGTAATAGGCTTCATCACTATCAGACACTGATGTAACCTTTAGCGATCACAACAAGACCTCTATTAAATTGCTGTCAAGTGTTTGGTTGCCACCAACAATGCTCAGCAGCATTTTTCACAATGTGCAAAGTGAGAGAGAAGCCATGATGAGTTTGTCTCATGGTGTTAAGATCCTTAGCTTGTCTGTCATTCTCACTCTAATCCTCTGTCTCATCCACATAAATCCTCAATAATGTCTGAAGGTCTGAAGGTACTGTATCTATAGCAGAGCTCTTCAACCCTGGAGAGTTCCTGGAGAGCTACCCTGCTGTAGGTTTTCGCACAGTTGTAACTAACCTGATTCAGTTTATTAACCAGCTATTTGTTAGAATCAGGTGCTCTAGATTAGGGTTAGAGTGAAAACCTACAGGACAGTAGCTCACCAGGAACAAGTTTCAAGTTTTATTAGTCGCATGTACGGGATACACATGGTGTACATCGTCCAACGAAATTACTTTTACATTTTACATTTTAGTCATACTTGCAGGTTCCTTCATGGTTGGAGAGTCCTGATCTATAGGGACAGACACAACTGGCAGAGGAGGAGTCTTTGTCTCTGTGTCCCGCCAGTAGTCTGTCAGAGCCTGTCCCCCCAACCCCCCAACCCCCCAACCCCCCACTCCCTAGCCCCCTCCCATGTTTGGGCCGCTGTGTTCAGAGAGGGCAGATGGCTCATTACCATAAATAGGACAGCTAGAGACAGAAAGAGTGCAAGGGAGAGGGGCCACTACCCCCACCATCCCCACACCAACCAAAGGGACCATGCCGCCCAAAAACCCAGGAAATAGGAGGCCGTTGCTAGGAGGTAGAAAACAGCTCTGGAGCCACACAATGCTGTCTGACTGCCTGACTGTATGACTCCCCCTACCCTCCCATTCGACCTCATCCCAGCTCACACCCCCTCGTCCCCTGCATTGGGGACTGTGTTTGTGTGTGTGTGTGTGTGTGTGTGTGTGTGTGTGTGTGTGTGTGTGTGTGTGTGTGTGTGCATGCGTGCGTGCGTGTGTGTGCGTCCTCCCTGCTCCAGGGACAGTGCCTGCCTCTCTCTCTGCTGGTCAGAGACAGATGGCCGATGGGCCCTACCAGTGCTACAGCTGCAGCCAGGCTGAGGGCTGAGCCAGCACAGTGGGGCCTGGTGTGTGTGTGTGTACGTGCGCATGCGCGCGTGTGTGTGTGGCCAGCACAGTGGTACCTGGCAGAGGGAGCTCACACCTTCTCTTCTCCGGCCCTCTAGGAGCAGGGAGCCGGAAGAGAGAAGTGTTAGGGCCTGGGTCGCAGACTATGAATAGCACCACACTTGCTGACTCACTCCTAAGTCAGAGAACCTGTTGGTATATCAACCAAAAATCCATCAATGTTTCATGATAGTGTGTTGTTGAACGATTGATGGTTCTTGTACTCTGAAAGGTGCTCTGTCATACATCTTAAATCTTACAAATACATTTGACATACAAACTCAAACTTATATAATAGGTTTTTCTGCATAAATTTCACTTCTCCTTGGTTCATTGACTCCTAACAGTCAACTAGGCCCTGAATACATGCATTGATTTAAAATGTATCTAAATGTACAAAAAGACATATCTTCTCTCACCCTAAAAGGCAATCACTCAGGAGACTCACGTTTCAAGGCCCCTGGATCATTATGTATGTAAATGTAATAAGGCTTGTCTTTTGTCAGAAATCTGTTCTGTTTGAGATGTACAATAGAGAGCTTTTTGCTGAGTGAAGCAGGGAATGTGAGGGTGTGACAGGCCAGGATGCAGGAAGAGCAAAAGGGAGGAGAGATGGCACGAGAAAAAACAAGAGGGAGGGACACGAGAGGACAGTCGACCGACCAGAAGGAGAAAGAGAAAGAAAGGGTGCGTCCCAATAATCTCTCCTTCTCACTGAAGTGTGCACTCGTTCACTACTCCCCACAAATGTTTAAGTATTAGATTGGTGTAGGCATGGGCTAGAGGGAGTTCCCATATACCAGTAATTTCCTTTTAAATCCATGAAAGGAAGTGAACAAGTGTACGCTTCGGGAGAAAGGAGAGATTATTGTGACGCAACCAAAGAGTGTGGCAGGGCTAGCAGCAGTACCATGACCGGAGAGCAGAACAGAGCCAGCCAGGCAGGCAGCCCCCTGCACAGTGATATGGTACTGCTACTGGTACTCCCTGTATATAGCTTCATACTTGTGTAATTTATTCCTCTTGTGTTACTATTTTAATTGTTCTTTTTTTTTTTACTCTGCATCGTTGGGAAGCATTTCACTGTGAAGTCTGTCTTATTGATTTGATTTTGATTTGCTGTGCTGTCTCACCTCCTCAACGTTGGTCCTGGTTGCGGGGCCCTACCTACTCTGCAGCCAAATTCTCCTCTCCTCTCCTCCCCTCTCCCCCCTCCCCTCCTCCCCTCCCCTCCTCCACTCCCCTCTCCCCCTCCCCTCCTCTCCTCCCCTACTCTTCTCCCCTCCTCTTCTCCCCTACTCTCCTCTCCTCGTCCCCTCCTCCTCTCCTCCTCCCCTCCTCTCTCCCCTCCTCTCCTTCCTCTCTTTCGTCTCCTCTGCCATGCTTCATTACCCTGTGCTCAGTGAGGCAGAGAGAGGCAGCACACGCTTCTTTCTATCCACATTCACACTGGCTGCATCCGTGTTGCCCATAGCCACAGCCAGCCAGCCAGGCAGGCTCCCCATAGACCTAGAGTCCTTTACGCAGCCCCACGCCCCCAGGCAACGGGTCACACTCACTCACAGCCCTACACCCCACTGTACACTCACGTCTACACACTAACAATGTCCACACCACTATAGTTCCACAACTAACATTTTACCATGCTAACACTTGCCCTTTAGCTCTTTACATTTCCAACACTCTATACACTCTAACTCTATTCAAACTAATTAGGACATATACTTATGTAACACTAACAGTACACTAACAGACACTCAACCCCCATGGTGTACAGACTGTATCCCAAGTTTTTGTGATGCATATCGTTGACAGTCACTGCATGGTAATTGCACTATTTCATAACACACCATCTGCACACACACATTAACTTTATTAACAAAGCACACACACATGCTGCTCAGGGAACAATAGCTAGGCCAGCCTAGCCCATAACATGTGCAGCCCTCCACGGCAGCCCACTATGGAGCTGATGGTGCCAGACAACACTGGCAGGGCACAAACACCACAATTGTCCCCCCAACACAAAGTGTACTTGTGCCCAAGGCAGAGTGGGGTGGATTGGATGCTGTGTAAATTAATGTGGTGGCAGTGGGACTGGTACACTCTTGGGCTCCCGAGTGGCGCAGCGGTCTAAGGCACTGCATCTCAGTGCTTGAGGCGTCACTACAAACCCCCTGGTTCGATTCCAGGCTGTATCACAAACGGCCGTGATTGGGAGTCCCATAGGGCGGCGCACAATTGGCCCAGCGTCGTCCGGGTTTGGCCGGTGTAGGCCGTCATTGTAAATAATAATTTGTTCTTAACTGACTTGCCTAGTTAAATAAAGGTAAAATAAAAGATAAAAGGGTTCTTCGGCTGTCCACATAGGATAACCCTTTTTGGTTCCAAGCAGAACCATTTTTGGTTCCATGTAGAACCCTCTATAGAAAGGGCTCTACATGGAACCCAAAAGGGTTCTACCTGGAACCAAGAATGGTTCTTCAAATGGTTCTACTATGGGGTCAGCCAAAGAAGCCTTTTAGGTTCTAGATAGCACCTTTTTTTCTAAGAGCATAGAGCACAAAGTACTCAGTGTTGTTACCTCTAGCAAGCCTTCACTGGTTACACTGAAGATGTCGAGGAAACGTCCATGTACTAAGACTTACTCTGAAATCCTCTTTCACTATAAACACCAACAACAACAAACAACTGATGAGTGAGGATGAGTACATTTACAACTTTGGATCATTTTAACATTGTAATAAACTATACTGAACACAACACAACATGTCAGAGTTGATTGTCTATCTCTATGTCTGTCTGCCTGTCTGCCCGTCCAGCCGTCTGTCTTTTCATCCTCTTTCCCTTGTCAGTTAATAGACTTGCCAAGGTGTTCATTTGCCAGCATGAGGCAGTCATTACCAGTAGAAAACATAATTTAGCGGGGTAATAGAACAGTCCTGGATCAATAGGCTAATTTAATTGCCCCTGTATGTGGTGGATTGTATTGCAGGGCTATTTGCAGGAGCTTTTATAGAGGGGAATTATCCTCCCATGCAGTTTTACTGGGGCTATAAACCATGAACCACAATCACAGCAAAGAAGAGAAACTAGCCTGGTCCCAGATCTGTTTGTGCTGTCTAGTTTACTTGTGGTTGTCATAGCGACAGTACAAACAGATCTGGGACCAGGCTTAACAGAAACTGTTGTTATTGCTCAATAAGAAACACTGTCCAACTGTAGTTACTACCAGCACTGAATTGGTTGCTACAATGACATAAAAGCAGGCAAAGTTCAGTGCTGTTACATTGCTAAACTGAACTGCAGGAGTCACCGTGATAAAAACATGGTAAGTCACATGCCATATATCCAAGCCTTCCTAGACATCTTGGACAATGCCATTTCCCTAGCTGTCAGCACTCTATTGGCAGTCCAACTCATCGGGTTGGAGTGAAACTTTGCACCGCTATACTCTCCAGTTGTACCTTTTGTCCTTCCAGGAGAAGCTGTGACCAATTGAGGTTGTAAATCCAGGTCCTGACTCCTGAGATCCCCATCGGTCAACACTTTAGTACCAGGCTTTACAACAAAGCCCAGGCCAAGCCAGGCCCAGGGATACTGCTTTGTGGGCAGTGATTGTGTTTGTGTTGGTGCTACAGTATATCTCCATGCTCAGTAGTCAGGCAAAGTTGAGGATATGCAACAACAACAAAAAAACAAAAAAGGTGGCCTGTATAATGCAGAGAAGATACTTAATGTACATACGGTGTAAACAGAGGTAGGAGCAGAATTACATAGCTGAGCAACACGTTTCGACTAACCAGTCTTCCTCAGACTGTAGATATGGAAATGGAGGCAGGGGTAGAGCTGTGGAATCCCACTCCTCTTGAACAATCCCAGGAACTGGAGTGGTTAGGTTTTCTCTAGGAAGTGGGTTGATCCCGTGATCAGAGAGAGGCATCTATTTCATGGTCAGTGCTCCAACCAGCAACTCCCAACTCCCTATTGTGATGTCATCCTCCTTTATGGAATGTCCAACCCCCCACTCCATCCAGGCCCCCTCCCACCCTCCTAGCTGAATAGGCCTAGCCTGTGGCCTATTGGGGCCTATTGATTTTGATCTGTGATGCCTTGGTGCCTCACACTATTGCAGCTCTCACCCTGACCTGTGAAAAGGATAGCCACTCGAGAGCAGAGAGTGATTCCTTTTTCAACCACTGACTGCCCTATACAGATAAAGCCCCATGGCCAATGCTGTTTGGACTGTTGGGGTTGATGTGAGATAATAATAGTGTCATTCTGGCTACACTTCCTCTCCTAATCCCTGCCTTTCTGTCTTCCTGCTTAGTTATAATGGAGTAGATTAAAACTTTCTTACTGATTTTTAAACTGTTTCAAAGAAGTTAAAGAAATATTTATAAAAGGCAGAAACTCTTTTTCCACAGTTCATTGATGTCACGCCCTGGCTCTGGGGACTCTTTAATGTTGAGCCAGGGTGTTAGTTCCTATGTTTAGTTGTTCCTTGTTTTCTGTCTAGATCGTTTAGATCTATGTTGGCCAGGGTGGTTCCCGATCAGAGGCAGCTGTTGCTCGTTGTCTCTGATTGGGACCATACTTAGGCAGCCTGTTTTGCACAGTTGATTGTGGGATCTTGTTCTGTATAGGTTTGTGTTGGTGAACATTTAGACTTCACGTATCGTTTTGTTGTTGGTGTTAAGTACTCATTAAAAGATGTACGCCTATCACGCTGCGACTTGGTCTGCCTCTTACAACGATCGTGACAATTGAACACAAAATGTACAGGCTGTCATTCATCCATCAGTAACCTTAGACCGCAGCAGGACTTGGTTTACAGGATGTTTCAACAGGTTTATAAAACAGCATTTACTAAGCAGCTGTTTTAACAGTCCTGCATAAAAGTCAGTTAAGTCCTTCTTTATCAGGACTAGTTAAAACTTTGCCTATTGTCGTTTGTTCATGTTATAGGGCTTGTGTACCAAATGGCACCCTATTCCCTTTATAGTGCACTACTTTTAACTAGGACCCATAGGACTCTTGTTAAAAAGTAGTGCATTATATAGATAATAGGGTGCCATTTGGGATGCAGCCAGGGCCTGGGTCTTCATCCTGCCCTAGAGTGAATCAACAGTTCAACACCTCATAAAAGCCTACGACTATTTACATTTCTAACCTGAATAAATAGGCTGAATCAATAGAGAATTACTGGCTAATTGTTTGGCTTAAGTCTCTCTGAATGTGTGTTCCCTTTTTCCTACCTGCCTGTCTGTTGAGTTATTTTATTGCCTCTTCATTGAAGGAGGCCTTTATCAAGCTACAGATAAGAGACAACCAGCGCCTGTTGACACAATTCATAAGGCCTGGTTAGCACAAAGGCCTGTCAAACACAGGGCTTCTGTAAACAAACAGTCTCCAGTACTGCATTTAGGATTATTACTGTAGGCTAGGGAGGAGAGGACAGGGGAGGAGCGGGGGACAGCAGTGGGAGGAGAGGGAAAGACCTAGGGAACTAAACCTGAAGAACAGAGAAGTTGTTAAAAGAAACCTGTTAACCGCACCCGGTTCTTGGGCAGGTCTTCGGTCTAAGCCACTGCCGCTGGAGTACAATGTACCGCTGCCAGCATGGGTTCAAATCCAGCCTACTGCTCTATCAGCCCTCTATCTCCTACCTTTCACCTATATCTCTCTCCACCAATAAACGTACAAAAGACACTGTATATCTAATTATTTATTTTTTATCTACGGGTGCAGCAGCAAAGGTAAAGGGGTTTTCGTTGAAAATCAGAATGTCCAAAGGTTTCTTGTGGTCTGTCAACCCATTTTGTTTTTGATTGCCTCCCCCACAATTTTATAGTGAACTTTGATCCTCATGTAATGGAGTAATACGCTTGAGTTAGGGCTGGGCTCATTGACAGGGTAAACAGGCAGTCTTTGCATTCACCCAAGGGCAGGTACTGCCTGTCTGGCAGTGGAGCCGTCACTGCACCTGCCACCTGGTGTAATGAAATGTAGTCAGTTACACTTACTGACTGCATTTCATTACACCAGGTGATGGGTGCAGTGACGGCTCCACAGACAGACAGGCAGTACTTGCCCTTGGGTGAATGCAAATACTGCCTGTTTACCCTGTCCACTGGCCTTGAGATCCTTATCTATGGAAATACAGATAAATGGCTGAGCAGAGCAGGCTGTGTGTGTGTGTGTGTGTGTGTGTGTGTGTGTGTGTGTGTGTGTGTGTGTGTGTGTGTGTGTGTGTGTGTGTGTGTGTGTGTGTGTGTGTGTGTGTGTGTGTGTGTGTGTGTGTGTTTGTGTGCTCATGAGTTTTATACTCTTCAACTTCAGTTTCTTAGAGAAATTCCAACTAATTAGCAGAAGTTGGCCTGAGCGTAGTGATCCCCTGAGAACTGCAGGTGATGGTGTAACTGTCTGATGGACTGACTGTCTGACCAGAAAGACAGAGGATGTTTCAGTCAGACAAAGGTGACAGCGTTCACCTATCCACAAGATGGATGATTCTTCACTGTCTTCTTTAATGTGCATCTGAATGTTTTGCATGAGTGGTGTGTCTCATATCACCCTCGTTCTGTAAGTGCAAACATTGCACAAGTGGGATCATTAGGCTTCGGCCCAAATGGCAATCCCAATCGGTGTGTCTGTAGCATGATGATACGCCTAAAGCTCGTATTCAGCCTCATTCTCACCAGTGCTGTCATCGGCGTCTGCTCCCTGTGAGAATATCATTTGACGGGAGCCATACCATAAAGAATAGGTGACAGGAGAAGGCAGTTCCACCGTATGACCCTTGTCCCCCTGGAACCCTCATCAGAGACCAGTCACACAAGACCAAGATGGCCTCCCACCTTGCAATCCAATTACACATTCTCTTTCAGAAACACACCCTGGTGGAATCCCAATTAGCAATTTAATTCAACAAAATAATTAGATCCATATCCCCAGTGCTGAAGACACAGAGTGATGAGAACACCACTGGCTTCCTGTTTCCTCCAGCGGGCCACAGGTTAAACACCTTTGGTGTGTGTGTGCGTGCGCATGCATACCCCCACATATGTGTGTGTGTGTGTGTGCAAGCCCACCTGCCTGCCTGCGTACGTGTGTGTTCAGGCGTGTGTATGTGCATGCATGCGTGTGGGTGTGTGTAGTTGACAACTCAACCAAATGTAAATCAAAACTAGACGTTGAACTGACGTCTGTGCCCAGTCGGGAGCGTGTGGGTTCATATGCGTATTAATGACATTACCAGGCTTGTAGCAGCCATAACCTAATCTTCTTAAGAGATGCATTACAGGCATGTCTACTTTAAGAGCTGCTTTAATTCAATAACAACTCCAGCACAGTGACTGAGTGTTACCACAATTTCAGATCCTCATTGGCCGATATTGGAACAAATATGTGTGTGTAATATGTGTGTGTGTGCGTGTGCATGTGTGTGTGTGTGTGCATGTGTGTGTGCGTGCGTGTGTGCGTGTGTGCGTGTGTGTGCGTGTGTACGTGTATGTGTGCGTGTGTGTGAGCGTGTGTGCGTGTTTGCGCGTGTGTGTGCGTGTGTGTGTGCATGTGCTCGTGTGTGCATGTGCATGTGTGTGCTTGTGTGTGTGCGTGTGCATGTGTGTGCGTGTGTGTGTGTGTGCATGTGCGCGCGTGCGTGTGCATGTGTGTGCGTGCTCACGCTCTGGATAGCTAACTAAGGTGTAATGAGAGTAAAGGGGAGGAGAAAGAGCAAGCCAGGGAAAACAAGCCAGGGAAAACAAGCCAGGGAAAACAAGCCAGGGAAAACAGAAGAGAGGCAGAATGAAGAGGACTTGTCATTAATGGAGTGTTTTAGGTGCTCCAGGAAGGTTGGAATGGAGTGTTGCTGTGTGTGTGTGTGTGTGTGTGTGTGTGTGTGCAGCCTTTCTTATCGACTAGCCGTCTGGCAGGGGTGTGTGTGTGCATGCGTGCGTGGGAGTGTGTGTGCATACGATTGTTTGTGTGGGAGCCTGGACACTTGCGCTCCGTAAAAAGGGCCTGATTCATTTCCGCATGAGTGGGTCTCAGTGGGGCAGTGTCAGGCTAGCCAAGCCGCACAGATTTATAGACCATTAAAGCAGCAGGACTCCTGTTCCTCCTGACCACAACGCCACCACCACTACTAACACACTGCAGCCTGTTAATCTGACACACTGCGCACACACACACACACTCTCTCTCTCACACACACACACACACAATCTTGTACAGCTAACCTTGTTGGGACATACAACTCAGTTCCATAAAAAATACTATTTTCCCTAACCCCTAACCCTAAACCTAACCCTAACATTAACCCAAAAACCTAACCTTAACCCTAAACCTAACCCTAGCTCCTAACCCTAACCCTAAAACTATCCCTATCTCCTAATCCTAACACTAATTCTAACCTTAACCCTAAACCCCCTCTTGGTTTACTATTCTTGTGGGGACTTCTGGTCCACACACACACACACACACACACACACACTCTCTCTCGCACACACTCGCACACACAGAAAACACACCATATCTACAGTGCATCCTCATGTTTCATCCCTCCACTACCACCTCACACACTCAGGTAGTCTCAGACACTAAGTTCAACCACTAGGCAGGTAGACTAGCGGTTAGAGAGTTGGGCCAGTAACCGTAAAGGTTGCTGGTTTGAATACCTGAGCCGACAAGGTGAAAAATCTGTTGATGTGCCCTTGAGCAAGGCACTTAACCCTAATTTGCTCCCGGGGTGCTGTACCACTATGGCTGACCCTGTAAAACAACACATTACACTGCACCTATCTGGTGTATGTGACCATAAAATATATATTAACTCCTCCTTCTCATAGGTACCTCTCCACATTTCATTTCTTCCTCCATCTCTCCTCAATCTTCTCACACTCTTCATTCCATCTACTGTATGTATCCCCTTCCTTCAGTTTAGCCACCATAACCCCACCCCCCATCAATACATAACCTCCTCTTACCTAGCATCCCATCTAACTACATTACCTGATGCTCTACCATTGCCTCTCTATTTTTCATAAATATTATCCTAAATGAAATCCAAGGCAGACTGTTTGTCAGTGATCTGGTCTGTGCCATGCCCTCCTCCCTGAATTAGGTCTCTGGACCTATCCCTGTCAGTGGTCGCTAGGGCATAATGCTTTAGATTGTAGTAACAGCTTTAAAATCAGATTAGCACCGTTGCAGGCGCACAGACTAATGGCTCTGTCTTTTCAAGGCATCCTCAATCAGCTCCGTTGCCCTGGTGATTGCTATATCTTGTCCTCCTCTCCCATTTGCTGTCTTTGCAACTTCATCATCCAGTTAGGGAAGGGGAGGAAGGAGTGATACAGGGAAGGAGGAGAATAAAGATGAGGCAGAGTGAGTCTGTGCTATAGGCTGTAGACTGATGCTGGCTGTATGGCCCTGTGAATAGCTCTTAGCCTGTATGGAAATGATGACACGGCAACCTGAGCAAAAGCAACGGACAGACAGTACAGTAAGTGAATGAAGAGGATGAACTCAAGGGTTCCATTTTGACGTTGGTCATAAATCCTAACGCTCGCCTTCTCATACGCTCTCGTAGAGTATGGCACATCTATCTACTATATCTGAATAGCAGGGGGATTGGCTATGGAAAATACCATGAATACCATTCTAAGTGTATTATTATTCCTCTTTATCTCAGCTAGGTCTGTGTGAGAGTAAACAAACACCACGTACATACACTCACAAACTGAAACATACCTGTACATTCAGAGAGGATTACATAAACAGTGTAACATGTGAATAATGAATGTGAATCGTGACCGTCAGAGCTACACACAAAGGATTTATTCAAGAGAAATATAATGGGCCTTGGCTCTCCAAATACATCTCTAAACAGAATGTGGTTCACAATAAGACATATAGGTTAAATATATGACCTTAACGGGTTTGATTATTTAAAGGGGAATTTTGTTGTGATGATTCATGCCACTCCCACAAAGGACTTTTAACCAGTAGACCAGAAACAGACAGACAGCTTCCTGCATAGTTTGTCCATCCTTTCCTCTTCTCCAAACACGAGATAGGCCATGTGACCCAGTCACCAACAGCAGACATGGTGAAATGTGCTGGGTAAAAAACTGAAACAGCAGCTTCAGAAAAAAATACTAGTGAATGAGGACAACTCAAAACTGAGACTTCAGATCGAAAACTTGAGAGAGCACCACATGTGGGATTGTATTATTTATTTCAAGCCTCAAAACCCAGAAAACAAAACTAAAACATGAAAAGGAGTTATATGGGTTAGAACAACACTGCACCTGGGTAAACAAAAAATACAGGTCCTGTTAAACCCTCTAATGGCTGGTTTACTTGAATCCAGCGTAGCTGGAGCATACCACCACCCTATGATTCACAGAAGATCCTGTTTGTCCAGTTGAACTAACTGAAGGGCATGAAGTGAAACAGGGTGTGTTTCTGTGTTTCCACTAGAAGAAGGATGCAAAAGCATTGTAAATACTACAACATCCCAAACAGAATAATGGTGTAGAAAGACTATGACATTTCAAAGTGAACAAAAAGGTAGGAAATTAATTACAATGTAATAGAGAAATTATAACCTTTGAACTCAACATATTGAAAGAAGAACCTTTGGCAGGGAAAAAATCTAATGGGGTAGGCTACTTTGGTATCTTTCAGAGTTATCTCTCTGAGGGAGGTTCTAAAAAACAGGATAGAGGTGGACAGAGGAGGAGAACAGAGGAGCGGGAGGAGGAGCTCTAAAGGGGTCAGGTATCACACTGATGTGAGAGTTACAGTTTGGTGTAAACTCACTGATACTAAGAGAACCCATAGAGTTGAACTGTGACCCATACCAAATGAATAATAGGGTCGACTCCAGAATACAAATAATGCAGCCCTTGCCATTATACTGTAGGTCTACATGACTAATACTGTGCATATCAGTCAAATAAGTACTGAAATCAGGGGTTAGTGTTGGATGTAAATTGAGGCATTACAAAGCTTAACATGTCCCTTTAATGATGACCCGTTGGAGCCCTTAGGGAGAGTTATACCACAAATTAATCTGCTGGCGGAAGAGACTGCTTAGTCCCCCGCCAAAATGACGCAGATGCCTTCTATTCCTTTAATCCCCACTTTCACCACAACATGCTGTGTAGTTTATTCTAACGGTTGAAATGAACTGTATTCTTGGAGACAGAAAAAAAAGTGTACTGTGCGCTTGTTTTCTGTTATTTAATTAAGTTTACAATATGCCATATTCTATTTAGGCTACATAATGAACTCGTGTGAAAAAAGTTAAAAAGAAAATGGGGTGGCGTCGGCGGCGCCACGAAATAACCCTGTGCTTCTGCGCTGCGGCAGTTGCCAGGGGATATGGAAGGGGAGGGGTTATGATTGGTTGAAGTGGGTTTGTTGCCTTGACGACGGCGAGGGGTTTGGTAGCGTTGCTGTGCTGCGTGATCTGCGCGCTGCGTGGATGGAGGAAGCAGCTGCGGATGTGATCTCTGACACTGTGAGAGACTGAGACAGACATCTGAACACACGATTCCTGCCATACTGCTACTTTGCAGGCATCGCTTGCATGAATGTAAGTACTTGGAAAAGGAGTCTTTATTTTATGGTGTGAGATATTACGGAATGCTTTGGTGTGTTTTCCGTGGCAGGTGAAAGGCTTCGCGAAGTAAATGGGAGCAGTGACTGATAGCTCGAGCAGCCAGCATGGCAGTTCTATAGCGGACAACATGTACTGTACTTCCCCCATTTGTTCTCCGAGCTCTAGCGTTGCGTTATGGAATGGTAAGCAATAGAAACAATGTTATATCGAAACTTTTCAATTCGTTAGACTTTGTTGAATTTTGCCAAATGTGCTAATAAGTTGTTTTTGGCGTCTGTTGCCTTCCATGTGGCTCTGTAGCTGTCGAGTTATCTAGATGTAGCAAACTTATTTTGTGGTCGAGCAGTAGTTAGCCAACAACGAGATAAAATGGACCGTCCAATGTGTTTTTATTCTCATTTGAGCATGCCTGAATCACTGTTGACTTAGAAATCAATTGCAACAATGTGTACTGACGGTGGATATTTTGTATCCAGCTTGGATGGCTTCGCTACTTTTCCACCAATGTTAATTGGTCAGATAACAAATGGCTCGTGTGCGCATGCAGTCATACGATGAAAATGTCTCATTCTAGATTCTGTGAAGTGTTGGCTTGCTGCCCGTTTTATTTGACATTCAATTGCCATTCCACGAGTCTGGCAGTGAGTTCGACAATTTCTGTCAGACACCACATCGATAACTGCTTGAACTTATTTCATATTTAGCAATGAGGTCGTGTCAATTTGGTGTAATTTGGAGCTTGGACCATTTTAACAGTTTGATATGAGTCATCTGAAATAAAATGTAAAACGTTTGTCAGTGAGTCGTAATTGCAAGGACTCATTTTTTTAAATAAAAAAATGTAGGGCAACTTTGTTGGGCGACAGTAGCAAGCGGAGGTGGATAGGTTTCCGTGTTTGTGACTTTGTAGCCAATTTGCTGTGATTAGCTTCTTGGAAATGATATCAGTCAGTGAGTTATTTTACTGTTATTGATTCCTCGTTGAGTGACATTGCCAGTGGAAAGTGTTCCAGGGGTTATCGAAGAGCTGAGCAAGCAAAAGGTAGCTTGCTAGCAGCTTGCTAACATTTACTTTCATCCGCTAAACCTCCTCTGTCCCATGAGTTGGCCTGCACACAATGCAATATGTCTGGATTGACGTTGAGTCAATTCCTCAAAATCACTCACACGCACAGATTGTCGCCGTGTTGCAATTTTGTCAGTTGAAATGTCCCACACACAGTTCCAAACCCATCCACGCGCATTTATGGAGCTCGTGAGGCAGGAGCGTGGCCTTTGTCATAATGCATTATTGGACAGCGACACAGCTCACTGTTGATAGAAGTCACCACAGCAACTCCGAAAAGGCTCTTCACATATTGAAGCATATCAGCATATCACTGGACATGCAATGGGTTTAGTGTAAAATTGCCTTTGGTGTAGCTACAGGTAACTGCCTAAAATAAAGGAAACACCAACAGTGTCCTAATAGAGCGTTGGGCTATCACGTGCAGCCAGAACAGCTTCAAGTAACCTTGGCATAGATTCTACAAGTTTCTGGAACTTTATTGGAGGGATGCAACACCATTCGGCCACTATAAATTCCATAATTTGGTGTTTTGTTGATGGTGGATGAAAACGCTGTCTCAGGTGCCGCTCCAGTTTTCAACTGGGTTGAGATCTGGTGACTGAGAGACACACACACACACACCTTTTAAACCCCCTATGCTCATTTGAGACCCCTCTTTCAAAGTCACTGAGATCTCTTCTAGCCCTGATAGTCCAAATAATGTACTTTAAAATGTTCAGGCATTTAGCGGACGCTCTTATCCAGAGCGACTTACAGGAGTAATTCGGGTTAAGTGCCTTGCTCAAGGGCACAGTCAACAGATTTTTCACCTAGTCGGCTCAGGGATTCGAACGGCAACCTTTTCGGTTACTGGCCCAATGCTCTTAACCATTAGGCTAATAATGGGCAACTGGGCATTTTTAGACATGACCCTAAGCATGATGGGATGTTTGATGCTTATTTAACTCAAGAACTGCACCTGTGATTCTGTCCATGATGTAATGGATGATCACAAGATTGTCCCAGATACAAAATACTAGCTAACTCTCCAAACAATGAGTGACTGTTGGCGGCCAATTCATTATTTTCTCTAAAGAGGTATGTCAGTTGGTGTGATAACATACAATGATAGTTTCCCCTCTCATGTGTCTGTGTGATCATGTGACCCCTTTTCTCCTATCTTACAAAAGTTACACAAATATCCTATGTCAATTATTTGGATTGAAAAGTGTTGCCTACTTTAGTTGTCTTGTTATGCAGGCAACGGTTTGTGTGTGTGTGTGTGTTTGACATGAAGGTGGAGAGGGGCAATGATCTTTTTTTTGACAAACAGTTTGCTGACTAATGTACCTCAGATAAACAGTAAAACAAAGCAGGCCTGAGATAAAAGGAGAGGAACAGAAGTGATCAACCTGTCATTTGTTTACTGCCAGGAATTCATGCCCATAGTGTGTTTGTGTAGTGTGCGTGGGTGGGCACAGTGTACATCATGATTGGTTTTCTTGGAACCATCTGCTGTTTTTTTGTTCTTTTAATACCCTGTGTGTGTTTTTGTAAGTATGTTTTTTTTTATACCATTAGCATTGTGTGTACAAGAATACATGCTTGTAGAGGAGGGCTGCAGTCAGAAGGGTAAGTGTTTTAGCTGCCTGAAATAGCCTGAGACGTGCTCTCTTTCATGGCATTCATGACTATAAATATGCCCTGCCCATAACGCTGCTGCTAACCACGCTATGGAATGGCTATCTCTCAGTGCAGCGCAGGCACATGGAGCTGAACGATTGTCACAAGTGTGTGTGTGTCTGTGTGTGTAGGGGGGGGTGCGGTCGGTCATCTTGGCTGCTCCACATAATACGGTTATTTAGATTGCCTGCATGAGATTCTAGAATCTAAATTGCCCCCCCGTTTTTTAAATTTGCGCTCCACACTAGTTGAGACACACACACACAAACATAGCCTATTCCACAGAGTGAAAGGAGCCATGCCATTTAATCAAGAAGTGGAATAGAAAGAGCCAGCTGGTTCAATTTTAGTGAATATTCTGTCCTTGTCCTCTGGGACATGTTAAAGTGTACCAGACTGACTGACATTATACATCTCACTCTGGAGACAAAGGGAATGAAACACATGTTTCTGAAACATGTAGGAGGCTATCCAGTGCCTTAAGAAAGTATTCACACCCCTTGACAGCCTGAATTTGAAATGGATTAGATTGAGATTTTGTGTCACTGACCTACACACAAAACCCCATAATGTCAAAGTGGAATTATGTTTTTAGAAATAAATAAGTTCAGGAGTAAAAAATTAATAAAAAATCTTAACAAGTCACATAAGAAGTTGCATGGACTCACTGTGTGCAATAATAGTGTTTAACATGATTTTTGAATCACTAGCTCATCTCTGTACCCCACACATACAATTATCTGTAAGGTCCCTCAGTCGAGCAGTGAATTTCTAACACAGATTCAACCACAAGACCTGGGAGGTTTTCCAATGCCTCAAAGAAGGACATCTATTGCTCCCTTTGAGCATGGTGAAGTTATTATTTACGCTTTGGATGGTGTATCAATACACCCAGTCACAAGAAAGATACAGGTGTCCTTAACTCAGTTGCCGTAGAGGAAGGAAACAGCTCAGGGATTTCAGCCTGGGGCCAATGGTGACTTTAAAACAGTTACAGAGTTTAATGGCTGTGATAGGAGAAAACTGAGGATGGATCAACATTGTATACTGAACAAAAATATAAACGCAACAATTTCAAAGATTTTACAGTTACAGTTCATATAAGGAAATCAGTCAATTAAAATAAATAAATTAGGCCCTAATCTATGGATTTCACGACTGGGCAGGGGTCCAGCCGTGGGTGGGCCTGGGAAGGCATAGGCCCATCCACATGGCAGCCAGGCCCACCCACTGGGGAGCCAGGCCCAGCCAATCAGAAAAAGTTTTTCCCCACAAAAGGGCTTTATTACAGACAGAAATACTCCTCACCCCTCCTCAGATGATCGCGCAGGTGAAGAAGCCGGATGTGGAGGTCATGGGATGGCGTGGTTACATGTGGTCTGCGGTTGTAAGGCCGGTTGGATGTACTGCCAAATTCTCTAAAACGACGTTGGAAGCAGCTTATGGTAGAGAAATAAACATTAAAGTCTCTGGCAACAGCTCTTGTGGACATTCCTGCAGTCAGCATGCGAATTGCACGCTCCCTAAAAACTTGAGACATCTGTGGCATTGTGTTGTGTGACAAAACTGCACATTTTTTAAGTGGCCTTTTATTGTCCCCAGCACAAGGTCCACCTGTGTAATGATCATGCTGTTTAATCAGCTTCTTGATATGCCATGCCTGTCAGGTAGATGGATTATCTTGGCAAAGGAGAAATGCTCACTAACAGGGATATAAACAAATTTGTGCACAAATAAGCTTTTTGTGCATATGGAATTTCTGGGGGAATTTTTTTTTTCAGCTCATGAATCATGGGACCAACACTTTACATGTTGCGTTTATATATTTTTCAGTGTAGTTACTCCACAAGAATAATCTAAATGAAAGTGTGAAAAGAAGGAATCTGTACAGAATACAAAATACTCCAGAACATGCATCCTGTTTGCAGTAAGGCACTAAAGTAAAACTGCAAGATTTAAGTCCAAACTGTAACTCGGCCACTCAGGATAATTCCCTGTCTTCTTAGTAAGCAACCAATGTAGATTTGGCTTTGTGTTTTATGTTATTGTTCTGCTGAAAGGTTAATTAATCTCCCAGTGTCTGGTGGAAAGCAGACTGAAACTGGTTTTCCTCTAGGATTTTGCCTGTGCTTAGCTCCATTCCGTTTCTTTTTTATACTGGAAAAACTCCCTAGTCCTTAATGATTATAAGCATACCCATAACATGATGCAGCCACCACCATGCTTGAAAATATGAAGAGTGGTACCCAGTGATGTGTTGTGTTGGATTTGCCACAAACATAACACTTTGTATTCAGGACATAAAGTTAATTTCTTAAGCAAATCTTTTGCAGTTTTACTTTAGTGCTTTATTGCAAACAGGATGCATGTTTTGGAATATTTTTATTCAGTACAGGCTTCCTTTTCACTCTGTCAATTAGGTTAGTATTGTGGAGTAACTATAATGTGTTGATTCATCCTCAGTTTTCTCCTATCACAGCCATTATATTCTGTAACTGTTTTAAAGTCACCATTGGCCTCATGGTGAAATCCCTGAGCGGTTTCCTTCCTCTCCTGCAACTGATTTAGGAAGGACGCCTGCATCTTTGTAGTGACTTGGTGTATTGATACACCATCCAAACATATTGATTCACCATACGCAAAAGGATATTCAAGGTCTGCTTTTTTATTTATTTTTACCATCTACCAATAGATGCGAGGCATTGTGGTTGAATCTGTGTTTTGAAATTCACTGCTCGACTGAGGAACCTTACAGATAATTGTATGTGTGGGGTACAGAGATGAGGTAGTCATTCAAAAATCATTTTTAACACTATTATGCAACTTATTATGTGACTTGTTAAGCAACATTTTACTCCTCAACTTATTTAGGCTTGCCTAACAAAGGGGTTGAATACTGACTCAACACATTTCAGCTTTTTATTTGTAATTAATTTGTAAACATTTCAAAATACATATTTTCACTTTGACATTATGAGGTCAGTGACAAAAAATATCAATTTAATCCATTTTAAATTCAGGCTGTAACACAACTAAATGTGGAATAAGTAAATTACATTTACATTTTAGTCATTTAGCAGACACTCTTATCCAGAGCGACTTACAGTGGGTATGAATACTTTCTGAAGGCACTGTAGGTGCTTGAAACACTTAATACATTCATCACGCCTTACCTATAGGTGATACTTCTGTCATAAATGTATGTTTCACAAGGTAATATGCTAATTAGTTATATTTTATTTATTTATTTAACCTTTATTTAACCAGGTAGGCCAGTTGAGAACAAGTATTGAACTGCGACCTGGCCAAGATAAAGCAAAGCACTGCGATTTAAAAACAACAACAACACAGTTACATATGGGATAAACAAAAACGTACAGTCAATAACACAATAGAAAAATAGAAAATCTATATACAGTGTGTGCAACTGTAGTAAGTTATGGAGGTAAGGCAATAAATAGGCCATAGTGCAAAATAATTACAATTTAGTATTAACACTGGAGTGATAGATGTGCAAATAGAGATACTGGGGTGCAAATGAGCAAAATAAATAACAATATGGGGATGAGGTACAGTGAGGGGGAAAAGTATTTGATCCCCTGCTGATTTTGTACGTTTGCCCACTGACAAAGAAATTATCAGTCTATAATTTTAATGGTAGGTTTATTTGAACAGTGAGAGACAGAATAACAACAACAAAATCCAGAAAAACGCATGTCAAAAATGTTATACATTGATTTGCATTTTAATGAGGGAAATAAGTATTTGACCCCCTCTCAATCAGAAAGATTTCTGGCTCCCAGGTGTCTTTTATACAGGTAACGAGCTGAGATTAGGAGCACACTCTTAAAGGGAGTGCTCCTAATCTCAGTTTGTTAACTGTATAAAAGACACCTGTCCACATAAGCAATCAATCAATCAGATTCCAAACTCTCCACCATGGCAAAGAGCTCTCCAAGGATGTCAGGGACAAGATTGTAGACCTACACAAGGCTGGAATGGGCTACAAGACCATCGCCAAGCAGCTTGGTGAGAAGGTGACAACAAGTGGTGCGATTATTCGCAAATGGAAGAAACACAAAAGAACTGTCAATCTCCCTCAGCCTGGGGCTCCATGCAAGATCTCACCTCGTGGAGCAATGACCATGAGAACGGTGAGGAATCAGCCCAGAACTACACAGGAGGATCTTGTCAATGATCTCAAGGCAGCTGGGACCATAGTCACCAAGAAAACAATTGGTAACACACTACGCTGTGAAGGACTAAAATCCTGCAGCGCCCGCAAGGTCCCCCTGCTCAAGAAAGCACACATACAGGGTCGTCTGAAGTTTGCCAATGAACATCTGAATGATTCAAAGGAGAGCTGGGTGAAAGTGTTGTGGTCAGATGAGACCAAAATCGAGCTCTTTGGCATCAACTCAACTCGACGTGTTTGGAGGAGGAGGAATGCTGCCTATGACCCCAAGAACACCATCTTTCTGCTAAGGGGACAGGACAACTTCACTGCATCAAAGGGATGATGGACGGGGCCATGTACCGTCAAATCTTGGGTGAGAACCTCCTTCTCTCAGCCAGGGCATTGAAAATGGGTCGTGGATGGGTATTCCAGCATGACAATGACCCAAAACACACGCCCAAGGCAACAAAGGAGTGGCTCAAGAAGAAGCACATTAAGGTCCTGGAGTGGCCTAGCCAGTCTCTAGACCTTAATCCCATAGAAAATCTGTGGAGGGAGCTGAAGGTTCGAGTTGCCAAACGTCAGCCTCGAAACCTTAATGACTTGGAGAAGATCTGCAAAGAGGAGTGGAACAAAATCCCTCCTGAGATGTGTGCAAACCTGGTGGCCAACTGCAAGAAACGTCTGACCTCTGTGATTGCCAACAAGGGTTTTGCCACCAAGTACTAAGTCATGTTTTGCAGAGGGGTCAAATACTTACCCTCATTAAAATGCAAATAAATTCATAAAATTTTTGACATGTGTTTTTCTGGATTTTTTGTTGTTGTTATTCTGTCTCTCACTGTTCAGATAAACCTACCATTAAAATTATAGACTGATCATGTCTTTTTCAGTGGGCAAACGTACAAAATCAGCAGGGGATCAAATACTTTTTTCCCTCACTGTAGTTGGGTTACAGATGGGCTGTGTACAGGTGCAGTGATCAGTAAGCTGCTCTGACAACTGATGCTTAAAGTTAGTGAGGGAGATAAGAGTCTCCAGCTTCAGAGATTTTTGCAGTTCGTTCCAGTCATTGGCAGCAGAGAACTGGAAGGAATAGCAGCCAAAGGAGGTGTTGGCTTTGGGGATGACCAGTGAGATATACCTGCTGGAGCGCATACTACTGGTGGGTGTTGCTATGGTGACCAATGAGCTAAGATAAGGCGGGGATTTGCCTAGCAGTGATTTATAGATGACCTGGAGCCAGTGGGTTTGGCGACGAATATGTAGTGAGGGCCAGCCAACGAGAGCGTACAGGTCACAATGGTGGGTAGTGTATGGGGCTTTGGTGACAAAGTACATGCTGTTAGATTGCATGCTCTATCTAGGCCTATTCGTTTTTAATCATTTGATAACCTATCACAGGAGGGGGTTGTGTCACACATGGAATTTGAATAATTTTATAGGATCTCTATGGTGTCACATCACATTTATTAGTGTTAAGAAGGCCTTATAGGGTCTTACAAACCCTATATGTATGCTATGTTAAGGTCAAACAAAGCATTCCCTATTACGTTAAAGGGATACTTCGGGATTTTGGCAATGAGGCCCTTCATCTACTTTCCCAGAGTCAGATGAACTCGTGGATACCATTGCGCTAAATGACTGGACGTCTATGGTATCTGCTAGAGGTCATTAGCTCTTGAACTTTTCTGCAAAAATATAGATTTAGAGTTAGAAAAACTAGGATTTTTTCACAAGGACCTATAAAGGATACTACCCTCTACACACAACCTTCACTTTAAATCAAAACTTCAAACCTACAGCCTGGATTTTGGAAAACATTACATGGAAGGATTCTTACTACCAAGGACTATCCAGGACTATCCAGCTAACTTTCTAGTAAACAAACAACCAGCAGAAGAAGCACAGCAGAAACATCAAAATACTATCCAACCTGGAACTGAGTGCGTAATGTTCAATCTGAAGCTGCTTCTAAAGCCAAGACGTAAAAGGCATTACAATGATCTCTAGATATTTTACTTTATAAAGACTGAATGATAAGTTAAGGCTACAGAGCTACCAAGCGTGCTAGGACAGAACAGACCCAGCTGCAACTTCAATTAGTACTGAAGTGTGAAGTGAGGTGTGAAAGCCCTTGAACCCAACAATGGCAACAGAGAATCACAACCTCCCCCACCCAAATGCAGAGGCCTCTGAAGCCCCATGCTCCATGTCTTCAATACACCCCTGTGCAGAGGCTATCATAGTACAGTTCCCCTCAGAAATAAAAAATTACACTGTACGAAAAGACTACGAACAGAAGCTCCTCGGGGACAATCCAGAGACACTATTTGTGGACTGTTAAAAGACTGGGAACATAAGCAACTTAATTTTCCACACAGACAATCCCCTGGCATGGCACAGTGCTGTAAGAGCACACTACCCCTCTGTCAAGAGAGAGGGTATTGGCCCAGGGTGGAAACTCCGAATACTGGAAAACGAGGGCCCTGAGACTGAAACAGCCTCTATCAATTTGTACAAGGTTGAAACAGTGGTGGTGCATGGAAACTTCAAACACTTCCAACCGGTCTGAGGTCATCTGCTTTTGGCCTAAAGAGCAGGAACCTAGACTTCACCAAAGAAATCAGAAATGCAGACATTGCCTGCAAGAAACATGATATAGAGGATATGGACCCAATGGTTGCCCTCTGTTACACAGAGCTGGTAGACTCAGGGGGTATGCTAATTTGTTATAGATCAGACATAACCCACTCCATTAAATTAATCAAAACAGGAACATTTGGCTAGAAATTATAAAGGAAATTCTCTCAACAGAGAAAAATGGCTTCCTGTGTGCTACCTATATCCCCCCTATAAAATCCCCATACTTTAATGAAGACAGCTTATCTATCCTAGAGGGAAGATCAACCATTTCCAGGCCCAGGGACACGTACTAGTCTGTGGTGACCTAAACGCCAGAACTGGACAAGAACCGACATTCTCAGCACACGAGGACAAACGCCTACCTGGAGGTGAAGGCATTCCCTCCCAAATATGCTTCCCTAGACACAAATACGACAAAACAACCAACAAAAATGGGTCACAACTCTTGCAGCTCTGTTGCACGCTGGGTCTGTACATAGTCAATGGTAGGCTTCGAGGGGAATCCTACGGTAGGTACACACCTACAGCTCATCCCTTGGCAATGGGTACTGTAGATTACTTTATCACACACCTCAAACCAGAGTCTCTGAGCATTCACAGTGAGCCCAATGACATCGCTATAAGATCACAGCAAAATCAGTCTACTTGAACTTTGCAATTCTCGATCATGAGGCATCAAAGCCACACAAACTGCATACCTTTTAAGAAACGCTATAGATGGAAGGAAAATAGTGTAGAAACCTGCCAAAAACTATTGGGTAACAACAAATCCAATCCCTTTTAGATAACTTCCTGGAGAAAATGTTTCACTGAAAAGCCTAAACAGTATATTAGACCTTTTCAGCTTCCTATCAAATCTAAAAATGTCAAGCAGACAACCTAAAATTAACAACAATGACAAATGGTTTGATGAAGATTGTATAACCCTACAAAATAAATTGAGCAACATATCCAACCAAAAACAGAGACGCAGAAAACCTGAACCTTCACTATGGTGAAACACTAAAACAATATAGAAATATATTAAGAAAAAAGGAGGAACCGCATGTCAGAAATCAGCTCAATCTAATTGAAGAATCCATAGAATCTAACCACGTCTGGGGTAAATTGGAACAGAGTAAACGGACAACAATACGAAGAGCTACCTATCCAAAATGGATAGGTAGCCTTCGGCTCTATAACAAAGAACAAACAGCAAAAACATATGCATGATCAACAACATCTTAGAATCAGCTATTAAAGATTACCAGAACCCACTGGATTCTCCAATTACATTGAATGAGCTACAGGACAAAATACAAACCCTCCAACCCAAAAAGGCCTGTGGTGTTGATGGTATCCTAAATGAAATGATAAAACATACAGCCCACAAATTCCAATTGGCTATACTTAAACTCTTTTAACATCATCCTCAGCTCTGGCATCTTCTCCAATAAAGCCTGATCACCCCAATCCACAAAAGTGGAGACAAACTTGACCCCAATAATTATTGTGGAATCTGCATCAACAGCAATCTCTGAAAAATCCTCTGCAGTATCATCAACAGCAGACTCCAACATTTCCTCAGTGAAAACAATGTCCTGAGCAAATGTCAAATTGGAATCTTACCAGAATACCGTACAACAGACCACGTATACACCCTGAACACCCTTATTGACAAACAAACAAAACAAAAGCAAAGTCTTCTCATTCTTTGTTGAATTCAAAGAAGCTTTTGGCTCAATTTGGCATTAGGGTCTGCTATATAAATTGATGAAAAGCGGTGTTGGGGGGGGGGGAAACCTGACATTATAAAATCAATGTACACAAACAAATGTGCATCTAAAATTGGCAATAAACACACATATTTATTTCCTCTGGGCCATGGGGTGAGACAGGGATGCAGTTTGAGCCCCACCCTCTTCAACATGTATATACATTAATTGGCGAGGGCACTAGAACAGTCTGCAGCACCCGGCCTCACCCTACTGGACTCTGAAATCAAACGTCTACTAGTTGCAGATGATCTGGTGCTTCTGTCCCCAACCAAGGAGGGCCTACAGCAGCACCTAGATCTTCTGTACAGATTCTGTCAGACTTGGGCCCTGACAGTGAATCTAAGCAAGACAAAAATAATGGTGTTCCAAAAAAGGTCCAGTAGCCAGGACAACAAATATAAAATCTATCTAGACACCGTTGCCCTAGAGCACACAAATAACTATACCTACCTCAGCCTAAACATCAACACCACAGGTAACTTCCACAAGGCTGTGAACGATCTAAGAGACAAGGCAAGAAGGGCCTTCTACGCCATCAAAAGGAACATAAAACTCAACATCCCAATTAAGATCTGGCTAAAAATACTTCTATTATTTATAGAACCCATTGTCCTCTGGTTGTGGAGTCTGGGGTCCACTCACCAACCAATAATTCACAAAATAGGACAAACACCCAATTGAGACTCTGCATGCAAAATTCTGCAAAAATATACTTTGTGTACAACGCAAAACCCCAAACAATGCATGCAGAGCTGAATTAGGACTATACCCGCTAGTTATCGAAATTCAGAAAACCTGTGTTAAATTCTACAACCACCTAAAAGGAAGTGATGCCCACACATTCCACCTCAAAGCCCTGACCTACAGCGAGATAAACCTAGAGAAAAGTCCCCTGAGCCCGCTGGTTCTGGGACTGTTCACAAATGCAAATAGACCCCACAGAGCCTCAGGACAGCAACACAATTACAGTGAGGGAAAAAAGTATTTGATCCCCTGCTGATTTTGTACGTTTGCCCACTGACAAAGACATGATCCGTTTTAATGGTAGGTTTATTTGAACAGTGAGAGACAGAAT
Source organism: Coregonus clupeaformis (assembly GCF_020615455.1). NCBI lineage: Eukaryota > Metazoa > Chordata > Actinopteri > Salmoniformes > Salmonidae > Coregonus > Coregonus clupeaformis. Next base: position 18,323,820 of record NC_059222.1, on the reverse strand, counting down.
AACAACAACAAAAAATCCAGAAAAACACATGTAAAAAATGTTATAAATTGATTTGCATTTTAATGAGGGAAATAAGTATTTGACCCCTCTGCAAAACATGACTGTCACGTTCGTCTACCAGAGAGGAGGACCAAGGCGCAGCGTTGAAGGCGAACATATTTATTTATAGAATGATCACACGATCAAAACAACAAAACGATGACGTGACAGTCAATGGTAATACACAAACCAAATACGAACAAGAAACCACAATGAATGAGTGCAAAAACGGCTACCTAAGTATGACTCCCAATCAGAGACAACGAGCTACAGCCGTCTCTGATTGGGAGCCACCCTGGCCAACATAGATCTACAAAACCAGAAAGTGAAACCTAGAACACACATAGACTATACACACCCTGGCTCAACATATTAGAGTCCCCAGAGCCAGGGCGTGACAGTACCCCCCCCCCTAAAGGCGCGGACTCCGACCGCGCCCACCAAACACCACGGGGAGGGACCGGGTGGGCACTCCGCTTAGGCGGCGGATCCGGCTCCGGGCCTGATCCCGCCTCCCTCTCCAACCCCCCCAAAGTACCCCTGGTCCGGTCTGGCCCCGCTGGCCGGAGCTGGACTGCACACTGGTGGAGCGGATTGCTCTAGCTCCGGCGTGAAGCATCTGACCGGTGCCGGACCAGCCACCGGTGGAACAGGCACCGAGCCGTGCCGGACTGAAGACGCACACCACTGGCTTGGTGTGGGGAGCAGGAGCGGGCCGAGCCAGGCTGTCGAAGCGCACCACTTACTTGGTGCGGGGAGCAGGAACGGGCCGAGCCGGGCTGGACGAAGCGCACCACTGACTTGGTGCGGGGAGCAGGAACGGGCCGAGCCGGGCTGACGAAGCGCACCACTGACTTAGGGCGGGGAGCAGGAACGGCCGAGCCGGGCTGACGGGCGCACCACTGACTTGGTGCGGGGAACAGGAACGGGCCGAGCCGGGCTGACGAAGCGCACCACTGACTTGGTGCGGGGAGCAGGAACGGGCCGAGCCGGGTTGACGAAGCGCACCACTGACTTGGTGCGGGGAGCAGGAACGGGCCGAGCCGGGCTGACGAAGCGCACCACTGACTTGGTGCGGGGAGCAGGAACGGGCCGAGCCGGGCTGACGAGCGCACCACTGGCTTGGTGCGGGAGCAGGTACAGGCCGGACCGTACTGGGGACACACACCACTGGTCCTACGCAGGGATCTGGAATGGGCCGGACCGGACTGGTAACACACCCCAGTACCTCTCGCCGTGCCTCTACACCTTCCACCCCCTCTTCGACCAGTGGCCCCCGTAACCTGGCGGCCTCCTCTGCCAATCCGCTGGGCCGCTCTGCCGCGGTCTCCTGCTGGCCCGTCGTCCACGGCGTTAGCCCCCCCCTAAAAAATTTCTGGGCGTCTCTCCTACCCGTGGACCAGGTCTCCATGTCCCTCGCCAGCCTCAAGCCCTTCTCTTCCTCACTCGGCTTGACCCAGTCGAGGAGGCGAAGGAGATCTGCTAGAGATCTCCCTGGCGATGGCTCCTGGACACGCTGCTTGGTCAAATCTTGGTGGTTTCTTATGTCAAGTTCGTCTACCAGAGAGGAGGACCAAGGCGCAGCGTTGAAGGCGAACATATTTATTTATAGAATGATCACACGATCAAAACAACAAAACGATGACGTGACAGTCAATGGTAATACACAAACCAAATACAAACAAGAAACCACAATGAATGAGTGCCAAACGGCTACCTAAGTATGACTCCCAATCAGAGACGACGAGCTACAGCCGTCTCTGATTGGGAGCCACCCTGGCCAACATAGATCTACAAAACCAGAAAGTGAAACCTAGAACACACATAGACTATACACACCCTGGCTCAACATATTAGAGTCCCCAGAGCCAGGGCGTGACAGTGACTTAGTACTTGGTGGCAAAACCCTTGTTGGCAATCACAGAGGTCAGACGTTTCTTGTAGTTGGCCACCAAGTTTGCACACATCTCAGGAGGGATTTTGTCCCACTCCTCTTTGCAGATCTTCTCCAAGTCATTAAGGTTTCGAGGCTGACGTTTGGCAACTCGAACCTTCAGCTCCCTCCACAGATTCTCTATGGGATTAAGGTCTGGAGACTGGCTAGGCCACTCCAGGACCTTAATGTGCTTCTTCTTGAGCCACTCCTTTGTTGCCTTGTCCGTGTGTTTTGGGTCATTGTCATGCTGGAATACCCATCCACGACCCATTTTCAATGCCCTGGCTGAGGGAAGGAGGTTCTCACCCAAGATTTGACGGTACATGGCCCTGTCCATCGTCCCCTTTGATGCGGTGAAGTTGTCCTGTCCCCTTAGCAGAAAAACACCCCCAAAGCATAATGTTTCCACCTCCATGTTTGATGGTGGGGATGGTGTTCTTGGGGTCATAGGCAGCATTCCTCCTCCTCCAAACATGGCGAGTTGAGTTGATGCCAAAGAGCTCGATTTTGGTCTCATCTGACCACAACACTTTCACCCAGTTCTCCTCTGAATCATTCAGATGTTCATTGGCAAACTTCAGACGGGCCTGTATATGTGCTTTCTTGAGCAGGGGGACCTTGCGGGCGCTGCAGGATTTCAGTCCTTCACTGTGTAGTGTGTTACCAATTGTCTTCTTGGTGACTATGGTCCCAGCTGCCTTGAGATCATTGACAAGATCCTCCCGTGTAGTTCTGGGCTGATTCCTCACCAAATACTTTTTTCCCTCACTGTAGACCCAACCAAATTATGAGAAAGCAAGAAAATAACTATTTGACACACTGGAAAGAATCAACCAAAAAACAGAGCAAATTGGAATACTATCTGGCCCTAAACAGAGAGTACACAGTGGCAGAATACCTGACCACTGTGACTGACCCAAAATTAAGAAAGTCCTTGACTATGTACAGACTGTGAGCATAGCCTTGCTATTGAGAAACTTAGCTACACTTCCTAACCTCCTGCCAAATGTATGACCACATTAGAGATTCATATTTATCACAGATCACAAAGACCCACAAAGAATTGAAAAACAAATCAAATATTGATAAACTCTCATATCTGTTAGGTGAAATACAGCAGTGTGCAATCACAGCAGCAAGATTTGTGGCCCGTTGCCATGACAAAAGGGCAACCAGTGGAGCACAAACAACATTGTAAATACCACCAAAATGTCTTCATTTATCTTCCCCTACTATTCATACTACAACTTTTTGCACATTGCTAAAACACTGTACATAACTAATAATATAACACTTCAAATGTCTATCTTTTTTAAACCTTTTTGAGTGCAATATTTACTGTCAAATTCAAATATTTTTCTGTTGATGTTTTGTCTTCTCACTTTTGTTTATTGCACTTGCTTTGGCAATGTAAACACGTTTCCTATGCCAATAAAGCCTTTTTGAATTGAATTGAATAAAGGGTTTCATTGTAAAAATCCTGAAGTATTCCTTTAACAATAATGCCATGTTATAACAGTGTGATGGACTTTGACCCATAATGAAGAAAGGTTAGCTTATACCTCTTCAGAACTGTAGTATTGGTGTGCATAGGGAATTGTCTCTTATCTGGTGCTGTTTAATTGAGGCCATTTGGATTAGCATAAGTTGACATGTCTGGAAGTCTGTTATAATTAATAATTAATAACATTTACATTTACATTTTAGTCATTTAGCAGACGCTCTTATCCAGAGCGACTTACAGGAGCAATTAGGATAACAGACTTGTATGTAAAATATAATAATAAGATGCCATTTATCCAAAGCGACTTATGCATGCGTACATACATTTTACATATGGGTGGTCCCGAGAATCAAACCCACTACCCTGGCATTACAAGCGCCATGCTCTACCAACTGAGCTACAAAAGACCACACTGTAAACTAACTTCTCTCACTCCTATTCTTCTATTGACTCCAGTGTGCTAAGGTGCTGCACTCAACACCCTTTTATACCCAATTAACACTCAAGGTGTGAAGACAATCCACTGGTGGTCCAACCATAACAATGTGTGTAGCGACTAGGCCTAACTGAACCATCTGGACTGTAGTAGTGTGTGGGGTTTGAGATGGCTTTACAATTGGAAAACACTATTTGCCTGTAGGAACAAAAACTGACGAGTTTCTTGCAGTTCATCTTGCAAACTACAGTACCAGTGACCTCTGTTTGCTGTCTGATCATGAGTCAGTCTAGAAAAGGTCAGAGTGATTTAACAATGACCTTAAATGCGTTGTTGTCCTCTGTGTTGTTGGTTGGGTAATTTTTTCCATGTTTATAGTACAATGGAAGAAAAAAGTGCCAGTGGGAGGATTACATGGACAATCACATTAAATCACAGATGTCTGGTTTTGATGGACAGACGGACAGGAGCAACTCTTTGAACTTTGCTAACGGTGTTGCATGAAAACGTGAAACAATGAATTCCTGTCATTCAACCCAGGCTGTATGATTTAAAGGAAGTGAAATATGAGCCAAAAACAAGTGTGCCTTCTTGCCATGGTTCTTTCTTTTTGAAGTCGCCCTAATTCAGTTATATTCGTCATGACCGTCTATCCTTCATCTTGTCTTCTCTGTGCATTGTCCCTGTGGGGTTGGTAAGGTGTGTCTCCTCTCTCCTCTGTCCATCTCTGGTGGCTTCTGATTTCTCCAACTGAACCAGCCGCTTTGGCTATGGCCGCTGCCCCCTATCAACCCATCAAAGCTCTTGTCTGTCTGCTGATACGATCTGGCCTTTGTTTGGAGGTGACTGCTTTTAATGACTGCAGCTGCACACATTTTTCATTGCCAGACACACAGGAGGAGGTAGCCTTACCCCCCCCCCCCTGAGCAACGCTTCCGTTGTCTTGGTTACGTGACATCAGAGTGCAGTAATCAAATAAACGTGGCTGCTCTGAATTTGGATTGCAAATGTATTACCGATCTCTTCTCCTCTTCAGGCAGAGGTGTGCCCCCCCCCCCACTATTCTTTCCCCATTCATTTTTCCCATAGGGATAGCGGAATGAACCAGAGGTAACTCATTTCCGGGTTTTAGGACTACAAGCTGGCGAGCTCTGTTGAAACGATGCTAAAGTGTGACTGTTGGAGGGAGAGGAAGGGAGGGTGGGTGAGAGAGAGAGAGACTTGACCGTGTCACAGCCCATAATGGCCCATGGTTAGGGTTACTCCTGCTTGAATAAACAGGCTGGGTTTAATAGAGATCGCAGTGTGACGACGCAGGACATAGAGCAGCTTGGCTGACACTGATCAGGGTTTGAGGGGGGGCGGGTGGAGAGGGAGGGTGCTCAGGTGTATAGAGCACTGTCACTTTGTGACCACTAGGGCGGTGCTACTGTGGTTTTAAAGGCTTCTGTATGGTACAGTAAAACAGAATTCATAATGGTGTAAGGACTATTTTCAAAGAATGCACAACAACACATTGGTGTCAAGTTATTATATAGTCAAGAAAAGCTGATGAGATGAGAGTTATTCGATTATGAAAAATGTTTGTCATTGATTTGAATAGACAAGTATTCACAATCATTGCTGACATTCTCCACACAAATTAAAGATTTTTTTCCCATCTTCTCAAAAGAGCACAAGCATTTTAATTTGTTTCGATAGTTGCCTAGTGCTGCTCTTTTTGACATGATTCTGCAACGTTTCCTTGTTTTACTGTCACTGTAAGGACTTCTGGTCCCTACAAAGATAGTTAAACCCCCCAAAAACACACACACGTCAGTACTAGTGATGGGGAAATATTTTTGGCAATATTATATCGATATTTGACTCCCAAGTATCGATTTGTAAAAAATTTAATGTATTTTCTTTTAAATAGAGAGATTTTTTTGCTAATGTAGGTAGCGTTAGCCGGCTGTACCTGCGCCAAAACTCCTTTTTAAATAGGTAGCCAACATGTTTTCAGCTTTTTTATTTCCCTGACTGATTGTTTTCTCTCTCTCGTCTCTCTGCAGCAGACATAGTGAGTTTGGAACATCAAATCATAATAAATCGCAGTATCAAATCGCAATACATATAGAATCGTGAGAATCACAATACATATCGTATGGGCACCTAAGTATCATGATAATATTGTATTGTGAGGTCCCTGGCAAAATCCCAGCCCTAGACAGAGCTACGACTGGGAGGGTGGGAATGGATTCCTTTTGAGTGCCATGGACAATTCACAACAATACACACATCTAAAAGTAAAATAATGGAATTAAGAAATGTTTAAATATTGGGACGAGCAATGTCGGAGTGGCATTGACTAAAATACAGTAGAAAACAGTATGTAAACATTATTAAAGTGACTAGTGTTCCATTATTAAAGTGACCAGTGATTCCATGTCTATGTACATAGGGCAGCAGCCTCTAAGGTGCAGGTTGAGTAACCGGGTGGTAGCCGGCTAGTGATGGCTATTTAACAGTCTGATGGCCTTGAGATAGAAGCTGTTTTTCATTCTCTCGGTCCCAGCTTTGATGCACCTGTACTGACCTCGCCTTCTGGATGATAGCGGGGTGAACAGGCCGTGGCTTGGGTGGTTGATGTCCTTGATGATCTTTTTGGCCTTCCTGTGACATCGGGTGCTGTAGGTGTCCTGGAGGGCAGGCAGTGTGCCTCCGGTGAGGCGTTGGGCAGACCACACCACCCTCTGGAGAGCCCTGCGGTTGCGGGCGGTGCAGTTGCCGTATCAGGCGGTGATACAGCCCGACAGGATGCTCTCAATTGTGCATCTGTAAAAGTTTGTGAGGGTCTTGGGAGCCAAGCCGAATTTCTTCAGCTCTGTCTCTGTGTCTCTTTCTCTCTGTCTGTGTCTCTGTCTCTCTCTTTGTGTCTCTCTCTGTGTCTCGCTCTCTGTCCCTCTCTGTCTCTGTGTGTCTCTCGCTCTGTTTCTGTCTCTCTCTCTGTGTCTCCCTCTCTCTCTCCTGTCTGTCTCTCTCACTCTGTTTCTGTGTCTCTCTCGGTTTGTCTGTCTGTCTGTGTCTCTCTCCCTGACCCTGTCTATCTCTGTCACTTTGTCTGTCTCTGTCACTCTCTGTTTGTCTGTCACTCATGTCTCTCTCCTGTCTGTCTCTCTCTCTCTGTCTGTGTCTCTGTCTCTCTCTGTCTGTGTCTATACTTGTCTCTCTCTCTCTCTCTCTCTCTGTCGGTCTGTCTTTCTGTCTTTATCTCTGTCTCGGTCTCTCTCCTGTCTCTCTCTCGCTCTCTCCTGTGTCTGTATCTCTCTTTCTCTTTGTCTCTCTTTGTGTCTCTCTCTCTCTCTGTGTGTCTTTCTCTCTTTGTCTCTCCTACTCGACCAACTCTCCCTTTCCCTCTTTCTCCTCTGTCTCTCTCTCTTTCACTCTCTCTCTTTCTCTTTCTCTCTCCTACTCGACCACCTCTTCCTCTATCTCCTCTCTCTCTCTGTCCTCTTTCCTGGTCTTCCTCTATGTAGGCCTACGTTAGGCTATCTACAGTTGAAGTCGGAAGTTTACATACACTTAGGTTGGAGTCATTTAAAACTCGTTTTTCAACCACTCCATAAATGTCCTGTTAACTAACTATAGTTTTGGCAAGTCGGTTAGGACATCTACTTTGTGCATGACACAAGTCATTTTTCCAACAATTGTTTACAGACAGATTATTTCACTTATAATTCACTGTATCACAATTCCAGTTGGTCAGAAGTTTACATACACTAAGTTGACTGTGCCTTTAAACAGCTTGGAAAATTCCAGAAAATTATGTCATGGCTTTAGAAGCTTCTGATAGGCTAATTGACATCATTTGAGTCAATTGGAGGTGTACCTGTGGATGTATTTCAAGGCCTACCTTCAAACTCAGTGCCTTTGCTTGACATCATGGGGAAATCAGCCAAGACCTCAGAAAAAAAAATGTGTAGACCTCCACAAGTCTGGTTCATCCTTGGGAGCAATTTCCAAACGCCTGAAGGTACCACGTTCATCTGTACAAACAATAGTACGCAAGTATAAACACCATGGGACCACGCAGCCGTCATACCGCTCAGGAAGGAGATGCTTTGTCTCCTAGAGATGAACGTACTTTGGTCCGAAAAGTGCAAATCAATCCCAGAACAACAGCAAAGGACCTTGTGAAGATGCTGGAGGAAACAGGTACAAAAGTATCTATATCCACATAACCTGAAAGGCCGCTCAGCAAGGAAGAAGCCGCTGCTCCAAAACCGCCATAAAAAAGCCAGACTACGGTTTGCAACTGCACATGGGGACAAAGATCGTACTTTTTGGAGAAATGTCCTCTGGTCTGATGAAACAAAAATAGAACTGTTTGGCCATAATGACCATCGTTATGTTTGGAGAAAAAAGGGGTAGGCTTGCAAGCCGAAGAACACCATCCCAACCGTGAAGCACGGGGGTGGCAGCATCATGCTGTGGGGTGCTTTGCTGCAGGAGGGACTTCACAAAATAGATGGCATCATGAGGAAGGAAAATTGTGGATATATTGAAGCAACATCTCAAGACATCAGTCAGGAAGTTAAAACTTGGTCACAAATGGGTCTTCCAAATGAACAATGACCCCAAGCATACTTCCAAAGATGTGGCAAAATGGCTTAAGGACAACAAAGTCAAGGTATTGGAGTGGCCATCACAAAGCCCTGACCTCAATCCTATAGAACTTTTGTGGGTAGAACTGAAAAAGTGTGTGCGAGCAAGGAGGCCTACAATCCTGACTCAGTTACACCAGCTCTGTTAGGAGGAATGGGCCAAAATTCACCCAACTTGTGGAAGGCTACCTGAAACGTTTGACCCAAGTTAAACAATTTAAAGGCAATGCTACCAAATACTAATTGAGTGTATGTAAACTTCTGACCCACTGGGAATGTGATGAAATAAATAAAAGCTGAAATAAATAATTCTCTCTACTATTATTCTGACATTTCACATTCTTAAAATAAAGTGGTGATCCCAACTGAATTCTTACTAGGATTAAATGTCAGGAATTGTGAAAAACTGAGTTTAAATGTATTTGGCTAAGGTGTATGTAAACTTCTGACTTCAACTGTATGTCACTCTCTCCACTAGTCTGTAAGTGGGTGAGCTAAAGGATACAGGATTTATCGTTACAACCTGATACTAGCTGTCGGACTCATGTGACTGGTAGTCAGGTGACTAAACATTGCAGCTGCTATGTGGGTTTGTGTGTGTTGTGGTGCTCATCACTCATTGCTGTTCTTTGACATTTTTTGTTTTCATCCTCAACTCTCTGTTTGGTTTAAACTGTTTTGTATTTCTCCATATGCCTGCCATGTGGACACTGTTTTGTCTGACAGTGCATGTTCTGGCAATGAGTACATTCAGCGGACACACGCAGCCACACACACACACAGCCATATAACCCTTCTGTGAGAGGGCTAGTCTCTCTCAAGTAGGGAACTCCACCTAACCTCCACTCCTTTCACCGGTCGAGTCCACAGTCCCATAGAGGTGTCTGTCTGTGAGTTGGTGTGTCTCTGTAAATGAACTTCCTCACCAGGCCTGAAGTGTTTCCCCCTTGCTCAGTTCTCTGAATACTGTGTGGGTTACGAAACGTCGCCAGAGCAAAAACAATCGCTCCTTTATATTAGGAGAATGCGAGGCCGAATCTAACGTTTTTTTGTCAACTCAACTCTCTTGTTTGCTTTCACCTCTAGCACAGATTAGACCCACATGTATTTCTCAGAGTCAGAGGAGATTTTTAAAACCTAATTGAAAGGTTTTTCAGAGGCCTCTGGAAAAAAAAGAATTACCCCATTAGGCTAGTATCTTTCTGTCCTTTTCCATCAGTGGACATACCTGTGTTTACTGCACTCACAGACAGACAGACAGACAGACAGACAGACAGACAGACAGACAGACAGACAGACAGACAGACAGACAGACAGACAGACAGACAGACAGACAAGACACACACACACTTAATTAAAAACATGTATAAACCAGTTTGACCAACATAGTAAGACGCAAACTTGTTGAAACATATATCTTACTCCTTGTTTCAATATCAGACAGACCATGTTGTAAAGTAACCCCCTCTGTAACAAGTATCAGTTGAAATCTAACTGACCTTAGTCATAATGTGTGCGTAGGCATCGTGACACACCTTTGTGTATCTATTACAGAGGTGTTACAGGTTTGAGTCAGTGGTTTTGGTGCAGAACAGAGGGAGGGTGTGTGTGTGTGTGTGTGTGTGTGTGCCTTTATCCACCTCTATTAACATCAAAATGGCATGTTGTTGAAATATTAATGCAACGTTTGAATTGTGGTGTGGGGCCATTGAAAATTGTTATGTTTGTAAGGTAGGGTCTCATGCTTTTACTGCACTCTCAAAGAATGACAGTGTTATTTTGACATCTGGGCTGATCGTTCTCTCTCCCAGTCAGTCATTGTAGCCTAGCTGCCTCTTTGTGATGGAGGTTTGAGGAGAATGGGGCTAGACTGCTGGCCTCAGCACTTTAAGCGAAGCGTGTATTGATCCCTCCACATTAGCCTCTTCTCATGCCTCGCTCCGCCACCACCACCACCTAGAATACAATCACTTCCCTTTACAGCTTGGCCCTGCTGCCACGGCAACCACTGCAGATCAGGAGATAGGCTTCTGGTATAAGGTCTCTCTGTCTCCTCTTCTGTTGTACATCTCCATGACCTGGTTTGTTTTTATAATGCATCAAATTTAAGAAAGCGCACTGAAACAGTGACAGACTACATGGACTCCAATAAGAACCATTTGTTTTGGGGGTTTTTTCATTGGGAAAATTTTAAAACGTTTTGCTAATGAACATAACCCTGAGCTGGTGTAATCTGTCACCTCTACCCACTATTGCCATCCTTCTGTACACATCTATAGAGAACTGCCCGAAGAGACGTCAGTGATTAAGTCACCACTAACCTAATGCCTCCATATGTTCTTTTGTAGCATTGGAAGGATAAAAGAGAGCAGTTTGCAAAGGCAAAATTGCCTAATATGTGCTTCGGCACTTGTCGTCTTTTGTCTGTCTGTTACCACAATCATATCATGAATTTGAATGGAGGGCAGGGGCTGGCCCGACGGAGAGGCGGGTTGTTTTAACTTGCAGATGAGCCGATGGGCACCACCCGGGCTGGTGCTGCTCCGGTAGCGATTTGCTTAGCATTGCGCTAACTGTCAACAGGCTAATCTCTCTCATTAGCTCTCTCTCTCCACCGCTCCACTCACAAACACAAGTGGCCCATTAACCAGCTAGAGCATCCCTCGCTCTCCTTGCCGCCTCCCGCTTTGATGCCTTTTTGATAAGAGCAAGGATAATGAGGATAATCATAACATCGATGATAATTCACTATCCAGCGCAGCGGCAACACGCTAATCGCCTAAAAGCACTTCCTGTGTACTCCTCAGATGGATGCTCTTCGGACGTTCTTTTTTTAAATTATTTTTTTTACACACACACACTCCGTTGATATTTAAATGTGCGTGGCTGGTGGAGGAGTGTGTGTGTGATCTAAAGGATGCTGGTGCTCTCTAGCACCCCTGGTCCGGTGGTGGTGCAGCAGTCTACACACAATACTACATAATGACAAAGTAAAAACAGGTTTTTAGACATTTTTGCAAATGTATTACAAATAAAAAATGGAAAATTCACATTTACATAAGTATTCAGACCCTTTACTCAGTACTTTGTTGAAGCACCTTTGGCAGCGATTACAGCCTCGAGGCTTCTTGGGTGTGACGCTACAAGCTTGGCACACCTGTATTTGGGGAGTTTCTCCCATTCTTCTCGGCAGATCCTCTCCAGCTCTGTCAGGTTGGATGGGGATCGTTGCTACACAGCTATTTTCAGGTCTCTCCAGAGATATTCGATTGGGTTCAAGTCCGGGTTCTGGTTGGGCCACTCAAGGACATTCAGAGACTTGTCCCGAAGCCACTCCTGCATTGTCTTGGCTGTGTGCTTAGGGTTGTTGTCCTGTTGGAAGGTGAACCTTCACCCCAGTCTGAGGTCCTGAGCGCTCTGGAGCAGGTTTTCATCAATGCTCTCTTTACTTTGCTCCGTTCATCTTTCCCTCAATCCTGACTAGTCTCCCAGTCCCTGCCGCTGAAAAACCTCTCCACAGCATGATGCGGCCACCACCATGCTTCACCGTAGGGATTGTGCCAGGTTTCCTCCAGACATGACACTTGCATTCAGGCCAAAGAGTTCAATCTTGGTTTCATCAGACCAGAGAATCTTGTTTCTCATGGTCTGAGAGTCCTTTAGGTGCCTTTTGGTAAACTCCAAGCGGGCTGTCATGTGCCTTTTTACTGAGGAGTGGCTTCTGTCTGGCCACTCTACCATAAAGGCCTGATTGGTGGAGTGCTGCAGAGATGGTTGTCCTTCATGAAGGTCGGCCCATCTCCACAGAGGAAAGAGGAACTCTGGAGCGCTATCAAAGTGACCATCGGGTTCTTGGTCACCTCCCTGATCAAGGCCCTTCTCCCCCGATTGCTCAGTTTGGTCGGGCGGCCAGCTCTAGAAAGAGTCTTGGTGGTTCCAAACTTCTTCCATTTAAGAATGATGGAGGCCACTGTGTTGTTGGGGACCTTCAATGCTGCAGACATTTTTTGGTACCCTTCCCCAGATCTGTGCCTCGAAACAATCCTTTCTCTGAGCTCTACGGACAATTCCTTCGACCTCATGGCTTGCTTTTTGCTGTGACATGCACTGTCAACTGTGGGACCTTAAATAGACAGGTGTGTGCCTTTCCAAATCATGTCCAATCAATTGAATTTACCACAGGTGGACTCCAATCAAGTTGTGGAAACCTCTCAAGGATGATCAATGGAAACAGGATGGATCTGAGCTCAATGTCGAGTCTCATAGCAAAGGGTCTGAATACTTATGGAAATAATATTATTTGTTTTATTTTTATTTTAGCAAAAATGTCTAAAACCCTGTTTTCGCTTTGTCATTATGGGGTATTGTGTGTAGATTGATGAGTGGAAAAATGATTTTATCCATTTTAGAATAAGGCTGTAACGTAACAAAATGTGGTGAAAAGTCAAGGGGTCTGAATACTTTCCGAATACACTGTCTATGCCTCAGCAGCCAGCTATAAGTTTACTGTAAGAAGTGTAATATATAAGCTATGTGTGTTGGTCAGAGAGGGAAGGGAGGAAGGGAAGGTACCTGGTTGCCTGCAGTAGGACACACACTGTTTCTACACCAAACATTACCTCTCCGCCACACCTGTTTGAACACAATCTAGCCTACACACAAAAGCTTTCTTTGCCACACCTAACGTGTGCTTGAAGAAAGAGCCCGTGTAGGGTGGCACACCTGTATTTGGTTAGGAGTTGGACCAGTAACCGAAACGTTGCTAGTTCGAATCCCAGAGGCGACCAAGGTGAAAAATCTGTCTGTGCCCTTGAGGTCTTAACCGTAATTGCTCCTGGGTCGTCGTTGATCATGGCTGACCCTGACCGTGACCCCACTCTCCGGTGGAGTCTCGGGAGTTGGGATATAAAAAAAATAACATTTACAATTCACACATGCGTATGTACATGTATTGTATTGTATTATATAACTAGAATTAGAATAATCATTCTATTTCCATGATTCCAACAGTTCACCCAAGTGTTTTGCTCTAAATCACAAGTCAAATTGCAATTGCAACATTTGGTAAAATAAGGCCTAGATATTGTGCAGCCCTACGTGGCAGTGTGGAAATGATCTCAAATGAGTGCAGGAAATGCAGAAATTGATGAAAATACAGAAAAAACATTGTGATTAAGTTTAATTTAATAGTATAAAACATTCAGAATGGAGAAAGACTAATTGAAATCACTTAAAATGTATGTGTTGCCACCCTAGGGTCACACACTACTCATAAAGCAAATGTAGAAGTTTTTATTATTCAAAAACATAAAATACCGTCAAATACCGTTACATTTTTTTTTTATACTGTGTGATGATATTTTGGCCATATTGCCCAGCACTATGTACATGTGTGAAATAGGACAAATATAAGAACCCACCAAATTATTATTATGATTATTATTATGATGTGATGCCAATGTCTCATATGCACTTAAAAAACAGACAAACACGCACCTACACAGTGGTTATTGAGCTTGGATCAAAATTATAGGCTAGTTGTAGATGAATATAACAAGTGACATAAATGGAGACAACAATTGTGATTGGTTCCTACAAGCCCTATACAATACATATCAGCAGAAGAGAGGCTAGAGCAGGTTGCACTCTAGTCTAAAGTGCTGCCTGTTACTACAGGTATGTTTATGTTGTATTAAAGATGCAGTCCAGGATCTTAAGCACTTACAGATTCTTAACATATTGTCCGAATTTGTAGAAAGAAAAAGTTGGGGAACCAGTTTTCGGGAACCCGTTTTGGCTCGTGAGCACTACTTTGAAAACTACTGGCTGAAATGATACAAACGTTTTGGTGCAGCACCACTCCTGTCTTCTCCAGAGGCTACAGAGCTGTCTGTCTGGCTTGATTTATTCCTCTCATTCAGACCAGACAGAGCAGGAGTGGCACCCAGCCTCCCATGTGGAAATACGGGGGATGTATTTGTGTTGTGGTTCTGTACATGGAGCTCTTTCTCTTTAACACAAAAGGGCAGTTCTCTCGCTGTCTGACATGTCTGATTGCTCTACTTTACCCTGAGTTATGATTCATCTTCATCCTCAGCTAGCCTGCTACTGGAGATCTGACTTATTTATTAATTTACTGTTTCCATGGCTCTTTACTGCTTGTTTTTCCCTCTCTTTCCTACTACCCTCTCTCTCTTTTCTACTACCCTCTCTCTTTTCTACTACCCTCTCTCTCTTTTCTACTACCCTCTCTCTCTTTTCTACTACCCTCTCTCTCTCTCTTTTCTACTACCCTCTCTCTCTCTCTTTTCTACTACCCTCTCTCTCTCTTTTCTACTACCCTCTCTGTCTCTTCTGTCTCGAAACGTTGCTAGTTCGAATCCCCGAGCCGACCAAGGTGAAAAATCTGTCTGTGCCCTTGAGGTCTTAACCTCTGTCTCTTTTCTACTACCCTCGCTCTCTTTTCTACTACCCTCGCTCTCTTTTCTACTACCCTCTCTCTCTTTTCTACTACCCTCTCTCTCTTTTCTACTACCCTCGCTCTCTTTCCTACTACCCTCTGTCTGTCTCTATCATTGTAAAAAGGACTGTCTCTATCTTGATGTTAGGCTATATGCACTCATAATCTCCTTTCTTCCTGTCTGCCATTGTCTCTACTATCTGTTCTCATAGATCCTTGCCCTCGCCACTCCTTCAGGTGTTGTGTGTTCTCTTTGAACATGGCAGTGTCCTTAGGCCCTCGCCCTTCTCCTCCTCGGGGTGGGTTACTCTAAACCCTGACAGTGAGTACCCAACCCCAGACCTAGAGATGAGATGAGTGGCTGGGGATTTCCTGGTGTACATCACATCCCTGACCTCTTTTCTGCTCCTAGCATCCCTCCATCCCCATCGCTACGCTCCCTCCTCTCTTCTCTTTCACTCTATGCCCTCCCTCTCCCGTCTCCCCCTCTTTCTCCTGCTTTCTCTCAGTCCAGAGCAGAGCTTGACCCAATTCCTCTTTAACAACAACAACAGCGAAAGGATGGGCCCCAGCCGCCCTCCACCCCTCTGTCTCCCAGTGTCCCTCAACCCCCACCCCAAGCATCAGCCTCAGCCCAGATATAACCCAGAACACCCGAGCCCAGCACCACTCTAGTCACAACCCACCCCATCCCCAGCCTCAGCCCCACCTCAAGCCCAAGCAGCATCACCCCAGCACCACCTCAGCCACAACCTGCCTAGACTGGGACGATTGGTGGTGCCCCACAGACTGTAAGGTTGCCAAAAGCCGAATGCTGATTTGGTTGTTGGTTACAGTTGACAGACACGGCCCAGCCTAGATGGATAACTTATTTTCCCATTTACTCTCTTTCTCTCTCTTTCTCTTGTTGGGAGGATTTCTGCTCTTAATTGAAGTGACAGCAGCAGGGTTGTCATGGTGACACTGGGGACATAGATTAAAGCTTGTTGTGAGCGGGGAGAGGATGAGAGGGGGAGAGGAGGAGGAGAGGGGTGATGTCTCTTGCTGGCTGCCTGCTGTGTTCTTGGTTGGCCTCATTGACCATCATGCAGTGCTCTACACACTAGCAGATCTGTTGTATGATTTGCTGCAGCTGCATTCACATAATTGGACTATATAGCCTATATTTTTTTGCTGGTTTTATGAAGTAGAAGTAGCTACTGAATGTGTGCGAACATTCTAGAGAAGGACTGAACTATGTGAGACTACTTCCTGGGGAGGGAGGAATGGATGGAGGGAGAGAGAGGGTCTGAGTCTGTCAGGACAGGCCTACTGAACATTGTGTAGCCTAGCTTCACTTTACGTTGATTTTAGCTGTTTTTTGGAGGCCAGATGATCACTATCCTGGCTAATCACCACTATTTATATTGACTTGGTTGAATTCCTCAGTGCTTTTGAATACCGAAAGGAGGACAGGCAGGAATGTAAGTTGAATTCCTCTCATCTCAAGGCCCTCTGGTATCAGGTGGGTTGAGCTAAGCTAAGTAGTGGTCCTGACTCCTAGATGATTGCAGGGCAGGGGCGGCTCTGTATTTGAGAGCTTTCCACTCAAGACAGTGTAAGAAGGAAGGATGCCCTCCTCTCTCTCCCCCTCCTTTAGTCATGAGAGGATTTTGCAGATGGTTTCATGCTCATTGGCGTCTAACAAGCAGGTGGTCTGAGATGAGGTGGGCGGAGAGGAGAGCAGTCTGGAGAGACTGGAGTCGTCTCCGACACTTTAGAGGTCCTCCTCAAAGGCTTGAGAGGGAGAGAGGAGGGGAGGATAGCCCCTCCACCATCAGCTTGCGTGTGAGAGGGGGCAGAAAGGAGGAGGAGAGTGGATAGCCTCTCCATTTCGCCCTGCGTGTGAGAGGAGCGGGAGAGAGAGACGGAGACATACAGGACAGACAGACCGACGGGGGTGGTGGACCCTGCCCATGCCCATGCCTGCCCTCGGGCCAACCTTAGACAAACACGTTGATTGCTTGGAAGAGCACATCTTTTCA
This sequence comes from Coregonus clupeaformis, assembly GCF_020615455.1. NCBI lineage: Eukaryota > Metazoa > Chordata > Actinopteri > Salmoniformes > Salmonidae > Coregonus > Coregonus clupeaformis. The sequence goes on along the minus strand of NC_059222.1, from coordinate 18,306,778 downwards.
ATGTGTCACATCCATTTATTTCACGTTTCCAGTCATGTTGGGAAAGCAGCTCCCTCCTCATTCCCCAGCGTAACTGCTGTGATTGTATCGCTGTGTGAAGGAAAATACTATGTTTCCATGTAGCCACTATCTCTATGTAGCTACTGTCTCTGTGTACTGTAGCCACTGCCTTTATGTTGCCCCCTCCACTAGTGTGTCCTCTCTTGCAGTTGTTTTCTAACCAACTCTTAACCATTTCTTTCCTGTCCTCTCTTCTCTCTACAGACCTACCTGGTTTAATGGGTCCAATCATCGGGATGTCGCCGGATAAGAAAGCGGAAACGCCGGGCATGCAGGAAGAGAGGGTGGGGCTTAGGGGCGTATGCGGGGGGGCGGGGACTCTCCCGGAGGCTGAGTGCGGTGCAGCCAGCCCATTGGCCACCAGTCTGGACCGGGGTTCCGGTGGCTCCGAGGATGAGGAGCTCACCAACCTCAACTGGCTCCATGAGAACCTGCTCCAGAACTTTACCCTAGGGGGGCCCGGCGTGGCCGGGGGGGCCCAACCCAGCGCCAGCCCACTCTTTGACATCGAGGGTGACCCCGGAGCCCCTCAGAACCCATCTTCTTCATCCTCTTACTCCTCGTCGCAGAGGGACTCGTTGAAGTCCAAGCCTCCATTCTCATTCTCTCTGTTGATCTACATGGCCATAGAGCAGAGCCCCAGTAAGAGCCTGCCGGTGAAGGACATCTATGGTTGGATCCTACAGCACTTCCCCTACTTCTCCTCGGCCCCCACCGGCTGGAAGAACAGCGTCAGACACAACCTGTCACTCAACAAGTGCTTCCGCAAGGTGGAGAGGAGCCTGGGAAAGGTGAGGGAACTATGAGATGCATTCACACACACACACACACACACACACTTTGTTTGTTTACCTTGCAAGGAGCTGGCAGTGCCTAGGTTGTGGGTTTGATATCCGCAAAGGTCACACAAACACATTATGTAAAAAATGCAAAGTTCTCATGCTGACACTGTAGGGTCAAATCAAGTCAAATTTTGTTTGTCACATACACGTGTTTAGCAGATGTTATTGCGGGTGTAGCGGAATGCTTGTGCTTCTAGCTCCGACAGTGCAGTAATATCTAACAAGTAATATCTAACAATTTCACAACATATACCCAATACACACAAATCTAAGTAAGGAATGGAATTTAAGAATATATACATATATATATATGGACAAGCAATGACAGAGCGGCATGGACTAAGATACAGTAGAATATTATAGAATACTGTATATACATATGAGATGAGTAATGCAAGATATGTAAACATTATTAAAGTGGCCAGTGATTTCAATAGGCAGCAGCAGCCTCTAATGTGCTAGTGATGGCTATTTAACAGTCTGATGGCCTTGAGATAGAAGCAGTTTTTCATTCTCTCGGTCCCAGCTTTGATGCACCTGTACTGACCTCGCCTTCTGGATGATAGCGGGGTGAACAGGCAGTGGCTCGGGTGGTTGATGTCCTTGATGATCTATTTGTCCTTCCTGTGACATCGGGTGCTGTAGGTGTCCTGGTGGGCGGGTAGTTTGACCCCGGTAATGCGTTCGGCAGACCACACCACCCTCTGGAGAGCCCTGCGGTTGCGGGCGGTGCAGTTGCCATACCAGGCGGTGATACAGCCCGACAGGATGCTCTCAATTGTGCATCTGTAAAAGTTTGTGAGGGTTTTAGGTGCCAAGCCAAATTTCTTCAGCTTCCTGAGGTTGAAGAGGCTCTGTTGCACATTCTTCACCACACTGTCTACGTGGGTGGACCATATCAGTTTGTCAGTGATGTGTACGCCAAGGAACTTGAAGCTTTTCACCTTTTCCACTGCGGTCCCGTCGATGTGGATAGGGGGGGTGCACCCTCTGCTGTTTCCTGAAGTCCACGATCATCTCCTTTTCTTTTGTTGACATTGAGTGAGGTTATTTTCCTGGCACCACACTCCAAGAGCCCTCACCCCTCCTCCCTGTAAGCTGTCTCATCATTGTTGGTAATCAAGCCTACTACTGTTGTGTCTTCTGCAAACTTGATGATTGAGTTGGAGGCGTGCTTGGCCATGCAGTCATGGGTGAACAGGGAGTACAGGAGGGGGCTGAGCATGCACCCTTGTGGGGCCCCAGTGTTGAGGATCAGCGAAGTGGAGATGTTGTTTTCTACCTTCACCACCTGGGGGGTGGCCCGTCAGGAAGTCCAGGACCCATTTGCACAGGGCGGGGTTCAGACCCAGGGCCTCGAGCATAATCATGAGCTTGGAGGGTACTATGGTGTTGAATGCTGAGCTATAGTCAATGAAAAGCATTCTTACATAGGTATTCCTCTTGTCCAGATGGGATAGGGCAGTGTGATGGCGATAGCATCGTCTGTGGATCTGTTGGGGCGGTAAGCAAATTGAAGTGGGTCTAGGGTGACAGGTAAGGTAGAGGTGATATGATCCTTGACTAGTCTCTCAAAGCACTTCATGATGACAGAGGTGAGTGCCATGGGGCGATAGTCATTTATTTCAGTTACCTTTGCTTTCTTGGGTACAGGAACAATGGTGGCCAACTTGAAGCATGTGGGGACAGCAGACTGGGAGAGTGAGAGATTGAATATGTCCGTAAACACACCAGCCAGCTGGTCTGCGCATGCTCTGAGGACGCGGCTAGGTATGCCGTCTGGGCCGGCAGCCTTGCAGGGGTTAACGTGCTTAAATGTCTTACTCACGTTGGTGAGATTGAGACGATGACATCATTCAGTGGGTTTGAAGTGGTCTTCTAATGGCGTTCAAATTAGCTCAAAGTTTCCTGCCCCATTGAGATTATTGGCTGTGTTAAGGTGTCATGAAGAATCATTAGAGCTCTTCACTGACATTTTGTAGTGGCAGAGGCAGTAGTGACATTGACAATGTGCTCAAACTGTTTGACTGACAGTGTTAACTGTACACCTTCGACTGTGTGTGCATGTGCTTGTATAGTATTTGCAGCTGTCTGTGTGGCTCATGGACAGTGGCAGGGCCAGGGTTTTAAACCACCCTGAGGCACCCTGACGTGTGTGTGTGTGTGTGTGTCAGGGCCAGTGTAGTGCAGCACCCTGCCTGCGGCCCCCTGTGTTCCTCCCCTCCCTGTGATAAGGCTGGGTGTATACCAGTCAAGGTCATAGACCCTCCTTCAGAGGAAATGCAAACACAGCACTAAGATAGGGCGCTATCTCCCAACACACCACACACACTGCAACTGTAGAGCCACGACCAGGCAGAGAGGACACACACACACACTGCAACTGTAGCGCCAGGCAGAGGACAAGCCCAGGGCTGAAGACCTGACCTACACAAACACAGAGAGAGGGAGAGAGACAAGTCTGTTAAAGAAAGGGTAGAGAAGGGAAACGAAAGGACAGAAAGTGAGGGAGAAGAGTAGAGCATATAGGAAAGAGACATTGTTTCTGTAGTTGTGTTGGACACTGGTTCAAGCTCAGCTCGGGGCAGACAAGTCAGTTGTTTCTGTAGTTGTGTTGGACACTGGTTCAAGCTCAGCTCGGGGCAGACAAGTCAGTTGTTTCTGTAGTTGTGTTGGACACTGGTTCAAGCTCAGCTCGGGGCAGACAAGTCAGTTGTTTCTGTAGTTGTGTTGGACACTGGTTCAAGCTCAGCTCGGGGCAGACAGGGAATATAACTATACTGTTACAATCAGCTCAGTGGCTGGCTAGCAACTAGTTTGCTAGGAGGGGCTGATGACTAGCTAGAAGTAGAAATTAGCTTAGCGGCAGCATTACTGTAGCACAGTGCATCACAATGCAGGTAGGCTCAGTGTGCTGGTTCTCAGTGTGAGCCCACCCGTCTGCTGAGCTGAGCTTAGAGAGCGCAGCAGAGAGAGAAGCACTGGTTTCAGATGACACACACTGCCTGGTGGTTTGCGTTGCCATGGTGACATTTCCTCCTTCCTGCCTACGAGCCGGCTGGTAATCTGAGTCAAGGTTATATCCCTCCTCCTCTCTCCTTCCTCTCCTCCCTCGCTCCCTCGCTCCCTCCCCCCTTCTTCTCCTGGACAGAACACCAGCGATAGATAATGAGAGAACCGTTTACACACTTTATATCTCTCTCTCTCTCTCACACATACACACACACACATACACACACACACACACACACACAAGCACACACACACACACGCACACACACATACACACACACAAGCACACACACGTAAACATTTGTTTTTCTTGTCAAAACATCATGGAGACGTGTGTTGTCTCAGTGGTAGTTCATGAACCTGCATATGGGATATGACAATGTCTTCACACGTCTTTGGCTTCAATAGTGAGAGGTTCTACAAAGGCAAGTCACATGGACAGGACTGTAAAAAGCTCAACGCAGTCCAACCCTGTAATAAGTCATTTAAGGATGGTGTGGATTGTTTATCGACTGTTTTCCTCCCATCATGCAGTTCACCCAGCAGGGTCTGGATTGGTAATCACATGCTCAGGTGACTACATTATGAGTCATTATGGCAGCTAGAGCAACTAAAGTCCTGGTGAGACTACAGTGAGACTTAGGGCTGGGCCATATATTGTATTTTAAGGTATAACGGTATGGATCAACATACCGGTATGGATTTTTACAATAACAATATTTTGATACAGTGCTAAACAAATGAAAAGTTCTACAAATTTGACTACTTTACTGTCAAGTTTGTCCTAGTTTGGTTGAGTATAAAACAATCCGAATGGAGAAAGCCTATTAAAACCACTTAGAATTCATTTGTTGATATCCTAGGGTCTAAAACATATTTAGAACTTGTATTATTCAGAAACATAAAATACCGCTTTACCGTCAAAAATGAGAATATCCTGATATATTATTTTGGCCATATCGCCCAGCCCTAGTCAGACTACAGGGAGACTACCATGAGAGTCAGCCATGCAGGCAAAAAAGTTATAGGTGTTTGCCGTCAAAAATCCTAGTCATGATGAGTACTTTACCAAAGCGTCTCTTGATACTACAGTGAGATGCTATATGAATTTATCCAATAAGAAATGCTCAGTTTTGAAACATTTTGCTACGGTGTGCCCCAATGAACGCCACTCAGGTCATTCTTGCTGTACTTTCTAATGTAGTATGTGATGTTTTTTTCAGGTGAATGGTAAGGGTTCTCTGTGGTGTGTGGACCCAGAGTACAGGCCTAACCTGATCCAGGCCTTGAAGAAGCAGCACTTCCCTGCAGCTCATACCTTCTGCACACCGCCCGCCTCCCCACCCAGTGCCTCCTCACCCCCCAGACACCTCTTTCTGCAGGGCTGCTCCTTCAAAGGTGAGTCCTATGTTTTTTGTTAATTTCGTGCAATTCTACGCATTTTCCCATGAGGTGTAAAGACAATGTTGCAGTTTTAAAGCAAGTTTGCTGCAATTCTACACATTTGGCCATGGAGCAGAGAGAAGATTCTGCAATTGTATAACTAATTTCATGCAATACAACTCATTTTGCAATTCTACTCAAAGATGGGCTTAAAAAGGGGGGCCGCCGCCAGTTGCCCATCCCTGATCTAGAAATATGATTGAGATTAGATTTGATCCAGTTTCAGCATTCGCTGCATGTGATTTCAAGTTCACATGGTTGTTGCCATTTTCGTCATGCAACGTTGGCTGCAAGACCATCCACTCATCTTCAACTGTCATTTTAGTCATTATTTGATTTCTAACCATAGATGCCTCAATGTAGATTCTTCCAATCTGTATCCTCCACCTCTCTCTCTCCCTCTATCTATCTGTCTCTCTAACTCTCTCTCTCTCCCCTACCCTCTTGTTTGGTAACCTTGACTACAGAGGCCCTGGTGATGCTGATAGAGTGTAGAGCAGAGCACTCAGTCTCCACTCTAGTTGATTATAAATAATTTAGAGCCCCTGAAGTGTGGTATGAGGAAAGCTAGGAAACCTCTCTTCCTTTAGCCCCTCTACAGCCTCCTTGGCCAGCCAGCCGGCCACACACACACACACACATGCACACACACACACACTCATGCTATTCCACTGACCACCATGCATGTTCTCTCCTCTTCCAGAGTCTGACATAGATGCTGCCACTGCCATGATGCTCTTAAACTCTGCCCCTGATCATCACCACGCCGACCCATGTAAGAGACTCCACCCCACACCATGCCTCTTCCACTTCTCTGCTTCTCTCTGTCTACACCTTTTCACTACTACTCTCCCCCCTTTCTCTCTCTCCCACTTTCTGTCACTCTTGCACTTTGTCTCTCTCCCACTTTCTCTCTGTCTACACCTTTTCACTACTACTCTCCCCCCTTTCTCTCTCTCCCACTTTCTCTGTCTCTCTTGCACTTTGTCTCTCTCCCACTTTCTCTCTGTCTACACCTTTTCACTACTACTCTCCCCCCTTTCTCTCTCTCCCACTTTCTCTGTCTCTCTTGCACTTTGTCTCTCTCCCACTTTCTCTCTGTCTACACCTTTTCACTACTACTCTCCCCCCTTTCTCTCTCTCCCACTTTCTCTGTCTCTCTTGCACTTTGTCTCTCTCCCACTTTCTCTCTGTCTACACCTTTTCACTACTACTCTCCCCCCTTTCTCTCTCTCCCACTTTCTGTCTCTCTTGCACTTTGTCTCTCTCCCACTTTCTCTCTGTCTACACCTTTACATTACTACTCTCCCCTTTCTCTCTGTCTCTCGGTCATTCACCCATTTCACGCTTTCGTCTTTTATTGCTTTTGCATCACTCACCCAGCATCTATCCACCCCTTGTAAAACATCTCCCTGTGTCTCTCCATTGTTTACTATGTACACTCAACAGCACAGTTGAAGTCACACATATTCCCGTTCCAAGCCAGACAATGTTGCATATAGAAATATCTTCCTGTGAATAAGTGGTGTATTTCATTTCCCTTTTCCCCCATGCCTCTGCTGTTGTCATTAATTGTTATGAATCTTAATTGCTGTTATCTGCTGAACACACGGACACTCCCTAGCCTGCTGAACACACGGACACTCCCTAGCCTGCTGAACACACGGACACTCCCTAGCCTGCTGAACACACGGACACTCCCTAGCCTGCTGAACACACGGACACTCCCTAGCCTGCTGAACACACGGACACTCCCTAGCCTGCTGAACACCACGGACACTCCCTAGCCTGCTGAACACACGGACACTCCCTAGCCTGCTGAACACACGGACACTCCCTAGCCTGCTGAACACACGGACACTCCCTAGCCTGCTGAACACACGGACACTCCCTAGCCTGCTGAACACACGGACACTCCCTAGCCTGCTGAACACACGGACACTCCCTAGCCTGCTGAACACACGGACGCTCCCTAGCCTGCTGAACACACGGACGCTCCCTAGCCTGCTGAACACACGGACACTCCCTAGCCTGCTGAACACACGGACACTCCCTAGCCCACCGCCTATTTGATTAAAAACACTTTACTCTCTTTATCACATAAGCTACTCCTACTACCCTGTTGCATTCAGAAACACTGTTTCTTTAGTGTGAAGATGATTTCCTCTTCAATCTCTCTCCCTCTCCTTACTCCCCCTCTCCTCTCCTTACATCCTCATCTCTCTCTTCTTTCCCTCCCTCTCCCAGGTGATCCAGACAGTCCCCTGGACCTGTCCCGGCCAGACATGGTCCTGGTGAGCAGCGATCCTAAGCAGGACCACAACTACAGCAGCATGGCCCTGCAGCGCTGCTCCTCCCGCTCCTCCTCCTCCTCCTCCCTCTCCTCCCTGGACGAAGGAGGCCCAGGCCACGCCATGCCCCGCCCACGCCGTTCCGGCAGCGAGGGTTTCCATAGCGACGAGGACTCCGACCTCGGGGACCGGGACGAGAGGGGTGGCCACCCCCGGCCTGCTCCTCGCCGCCCCTCCCCCTCTTCCTCCTCGGTGAAGCGCCCGGCGGGTAAGAGGGCGCATAGGGAGGTGACAGCCAAGCCGGAGCTGGATGAGGAGCTGAAGGAGGCAGCCGGGTCTCTGCTTCACCTGGCTGGGATCCGTACCTCCATGGAGCTCAACAAACGCAGTGCCAAGAGCAAAAAACTGAACAGGAAATGAGGTCGTCGTACCACCTTGCTCTCACTGCCCTCGCCCTCAGACTCCCGCCCCTGTAACCCCTGATCTGATTGTGTGTCCTACTGATAGGTCCAGGTTGTGCCTCCTCCTCCTTTTCTGATTGGCTGATTTTGAGCCAGTTTTTTGGTTTGACACATGATGGGATGGGAAATCCCTCCCTATCCCAACACAACAAATGGCAATAGTATCATTCACACACAGGAGAATAAAGCCATATTGAGACTTTTGTAACTCGGGCATGTCAGGTGGGGGGGTTAAGTGGGGTGCTTGGGGACTACTGTGAAGAACCTGTTTCTGATGGCATCGCCGCAGATCCTCGCAATTCAAAGGATTTTCTTCTGGATAAAAGAAAGACAAGACGGGAAAAGGCTTAAAGTTTTTATAACTCAAAGCGTTGCATGCTTCCTCCTCAACCTGTGTCATCTTCCAAGTGAACCTATTTCTAAGAGAATGAGTGCATGTCTGTAACAAACAACTAACCTCTCCTCTCATGTTGTAGTCAGTTTCTCCCTTTTCCGTGCAAAAAAAAGAAAAAAAAGATGCCACTGTTTTTTGATAGGTGACAACCTTGGACTGGAAATATCATACAAAGAGAGATGCAATAATTGATCCGTAACCTTAAACTGCTCTTTATATTATTTAATTTTTTCAATGTTGGTCTTTTTCCTGGGTTGATGACGACACTGGTGTCTAAAAACAATAAATTATAGGGAATGTATTGAAGTAGTGAGATGATCGATGGAACGGTCTGTTTAGAATCTGATCGGAACAATCTTATCACAGAGCAGAACACTGGACTGGTTCCATGTCAGGATTTAATAGCAGGGAGTGGAAACATATCAAAGGAAATGTTGGAACTCTGCTACTGCCATGTTAAGAAGGGGAATAAAACAAAGATGACCGACTGTGCTAGATTGGCACGGTCGGGAAGAGTCCACTCTCGTTTCCTACACTGAGGGGAAAACATAATTACATCGTCATGCCATTAGAACAAACTCCTCTTCATCACTTTTCTTCTGTGGCCTCTCTTATTCTGTCATACATTAGTTATTTGTGTATTTAGTGTGTAAACTGAGAAATAACACATTTGATACAGGCCCCTGTATTTTTTATTTCTTCTCTTGATTTATCCTACCCTACCCTATCCTACATCCTATCCTATCCTATCCTATGCAAGGTGTAGTGTAGACTAATCTGGCTGAAACATAGCGAATGTTGTAACCATAGTGATCCCAAGATGATGCGCTTGCATGAGAGCACTCACTGGCAGATGTGCTGGTCAGTTTTCAATCATGTAATACTAGTCACACCTACTAACGTTTTAGTATTCAGGCCAAAGGGAAGTTAAGACAAGGATTTAGTTGTTATAATAACGTTGTAGTGAGGTTAGATTGACAATATTGTGAGAATCCAGCCTGCTATTGTACTACTGCCCCTCCTGAATGCTCTGTTGTGTTGGCTGACCCTGTTGCAAAGTTCAGACTGTGTTGACAGAACGTGGCTTTGCTTTGTCTTGCTCCACAATAAGAAAACAAAGGGGGAGGGTGGGCAAAATAAGGAAGCACACCACTCTCTTCGCTCCGCTGTACAGTAGTGTGTTTACTGCCAGTTTATTGCATAGAGTTCAGTGACGGGAAGTACAGGATGTTGCAACAGAACTTGCGAAATGAAGAGGCCAGACTGGTTTTCTTTCGGGGCTTGCATGCATTAACTTGCATTAGTAAGCAAAACGCCAAAAGCCCACATGATAGAATCGCTTTTAGTTGGTTCACTGTATAACAGTATACTGCCCTCTGTCATGAGCCAACTTAAGTGCAAGTTAACTTTCCACCTGTTTTGTATAATGTTAAATTAAATCACTTTCATAAATATAGATTGCATGCAGTGCCAAACATTAATTTGTGCCATTGCGACCATGTTCCTCTTCTCACAGTTTTTGTGTGACTGACAGTAATATTGTTACCCTTGAAGCCTACTAACAGGAAATGTAGGAGGACTCTGACCTTGTGGACTGACTTTAGTCTGACATGCAGTTTATTTAGGTTGTTCTGGAATGGGAATCGCTTTGTTCTTAGAATGGGAATTTTGTTCTTAGAACTAAACCGCAGTTCTCCTAAATAAGATGGACATAGAATACACTGTCTGTGAATAAACAAAGAACAAATTAATGTTGCCCATTTAAATCATCAATTTATTTATTATAATTAATTTATAATGGACGATTGAATGGAACTTCTTTCAAATAATGGTCATTTGAAGCAAGAGGAAAGGTTACTTCCTCTCTCCCCTCTGGAAAATCCTTTTGATGACTTTTATTTTGTTTTATTATATTTTATCATATTTTACTGCCATAGACCAATACGTTCACTATGTGATATAGTGATAAAGATATCTGTGTCAGAGAAAGTATTTTGCCAATGTATTTTGTCTTTCGCGCAGGGCTTTTTCAATTTAACCATGACTGCCAAGTGTACCGATGTTTTGTTGTTGAACTGGATAGAAGATAATTGATGAACATATTGATCCTGAACCCTTTTTTGCCAACAGTGGTGTTGTACAGAGAAAGCTGACGTAGACATTTCAGATGAATGGATATTCCCTAACTATTGAGAACTTCTTCTCTGGAAAGTTGATTTAATCATCAAACTTCACAAATTATCTGAATTTGTATTGTTTATGTTTATATAATATTCTGACTGCCGTAAGTAGTCACACCATAGATATTAGTTGGCACTCCTTCTCCATGTTAGGATCCTGCCACCATAGAAGTCATCATCCCCACTTACTGCCACAAAAAAAAAAACATCTGAGGGTTGCCCTGGTGTTAAAGTCTTGGTACCCCCATGGACTTTACTTTAAACGTAGATAGATAGTTGCGGACAATTTACAGTAACTTGTTCATGCTGTAGCACTTGTAGCTAGAAGAAAGATATTTTCAGACTCAAAGTTTAAGTGAATGTTTTTGAGATGGATCTTTAGGACTACCTGCATGACATGGGGCTCTAAGACTTGAATACACACCGTGGGGTACCCCGGGGGTCTATATTGTTCACTTTACACAGTGATACATTATGGTAGACTCTAAGCTGCATACATAGGATTGCTTCATTGTTTGAAAACGTGTTATTGAATATTGATTATGCGATTTTTCAAAAATGCAGTTGCAATTTATTGATTCTGATAAAGCGTTTTGTGTTGAACTAACTAAAGCTGCCAACCCAGTATCAGTCAGTGTCAGTCGTCTGCCATGTCTGTTAGACACACCTTTTGGTTTTTGTATGCTAACCTCTGTTAATAAAATGTTTATAAAGTTTATTTTCGCCAAAGATATGCAATTGCATTATATATGGTATTACAAAATAAAAAAATTATTGTTTTATCATTTGTGTGTTTTCATGTGTTGTTGTTTACTTTGATGAAATGGTCTATTATAAAGAAAGTTCTGTCTAATCAAAGGATATATCAGGATAAATGGACTGTTTCATCAGTCTTAAAGAATAATTATATCCCCATCTAATTTCCACATTGCCACTGAGGCACTGATCACAAATCCAAAATGACATTGACATTGGTGCATTTGGGAAAAATCATTATGCATTCCATAACACACATTTGAACAACCAAAAATGCATCTCTTCCGGCTCCTTTTACACAGGCAGCCCAATTCTGATATTTTTTGGACCAATTGGATCAGTTCTGAAAAATATCTAATGTGAAAAGATCTGTGATTGGTCAAAAGACCAATTAATGGAAAAAAATATCAGAATTGGGCTGCCTGTGGAAACTCAGCCAAAGTCATTGGTTATGAAACCCGAAAGTCAAGAGATCATGTTTAGTAATAAATGGTGATCAACATCGCCACCTGCTGTTTAAAGGAGGCAATCACTAAAATGTCAAACGTAATGGAGGTCAGAAGTGACTGTTGTATTGCAAATAATTGTAGGTCCCATTGTCCTGAATAAGTCTTTTTTTTGTGTCATTCTCCTTTTAAAATGTGCAACACATGTCAGTTTCTTACTTAAAAACAGAGCGCTAACGTGGTTAAAATTGTGAAAATAATTCATTTCTAAACTAAGGAGTTAAGCCCTTTGATGCGATGGTTCTAGTTCAAAAGAGCCTTACACATCATCAGACAGTGCACTGCACATGACTGGCAATTTAAGACAACAAAAAAACTGTTGCATGGACTTCTTTACAAATATAGAATACTGAAACATATCCTTAACCCATAAGAGTCTAAGCCCTGTCTAAGCGGGGGAGGGGGGATAGACTAAGTAAACATTACACTCACAAAAGTTTTTAAAGAATATAGACATTTCAAATGTTATTATTGGCTATATACAGTGTTGTAACAATGTGCAATTAGTTGAAGTATGAAAGGGAAAATAAATAAACAGATAAATATAGATTGTATTTACAATGTTTGTTCTTCACTGGTTGCCCTTTTCTCATGGCAACGGGCCACAAATCTTGCTGCTGTGACTGCACACTGCGGTATTTCGCATTACAGATATGGGAGTTTATCAATGTTTGATTTGTTTTTAATTTATTTGTGGGTCTGTGGGAAATATGTGTCTCTAATGTGGTCATACATTTGGCAGGAGTTTAGAAAGTGCAGCTAAGTTTCCACCTCATTTTGTGGGCGGTGGGCACATAGCATGTCTTCTCTCGTGAGCCAGGTATGCCTACGGCGGCAGCCTCTCTCAATAGCAAGGCTATGCTCACAGAGTCTGTACATAGTCAAGGATTTTGTTAATTTTGGGTCAGTCACAGTGGTCAGGTATTCTGCCACTGTGTACTCTCTGTTTAGGGCCAGATAGTATTCCAATTTGCTATGTTTTTTGGTTTATTCTTTCCAGTGTGTCAAATAGTTATGTTTTTGCTTCCTCATAATTTGGTTGGGTCTAAATGTGTTTCTGTCCTTCGTCTCTGTGGGGTCTGTTCGTGTTTGTAAACAGAGCCCTTGAACCAGCTGGCTCAGGGGACTCTTCTCTAGTTTAATCTCTCTGTAGGTGAGGGCTTTATGGTGTAATGTGTGGGCATCACTTCCTTTAAGGTGGTTGTAGAATTTAACAGCTCTTTTCTGGATTTTGATAACTAGCGGGTATAGTCCTAATTCTGCTCTACATGCATTGTTTTGGGTTTTGTGTTGTACACTAAGTATATTTTAGTAGAATTCTTCATGCAGTCTCAATTGGGTGTTTGTCCCATTTTGTGAATTCTTGGTTGGTGAGAGGACCACAGACCTCACAACCATAGAGGGCAATGGGTTTGATAACTGTTTGAAGTACTTTTAGCCAGATCCTAATTGGGATGTTGAGATTTTTAATTCCTTTTTAATGGCATAGAAGGCCCTTCTTGCCTTGTCTCTTAGATCGTTCACAGCCTTGTGGAAGTTACCTGTGGTGTTGATGTTTAGGCCGAGGTAGTTGTAATTCTTTGTGTGCTCTAGGGCAACAGTGTCTAGGTATAATTTGTATTTGTTGCCTTGGCTACTGGACCACCATTATTTTTGTCTTACTGAGATTCACTGTCAGGGCCCAAGTCTGACATAATCTGTGCAGAAGATCTAGGTGCTGCTGTACGCCCTCCTTGGTTGGGGACAGAAGCACCAGATCATCTGCAAACAGTAGACATTTGATTTATGAGTCCAGTAGGGTGAGGCCAGGTGCTGCAGACTCTTCTTGTGACCTCGCCAATTCATTGATATACATGTTGAAGAGGGTGGGGCTCAAGCTGCATCCCTGTCTCACCCCATGGCCCTGAGGAAAGAAATGTGTGTTTATTGCCAATTTTAACTGCACACATGTTGTTTGTGTACATTGATTTTATAATGTCATATGCTTTCCCCCCAACACCGCTTTCCATCTATTTGAATAGCAGACCCTCATGCCAAATTAAACCAAAAGCTTTTTTGAAATCAACAAAGCATGAGAAGAATTTGCTTTTGTTTTGTTTGTTTGTTAATAAGGGTGTACACGTTGTCTGTCGTACAGTATTTTGGTAAGAAGCCAATTTGATTGTTGGGAAGAGATTTTTGACGTACCGATTCCATGGCATAGTGTTTATGAACTGATACGCAAAACGACGCCGGATTCAAAACTTATAATTTTTCAATTTAAATTATTATATACAATGCTTGCTACCAATATAATGTTATTTATATGGGGGATACAATCTTCCCAGCTCTGCAGATTTTGCTGCGAAGAGACAGAATCATTAGATCATTTGTTTTTGTACTGTCCATTTGTAGCTTGTTTTTGGACACAGATCCAGGTATGAGTAAAGGACTGCAATATTTACCTGGAGCTAACCCTGCAGATAGCATTACTGGGTGATCTGAAAAGTCATAGTCAATCGATCAATAATATAACAATACTTTTAACAAAAAAAATTATTTTCAATTTACGATCTGTAGAAACAATGAGAGTAGAAAGGTTCAGTACTTTTATAAAACATCACAGTACAGTTGAAAAATATATGGCAAATAGAAATCCAATATGGATGGTGTTAAGAGATAGGTGGGTGGTGTTGAATGGAGTTGAAGGATGGCACTAAGACCCAGCCACGTTTCATCTTCAATGCCCTTGCTGATGGAAGGAGGTTTTCACTCAAAATCTCACGATACATGGCCCCATTCATTCTTTCCTTTACACGGATCAGTTGTCCTGGTCCCTTTGCAGAAAAACAGCCCCAAAGCATGATGTTTCCACCCCCATGCTTCACAGTAGGTATGGTGTTCTTTGGATGCAACTCAGCATTCTTTGTCCTCCAAACACGACGAGTTGAGTTTTTACCAAAAATTTCTATTTTGGTTTCATCTGACCATATGACATTCTCCCAATCCTCTTCTGGATCATCCAAATGCACTCTAGCAAACTTCAGACGGGCCTGGACATGTACTGGCTTAAGCAGGGGGACAAGTCTGGCACTGCAGGATTTGAGTCCCTGGCGGCGTAGTGTGTTACTGATGGTAGGCTTTGTTACTTTGGTCCCAGCTCTCTGCAGGTCATTCACTAGGTCCCCCCGTGTGGTTCTGGGATTTTTGCTCACCGTTCTTGTGATCATTTTGACCCCACGGGTTGAGATCTTGCGTGGAGCCCCAGATCGAGGGAGATTATCAGTGATCTTGTATGTCTTCCATTTCCTAATAATTGCTCCCACAGTTGATTTCTTCAAACCAAGCTGCTTACCTATTGCAGATTCAGTCTTCCCAGCCTGGTGCAGGTCTACAATTTTGTTTCTGGTGTCCTTTGACAGCTCTTTGGTCTTGGCCATAGTGGAGTTTGGAGTGTGACTGTTTGAGGTTGTGGACAGGTGTCTTTTATACTGATAACCAGTTCAAACAGGTGCCATTAATACAGGTAACGAGTGGAGGACAGAGGAGCCTCTTAAAGAAGAAGTTACAGGTCTGTGAGAGCCAGAAATCTTGCTTGTTTGTAGGTGACCAAATACTTATTTTCCACCATAATTTGCAAATAAATTCATTACAAATCCTACAATGTGATTTTCTGGAGAAAAAAATCTCAATTTGTCTGTCATAGTTGACGTGTACCTATGATGAAAATTACAGGCCTCTCTCATCTTTTTAAGTGGGAGAACTTGCACAATTGGTGGCTGACTAAATACTTTTTTTCCCCACTGTAGGTTATAGGTTGAGAGCTTTTGTGAAAGAGCACAGTTAGAAAGATATGGCATATAGAAGCAAACCGGATGGACATCATGAAAATGATCGGAGAGGTTGAGGAAGTTCAGGAGTAAAAACAAACAAAATAGAATTATTGTAAAATTGACTGTGTCCATAAAATGTATATAGTATGTATAAACTGGAAGTAGAGGCCTAAGCATTGTTGTTCACTAGTTTACTCCAATTAGGGAAGGGGTGGTGTTGTTGGAAAGTAATAAAGGGAAATATATTTTTAAAAAGGAAATGTATATGTATGTGTATATATGTCTGTATATATGTATGTAAAAAAAGAAGCCAATTTGACATTCGCTCAGGACTGAGGAAATGTTGGAGTCTGATGTTGATGATCCTGCAGACAATTTTTCCGAGACTGGTGCTGACGCATAATCCATGGTAATTCTTGGGGCCAAATTTGTTTCCACTTTTGTGGATTGGGGTGGTCAGGCATTGGTTCTAAATATTAGGGAAATGCCAGAGCTGAGGATAATGTTGAAGAGTTTAAGAACAGCCAATTTGAGGTCTGTATATTTTATCATTTCGTTTAGTATACCATCAACACCACAGGCCTTTTTGGGTTGGAGGGTTTGTATTTTGTCCTGTAGCTCATCCAATGCAATTGGAGAATCCAGTGGGTTCTAGTAGTCTTTAATAGCTGATTCTAAGTTTTGTAAATTATCATGTATATGTTTTTGCCCTTGGTTCTTTGTTATATAGCCGAAAAGATTGGAGAAGTGGTTTATCCATACATCTCAATTTTGGATAGATAGCTCTTCGTGTTGTTGTTTGTTTAGTGTGTTCCAATTTTCCCAGAAGTGATTTGATTCTATGGATTCTTAAATCACATTGAGCTGTTTTCTGTCATGCTGTTCCTTCTTTTTTCTTAGTGTATTTCTATATTGTTTTAGTGTTTCACCATAGTGAAGGCGTAAGCTAAGGTTTTCTGGTTCTCTATGTTTTTGGTTGGATAGGTTTATCAATTTCTTTCTTACGTTTTTTAAATTTTTCATCAAACCATTTCTCATTGTTAGTTGTCTTAGGTTTTCTGCCAGAATGTACATTTGATATGTCAGCTGAAAGGTCAAATATATTGTTCAGGCTTTCTACTGCTATGTTATGTTGTAGCCAATTGTTTGTTGGTAGGTTAATACACTACCCTCCTTCCATCTATACTATTTCTTAATAGTATGCAGTTTGTTCAGCTTCAATGCCTCATGGTTCATTCTTGCTCCGTTCAAGTAGATTGTGATTTTGCTGTGATCTGATAGGGGTGTCAGTGGGCTGACTGTAAACGCTCTGAGAGACTCTGGGTTGAGGTCGGTGATAAAGTAGTCTACAATACTACTGGCAAGAGATTAGCTATAGGTGTACCTACCGTAGGAGTCCCCTTGAAGCCTATATCCCACCCACTAGAAGTTTGGGGATTCTAGTGGGAGGACATTTTTCTCTGTTGAGATAATTTCCTTTTGAATTTCTAGCCAAATGTAAAATGTTTCTGATTTGATTAATGTAATAGAGTGAGGTAGGTCTGCTCTATACCAGATTAGCATACCCCCTGAGTCCCTTCCCTGTTTCACACCTGGTAGTTTGGTAGATGGAACTACCAGCTCTCTGTAACCTAGAGGGCAACCAATGGGTCCATCTCCTCTACACCATGTTTCTTGTAGGATGACAATGTATTTCTAATTTCTTTGGTGAAGTCCAGGTTCCTGCTCTTTAAGCCAAAGGCACATTACCTCAGGCCTTGGATATTCCAGGATGAAATAGTGAAGGCTTTGTGTTCCAGAAAGTGTCCAATGTTGTTAGTCCTGTGGTTTGGCCTCAGACCAGTAAGTGTGAGCAGAGCTTGCTGAGCATCTAATATAGTGGAAAGCTGCAAGTCTCTTGGGGTATGTCTCTATAAGCTTGGCACATCTCGCCACTGGGATTGTTGCCCATTCTTCAAGGCAAAACTGCTCCAGCTCCTTCAAGTTGGATGGGTTCCGCTGGTGTACAGCAATCTTTAAGTCATACCACAGATTCTCAATTGGATTGAGGTCTGGGCTTTGACTAGGCCATTCCAAGACATTTAAATGTTTCCCCTTAAACCACTCAAGTGTTGCTTTAGCAGTATGCTTAGGGTCATTGTCCTGCTGGAAGGTGAACCTCCGTCCCAGTCTCAAATCTCTGGAAGACTGAAACAGGTTTCCCTTAAGAATTTCCCTGTATTTAGCGCCATCCATCATTCCTTCAATTCTGACCAGTTTCCCAGTCCCTGCTGATGAAAAACATCCCCACAGCATGATGCTGCCACCACCATGCTTCACTGTGGGGATGGTGTTCTCGGGGTGATGAGAGGTGTTGGGTTTGCGCCAGACATAGCGTTTTCCTTGATGGCCAAAAAGCTCAATTTTAGTCTCATCTGACCAGAGTACCTTCTTCCATATGTTTGGGGAGTCTCCCACATGCCTTTTGGCGAACACCAAATGTGTTTGCTTATTTTTTTCTTTAAGCAATGCCTTTTTTCTGGCCACTCTTCCGTAAAGCCCAGCTCTGTGGAGTGTATGGCTTAAAGTGGTCCTATGGACAGATACTCCAATCTCCACTGTGGAGCTTTGCAGCTCCTTCAGGGTTATCTTTGGTCTCTTTGTTGTCTCTCTGATGAATGCCCTCCTTGCCTGGTCCGTGAGTTTTGGTGGGCGGGCCTCTCTTGGCAGGTTTGTTGTGGTGCCATATTCTTTCAATTTTTTAATAATGGATATTTTTTTAGAACCCAACCCTGATCTGTACTTCTCCACAACTTTGTCCCTGACCTGTTTGGAGAGCTCCTTGGTCTTCATGGTGCCCCTTGCTTAGTGGTGTTGCAGACTCTGGGGCCTTTCAGAACAGGTGGATATATACTGAGATCATGTGACAGATCATGTGACACTTAGATTGCACACAGGTGGACTTTATTTAACTAATTATGTGACTTCTGAAGGTAATTGGTTGCACCAGATCATATTTAGGGGCTTCATAGCAAAGGGGGTGAATACATATGTACGCACAACTTATCCATCATTTATTGTTTTGAATTTTTGAAATGTAATTTCACTTCACCAATTTGGACTATTTTGTGTATGTCCATTACATGAAATCCAAATAAAAATCCATTTAAATTACAGGTTGTAATGCAACAACATAGGAAATACGCCAAAGGGGATGAATACTTTGCAAGGCACTGTACCTGCCATTGGCTTGGGCTTGTGTAAGAGTGGGCGTTGCGCCTGTTTGCCTGCTCACGGCCTGTGCGTATGTGTGACTTTCATGTTGAGGCCCTCTTTGCAGGAGTGGGAGGAATGCGGTGGGCAGGAGGGGCATAGGTCTGATCTGAGTGGGCCTATATGGGGTGTGGGCATTGTTGGTTTGGGGGGGTATTGATTGGTTGGGGTGGGGGTGTGGATGTGGCTGGTGGTGCTGTGGTCTGGATGTAGGTCGTGGGTCCTCTAGGTGTAGGTCCTGGAGGGGGAGGGGGGGTCCCGCAGGTCTGGGAGAGTGTCTCGCTGGTCTGGGCGGGGTGTCCGTTGATCTGTGTGAGGTGTTGGGGCTGCGGTTGAGGGCGATGTCATTTAGGGTCCTGGAGAAGGTGGGCACTGCTGCCTTGTATAGGTGGATCTGGTCGTAAAGGCTGTACAAGTCCAGGGTGGAGTGGTGGGCCAGGTAAACATTTGGTTTTGAGGCACAGTCACAGGAAATACTTGCGTTTACCCGCTGTATGGTAGCAGGGTGGAAGTATTTTCGTGGTAGCAGGGTGGAGATAACCACTTGTGCATTGGGGAAAGTAGAAGAAGCCTTTTCAATCACTCCCTTGAGTGCTGTGACCACCCTTTCCTGCTGTGCTCTCAGGTTGTTTGTGCCTGTGTGTATCATTATGTGGCTGAGTGAACCTAATTGGTCCTCAGACAGAAGGTCTAGGGCACGCTGGGTGTTTGGACACTAGAGTTTAGACACTGTGTGTTTAGAAAAAAGTGTATTTTCTTGTATATATTTCGCATTTGAGTCCATAAGGATTACAATCTGTGGCTTGTGTGGGGGGGTTGTCAGGAGGTTATCTCTAGTTTAAACTGACAGATTTTTATGGGAATTTTGTTATTACGCTAATTAGATTTCCGCGGGGGCGCGGACATCGACTCTAGGGGGTTTTAAGTTATCATGTCCAGCATTGGGCCCCGGTGTAAAAAGGTATTGCAATACTGACTGACATTGTATTCTAAGGATTTGTATTGTGTGTGTGAGAGGACAACACACACACATACACAGGAAACATGCAAGGAATGATTTACATTTACATTTTAGTCATTTAGCAGACGCTCTTAACCAGAGCGACTTACAGTTAGTGCATTAAAAAAAAATGTCTTCATACATGCCATGGAGTTACATAATTGTGAAATTGACATCTTATTTTTCACAGTGCTGTAAGGTCAAGCTGAAGACAGTTTGCTGTCAAAACTTTGGTTGTTAATTGTATTGCATCAGTGCGACAGTGTGCAACTCTCTCTTATTTTTTGTAAAGTCTTGGCCCAACATGAGTTTAGACATTCTTTACAGTTCATACTTTATTCATTACAGTTTACACGGTCTTCGATGCACAGAGACTCTCATTTGTTAGAGATGTCCACATGGTTCGTACAGACAGTGGCAAGTCAAATTCAAGGACTTTCAAGTATTTTTCAAGCACTAATATTTATTTTCAAGGACCATCAATTTGTAATAGTTCCTATTATGCAATTGTTTCTAGTCGCCACCGGATGGCAATATATCGCCACAACCTCATGAAAGAAACAACAAACTTACTTTTCATCACTACCTTAACAGTTCTACTCAATAATACGTGTTTCACTACCTATTTACTACATACATGAGCGGTACATCAGTACTGATGATGTTGACTGATTTCCTTATATGAACTGTAACTCAGTAAAATCTTTTAAATTGTAGCATTTTGCGTTTATTCTTTTTTGTTCAGTGTACATGATAATAATATTAAATAGTTTTTATATTTAAATTGTCTTTATATTTTACTAAATTTTTGGTCCCACAGGCTGTCCCAACACATAATGACATGAAAGTGAATTCTGACATTAAAAGGCCCTTAGTTGACTCTAAAATGTTGTATTCTATACCCATATGAAGAGAAAGAAGTTATTAATGTGTTTGATAAGATTAAAGATTCTCTCAGGGGACACTATTTACATTTTAGGGGACCCCACATGGGTCCCGGACCCCAAGTTTGGGAACCACTGTACTACTAACATCTCTCCCTGCTTGCTTCAATGCTTCCTCTCTCTGTGTATCTCCTTTGCCTCCTTCATTGCAGCCTGACTCACCCCTGTCTGTCTCACTACTCTCTATAAAGTACAGGTATTTTGTTATGAGAACTTATAGTAGCCCATCTTTTGATTATAGCTAACTTAATTTCAGTCAACTTCTCCTGCTAAGGTCAGGCTCCGTTCAACGTTTGCTTCTAACTTCATCCTTCTAGCCAGCTAGTTATAGCTAGCTACCTGGCTAATAGCCAGAGCCCTTGAGCTACCTAGCTAGCTAGACATCTGACTGAAATATCAGCGACTATTTACCAGTTGAGTCAGGTTTTTTTTGTTAGCGGGATGATATCGATGTGACGTTTGGCGCCTAATCAGTCAGTTCTGTAAAACTCGGTATTCCGCCTGGAAATTAATTAGCAAGACCAATTCATTTTTCTAATATTTTTCATATTAACATATTTGATCATTTTCTGTTCTCCTCTCATTTTAATTCAAGTACTTTAAGCAACTCAAGCACCTAGTGCGAACCCTGTGTCCACTACACAGATATACCCTCCACCCCAAACAGGATCTTCCCCAGAAGTAGACAATGGAATGCCATCTCTTACAAAATAGTATTTCATGGCTCTACACTACAGCAAAGAGATAAGAGGATGTAAGAAATACACAGCAATAGTGTGATGTGGATTTGATGGTGAATAAAGGTCCAATGCAGCCGTTTAATCTCAATATCAAATCATTTCTGGGTAACAATTAAGTACCTTACTGTGATTTTTTTCAATTAAAATTGTCAAAAAGAAACAAAAATTGCTTCTAATCAAAGAGCAATTTCTCAAGCAAGAATTTTGCTAGGACTGTCTGGGAGTGGTTTGAGTGGGGAGGAGAAAACTGAAAATTAGCTGAGAGATTTGGAACTCTTTCTTATTGGTCTATTAACTAATTGACTGCATAGTGATGTCATCATGGAAGGCCAAAACTCCCTCCCACCAAAACAGGCTGACATTTCAGGTGGTCTTTTCAAACAGCTCTCACACTAAAAGGGCATTAACATAATTTTCGCAATTTCACAGTATTATTCCAACCTCATAGTATGTCCCTCTTTTCATTATATGACATCTGGGGTGTAATCATTACGCCGATTCTGTTGCAAAACGTTTTGTCTGTTGCAGAAAGTTTTTCAACAGAAACCGTTTACTCTGAAAATGTAAACGAGAGTTTCTATTGGACAAATTCAAGTAGGTCGCTCCCCGTTTCGTTCTGTTTGCTTCTTAAATGGTAAACGGTTTCCGTAATGAATATGCCCCTGATCTTTCTGTTTGGAGTAACTAGTTTCCATTGCAAAACGTTTTGCAACTGTTAGCAATGGTGTCTGACTAATGAATACACCACAGGGGGCAATCCTAGGTTTGAGGTTTACGTGGCATCATCATTACCTCCCAACAGATGGCGTTCTTTCCTACGTGACATTACTAGCCCTTCGCGATGAGGAAATCAGAGCCTGATGCCTCAGTATGGCTCCATCTGTGAGTGAACATTCACCAGACTGGAGTGCATGAATAGATAGGCTACCTCCTCTCAGTCAAATGTATATTATCCATGATGCCATTCCAGCGTTTCCCCTAGGATTTTTTTCAGCAGTGGTGGTAAAGTTAGCATTGGGTGGGCGTGGCCAATTGCCCGGTCTCCGACCAAAGATTTTAGAGGCTCACTTCTTGGTCGCTGAGACAAAATGTAGCTATTTTGAAACTCGTTTCCTGCATTTCTACACATTTTGCCATGGGGCTGAGATAAAAAGATTATCCAGTTTCAAAGATAATTTCCTGCAATTCTACACATTTTGCAGCGACCCGCCACTGCTAAATGAATATGGGGGAAACACTGCATTCAAGGTCCCACACATTAACACTTGAATGTTCACTATTTCACTGAAATATTGAATCACGAATAAGCTTTGTTCAGCAATTTCACAAATAAACTACCCATTGAATAAAGTTATTGAACCTCAATATCTAACTTTCAGAATGTTTGCCATACTATGACGAATACACAAGTACAAAGAGCATTCAATGAGACCTGAGCATTCTCGCAATAATCAACACTAGAGCTCAGAATTAGCACTGCTGCTGGATATGCTCAGTCAGAGAGACCCATCAACCCTATGCATAAAATGTGGCCACCTCTTGTTGTAGTTCAAGAGATGCCAATTACTTACAGACACCATTTGCCATGGCCATCAGTGTCTGCATCCCAAATGACCTATGGGCCCTGTTCAAAAGTAGTGCACTAAATAGGGAATAGGGTGCCATTTGGGTCACATTCAGCCAGCCACCAACCACACAACATGTGGTCTATACAGCTGTCAGTCAGGAACTAAGAGTAATGACAGCTGACCACAGAGGAGACCTCAGCTGTGAGGTGAAGTTCAACACTGGTGATTGATAGAGTATGTTTTTATTACTCTTATTTACATATACAGCTGAGCTGTGAGAAAGACCTTGTACAGGAGTAGTGACGTCTGTCTATAGGCTGATTTGTTACTTCTAAGCACTGAGTCAATGACTGGCATTGGCACACAAACTCAGGGTTCCAATTACACATTGACTCTTGGGGTGCCCGACGTCGATATCTTTGACAATTGTGGGGGGCCCATATTGATATTTCAATTCTTATGAGGGGCCCTGATTTGATGACCCCTCTAGCTGGCCTGTAATCCAAATCTTGTGCACAATCCTGTGTTGTCAGTGAGTAAAGAAAAGGGTCATCCAGTCTATCCCACAGGAGTCAATCAGGTGCTTGTTTAGACATAGTTATGCAAGGCATTGTGTCAGATATGTCAGGACTGTAATAATAAACCCATACCGGCTTCTACTTCAGACAAGGAAACCACATTGACTAATTATATTTTCCGATATCAGATGAATTGACAAATATTACTTTGAAATGGAGTAGGCCTATAGCCCCTGGCTTGGGCTTCATTAGCCATATATGCCTTTGTTCTTCAGGCCCTATTGTGGGCTACTAGCCCCCGTACAGATGATTGTCTATATATCTCGAAAGACTGTTCTGAACAGGAGATTCACAGGGTGTGCAGGGTTTGGTTCCAGCCCAGTACTAACACACATAATCGTGATGATTAGGCTACAGTAGGCTAATCATAGCAATAATAGTTCAGAGGTAAAGTGAGCCCTAATACACTTTCTTGTTTTATTCTCAGCCTGTCATTTTCAGACATTAGACACACTCATGTTTGCATTAGCAAGAAAAAAAAAGGGCGAACTACGATGCGCTATTGGTGGAAGTTCTTCCCATGTGATTGATGTTCAATGTTCTTGTTGTCGGACGGTCTCTGCGCTAATGGCTCCTCCTGCAACTGCAAAACTGAGCTGAGCAAGGGTTGCAGGGGCAACGCAAATATATATTTTTTTCTCGAGCCGCAGGAAAGGGGTGACTTATTGAGCAATGTTTAAGAAAAAAACATTTTAGATTGCGTGCTTAGACGTCGTTCCAACTGTAGCGAAGGGTTCGAATTTAGAAAAAATTTCTAAACACCCCAAATGAACTCCGTCAGAGCAACCAGCAGAAGACCCAGGCGAGTGTCGAGGCCGCGCCCGGTACAGCCGGAAAGGAACAACCAGGAAAGAGGTAATGCATTTAATGTCGTTACTAACCTAACTGGGCTCCATTTCAAACCTTTTCAGAAATGCGTTAGTTCGGTGACTTGTTGACTCGAGTTAAACATTTGAGTAATGTAGGTTGATTTTCAAAATTAGGGTTGAAAACATCTTTCCCTGTCGGTTGAGACGGTAGGAAACACCGAGGCATCTTGCGCTGTCCGCATTCCCTAAGGCCGCGCTTTGTTTGGCTTGGTTTGTTCCTAGACCTAAACTAATCCTTACTGATCTTGACTAGCTAACGTTACAGATCATAGATCGTGGAAAATAATGGTTAGTCCCCGAGTGTCTTGCGGATGTTTTTCTTTCTATTTCTAATCCCGCTAACGTTAGTTTTTACTGGCATACTCAAGTTAGCCAGCTAAGTTAACTAGTAGTACGTTAACGTAACGAGCAAATTGGCAACACATTACGTTATCCGTAGACGGCTAGCTAGCCAACTAGCTACGCCTTTGTTTGAATAACACTTTGGAAATTATCAAAGTACAGACTTGCAATTGTTATATTTGCGCATTATGTAGAGGCCAATTGTACTTGTTTCCTGTCGACACTACGCCTTCCCCATTATACTAGTTTAACCAAAGTTGCGTTTTGTCTGGAGTTGTGATTTGTGTTGGCTGGTTTGCTAGCTAACAGTAGTTAACGTTAGCCATCTAGCTAATGCAGCTAGCTAGCTACTGTTTCTAGTCACATAACAAATAGTAGAAAAATAACTAGTTAGTAGGATTTGAATAAATCACGTTTTCGCTGTGGCAAACATCTACTTTCGTTGGCATAGACAGCTAGTAGCTAGCTAAATTCGCTTGACTCATCTAAATTAGCTAGCTACAATAGCTAATCGATTGTCTGTGCGGCGTCTCACACCACCTTCAGTCACCAAGGCCTGGCTGTGTTGGGATTAGATTAGCATCTATGACTGTCGGACACCCACCGGCGTTGTGTCCCAAGGCACACAATGGGGTAACCAGGCATTCTTACGAAAGCTAACCTTTCAAATGTAAACAATGTTTTAGGTTCTATGTGCGACAATCTCCGAAATTCGTCTCATTATCGGTAAATTGACAGCTGATGTTCAGACAAAGCGAGCTAATTTATAAAAGCAAGGGACATTTACCTGCGACCGACGGTCAGTAGAGCTTTTTGTGAGTGCTAACATACTCCTGTCTCTAATATCTCTGGTGCTAATGTTAGCTAGGTGATTTTCATTTGGCTTGGTCTAGCTAGATTTGAGTCAATTTGCCAGCGACGTTATGTAATGTCTGACTAACAGCAGAAATTAACGTCTGTATGATCAGTTATAGGATAAGCCATAGAAGTCACGTTAGTTGAGGCAGCTGTTCAAATGGTGGTCTGAGGCCTCTGAAGTGAAGAGGGATGTGTAATGTTAGCTAGCTGGGCTATATTGGCTGTTGCCCAATTATTGGCAAAAGGGCTGATCTGATTGGTCAAAAGACCAATTAGTGGGTAAAAATATCAGTTTTGGCCTGCCTGTGTAAATGCAGCCATTTACATCTGAAATAAATTGGGTATACGTTATGGGTTACTCATCATGTGACAGCATGACCAAGCAGAGACATACTACCACATCCTTTTTAGATACTACTACCTCCAATTGTTAGAAAAGAGGGCCCTCTGTACTAATGTGTAATCTCCTAATTAAGTATTTAGGATGCGTTTAGACAGGCAGCCAATTCTGATATTTTTTCAAAAATATCAGAATTGGTCTGCCTGTCTAAACGCAGCCTTAGGGAAACATAGCTATGAAGTGGAATAAGAATGTTTGATGCTGGCATTTGTGATCTGAGCGTGCTCTACTACAGATTACAGGCCTACATATAGACATTTGCGTTCTTCATTGGCCTGAAAGAGAGGAACGCTGTTTTGCTTTGTTTTTGGTCATGCTGCCACCTCTTAAACTTTTCCCAATCCATGGTATCCTATTAAATTAGAGCCTACTTTGTTTTTGTACCCTAAAGACCTGAAATGTTATTTTACAGATGTTGGCAAAGTCTTAAGACTACCCCTATGCCTTTGCTGCCCATTAGGGCCAGGATGATACCAGTATCGCGATACTCGTTAGTATCATGGCAAGGAAACAAAACAAGGAGCGGATTTTACTTCTTTAGGAAAACAGCCCTAATGTTGGAAACAAACATTATGTTGTCATCCACAGTCACATTTATTTCTTTTCCAAGCTATAGCACACTATTTTACATACAGCAGGTTTTTAAAGGACCAAAGAGTGTATTCTGCTTCGCGTTTTCATTTTTGCCACGGAAAAAACATTACAATACTGTCATTGTCCTGGCCCTACTGCCCATTTCCATTGATCAGTTGGATTACTAACTAGTGGCGCACAGGAACCATGACAGGAACAATGCAGCTAGACCCTTTTGTTAGGCTGTCTTTATTAAGTGAAAACAGCTTCTTCCTGTTGAGGTCTTTACTCTGTCTCCTCCCCACAATCCCCATGATCTGAACTCTGGTCTTGTTTTTTCTCCCAGTAAGGATGCATTTTTTTGTTCTAAAATAAAGGTGGAGCACAACGCGGCACACTACATGTCCTTTGTAAAGGTTGTTTGTCAACAGCAGGTAATTGGTTGGCTTTTCTGTATACTGTGTTTTGAATAGGCTATATGTACGGCTATTAGGCCTAATGAGTTAGTTACTTTAGTGCCATTTGTGTGGGATGCACTGACGTTATAGTGAGCGAGGCAGAGACAGTGTTTGTAGTGGTTACTGGACTAGTAGCCTGGGAGAGCAGCCTTGCTACCAGAGCAACAGACAGTTTGCTGGAGCTAGGAGCTCCCAGCTGGGGTGGTTTTGGTTGGCAACAGTTAGGCTATGGACTCAAACGTTATGGATCCTCCAGGCAGAATCAACCTTTTGTTATTCACCTGCTGAAGGTAAACGGTCTGCAGTCACTTCAAATTAATTGAGTCCTCTGGGTGCTAGCAGGAGATGTAAAAAGTGTGTTGTGTACAAGCCAGGTCAGAGGTTAACTGTAGGACAATATTTTGTCATAAACAAACACATTAGATTGTGCAGACAGTGGGCAATACGTTTCAGAAATTGATCTTCGCCATTTTTAATATATGGTCTGATGTTAGCTTTTTGATGGGGCATTCATTTTATTATGTGTTTCATGTATAGGCCTACTATGTAGTTTGAATAGTTCTCCAAATGGACTGCATTGCCCTTTACATGTGACAATCTAATCAGAGGGAAAGCTCAATAGCACCACACAGCTGTTTGAATGTTTTAGCCAATCAAAATATCCTCCTCTGCCTTGTCAGAAGGCTCTGTGCAAAATTGCTAGAAGGCTGTAACATTTCTACAAGGGACTCTGAACTTCTTTCATCTGTTGTGTCCCACCCAACTCTTGTCATAGGATTCATTCCCTCCTCAGGGAACAGCAGACTCTCAATTATTTATATATATACATACATACATACATACATACATACATACATACATACATACATACATACATACATACATACAGTACCAGTCAAAAGTTTGGACACACCTACTCATTCAAGGGTTTTTCTTTATTTTTAATATTTTCTACATTGTATGAAATAACACATATGGAATCATGTAGTAACCCAAAAAGTGTTAAACAAATCAAACTATATTTTATATTTGAGATTCTTCAAAGTAGCCACCCTTTGCCTTGATGACAGCTTTGCACACGCTTGGCGTTCTCTCAACCAGCTTCATGAGGAATGCTTTACCAACAGTCTTGAAGGAGTTCCCACCTATACTAAGCACTTGTTGGCTGCTTTTCCTTCACTCTGCGGTCCAACTCATCCCAAACCATCTCATTTGGGTTGAGGTCGGGTGATTGTGGAGGCCAGGTCATCTGATGCAGCACTCCATCACACTCCTTCTTGGTCAAATAGCCCTTACACAGCCTGGAAACCACTACTAAAGGACACCAATAAGAATAAGAGACTTGCTTGGACCAAGAAACACAAGCAATGGACATTAGACCGGTGGAAATCTGTCCTTTTGTCTGATGAGTCCAAATTTGAGATTTTTGGTTCCAACCGCCATGTCTTTGTGAGACGCAGAGTAGGTAAACGGATGATCTCTGAATGTGTAGTTCCCACCGTAAAGCATGGAGGAGGAGGTGTTATGGTGTGAGGGTGCTTTGCTGGTGACGCTGTCTGTGATTTATTTAGAATTCAAGGCTCACTTAACCAGCATGGCTACCACAGCATTCTGCAGCGATACACCATCCTATCTGGTTTGCGCTTAGTGGGACTATCATTTGTTTTTCAACAGCACAATGACCCAAAACACACCTCCAGGCTGTGTAAGGGCTATTTGACCAAGAAGGAGAGCGATGGCGTGCTGCATCAGATGACCTGGCCACCACAATCACCCGACCTCAATCCAATTGAGATGGTTTGGGATGAGTTGGACCGCAGAGTGAAGGAAAAGCAGCCAACAAGTGCTCAGCATATTTGGGAACTCCTTCAAGACTGTTGGAAAAGCATTCCTCATTAACCTCTTCATCACGAGGTTCCCCATATCCGGAGTACTCCTCCCGCAATCTCAAACAATGGCATAGTACGGTTTTTAAACGTGTGAATACCTGAATGTTATACACTACTGGAACGAGAAGCGTCTCAACTGTGAATCTAGCTAAACTGTTGTTGCCCAAATTAAATAATATTCAGACTCCAAGCAAATATATAAGCATATAGCAAAACCAGTACTGTATTTTGAAACCGTGCATGCCCGTATATTCATAGACAGATAAAGTATTTAACCTATCTACACAAACGATACACCATTCAAAAGCTGCTAGCTCACAGATTCCAACATTGATAGCCGTGTTCCTCTATGACCAACACTCACTAAACTACAGTGGGGAAAACAAGTATTTAGTCAGCCACCAATTGTGCAGGTTCTCCCACTTAAAAAGATGAGAGAGGCCTTTTGAGATGAGAGATGAGAGAGTTGAGTTTTTACCAAAATGTTCTATTTTGGTTTCATCTGACCATATGACATTCTCCCAATCCTCTTCTGGATCATCCAAATGCACTCTAGCAAACTTCAGACGGGCCTGGACATGTACTGGCTTAAGCAGGGGGACAAGTCTGGCACTGCAGGATTTGAGTCCCTGGCGGCGTAGTGTGTTACTGATGGTAGGCTTTGTTACTTTGGTCCCAGCTCTCTACAGGTCATTTACTAGGTCCCCCCGTGTGGTTCTGGGATTTTTGCTCACCGTTCTTGTGATCATTTTGACCCCACGGGTTGAGATCTTGCGTGGAGCCCCAGATCGAGGGAGATTATCAGTGGTCTTGTATGTCTTCCATTTCCTAATAATTGCTCCCACAGTTGATTTCTTCAAACCAAGCTGCTTACCTATTGCAGATTCAGTCTTCCCAGCCTGGTGCAGGTCTACAATTTTGTTTCTGGTGTCCTTTGACAGCTCTTTGGTCTTGGCCATAGTGGAGTTTGGAGTGTGACTGTTTGAGGTTGTGGACAGGTGTCTTTTATACTGATAACCAGTTCAAACAGGTGCCATTAATACAGGTAACGAGTGGAGGACAGAGGAGCCTCTTAAAGAAGAAGTTACAGGTCTGTGAGAGCCAGAAATCTTGCTTGTTTGTAGGTGACCAAATACTTATTTTCCACCATAATTTGCAAATAAATTCATTAAAAATCCTACAATGTGATTTTCTGGAGAAAAAAATCTCTATTTGTCTGTCATAGTTGACGTGTACCTATGATGAAAATTACAGGCCTCTCTCATCTTTTTAAGTGGGAGAACTTGCACAATTGGTGGCTGACTAAATACTTTTTCCCCCCACTGTATTAATCAAAGAACGTCAATAACAAACGTCCATTTTTTTTATCACAACAACAAACTGCGTCTTACCTTTGTTGTTTCTGTTACCAAAAGTAGTGTCTGATCGAATAAAACCACTTGAAAAGATACTCTAGGGTCTCTCTCTCATTCCGAGTCGATTTCAATGAGTTTCCATCGTTTTACATGGCCAACAATGTGTTTGAAGATGAAGTCAGTAGTTTGGTTCAATCACAACAGGCACTGTTTTGTCGCCATCTTCTGGATATATGATGCAATCCTCGTGGTTTGTCATTGTTCTCATTTAATTCTACAGATCCAGAGCTTTCGATAGAGGGGTCACATGTCAAAATCGACCAACCGGTTGTTGAAATATCCAAGTGCGCACCTCATTGTCTCATATTAGTTGACTTGCTGCGTTATGCACGGTTACGCAGAGCGCACAACAACACTAGAATTTCGGAGGTAAAACGCAAAGTTTATTCAAATATGGCAGGCTCTAGTAACAAATATACAGTTACAGAGGCGTTATTAATTGTAACAGATGAAAGTTGGACTCCATGTATCCCCATTGACTCTGAATCAGACGATGAGGACCTGCTTAGACCGGACGAACCAGACCCCAACGACGAGAACAAAGGTTATCGTGTCCAGGGCCCTACTCAAGCATCAGAAGAGTATGTAATCCCATTGTTATTTATTACTTCTAATACTACTATTACTAATTTATTGTATGAGTACAAAACATACATTCTAAAATATCTATTTGAGTAACTGAAGCTCAACGTAAGTTAGCGCCAGCTAGATTAGCCTAGAGGCCCACGCGCAAATTGATTTACAATAGAACGCTATGTGTATTATTTATTGTCACTGAATTATCACTTAAGTCAACATTCTCATAGTTCTAACTATTTATTTTAGATATCTGACTGTTTTGAGTCAGATTTGTCAATGAATGAATACAAGTGTGTTTTAGTCATGATTTTCTTTTCTCTTTTGTCTTGTTTGTACAGTGAAGATGGTTATAGGGGTATGAGCCACAACCAGAGCATCTGCCTCCTCAGCCACAGCTTCCCCTTCCTCAGGCAGAGCCTCCTCTTCCTCAGCCTGGCCGCTTGTCTAGACAACGCACTTCTGCTCCCCTCCCTCGGCCACGGTCTTCATCGGACACTGAGTCCCCTGTAAAGAGCCCTCAACCCAAAAGAAAAGGAAAAGCTTTCTCAAAGTCAGCGCATCCAAGTCAGCGTGGTGGAGGTAGGCCTGCCACTCCAAGAGTCGGGGAGGAAGAAGAAGATAGGTGGCATAATAGAGAAGAGAAAAAAGGGTCTACATTTTGTGTGACAACCCACCCAAGGACACCATATCATTGTTTATAGTTTTGGGATGTGTGTAATTTTTGTTTTTAAATTTGTTGTTTATAGTTTCTAATAAATCTGCTCATTTTGGAGTCAAACTTTCCCATTGTATGGTTTATTTCAATGGGAACACATATAGAGGTCTGGGAGAACATGGGAAACAACATCAAAACAGTTGTATTTTGATGGAATGTACACATATAGTGTGATATGTTAGTGAAATTAAATGCCTTTTGCTGTCTGGTACCTGATAAAAGTCAAATGGCACTGATGGTGCCCAAATCTACCCAAATGTCTCCATTTGGTAATCCGCCTAAACATACTTCAACTATCTCATTATGGTGTATGGTGAAATAAGTATAGCCAGTTATAATTGTAATGGCTTAGCTGATAATAACAAAAGAAGAACAATATTTACATGGCTCAAAGAGAAGGAATATAATATCTATTGTATACAGGAAACTCATTCAACAATTTGAGATGAAGTAGCGTGGAAAAAAGAATGGGGGGGATATACTTCTTTCATGGGCAAAGAAATTCAAAAGGGGT
Source organism: Coregonus clupeaformis (assembly GCF_020615455.1). Classification (NCBI taxonomy): domain Eukaryota; kingdom Metazoa; phylum Chordata; class Actinopteri; order Salmoniformes; family Salmonidae; genus Coregonus; species Coregonus clupeaformis. The sequence continues at coordinate 18,274,327 of NC_059222.1, read as the reverse complement.
GATGATATTAATTAATAGTAATTTCGATCCGAATGTGCAAATTGTCAAAATAGATACGCAAGGTAGATGGATTATTTTAAATATGTTATTGCACCATAAACAGATATGGCTCATTAACCTTTACGGACCAAATAATGATGATCCACAATTCTTTGACAATATATATAATAAATTATCAACCCTGCAAGCAATTCAAGACAATATTATTATGGTGGGGGATTATAATACTGTTTTAAATAGCTCAATGGACCGTAAAGGAAATCACACCACAAACAATCACCCACATGCTCTTAAGGAAATTGTGAATGTCATGGATACATTAGAACTAGTAGATATATGGAGGCTTAAATATACTAATCTAGTGAGATATACATGGCGGAGACTGAATCAAGCTAGTCGTCTTGACTTCTTTCTTATCTCATTCTCGTTGGCACCAAAAGTAAAAAAAAAAGTGTTGATGGGGACTGAATGTGGTCGGACCATCATATAATAGGCATATACCATACTCTTACTGAATTTCCACGTGGGCGAGGATATTGGAAATTTAATCAAAGCCTATTGGATGATAAATTATTTATAATTAGAACAAAGGAATTTATAACTGACTTTTTCCAACATAACATAGGTACAGCGAATCCCCTTATTGTATGGGACACCTTTAAATGTGCCTTTAGAGGCCATGCAATTCAGTACTCATCTCGAAAACAAAAGCAATTTAGGTCAAAAGAGTTTATACTAAGAAAGGAAATAGAAAGTCTAACAGAACAGATAGATGGCAATAAAAACTGTAACATAGAGGCTCACAATAAATTAGAGGAAAAACTAAAAGAAATGGAGAAACTTATTCAAGAAAGATCAAGTGTAATATATTATAAAAATAAAGCAAACTGGATGGAATATGGGGAAAAATGCACAAAATTATTTTTTAATCTTCAACAGAGGAATGCTACCAAAAATAACTTAATGAAACTGGTTACAATTGACGGAGTCACCCATAATTCACCAAATGATATTTTGAAGGAAGAAACAAAGTACTTTAAGCATATGTTTTCTTTTCAGTCGCCTCCATCTCCTCTAACTGAAGCTAATTGTAGAGATTTTTTTTCTATTGATAATGTCAAATTAACAGCCACACAGAAAGACTCATGTGAAGGTGAAATTACAGAGGAGGAACTTCTGGGTGCAATTAAAGACTTTAAGTCTGGGAAAACTCCAGGGTTGGATGGCATACCAGTCGAGGTATACCAAACCTTTTTTGATATACTAAGAGGACCGTTATTAGCATGTTTTAACCACTCCTATGTAAATGGTAGATTATCTGACACTCAAGAAGATCTCATTATTACTGAAACAGGATACAAGTGGAAAATATAAAGATCCAGTCCATTTACAAAATTGGAGGCCCCTTACACTTCAGTGTTGTGATGCAAAATGTATAGCACATAGAATTAAAAAGGTATTGTCGGATATTATTCATTCTAATCAGACAGGTTTTTTACATGGAAGAGACATTGGAGATAATATAAGGCAAGTATTGGAAACAATAGAACACTATGGAACATATGGGAAACCAGGCCTGCTATTCATAGCAGACTTCGAAAAGGCATTTGATAAAGTTCGACTGGGGTTTATATATAAATGCCTGGAGCATTTCAAATTTGGAGAATCTCTTATAAAATGGGTCAAAATCAGTATAGTAACCCTAGGTGTAAAATAGTAAATAATGGCTATTTCTCAGAAAGTTTTAAACTGTCAAACGGAGTGAAACAAGGTTGTCCACTATCGGCACATCTATTTATTGTGGCCATCGAGATGTTAGCTATTAAAATCAGATCCAATAATAATATCAGAGGATTAGAAATCCAGGGCTTAAAAACAAAGGTGTCATTGTACGCTGATGATTCATGTTTTCTTTTAAATCCACAACTAGAATCCCTCCACAGCCTCATAAAGGATCTAGATACATTTTCTAACCTCTCTGGATTACAACCAAATTATGACAAATGTACTATATTACGTATTGGAACACTAAAAAATAAAAAAATTACATTACCATGTAGTTTACCAATAAAATGGTCTGATGGTGATGTGGATATACTCGGAATACATATCCCAAAGGAAATAAATGATCTCACTTCAATGAATTTTAATAGAAAGTTAGCAAAAATAGATAAGATCTTACTACCATGGAAAGGAAAATACCTGTCAATTTGTGGAAAAATCACCCTGATTTAACTCTTTAGTATTATCCCAGTTTACCTATTTGCTTATGGTCTTGCCTACGCCTAGCGAACAGTTTTTTAAATTATATGAGAAAAAAATATTCAATTTTATTTGGAACGGCAAGCCAGACAAAATTAAAAGGGCATATTTATATAATGAATATGAATTCGGAGGACAGAAATTATTAAATATTAAAGCATTAGACCTATCACTAAAAGCTTCAGTCATACAAAAGTTATACTTACAGTGGGGAAAAAAAGTATTTAGTCAGCCACCAATTGTGCAAGTTCTCCCACTCAAAAAGATGAGAGAGGCCTGTAATTTTCATCATAGGTACACGTCAACTATGACAGACAAAATGAGTAAAAAAATTCCAGAAAATCACATTGTAGGATTTTTTATGAATTTATTTGCAAAATATGGTGGAAAATAAGTATTTGGTCAATAACAAAAGTTTCTCAATACTTTGTTATATACCCTTTGTTGGCAATGACACAGGTCAAACGTTTTCTGTAAGTCTTCACAAGGTTTTCACACACTGTTGCTGGTATTTTGGCCCATTCCTCCATGCAGATCTCCTCTAGAGCAGTGATGTTTTGGGGCTGTCGCTGGGCAACACAGACTTTCAACTCCCTCCAAAGATTTTCTATTGGGTTGAGATCTGGAGACTGGCTAGGCCACTCCAGGACCTTGAAATGCTTCTTACGAAGCCACTCCTTCGTTGCCCGGGCGGTGTGTTTGGGATCATTGTCATGCTGAAAGACCCAGCCACGTTTCATCTTCAATGCCCTTGCTGATGGAAGGAGGTTTTCACTCAAAATCTCACGATACATGGCCCCATTCATTCTTTCCTTTATACGGATCAGTCGTCCTGGTCCCTTTGCAGAAAAACAGCCCCAAAGCATGATGTTTCCACCCCCATGCTTCACAGTAGGTATGGTGTTCTTTGGATGCAATTCAGCATTCTTTGTCCTCCAAACACGACGAGTTGAGTTTTTACCAAAAAAGTTATATTATGGTTTCATCTGACCATATGACATTCTCCCAATCCTCTTCTGGATCATCCAAATGCACTCTAGCAAACTTCAGACGGGCCTGGACATGTACTGGCTTAAGCAGGGGGGACACGTCTGGCACTGCAGGATTTGAATCCCTGGCGGCGTAGTGTGTTACTGATGGTAGGCTTTGTTACTTTGGTCCCAGCTCTCTGCAGGTCATTCACTAGGTCCCCCGTGTGGTTCTGGGATTTTTGCTCACCGTTCTTGTGATCATTTTGACCCCACAGGGTGAGATCTTGGGTGAGATCTCGTGGAGCCCCAGATCGAGGGAGATTATCAGTGGTCTTGTATGTCTTCCATTTCCTAATAATTGCTCCCACAGTTGATTTCTTCAAACCAAGCTGCTTACCTATTGCAGATTCAGTCTTCCCAGCCTGGTGCAGGTCTACAATTTTGTTTCTGGTGTCCTTTGACAGCTCTTTGGTCTTGGCCATAGTGGAGTTTGGAGTGTGACTGTTTGAGGTTGTGGACAGGTGTCTTTTATACTGATAACAAGTTCAAACAGGTGCCATTAATACAGGTAACGAGTGGAGGACAGAGGAGCCTCTTAAAGAAGAAGTTACAGGTCTGTGAGAGCCAGAAATCTTGCTTGTTTGTAGGTGACCAAATACTTATTTTCCACCATAATTTGCAAATAAATTCATAAAAAATCCTACAATGTGCTTTTCTGGAAAATACATTCTCAATTTGTCTGTCATAGTGGACGTGTACCTATGATGAAAATGACAGGCCTCTCTCATCTTTTTAAGTGGGAGAACTTGCACAATTGGTGGCTGACTAAATATTTTTTTTCCCCACTGTAAATCCGAACTGGTTCTCAAGCAAATTAGTAAGATTGTCTCACCCAATGTTCAAGAAAGGCCTTTTTCCCTTTATTCAGATTACAACAACTCATTTGCAGTTATATGAAAAGGAAATCATCTCCCAAATATCACTATTTCTAAAACAAGCCAGAAACGACAGAACAAATAATGCAACAAATATTGTGGTTAAATTCAAATATACTAATTGACAAAAAACCTTTATATAATATAATATAATATATAACCTTTGTATAATCTTCGTAAATGATATCATCGGTAGGACTGGTGGAGTATGTCGCACATGCAGCTAACAAAAACATATGGAAATGTCTGCTCTACCCAAAATTACAACCAAATAATTGCAGCCTTACCGCAAAAGTGGAAGAGGAAAGTGGAAGGGGGAGAAAGTAAGGAACTTGTCTGTCGGCCTTGCATTAAAGAACATAATTGGTTAAGGAAAACTGTGATAAATAAAAAAGTATATCAGTTTCACTTAAGGACCAAAGGATTGACAGCCGTCCCATATAGATTGCAAAATAGTTAGGAAGAGATCTTTGACGTACCGATCCCATGGCATAGTGTTTATGAACTGACACGCAAAACGACACCGGATTCAAAAATTAGAATCTTTCAATTTAAATTATTATATAAAATTCTTGCTACCAATAGAATGTTATTTATATGGGGGATACAATCTTCCCAGCTCTGCAGATTTTGCTGTGAAGAGACAGAATCATTAGATCATTTGTTTTGGTTCTTTCCATTTGTAGCTTGTTTTTGGACACAGGTCCAGGAATGGCTAAAGGATTGCAATATTTACCTGGAGCTAACCTTGCAGATAGCATTACTGGGTGATCTGAAAAGTCATAGTCAATCGATTAATAATATAATACTTTTAGCAAAAATGTTTATTTTTTATTCACAATCTGTAGAAGCAATGAGAATAGAAAGGTTCAGAACTTTTGTATAACATAACAGTACGGTTGAAATATATATGGCAAATAGAAATCCTATATGGACGGTGTTAAGAGATAGATGGGAGGTATTGAATAGAGTTGAAGGATGGGACTAATAACAAATAACAACAAATAATAACAAAGATAGCTAATAATGTAAGCATACTGTGTCCATAATAAGTATATAGGTTGTATGTTGGGAGCTTTTGGGAAAGAGCACAGTTAGAAAGATATGGCATATAGAAGCAAACCGGATGGACATCATGAAAATGATCGGAGAGGTTGAGAGTAGAAAACGTTCAGGAGCCAAAAAAATAAATAAATATATATATATAATAGAATTATTGTAAAATTAACTGTGTCCATAAGGTGTAGATAGTAAGTATAGACCGGAAGTAGAGGCCTGGGCATTGTTGTTCACTAATTTACTCCAAGTAGGGAAAGGATGGCGGGGTTGAAAAGTAATAAAGGGGAGTATATATATAAAAAACATGGGGGATTGGAAGTGATGCAGACAATTACATTGATAGAAGATACAATCTATCTGCAATATTAAGCTGATCCACCCCCCCCCAAAAAAATAAAAAAAAAATAACATACTTCAACTAAAACCCCTACAACTTTGGTTTACTTTACTTTATTGGCATCAAACTTCACATAAGTACTCATCAGATATTGGGCTATGGTCCCATAGTGTTTAGGGGCTGCAGCTGCATAAGTCCAATAAATTATTCCCTATAAAACCTGAAGTTACTTTCAGGCGGAATCAAAACCTCCCAATTTATGCTGTGTTCTAGCTTCATGTACTCTGACACAGTAATACCCACATTAATTATTTCACTTCAAGATACATCTCCCACGTGTTACCTTTCTTTTGCTACCAAGATTATGTTGATAGCCCTTGTCGTTTTGGAGATATACTCTATTCAATTTGGGCATGCATTTTCGAGGCAGGCACTTTAGCCAGGTGCCTAGTGATGAAGAGGTTAAGCTGTTTGAGAGAATGCCAAGAGTGTGCAAAACTGTCATCAAGGCAAATGGTGGCTACTTTCAAGAATCTAAAGTATAACACATATTTTGATTTGTTTAACACTTTTTTGGTTACTACATGATTCCATATGTGTTATTTCATAGTTTTGATGTCTTCACTATTATTCTACAATAGTACAAATAAAGAAAAACATTTGAATGAGTAGGTGTGTCCAAACTTTTGACTGGTGGCAACATGTAAAGTGTTGGTCCCATGTTTCATGAGCTGAAATAAAAGATCACAGAAATTATCCATATGCACAAAAAGCTTATTTTGCTCCGATTTTGTGCACAAATTTGTTTACATACCTGTTGGTGAGCATTTCTCTTTTGCCAAGATAATCAATCCACCTGACAGGTGTGGCATATCAAGAAGGTGATTAAACAGCATGATCATTACACAGGGGCACCTTGTGCTGGGGACAATAAAAGGCTACTCTAAAATGTGCAGTTATGTCACACAACACAATGTCACCGATGTCTCCAAGTTTTGAGGGAGCGTGCAATTGGCAGAGCTGTTGCCAGAGAAATGAATGTTCATTTCTATACCATAAGCCGCCTCCAACTTTGTTTTAGAGAATTTGGCAGTACGTCCAACCGACCTCACAACCGCAGACCCCGTGTAACCACGCCATCCCCGGACCTTCACATCCGGCTTCTTCACCTGCGGGATCGTCTGAGACAAGCCACCCAGACAGCTGATGGAATTGAGGAGTATTTCTGTCTGTAATAAAGCCCTTTTGTGGGGTAAAACTCATTCTGATTGGCTGGGCCGGGCTCTCCAGCGAGTAGGCCTTGATTTAAATAGACTGATTTTCCTTATATGAACTGTAACTCAGTAAAATCATTGAAATTGTTGCATGTTGCGTTTATATTTTTGTTCAGCGTATATACACTGCTCAAAAAAATAAAGGGAACACTTAAACAACACAATGTAACTCCAAGTCAATCACACTTCTGTGAAATCAAACTGTCCACTTAGGAAGCAACACTGATTGACAATAAATTTCACATGCTGTTGTGCAAATGGAATAGACAACAGGTGGAAATTATAAAGAAGTGGTTCTGCAGGTGGTGACCACAGACCACTTCTCAGTTCCTATGCTTCCTGGCTGATGTTTTGGTCACTTTTGAATGCTGGCGGGGCTTTCACTCTAGTGGTAGCATGAGACGGAGTCTACAACCCACACAAGTGGCTCAGGTAGTGCAGCTCATCCAGGATGGCACATCAATGCGAGCTGTGGCAAGAAGGTTTGCTGTGTCTGTCAGCGTAGTGTCCAGAGCATGGAGGCGCTACCAGGAGACAGGCCAGTACATCAGGAGACGTGGAGGAGGCCGTAGGACCGCTACCTCCGCCTTTGTGCAAGGAGGAGCAGGAGGAGCACTGCCAGAGCCCTGCAAAATGACCTCCAGCAGGCCACAAATGTGCATGTGTCTGCTCAAACGGTCAGAAACAGACTCCATGAGGGTGGTATGAGGGCCCAAGGTCCACAGGTGGGGGTTGTGCTTACAGCCCAACACCGTGCAGGACGTTTGGCATTTGCCAGAGAACACCAAGATTGGCAAATTCGCCACTGGCGCCCTGTGCTCTTCACAGATGAAAGCAGGTTCACATTGAGCACATGTGACAGAGTCTGGAGACGCCGTGGAGAACGTTCTGCTGCCTGCAACATCCTCCAGCATGACCGGTTTGGCGGTGGGTCAGTCATGGTGTGGGGTGGCATTTCTTTGGGGGGCCGCACAGCCCTCCATGTGCTCGCCAGAGGTAGCCTGACTGCCATTAGGTACCGAGATGAAATCCTCAGACCCCTTGTGAGACCATATGCTGGTGCGGTTGGCCCTGGGTTCCTCCTAATGCAAGACAATGCTAGACCTCATGTGGCTGGAGTGTGTCAGCAGTTCCTGCAAGAGGAAGGCATTGATGATATGGACTGGCCCGCCCGTTCCCCAGACCTGAATCCAATTGAGCACATCTGGGACATCCTGTCTCGCTCCATCCACCAACGCCACGTTGCACCACAGACTGTCCAGGAGTTGGCGGATGCTTTAGTCCAGGTCTGGGAGGAGATCCCTCAGGAGACCATCCGCCACCTCATCAGGAGCATGCCCAGGTGTTGTAGGGAGGTCATACAGGCACATGGAGGCCACACACACTACTGAGCCTCATTTTGACTTGTTTTAAGGACATTACATCAAAGTTGGATCAGCCTGTAGTGTGGTTTTCCACTTTAATTTTGAGGGTGACTCCAAATCCAGACCTCCATGGGTTGATACATTTGATTTCCATTGATCATTTTTGTGTGATTTTGTTGTCAGCACATTCAACTATGTAAAGATTATTTCATTCATTCAGATCTAGGATGTGTTATTTTAGTGTTCCCTTTATTTTTTTGAGCAGTGTATATGCCCAGAGCCACATGTATCTGTCTATATGGCTCTTTATAGGCCTATCATTTGATTTAGTCTATATGTGTCTATGGTTAGGCTTGATACAATCTGAAGGTTTCAGGGGGTCTGTCTGTGTGACCCAATTACACAATGTACAGTCGTGGTCAAAAGTTTTGAGAATCACACAAATACTCATTTTCACAAAGTCTGCTGCCTCAGTTTTGATGATGGCAATTTGATGCAAAGTCCCTCTTTGCCGTGAAAATGAGTTTAATCCCCCCCCCCCCAAAAAGTGAATTTCAGCCCTGCCACAAAAGGACCAGCTGCCATCATGTCAGTGATTCTCTCGTTAACACAGGTGAGAGTGTTGACGAGGACAAGGCTGGAGATCACTCTGTCATGCTGATTGAGTTAGAATAACAGACTGGAAGCTTTAAAAGGAGGGTGGTGCTTGAAATCATTGTTCTTCCTGTGTTAACCATGGTTACCTGCAAGGAAACATGTGCCGTCATCATTGCTTTGCACAAAAAGGGCTTCACAGGCAAGGATATTGCTGCTAGTAAGATTGCACCTAAATCAACCATTTTTCGGATCATCAAGAACTTCAAGGAGAGAGGTTAAATTGTTGTGAAGAAGGCGTCAGGGCACCCACGAAAGTCTAGCAAGCGCCAGGACCGTCTCCTAAAGTTGATTCAGCTGTGGGATCGGGGCACCACCAGTGCAGAGCTTGCAGGGCAGCAGGCAGGTGTGAGTGCATCTGCACGCACAGTGAGGCGAAGACTTTTGGAGGATGGCCTGGTGTAAAGAAAGGCAGCAAAGAAGCCGCTTCTCTACAGGAAAAACATCAGGGACAGACTGATATTCTGCAAAAGGTACAGGGATTGGACTGCTGAGGACTGGGGTAAAGTCATTTTCTCTGATGAATCCCCTTTCCGATTGTTTGGGGCATCCGGAAAACACCATGTCCGGAGAAGACAAGGTGAGCGCTACCATCAGTCCTGTGTCATGCCAACAGTAAAGAATCCTGAGACCATTCATGTGTGGGGTTGCTTCTCAGCCAAGGGAGTGGACTCACTCACAATTTTGCCTAAGAACACAGCCATGAATAAAGAATGGTACCAACACATCCTCCGAGAGCAACTTCTCCCAACCATCCAAGAACAGTTTGGTGATGAACAATGCCTTTTCCAGCATGATGGAGCACCTTGCCATAAGGCAAAAGTGATAACTAAGTGGCTTGAGGAACAAAACATCGACATTTTGGGTCCATGGCCAGGAAACTCCCCAGACCTTAATCCCATTGAGAACTTGTGGTCAATCCTCAAGAGGCGGGTGGACAAACAAAAACCCACAAATTCTGACAAACTCCAAGCATTGATTATGCAAGAACGTGCTGCCATCAGTCAGGAAGTGGCCCAGAAGTTAATTGACAGCGTGCCAGGGCGGATTGCAGAGGTATTGAAAAAGAAGGGTCAACACTGCAAATATTGACTCTTTGCATAAACTTAATGTAATTGTCAATAAAAGCCTTTGACACTTATGGAATGCTTGTAATTATACTTCAGTATACCGTAGTAACATCTGACAAAAATATCTCATAACACTGAAGCAGCGAACTTTGTGAAGACCAATACTTGTCATTCTCAACTTTTGACCATGACTGTACACATACATAGATGTTCTTCTGACCCTGATGACCTGAGGGGTAGCCTAGTTCACCAAGCCAGCTGATTTGACATATCCTGTTTGTACAACCGTACGTTTAGGCTACTATTAATGTCATGTTGATGTAAATAATTTGTTAAATGTCTTCCAGGCAGAAGACATTTGGCTTTTCTAGTGGAACGTTCCGACCTGCTGCTTCTGAAACTACGATGTGGTTTTCTTTTGAAGTCATGGTCTTTTAGACCTAGTGGAGGTCGAGGATTACAAGTTTAGTAGTGGGCAGGACTGGTCTGGGATCGATGTTCTTGATTGTTTGTGTTGCAATTAGCCTACTTTTCCAAACGGCTCTTAACTTTTTGTTGCTCCTAATCATTAGGCCTAGAATCTGACCTCTCATCAGAAGAGTTAAATAGTCATAAAGCTGCTGCTGGTACAGAGATATGATAGGATCGAGGCTGGTTCTGTTGTTGTTGCTACCCTCTAGGGAGATCTTTGTAACCCATCTAAATGTGTTTAAGCCTCCTTCTCCTTGTTTGCTAAGGGGCTGTGTCCAGATGTGAGCCAGCTGTTGTGGGGTTACTTAATTCACTGCTCCTTTTCTTTCTGCCAGGAGGAGTTCTCATCCAGCAGCTAGCTTAGCTGGCCCAGATCCTTGTATTTATTCTCTCTCTAGCAGGGTTTTTGTTAGCCGGTAATAGCCGGCTTTAGGGCTATATTTTCTTTTTTGAAAAGCTGATAAATAAAACTGTTTCCGGCCATATTGTCAAGGAGGAGAAGAAAAAATCCCATTGCGAAATAATGCTTTTTAGCCTATTCATTGATGGAAATACCAGTCGATGGAAATACATTTGACTGGTCGTGCTTATCGGTCTATAGGTTAATTTACATAATTTAGTGGAATGAAATTGGCGCCTGCGTACAGTATTTTTGTTATGTTTCTCATTTATCCAACCCGTACAGCATGCAGATACAGAGCATTGGAGCAGAAAATCTGTCAGACAGAGCGAGAGCTGCTACTGCAGCATCTCAAACGGCAACGGAAGACGGGCTTCATCACTTTGCAATGAGCTGGAGGCAGTAGGCTATGCATTTTCAAAACATACTTCATTGTTTGAACCTGAATGTTTTAAAACATTATGAGGCATGTCTTACCTTGCTTCAAAGTAGCCTATTAGATCTAAATTTCGAACGGATATTTTATCTCTGTCACATGAAACCGCTCGCATGTGCGGTGCCCTTTGTGTTTTCCCGCGAATTGCATTATGGAACTAACATTTGCGCTTAGCCTACTGCCTTGTGCACTTATAATGTGAAGAAATAATAGTTTATCAACATTTTAAGCTAAACATTCTGATCGGTTGCATCAGACTCATTGCTTTTTAATGTTTGTTTTTTAAAATGTAGTCTAGGCCTGTTGGTTGTATGAATTTGGGCTCGGCCTTCCCACATCTGTCCCAGAGTCTGTTTGGAATAGGCTATTTCTCGACAAGCTGACCAATATAATAGGTAAACTTTTCTACTATTGGGGATAGTAGATTGACGTAGGGCTAGTGATTTTGCTGTTCGTTACTCGTCTTGTTGGCTGAGGAAAAATACATGTGGACAGTCTTAACATCTTCAAAATGCACATCAGAATTCGGTAAGAATAACTTCATATCATTGCATCCTCGACTTGCATGTTCTGTTAATATGAAATACCATAATCTAAATGAGATTTCTGTCATTCTGAGCACCGTGGGTGGACACCCTAATCAGGTTACGCACCCAATGCATATGGGTCCGGCAGATTTCTCAATTGTCCGGTAAATTTAAAATGTTGCCAGTGAAATGTCCGGCGTCACATTTTCCTAACTAGTTTATGAATGCAATTTGTTAGTGCACTGCATTGTAATATTTATCTTATGTCATGCTGTCAAGGAACCTGAGACAGAGATTGAAGGCCACAGTGGTAAAGTTTGTGGGAAATGACTACAGCTAGAAGGAGAGGATAGCCAATGCTATAACAAATGTAAAATAGATTAGAGAGGAGACTTAGAATTGGTGAGAGGGGTTTGTCCCTTCCGGTAATTCTATGATCTGTGATCAGCTCACACCACCATCCATGTGTCACTGCGTCACTATTCATGCTAGCCGGTTCCCCTGGGTTCTGTCACCTGCTTCGTTCAGCACAGCTGTTGATATGAGGAGCTCAATCGACAGGGTTATGTTCAGTTGGCATGACATGTCCCACCTAGGGATTCATACTTTCAGAGAAAATCCCAAGCCCTTCCTAGTTTTAATGTAGGCGTATTAATCACTGTTGGCCGGCAATATTATGAGGTTATTACAGCCTAGTGAAAATGACGTTTGTTTTAGCCTACCATTGACTGACTTGACAGCCACCTTGTTGGTCCTTTCCTCTCCTCTTGCACCTGGCTATCAGGGGAATTTGGGGAGGTTGTGGCTATTTCAACTTTATGATAAACCGCTTGTTGTGGTGATTGTCACAGGAAACATATTCGATGCTGTGCTGAAACACAGCCTAAACAAATAGCTGATCTATTCCCTGCGAATCAGTCTTTATAGTTAAGGCTGTGCTCTCGCTTTTGTTAGTGTAACATTGATCAATGGAACAATGTGGAACAATGTTGCTGATGTCTATTCAAATGCACATTAATTTCGGGTTTGTGTTTGGAAATAATTTATCCCGTTTGTTTATCCTACTGAACTGTTTTGTTTAGCCTACTTTCATTCTTATATTTCACCTTGGACAGTGACTGGCCATGGCTAAGCAGTGTGGGAGGATTGCTTCAGTCTAGACATTTGAGTGTACGGTAACTGAGGAAGAGCCAGAGCGGTTGTGAATGTTATGAATGGGAACTCAAGTGCCATCAGGTGCAGGGAAGTCAAAGTACTCTGCTCCATTTAGGGGTCCACAGTAGGGTTGGGCGGTATAGTCATACCATCCTCCTCTCATCCTGGGATGTAAGGTATTACCGGCTTAGTACACAAGGGGGCGCAAAAAAACCTCGCAAAAAAACATTGGCCGTTTGTTACCAGAATGCTAACAAAATTAGCACAAGTAATAGCGAATTTCCATGGAGGCTGCTAGCTAAATATGCTAACGAGCGCAAGCGAATTGCTATGACAGGCAATCCAGCTCATAAAGTTTTATTTATATATATATATATATATATATGTATATGTAGGTAGGTAGGAGCTACCGAAGTGAGTTTGGACATTTACAAGTGAATGTGAACAAGAGACATTGTGCAAATGAACAGGGTTTGTCTGAAGGAAGAACGGTACTGGCTCTGGAGCAGCATGTGTAGGCTACACACTGTGTCTGTGTGGAGTCTGGAGTTGCTAGGGCAACGGGCCTGCCTGCTCTGCTCATAGAAGATGGGGAGGAGCAGAAGGGCTGAGAATGAAGAGGAGAAAAAACACAAGGAAATCAAAAGATAGCAGTGGCAGCTGTACAGAACTCATTCATAGAGCTTTGACTTCTCAAACACAACAGAAGGCGTACACAATATGATACACCGTCACCTCATGAATTCAGTAATTTACTTAGATAACGCAACCCTTAAGTTTAATTCAAAACTTGTCTCTAGGTGGACCCCGGGTTGGGTTTTTGCTCTACAATTCAACTTTCTTCTGTATCTCCCAGTGGAGTGGCTATACTGAGCCCCATTTGGTGCCTCTGCCAGTCAGTGATGTTCTTACCCTGCGTTACCCATTTTCCTAGTGATAACCATTCCTCTGAAGGTTCTTTCACTAGGGAAACATGGTGGCTCCACCTTTCTCTGTACAATCTCTGGCTCTGTGGTCCCAACCCCACCTCTACAGCTGCACGTGTGTTATCATAGTGAACCCATTTTAACCCAATTGTTCTTTCTGTGGTTTTGAACAATTATTCCTCATAAACTGGGTCAGGGCCTGGGTGATCATTATACCACAATGTACAGTGTAAGTCATCTACCGTGATCTTGGTTGGTCCAGTCACTAAATCATTTGCAAGGTCTACCAGTGATTTAGGTATGTCTGTAAGTCCCCCTCTCAGCAAATCCTGGCTATACCAATAGCATGACTCTCCCTCCCCGCTCACTACCATGTTATCCCTTACTACATATGCCTTCATATACCCCTCTCAGTCGGTGTTACAGCTACGTTCAACTGAGTCATAGCCTCTGTTCCTAGTAGATTAACTGGACACAGGCTTGATATCAGTACAGGTATGCATACCTCTCCTCCTGAATTTTCATGTTGTGAAGTCACAGGAGTTGATAACCGCTCTATAAATTGATGGCCTGAGGCAGAGCGTACTAGGAATCCCCCTTTAAATGTCATATTTCATTCATTCGCCAACATAATCCCTTACTCCGCATAAGTAAGCCTTGCTATTTTATCCCATGCATCTATTAAAAACATTTGTTTGAGACCTTGTCTCCTACTCTCTCCTTAACATAATACTATAGGAGACTTCCATCAATCCTGGAAAAAAAAACTCCCACTCAGAAGACACTAGATAATACCATGTTTCATTAAGTTCACTACACCTTCTACTATAAACCTATAACCCCTTTCTAGTAATTTAATCATCACAACCTGTTTTTCAGTGATGTTTTAAAATATAAATATATTGTTTAATAACTTCATAACATACAAAACATCTTTACTTCTTCATCAGCCTAATAGTAACGACTATCTCCCATCGTTCAACATATCATAAACAGATTAGCGTTTTTAGAATGAATGAACTGTCTGCATAACTCACTGTTGTTTAAACAAACGATATAATGTAATAATAATAATTACCAATTATCAAATAAAGTTCCATATTCAACTATCTAGACATGTTCTTCATATCATCCCAATGCTTCCTACATATGTCAATATAGCCCACTTATCACTACTTCTTTTCACCCTCTTACGTAATCATGTCATTAGTAAATTGTCTCCACAAAGCACTACTACCTAATAATATATTTTCATTCCCCTAAATATAAATCATTATTTTAATACCAGTCTTATTAAACAATCCAATTCAACATCAATTCAACATGTCTCATTCCCCACTTAACTTACTTACTTTGTAACACAGAAAAACCCTCTACAATATCTATTATTCTCTATCGCTAACTTTCCATATAACGGTACTTTAACGGATGACAAATTATTTTTAAATTACAGTCAAAATGAACAAAACATCTATTCACATCGATGCAACCTTAATTACTATGTTCTACCATCCGCTATGTGTTGGTAAAAAAATCTCTCCCGTATAATGTTATAGTTCACCTAGTGATCTAGGTCAATAGCATCAATGTAAAAGTTTTGCTTTCTGTCCCTACCTGGGTTTGATCCAGGAACCCTCTACACACATTGACAACATTCACCATCGAAACACCGTTACCCGTTGCTCCACAAAATCTGCGATCCTTGCAAAGCAAGGTAAACAACTACTTCCATGTTGCATAGCAAGTTACGTCACCACTCTAAACGTCACTAGTTCGCAACACTAACGAGCTAGCCCTTTCATACCAAACATCCAACCCCCTATGACTTCCTTTTCCACAGCAACCATTGATCCTCGTACACCTAACGTAACCCATAATATCCCTTACAGCGCTCTCACGTTTCAGCAAGCCCCAATGGTTAACACCCGCAGACAAAAAACATGGACATTCTTCCATTTTTTTACTAGTAGACAAAATAAAACTCACTCTCAAACAGTGTTCTGCATTTACAGTTGAAGTTGGAAGTTTACATACACTTAGGTTGGAGTCATTAAAACTGATTTTTCAACCACTCCACAAATTTCTTGTTAACAAACTATAGTTTTGGCAAGTCGGTTAGGACATCTACTTTGTGCATGACACAATTTAATGTCTCCAAGAATTGTTTACAGACAGAATATTTCACTTATAATTCACTGTATCACAATTCCAGTGGGTCAGAAGTTAACATACATTAAGTTGACTGCGTCTTTAAACAGCTTGGAAAATTCCAGAAAATGATGTCATGGCTTTAGAAGCTTCTGATAGGCTAATTGACATAATTTGAGTCAATTGGAGGTCTACCTGTGGATGTATTTCAAGGCCTACCTTCAAACTCAGTGCCTCTTTGCTTGACATCATGGGAAAATCAAAAGAAATCAGCCAAGACCTCAGAAAAAAATGTGTAGACCTCCACAAGTTTCCAAACGCCTGAAGGTACCACGTTCATCTGTACAAACAATAGTACGCAAGTATAAACACCATGGGACCACGTAGCCGTCATACCGCTCAGGAAGGAGACGCGTTCTGTCTCCTAGAGATGAACGTACTTTGGTGCGAAAAGTGCAAATCAATCCCAGAACAACAGCAAAGGACCTTGTGAAGATGCTGGAGGAAACGGGTACAAAAGTTTCTATGTCCACAGTAAAACGAGTCCAATATCAACATAACCTGAAAGGCCGCTCAGCAAGGAAGAAGCCACTGCTTCAAAACCGCCATTAAAAAAGCCAGACTACGGTTTGCAACTGCACATGGGGACAAAGATCGTACTTTTTGGAGAAATGTCCTCTGGGCTGATGAAACAAAAATAGAACTGTTTGGCCATAATGACCATCATTATCTTTGGAGGAAAAAGGGGGTGCTTGTAAGCCGAAGAACACCATCCCAACCGTGAAGCACGGGGGTGGCAGCATCATGCTGTGGGGGTGCTTTGCTGCAGGAGGGACTGGTGCACTTCACAAAATAGATGGCATCATGAGGAAGGAAAATTATGTGGATATATTGAAGCAACATCTCAAGACATCAGTCAGGAAGTTAAAGCTTGGTCGCAAATGGACAATGACCCCAAGCATATTTTCAAAGTTGTGGCAAAATGGCTTAAGGACAACAAAGTCAAGGAATTGGAGTGGCCATCACAAAGCCCTGACCTCAATCCTATAGAACATTTGTGGGCAGAACTGAAAAAGCATGTGCGAGCAAGGAGGCCTACAAACCTGACTCAGTTACACCAGCTCTGTCAGGAGGAATGGGCCAAAATTCACCCAACTTATTGTGGGAAGCTTGTGGAAGGCTACCCGAAACATTTGACCCAAGTTAAACAATTTAAAGGCAATGCTACCAAATACTAATTGAGTGTATGTAAACTTCTGACCCACTGGGAATGTGATGAACGAAATAAAAGCTGAAATAAATCATTCTCTCTACTATTATTCTGACATTTCACATTCTTAAAATAAAGTGGTTATCCTAACTGACCTAAAACAGGGCATTTTTTATAGGATTACATGTCAGGAATTGTGAAAAACTGAGTTTAAATGTATTTGGCTATGGTGTATGTAAACTTCCGACTTCAATTGTACCTCTATCATAGGGTTTAAAAACTAACGTAACAACATTAACCATCCTAAATTGTTGTAGTAACGTCATGTTTGGTTCAGTTTATCACCAATCCTCCATTATTAGAATACATCAGATCTAGGTAAATATCCTTTCTAAGTAGGCTAGAAGTAACACCAAACACTTGCTGTATTTTACCATCATATATTGAATTAATATCCATATTCAATTCGATAGTCCACATTACAACTCTTTTCTCAGTCGTTTTTAAACTATCAACTCATTTAGCAACACAAAAATAATTATTTTACTCCCCCCCTATTCTTGTTGAATAAGTGAGTCGTTACTAGAATTCCCTTACTATATTACCTCTGCTCCGAAATGAACTATGTACGGTCTCGAAGGACCAATTGTCACGAGAATTTCTATCTCTAATGCTCAAACTTTGAATAATCCCCAGAGGGTGTAAGACTAGTTAATAATGAATTAAACAATTCTCCAGTCTGCAAGGGATCAGCATTTTTATTCATGAGAGCTCTGGTGCTCAAAACACACAGGCTTTTTATATGCCTTCACACAAAGGAACTTTGCTCCGCCCACCTTTAGGCAGCCTGTGACTTTCCACAGTATAGCTTTCAGCAGTTTCTAAGTCCCCTCTTACTATGGTATGTTGGCCTCCAACAGTTTCTACCCATATTCCCTGTTAGTGGTTTTATTTTCTTATGATTCTAATACAGTTTACACATTTATACCATATTTGGGGTGAAATCCTTTAGTCATTACGTTAAAAATACAAATTAATCTATCACTTCCTCTCCAGATGAGGACGTCCCTGCAGATATGGTTGCAGAAGAATCCGGTCCAGGAGCTCAGAATAGTCCGTACCAACTTAGAAGAAAGTCTCTATTACCCAAGAGAACAGCAGCTTGTCCAGCAAAGACTAACATGGAGGTGAGTCATTAGAATGGGATGCATCCCAAGTGGCTCCCTATATAGTGCACTACATCCTGGTCAATAGTAGTGCACCATATTGGGAATAGGGTGCCCTTTGGGGCACAGCCTATGTGTGATGTATGTGGGAAGACTGCATATATTATTTAACAATGGCTACATGCCTGAGTCACGGGAGGTTGTGGGTCAGTTCTGAGTCCACAGCAGGGTACTGGGTAAAATGGGTATGATAGGCTTCTGAGGCACGTTCTACAAGACATAGCGTTGTGGAATGTTCAGATAGACATATGTTATGTAGAACAAACGTGATGCCTCTAACATGTAGAATAATGCTCTACTCATGACATTTTAATCTGTTTGCTTGCAGAAGATGGATCAGCCATAATGAATCAGCTCGCTTAACTCAGGCTGTTGAGTGCCACTGGTTATAAAGAACAATTGCACACAGCTATATTATGACCTAGACTAGTGAGCAATATCAGTGGGAAATGCATTCCACCCACAATGGTGTCTTCTTTAGAATGTGGCGCCCTTTCACCCACGGGATACATTTGATAATTACTCTTTCCTCTTTGCATAATTGATTAGTATTTCACTAGCAGTGGTGATTTATTTGAATTTGATTGATTAAATACAATGCTGAAATATTGATACGGTCGTTTTAAGCAGATGACCACTGTCTGTTCTATCAAAACGTGTCAAAACTATCAAGGCTTATAACAATCTTTATTTATTTTTATCCGCAGGGTGCTTCCACTTCAGCCACAGAAGACTTTGGCCATCGGGCAAAACGTGCCAGAGTGTCAGGAAAGTCTCAAGATTTACCAGGTAAAATAATACTTTCATCTTAGTCTATTTCTGTTGAATTTAGATGTATTAGAATCACTGTCCTGTCACTTCTCACCTTTGGCTAATCTTCCAAAAATGTTTAAAAGAGAACAATGACATACACAGTACAATAAAACCAACAACAAAGGTTTTGGAGAGTTGTTGAAGTTGTTGGTTAACATGTTATGACAATTGGAGGTTAGAAATGGCCCTTTCTCTGTTGGACCTTGTTTCTGTCCAGCTCGTTATTATTTTGGATGTGTGTGAACCTCCTCCATGAATAAAGTGTCCATCTCATTGTTCACCACTAGCAGCGCCGGCGGAGCACTACCTCCAGGAGAAGCTGCCAGACGAGGTGGTTCTGAAGATCTTCTCCTACCTTTTGGAGCAGGACCTGTGTCGCGCAGCATGTGTCTGCAAACGCTTCAGCGAACTGGCCAATGATCCCATCCTCTGGTGAGTGGCTGTTTGGCTGTCCCTGTGTCTCTGTCTGTTTGTGTCTGGATGGTGAGACATTGTCTGTCGTTCCGTCTCTGTTGTTCCGTCAGTCTGGATGGACATCCCCATTCAAGTCCCTCCCGCATCCCTTTCCCTCCCGCACCACTCAGCTAATCAGCAGTTTGAGCAAGCCGATGCACAGAATCTAATCTTGATTGGACGAATTAGGTAGAACGGATTTAAGTTTCCCGGACTATTTGCACTGCCCCCCCACCCCATACTTTTTACGCTGCTGCTACTCTGTTAAGTATTTATGCATAGTCACTTTAACTCTACCCACATGTACATATTACCTCAACTACCTCAACTAGCCGGTGCCCCCGCACATTGACTATGCAACGGTACCCCCCTGTATATATAGCCTCCCTACTGTCACTTTATTCTATTGTATATATAGCCTCCCTACTGTCACTTTATTTTTACTTCTGCTCTTTTTTTCTCAACACTTTTTTGTTGTTGTTTTATTCTTACTTTTTTGTTTAAAATAAATGCACTGTTGGTTAAGGGCTGTAAGTAAGCATTTCACTGTAATGTCTGCACCTGTTGTATTCGGCGCATGTGACCAATAAAATTTGATTTGATTTGATTTGATCACATAGTGAGTTGTCAATTTGGGATGCAAGGTGATTCGTAGATCAGTGATTCTGCACAGTCTGGAACACGCACCATGTCTTTCCCTCCTGCCCCCCCCACCGAGTGTTATCGCGTAAAGTAACCCGGTCTGATGGTGTCTGTGTGCCTTGCTTTGCTTCACAGGAAGAGGCTGTACATGGAGGTGTTTGAGTACACACGTCCCATGATGCACCCTGAGGCGGGGAAGTTCTTCCAGATTAACCCAGAGGAGTACGAGCAGCCCAACCCGTGGAAAGAGAGCTTTCAGCAGCTGGTAGGACTATGACCAATGACCTCTATACCCTCTACTGTCGTCACTGTTACCTCTCACCTCTGATCTCAGGAGAGTGATGGTTTACAAACTGTTACCTCTGACCTCTACCCTCACTGTCGTCACTATTACCTCTCACCTCAGACCTCTGTAAACCCCCACTATCCTCTTAGCTGTTACTCTCAGACCTCTGTAAACCCTCACTATCCTCTTAGCTGTTACTCTCTGACCTCTGTAAACCTACACTGTCCTCTTAGCTGTTACTCTTTGACCTCTGTAAACCCACACTGTCCTCTTAGCTGTTACTCTCTGACCTCTGTAAACCCACACTGTCCTCTTAGCTGTTACTCTCTGACCTCTGTAAACCCACACTGTCCTCTTAGCTGTTACTCTCTGACCTCTGTAAACCCTCACTATCCTCTTAGCTGTTACTCTCTGACCTCTGTAAACCCTCACTATCCTCTTAGCTGTTACTCTCTGACCTCTGTAAACCCTCACTATCCTCTTAGCTGTTACTCTCTGACCTCTGTAAACCCTCACTATCCTCTTAGCTGTTACTCTCTGACCTCTGTAAACCCTCACTATCCTCTTAGCTGTTACTCTCTGACCTCTGTAAACCCACACTATCCTCTTAGCTGTTACTCTCTGACCTCTGTAAACCCACACTGTCCTCTTAGCTGTTACTCTCTGACCTCTGTAAACCCTCACTATCCTCTTAGCTGTTACTCTCTGACCTCTGTAAACCCACACTGTCCTCTTAGCTGTTACTCTCTGACCTCTGTAAACCCACACTGTCCTCTTAGCTGTTACTCTCTGACCTCTGTAAACCCACACTGTCCTCTTAGCTGTTACTCTCTGACCTCTGTAAACCCACACTGTCCTCTTAGCTGTTACTCTCTGACCTCTGTAAACCCTCACTATCCTCTTAGCTGTTACTCTCTGACCTCTGTAAACCCTCACTATCCTCTTAGCTGTTACTCTCTGACCTCTGTAAACCCTCACTATCCCCTTAGCTGTTACTCTCTGACCTCTGTAAACCCTCACTATCCTCTTAGCTGTTACTCTCTGACCTCTGTAAACCCTCACTATCCTCTTAGCTGTTACTCTCTGACCTCTGTAAACCCACACTATCCTCTTAGCTGTTACTCTCTGACCTCTGTAAACCCACACTGTCCTCTTAGCTGTTACTCTCTGACCTCTGTAAACCCACACTGTCCTCTTAGCTGTTACTCTCTGACCTCTGTAAACCCACACTATCCTCTTAGCTGTTACTCTCTGACCTCTGTAAACCCACACTATCCTCTTAGCTGTTACTCTCTGACCTCTGTAAACCCTCACTATCCTCTTAGCTGTTACTCTCTGACCTCTGTAAACCCTCACTATCCTCTTAGCTGTTACTCTCTGACCTCTGTAAACCCACACTATCCTCTTAGCTGTTACTCTCTGACCTCTGTAAACCCACACTATCCTCTTAGCTGTTACTCTCTGACCTCTGTAAACCCACACTGTCCTCTTAGCTGTTACTCTCTGACCTCTGTAAACCCACACTATCCTCTTAGCTGTTACTCTCTGACCTCTGTAAACCCTCACTATCCTCTTAGCTGTTACTCTCTGACCTCTGTAAACCCACACTGTCCTCTTAGCTGTTACTCTCTGACCTCTGTAAACCCACACTATCCTCTTAGCTGTTACTCTCTGACCTCTGTAAACCCACACTATCCTCTTAGCTGTTACTCTCTGACCTCTGTAAACCCTCACTATCCTCTTAGCTGTTACTCTCTGACCTCTGTAAACCCTCACTATCCTCTTAGCTGTTACTCTCTGACCTCTGTAAACCCTCACTATCCTCTTAGCTGTTACTCTCTGACCTCTGTAAACCCTCACTATCCTCTTAGCTGTTACTCTCTGACCTCTGTAAACCCTCACTATCCTAACTGTTACTGTTACTCAACCATAAACAGTGCATTCAGAAAGTATTCAGACCCCTTGACTTTTTCCACATTTTGTTACAGCCTTATTCTAAAATGGATGAAATTGCTTTTTTCCCTCATCAATCTACACACAATACCCCATAATGACAAAGTGAAAACAGGTTTTTAGATAAATAAATAAAAAGTACTCCAATCAAGTTGTAGAAACATCTCAAGGATGATCAATGGAAACAGGATGCACCTGAGCTCAATTTAGAGTCTCATAGCAAAGGGTCTGAATACTTATGTAAACCTGTTTTTGCTTTGTCATTATGGGGTATTGTGTGTAGATTGATGAGGACAAAAAAACAATTTCATCAATTTTAGAATAATGCTATAACAAAACGTGGAAAAAGTCAAGGGATCTGAATACTTTCTGAATGCACTGTAGATACTACCTCTGCTGCTAAAACAAACTGTCAATAGCTTGTTCAGACGTATGCATGTTAGAACAGAGTCCCAGTCATTCTAATTCTATGGCGCAGGTAGTCCCAGTGGAGTCTAATATCACTTGAGATTGCTGTGATTCTAGAAGGAATCCCACCATAAGTGTTACTGTGCTATAATAACAATGGCTAGATTCGTTATCTTTTTTTGTTTTCAGTATAAAGGAGCACACGTGAAGACGGGCTTCGCGGAACACTTCTACAGTAATCCTGCCAGATACAAAGGAAGAGAGAACATGCTTGTAAGAGTTTTTGGTTGTTTCAGAGAGTTTAAGGGCCAGTTTCCTTGACACAGATTGAGCCTGGACCTGGACTAAAATGCACACCGAATGAATAATCTCAATTGATATAGGCCTAGCGTTTTAGTTTAGGACTAGGCTTCTTAATCTGGGAAACTGGCCCAGAGTTCTGTTTGTTTTAAGGTTGTTATCGAGTGATTGGTCATCATGACTTGGCTCTAACACACTTCTCTGTGCTGCCTCTTCCTCAGTACTATGACACCATAGAAGATGCCCTGGGGGGTGTACAGGAGGCCCACTTTGACGGCCTCATATTCGTCCACTCTGGGGTCTACACTGACGAGTGGATCTACATAGAGTCACCCATCACAATGATCGGAGCTGGTACGTATTCATTATTGAGTTGACTTACTGTCTGTTTGTTGTCTATCTGTACCATACTGTCTGTTTGTTGTCTATCTGTACCAGTGGTTCCCAACCTTTTTTGGTACCACCAAATTAATTTTGCTCTGCCTGTAGGCCTATGGTCTCATGAGTCTCCTCAAGTACCCCCTGTGGATAGGCCAAGTACCCACTCTGAGTTATACCACTTGACCTATTAACTAGGTTAATTGATTGTCATTGCTGGACACTTTTAGCCCGATATCTTTTTAACCTTGCCCTTTTAACCCTAACGACGTTCATTTTTCAACAGCACCTGGTAAAGTAGCAGACAAAGTGATCATTGAGAACACCAGAGACTCCACGTTTGTCTTCATGGAGGGCTCGGAGGACGCATACGTTGGCTACATGACCATCAAGGTCAGATATTATCCATTACTTATGTAATATGACTCTAGCCTAGCTGACTGTTTGTGTATGCCTGAACTCTGTACATTAGTGGTCCACATCTCATTGTAAATACAGCTGGTCTAAAACAAAGGGAAGTCTTGACATTATATCAGTTGTGGTTGTTAGTCATATGTTATGAATATGACTCATATCTTAGTAATATAATATATGCCATTTAGCAGAAGCTTTTATCCACTTTTAGCCTGACGTTAGTCATATCTTAGTAATATCTTAGTCATGTAATAAACTTGTCTAACTCCCTTATGTTTGTCGTCCTTTAGTTTAATCCTGATGATAAGTCTGCCCAGCACCACAACGCCCACCACTGCCTGGAGATTACAGTCAACTGCAGCCCCATCATTGACCACTGCATCATACGCAGCACTTGCACAGGTACCTTACAACACAATGTCTCCATCTCTCCACAGACCTACATGCCATTCATTAAGCATAGTCTTAGCAACTCAGACCCACCTAGTGCAGTCTAATTATTGGGAATTAATTGATTTTGTTATTATAGGGCCTTTTCATTTTGGATCGCATTTTGACTCCCAAATGCATAATAATTATCATAGCTCATAGGGTTCTACTCTTCAAAATAATTCTGGAGCTATGCTAGCTATTTTGACACAGTGTCTTCAACATATTCAATTGAGACATTGGGTGGGTATCTGTCTGAGAAGTCTAACGTAGTTGATACACCGGGCTCTAGCATGTTCACCTGGCTGGCTCTACTCCTGTTTGTTTCAGTGGGCTCAGCGGTCTGTGTGAGTGGCCAGGGAGCTTGTCCCAGTATCAGACACTGCAACATCAGCGACTGTGAGAACGTGGGGCTTTACATCACCGACCATGCACAGGTAGGTAACGAACACACACGCACTGCTCTTTCCTTATGGCACTTGATTACTCAAATCATCCCAGTTCCAAGATTCTGCTGTGAAACTGACACTCTCTGTGTTTCCAGGGAATCTACGAGGACAACGAGATCTCCAACAACGCACTGGCTGGAATCTGGGTGAAAAACCACGGCAACCCCATCATCAGACGGAACCACATCCACCACGGCAGAGATGTGGGCGTCTTCACTTTCGACCACGGCATGGTGAGATTATATTTGTCTGGTCTCCATTGGTCTGGTCTGGCTACCACTGAGGTGACACTCCATATTGGTCTGGTCTGGCTACCACCGAGGTGACACTCCATATTGGTCTGGTCTGGCTACCACCGAGATGACACTCCATATTGGTCTGGTCTCTGGTCTGGCTACCACTGAGGCCAGCTCAGTGTCTACAGTAGTGACTTAAGGCACTATCTCAATTCATCTCTTGCATCGTCTCACCTCCTTCTCAACAGTATTGCAGGAGAAAGTCCAAGGTCTCTCCCCTCTGACCTTCTTCTCCAATGTGTTTTGAGAAGGAGCGGATGCTAGGTAACAAGGAAAGAATAATTGAGGAAGAACCTTAGTCTCTACTGTAGACACTCAGCTGACTTATCAAACTCAGTCTGCAGCCGTTTCTTGTTCTTAAAGAGAAGTGTTGGCTTGCAGTTTAATCCATGTGTAGGTTTTAGAGACCCACCACTGATTTTAGTTACATAAGCCTTAATCCACAGCTTTTCCCTTTTAAAAACATGTAAATGTATTCCTACTCACACTGTAGCTTGGTTACATAAGGATTGAGGCAATTTTCTCAAGAGGAAAGAACAGTTTAACACCTTGCTCTTCTGAAACGTATTAGAGAAGGTCCAAGGTTCCTCCCGTCTCACCTTCTCCAATACTTTTGGGAAAGGAGGCGAGGAGAGAGGATGCGACGAATCGAGAAAAGATTAATTGAGAAAGAGCCTTGGCATTCTGATTATTTTGACTGACTGTGACTGTCACCCCCTGCAGGGCTACTTTGAGAGCTGCAACATCCACAGGAACCGCATAGCTGGCTTCGAGGTGAAGGCGTACGCCAACCCCACGGTAGTGCGCTGTGAGATCCACCATGGGCAGACGGGAGGGATCTACGTGCACGAGAAGGGCCGAGGACAGTTCATCGAGAACAAGATCTATGCAAACAACTTTGCTGGAGTGTGGATTACCTCCAATAGTGATCCTACAATAAGGTCAGTGGGGTTTTACAGTCAAACACTTTCTCTCTTTCTCCTCTCTCTCTCCTCTCTTTCTCCCCCCTCTCTTTCCCTTTTCCTACTTCGCTCACTCTCTTTTTGTCTGTTATATAACCCATATTAAGTTGAATTGATTCTGATGTGTAAATGGATACTCAATTGTGAAATTTTTCCACGTTGGGTCAATCACAGGGGCAATGCCATCTTCAACGGTAACCAAGGCGGAGTTTACATATTCGGTGATGGGCGAGGCCTCATCGAGGGGAACGATATCTACGGTAACGCCTTGGCAGGGATCCAGATCAGGACAAACAGCTGCCCCATCGTACGACACAACAAGATCCACGACGGACAGCACGGGGGCATCTATGTGGTAAGTAGGGCTTTTTAGAACCTATTTTAAATGTGTATTTTAAAAATAACATGTAGTCAAATGTGTAGCAAATACTTATGAGACTTATACAGTGAGGGAAAAAAGTATTTGATCCCCTGCTGATTTTGTACGTTTGCCCACTGACAAAGAAATGATCAGTCTATAATTTTAATGGTAGGTTTATTTGAACAGTGAGAGACAGAATAACAACAAAAAATCCTGAAAAACGCATGTCAAAAATGTTATGAATTGATTTGCATTTTAATGAGGGAAATAAGTAGTTGACCCCCTCTCAATCAGAAAGATTTCTGGCTCCCAGGTGTCTTTTATACAGGTAACGAGCTGAGCTGAGACACCTGTCCACAGAAGCAATCAATCAATCAGATTCCAAACTCTCCACAATGGCCAAGACCATTGGGCTCTCCAAGGATGTCAGGGACAAGATTGTAGACCTACACAAGGCTGGAATGGGCTACAAGACCATCGCCAAGCAGCTTGGTGAGAAGGTGACAACAGTTGGTGCGATTATTCGCAAATGGAAGAAACACAAAAGAACTGTCAATCTCCCTCGGCCTGGGGCTCCATGCAAGATCTCACCTTGTGGAGTTGCAATGATCATGAGAACGGTGAGGAATCAGCCCATAATTACACAGGATGATCTTGTCAATGATCTCAAGGCAGCTGGGACCATAGTCACCAAGAAAAACAATTGGTAACACACTACGCCGCGAAGGACTGAAATCCTGCAGCGCCCGCAAGGTCCCCCTGTTCAAGAAAGCACATATACAGGCCCGTCTGAAGTTTGCCAATGAACAGATGAATGATTCAGAGGAGAACTGGGTGAAAGTGTTGTGGTCAGATGAGACCAAAATCGAGCTCTTTGGCATCAACTCAACTCGCCGTGTTTGGAGGAGGAGGAATGTTGCCTATGACCCCAATAACACCATCCCCACCGTCAAACATGGAGATGGAAACATTATGCTTTGGGGGTGTTTTTCTGCTAAGGGGACAGGACAACTTCACCGCATCAAAGGGACGATGGACGGCGCCATGTACCGTCAAATCTTGGGTGAGAACCTCGTTCCCTCAGCCAGGGCATTGAAAATGGGTCGTGGATGGGTATTCCAGCATGACAATGACCCAAAACACACAGCCAAGGCAACAAAGGAGTGGCTCAATAAGCACATTAAGGTCCTGGAGTGGCCTAGCCAGTCTCCAGACCTTAATCCCATAGAAAATCTGTGGAGGGAGCTGAAGGAGTTGCCAAACGTCAGCCTCGAAACCTTAATGACTTGGAGAAGATCTGCAAAGAGGAGTGGGACAAAATCCCTCCTGAGATGTGTGCAAACCTTGTGGCCAACTACAAGAAACGTCTGACCTCTGTGATTGCCAACAAGGGTTTTGCCACCAAGTACTAAGTCATGTTTTGCAGAGGGGTGAAATACTTATTTCCCTCATTATAATGCAAATCAATTTATAACATTTTTGACATGCGTTTTTCTGGATTTTTATTGTTGTTATTCTGTCTCTCACTGTTCAAATAAACCTACCATTAAAATGATAGACTGATCATGTATTTGTCAGTGGGCAAACGTACAAAATCAGCAGGGGATCAAATACTTTTTTCCCTCACTGTAGCTGTGGTTTATTTGCAAACCTTTAGCATCTTTAACTACTATGAGCCCACCACATTAGTGTCTGAAAATAAAATGCTCTTAACCGCTAGGCAGGTAGCCAAGCGGTTAAGAGCGATGGGTCAGTAACCGAAAGGTCGCTAGTTCGAATCCCCAAGCTGACTAGGTGAAAAATCTGCCGATGTGCCCTTGAGCAAGGTACTTGACCCTAATTGCTCCTGTAAGTTGCTCTGGAAAAGAGACTGCTAAATGACTAAAATGTAAATTGATACAGAGCCATCTTGTAGTCAGTGGACTCTGAAAGACGGGACAGTTCTCTTTGGATAAGGTTATTAGTAATGTAATTAATCTGTGTGTCTCTCCCCTGTAGCATGAAAAGGGACAGGGGGTGATCGAGGAGAATGAGGTGTACAGCAACACGCTGGCAGGAGTGTGGGTGACCACAGGAAGCACACCTGTCCTCAGGAGGAACAGGATACACAGTGGGAAACAGGTACGGAGATGGAGAGACCAGTCTGTCTATTCAGATGGCTCTATGGGTCACTCATCTCTCACATATGAATTTAATGAAATTTGACAATAACCTGCAAACTAAACACTTCCCTTGTCATACAGGTTGGCGTCTACTTCTACGACAACGGCCATGGAGTGTTGGAGGACAATGATATCTACAACCACATGTACTCCGGAGTTCAAATCAGGTCAGTGAGAGAGCTGGAACTCAAAATGAATGGCCAACCATACAATGGGATCTAATGGCAACCTGTGTAGATCATGTAGTGCATGTTGTAATATATCACAGTGCTATGCTTTCTTGTTATAGCACTATTGATTTTTTAAATATTCTTTATTATATGCATTGATTGATTGCTGGTTAATGTTTCCCACTGTAACAGAACTGGCAGCAATCCCAAAATCAGACGGAACAAGATCTGGGGAGGTCAAAATGGAGGCATTCTGGTTTACAACTCAGGTGAGAAACCATCATCTATAATTCTTTCTTTATCCATCCATTCTCCTCTCGCACAGCTTGATCTTGTGTACCTTTCTACATTTTAAATTCATGTGCGGAACAGTGAAGACACCCTGGACTCACAGGTTCTGAGTGAAGTGGACCCATCAAATTCCAGTGTCACTCAAATGCTCCCTCATGAACCCTCTAACCATGATAAATGAAAGGGAGACCTCTTGGCTGATATCTTGACTCTGTTTCAGGTTTGGGCTTCATCGAGGACAATGAGATCTTTGACAACGCTATGGCAGGGGTGTGGATAAAGACTGACAGCAACCCCACCCTCCGAAGGAATAAGATCCACGACGGGAGAGACGGAGGGATCTGTATATTCAACGGAGGACGAGGTTTACTGGAGGAGAACGATATCTTCAGGAACGCCCAGGCAGGAGTCCTCATCAGCACCAACAGCCATCCCATCCTGAGGAAGAACAGGATATTTGACGGCTTTGCTGCAGGTGGGCAACGCTATGCTAGAAAGCAGGGTTCAATCCAGGTCGTGTTCATTAGGCACCATATGGTGGAAAGCAGAATGAAACGAGAGGGAGGGACTACCTGGATTTGTCCAATAAGAAATTCAAATTTTCTGTTGCAAAAAAAGTTTCCCCATTGTGTGCCCTAATGAACACGACCGAGCAGTATTTTGCTTTGAGTCCTTTTGATTAATAGTAGACAGTCATTTGTAAATGTTAATTGTAGACAGAGTGAGGCCCAATCCAAAATGGAGCCCTATGCGCTTGTGGAGATCAAAGATAATTTGACCAGTGTAAGCAATATGGGAATAGCTCCACCTTGCTAGGCTATGTGGAAGTTTCACCATGTTGCTTATACCAATCAAATCCTCTTAGATCTCCAAAAGTGCATAGGGCTTCGGGTCCATTTGGGAATGGGCCTGAATCACCACACTGATCCTGACCCGTCTCTGTCCACTAGGTATTGAGATCACGAATCATGCCACGGCAACCCTGGAAGGCAATCAGATCTTCAATAACCGCTTTGGAGGATTGTTTCTCGCATCTGGTGTCAACGTTACAATGAAAGGTAAAGTGAAGGACAATGTGTCACCATGATGTGATTTGTGGATGTTTTATTCCAGGAATCTAGCATTGTAGGATCAACTTACATCAGTTATTCTATTTTTCAAAATGGAATTATCTTAAATTGCCTCTTCATGACTTTTTCTTATCTGTACCTGGTCTGATCCAACCACACCTGTCCTCCTGTCTCCCCCAGATAACAAAATAATGAACAATCAAGATGCCATTGAAAAAGCTGTGAGCAGAGGTCAGTGCCTGTACAAGATTTCAAGTTACACCAGCTATCCAATGCACGATTTTTACAGGTAATAATTTCTTACCATATATATCTAACTTAAACCAGTGGGGTTTTCCAGAAAGCAGGATTATTAAGTTAGCCATTTCAACTTTGATAAACAGCCACATATAACTCTTGACTTTCTGGTTGAATTGAGAATGCTATGTTCTATATTTCTCAAAGAAAACGTTATTTCAAGCAATGTTGGACAGTTAGCTGGCTAACTCATTGATCCAGCTTTCTGCAACAGGCCCCACCTGTCCACTTTAATCGATGTAACCTCCAACTCTTTCGGCTCATCACCTGTTTCTTTGTTCTGTCCCTCCGTCTGGTCAGGTGTCACACCTGTAACACAACAGACCGCAACGCCATCTGTGTGAACTGCATCAAGAAGTGCCACCAGGGGCACGACGTCGAGTTCATTAGGCATGATAGGTATGTTACTATTCTCTTGTTAATGAGACCCATACACACACGCACTGTATATTACAGCAATACTTCATGCTAAATGACTTTCCAGGTATTCAAATGATATCTGGTTTTATGTTGCAGAACCTCTTCCTCCTGTGCCAAATGAAATGTTGCATTCAAATCTGTTAGTATATCGTCAGTAATTGACTTTAAGATAATTATGCTGGAAATGACATGACGTGAAAGACGAAACTATCAGCTGATCAAGTAGCAACTGAAATACTAGCAGATATCCAGTTGGATCTGTAGATAACAAAAATAATTGATTTTGTCTTGGCTGTAGATTTTTCTGTGACTGTGGAGCCGGGACGTTGTCAAACCCCTGCACACTAGCCGGAGAGCCCACGCACGACACGGACACACTGTACGACTCAGCCCCTCCTATAGAGTCCAATACGCTGCAACACAACTGAGCTGGACCCCTGGACTTCCCCCCTCCGGACCCTTCCAGGCCTATTCCCTATATAGTGCACTACTTTTGACTAGGA
Organism: Coregonus clupeaformis; assembly: GCF_020615455.1. Lineage (NCBI taxonomy): Eukaryota > Metazoa > Chordata > Actinopteri > Salmoniformes > Salmonidae > Coregonus > Coregonus clupeaformis. The sequence continues at coordinate 18,242,845 of NC_059222.1, read as the reverse complement.
CCCTATGCTGGCCCTGGGCAAAAGTAGTGCACTATGTAGGGAATAGGGTGCCATTTTGGACAGAGACTCCTGTTTGTTCAGCTAACTAGTCCACCCATGGGGAGGAGGAAAAATACAATACAATACAAACTTATAAATATCACACAATGTAAAAATGACTTTAAAGAAATATGAAAAAATGGAAGTCGTGATGGACAAAGACGAGCTGAAAGGAGACATTTACATATATATATATGACATTTCTGCTGTGGATGCACTGCCCGCCTGCCCCGCTTCTCCCTTTTTATTTTCCTTCCCAGCAACGTATTGACGAGGAGGCAATGGGACTTGGTCGGTGATGGATGGGACTATGTGTGCAGACAAATGGGTATTCTTATTCCCTTCATAGGCATAGACCTAGTCAAAAGTAGTGCCCTATGAAGGCAATAGGGTGCCATTTCAGACAGATATTGACTCAGGTTGGAGAATTCATGGGAAGCATTGCAGCTTTTATAGTGGAGCTGTGGAGAGATGGATGGGCACTAGCCATCATTATAATGGATCTCCTTGCCTGCCTTTGCGAAGTGGGCAAGTGAAGTCAGACTGCAGTTATTGTACAGAGCCATTGATGGTGGCATAACGGCATTGCAACGCTCAGAGCCATACGAGGAACTAGTTCCTCAGGCGGAGGAGGCAGTCTCGCCACACACTGTTTCTGTCTCCAGCAACAAACCATTGTGCTGGTGTATGTATGGTTACAGAAGAATATGTCCTAGCACTTCAGTGTTTTTTTTTTAAGAAAAATATTTTAAATGCTTTTCTCATGTAGTTTTGTATTTTCATGCAAAAATGTTACTGTACTTGAATGTCTTATTTTATTAAATATATTAATTTTGTTTTTTGGGTTATTACCCATCCCCCCAGACTTGCTGTAAGTGTACGTATCTACATTCTTTCTGTGAAAGAGAAAGCAACATTTTCTCCAGCAATGTTGACTATTTTAAATGAGACTTGATAGAAAAGGTGCAAAAAATACAGTGGTCTTGTTAAAAGCTTTTAGAACTGTCGCCAGTTTTGTTTTGACTCTTTGAACACCCAAACACCTTTTTATTTGTCTGCAATATTTGTCCGCACTGGAGTTAAGGAACCATGAATGCTTCCCTACAGACTTCCTATTATTTGGACCATACTGGAGGTAAACATCAGTATAAATGACAAGTATTAAGGGCTGGATTCAATCCGTACCTTCCGCGTTATAATGTAAAGGTAATTTCCGATTTACCGTCAATGACGTCGCCGAACGTAGGAACATTGCCTTTAAATTTCAATCGAACTATAATGCAGATCTTCTGCGATACGGATTGAATCCAGCCCCAAGTCTTGTGAACTCACAGCTGTCTAGTTAGGCTCCAAGGCCCAGGCTGTCCTGGTTAACATGGCGCTTTTCTAGCCTGGTCCCAGATCTGTTTGTGCCGTCTTGCAAACTCGTTTCCCGCAATGCCACACAAACAGATCTGGGACCAGGCTAGCGCAAATATTTTCACATTGGAGTAAAGCATTGCCGGAGATATTTTTCTAAAGTAAAGCTCTTGCTCTACTGAACATAAAGCTGAGACATTTAAGTATATAACAGCAGTATATGGTTTTCATTGCTTTCCCATCCATGTGTTTTGGTGACTGTGGGTTCTCAAACAGCCTGAATTGTATGCATGTACCATAACATCTAGACTTAATATATTGTGGAGTATTCAATAATCATTTTGTAGATGCTAGTGTTAATTAAAAGGGTTTAATTTCCTAGATAGAGAAAAGTGGTCTTTTTTTTAATAAACTTTATTAGATCATACAGTAGTGATTTATGATGGTGGAAAGTGGAGAACAAGTAGAGAACTACAAACAACGAAACATGGATTCAAGAATGTGAAAGGTTTTAAATGTTGCAGATAGAATGAATAGAGCTGACACTTTCCTATTCTGACAATCATTTCTGTTCTACTCGATACATTTTTTATCTGAATGTTGTGTAACGTTCTCTTGAACAGGCCCCAACAACGAAACAGCCTTATCTTCACAGGTTGCCGATCATCCGGACCAGCAAGGCAAACTGTGTGCTGGCTGCTGTGGGGTCTTCAGCATACAAACACAGCTTCCTGTGGAGCAAAAAGATGGAAAAATAACATACTACATGTAACTACAGTATAACACATACTTGAAGACTGAGATATACGCAGTACATTAAGAACACCTGCTCTTACCATCACATACTGACCAGGTGAAACCTATGATCCCTTATTGATATCACTTGTTATGTACACTGAACAAAAATAACATGCAGCAATTTCAAAGATTTTACTGAGTTACAGTTCATAAGGAAATCAGTCAATTGAAATAAATTGGGCCCTAATCAATTGATTTCACATTACTGGGAATACAGATATGCAGCTGTTGGTCACAGGTAGGGGCGTGGATCAGAAAACCAGTCAGTATCTTGTGTGACCGTCTCAGGCAGCGCGACACATCTCCTTTGCATAGAGTTGAATGTTGTCCCACTCTTTAAAGGCTGTGTGAATGGCTGGCGGGAACTGGAACACGCTGTCGTACACCTCGAACCAGAGCATCCCAAATATGCTCAATGGGTGACATGTCTGGTGACTATGTAGGCCATGGAAGAACTGGGACTTTTTCAGCTTCCAAGAATTGTGTGCAGATCCTTGCGACATGGGGCTGTGCATTATGTTGAACCATGAGGTGACGGCGGCGGATGAGTGGTACGACAATGGGCCTCAGGATCTCGTCACGGTATCTCTGTGCATTCAAATTGGCAGATAAAATTTAATTGTGTTCGTTGTCCATAGCTTATGCCTGCCCATACCATAACCCCACCATGGGGCACTCTGTTCACAACACTGACATTAGCAAACTGCTCGCCCACACAACGCCACAACATCTGCCATCTGCCCGGTTCAGTTGAATCCGGGATTCATCCGTGAAGAGCACACTTCTCCAGCATGCCAGTGGCCATCGAAGGTGAGCATATTCCCACTGAAGTCGGTTACCACGAACTGCAGTCAGGTCAAGACCCTGGTGAGGACGACGAGCACACAGTTGAGCTTCCTGAGACGGTTTCTGAGTTTATGCAGAAATTCGTTGGATGTGCAAACTCAGCTTCATCAGCTGTCCGGGTGGCGGGTCTCAGACGATCCCACAGGTGAAGAAGCCGGATGTGGAGTCCTGGGCTGGCGTGGTTTCACGGTCTGCGGTTGTGAGGCCGGTTGGACATACTGCCAAATTCTCTAAAATGACGTTGGGAGGCGGCTTATGGTAGAGAAATTTACATTAAATTCTCTGGCAACAGCTCTGGTGGACATTCCTGCAGTCAGCATGCCAATTGCACGCTCCCTCAAAACTTGAGACATCTGTGGCATTGTGTTGTATGCCAAAACTGCACATTTTAGAGTGGCCTTGTCACCAGCACAAGGTGCACCTGTGTAATGATCATGCGGTTTAATCAGCTTCTTGATATGCCTCACCTGTCAGGTGGATGGATTATCTTGGCAAAGGAGAAATGCTCACTAACAGGGATGTAAACACATTTGTGCACACAATTTGAGAGAAATAAGCTTTGTGTGTGTATGGAACATTTCTGGGATCTTTTATTTCAGCTCATGAAACATGGACCAACACTTTACATTTTTGTTCAGTGTACATGAAGGGGAGGAGACAGGTTAAAGAAGGATTTTTAAGCCTTGAGACATGGATTGTGTATGTGTGCCATTCAGAGGGTGAATGGGCAAGACAAAACATTTAAGTGCCTTTGGACGGGGTATGGTAATAGGGGAGGGGGTAACTCAATATTAGGAAGGTGTTCCTAATGTTTGGTATACTCAGTGTACTTCTACCACATACTTGAAGACTCGTAGGGAGATGGTGCTCCTCTCAAACTCCTTGGCCTTCCTGTGGCCGGATTGGATAACATCCTCAGGCAGGTTGGCGAGGCGAGCAGCGTTGAAACCATAGCTTTTAGGACACGCTCCCGCAATGAACTTGTAGAGGAAGGTGATGGTCTCCTGACTAGGGTCCTCATCTCCCTCATTCTCCACCATACAGGCCTGCGAGGGACAGAGTAATTAGTTAATTAATGGGTTAATTGCTTGAACTTCTAGAGGAAGGCGATGTCTCCTGGCTAGGGTCCTCTTCTTCCTTCTCCACCATATAGGCCTGATAGGGGAAGACTGGTTGGTTGATTAAAGGCCCAGTGCAGTCAAAATTCAGTTTTTTCTGTTTTATATCATATTGTACACGAACACTGTAAAAGTGTGAAAACATTTGAGCAGTGTTATTTCCTGATAGTTGCTGGTTGAAAATACAATCTACACAGGACCTTCTAATCAGCCTTCTAATTGCATGGGTGGGAGTTTCGGCTTTCCATGGTGACATCACCATGCGGTAAATTGGTTAATAGACCAATAGCTAGTTTTCAGTTTTCCCCTCCCCACTCCCAGACAGTCCTAGGAAAATTCTTGCTTGATAAAAAGTTTAGCTAAAAAGCAAATTTTGCCCATTTTAATGGAAATCTATCCAATTGGTGACCGATTTTCATGCAAATATTCAAAAATCGGAATAAGAACAATATGCGCAGCCTCCAGAGTGGCGCAGCAGTTTAAGGCACTGCATCGCTGTGTTGCGGCATCACTACAGCCTGGAGTTTGATACCAGGCTGTGTCACAACCAGCCGTGACCGGGAGTCCCATAGGACGGCACACAATTGGTCCAGTGTTGTCCGGGTTAGGGTTTGGCCGGGGGGGGGGCTTTTTCATTGCATTTTCAACTCTACTGATGGTTTTCCTCAATTTCTTTTTGCGTTATATATCGAGTGTGCCCACTCTGGTATTGGCACGTGCGCTCTAGCCAACAGCGCTATAGCCTACATGATTTTTTACTTCGATATGATGGTTATTATCAATATTTGCGTATTTTAAAAAGTGTTACCGCCTACATTTCTTGCATAATTCATTTTACCGACACAAAAAGATCCCACATTGTCTAGCGTATTTTTTTGGGGGGCGGGACATTTGGAAAGTTTCCCGAAAAATGTTGTGTTTCCATCAGGCCTGTCATGGAATTTTTGATCCGACATGTACGTTACTCGCATAAAAAGGTTGGATGGAAACCTGGTTAGAAAGGTACTTAATTGTTAACCAGAAATTATTTGATATTGCTATAAAAGTCTGCAAATTTGTGATTGATTGACAGAGCCGAAAATAACGTGTCCAGCCGTATAAAACCTGAAGGCACAATATTTGTCATTGAATTGTTGTCTGTGTACCGTATTGAGCTTGCTTATGTGTGTGGTGTGTCTCCTCACCATGTGTCCGAGCCGTACAGCAGGGTTGTTGGTGTAGTCTTCTACTAGGGAGTGGTAATGTGTAGAGAAGAGGGTCCGACAGCAGATCCTCTCTGCCAGCTCGTTCACCACAGCACTGGCTATCGCTGTGCCGTCATATGTGGCGGTGCCCCTTCCTGCAACACAATGGATCAGTTTCTCTCTCACTTAAACTTCATGGGCTGATTTCCCAGACCCAGATTAAGCCTAGACTTTGACTAAAATGTATGTTCAATAGAGAATCTCCATTGAGCATGCTTTTTAGTCCAGAACTAAGCTTATGCTGGGTCTGAAACTTGCCAAAGAACTATGCCTCAGAAGTGGAGGATGACCCCAAAGGCTACTAAGAGACGTCTTCTTGTAGTACCCACACCATGTTGAACTCAACACAAAGACCTAAGAGAGACAAATAGATAAGAGATGTGTTGTTTACCCAGTTCATCCAACAGCACCAGGGAGTGCTTGGTCCCATGATGGAGGATACTAGCAGTCTCACTCAGCTCTACAAAGAAGGTGCTCTCCCCTGGAACACACACAGGCCAAGGTTAGATCCACTTAGTTCAGGAGGACATCTTAAGGGACTCAGGGAAAACACTTGTTCTGTATCCCAATTCTCAACCCTAATGCCCTAAGTGTTCATTTCCCTTCATGGATTTAATAGGAAAGGAATGGTCAAAGAAATATGGTTGAAACTCCCACTAACCCATGCTTACACCAATTAAATACTTTTAAATGCATGGGGAGGAGTGACTTGCTGGGGAGTGGGGTACGAGTCCTTACCAGCCATGATACGGTCAGATGCTCCCAAGCGGGTGAAGACTCTGTCCACAGGTGTGAAGGACAGGCTCTCAGCAGGAACATAGCAACCCAACTGGGCCAAGATCACCACCAGACCACACTGTGGGAGGAGTGACCAAGCACAGGATGAAATAAACATCAGGACCAAGTAAATACATAATCACTACTAGTCCAGACTGTGCCAGGAACACAGAACCACCACAGGGTGAAATCTAACAACTTCAAGCCAACAACTACAGAAGAAACAAAAGTACACACAGGACCTAGGTGAGGTTCAAGATCAACTGCCATTCCTGTTGAATGTTTATTTTGTGTCTTGGTGTGATCTTGCTGCACAACCAGTTTCTCTCTGGGACAAATAAAGTTGAAAGTGAAAGTTTAAAGAAAAACCCATACCTGTCTCATTAGAGTAGACTTTCCTCCCATGTTAGGCCCGGTGACCAGCACGCAGGGGGCGTGTCCTTTATCCTCCTGCCCCTCCTCGCCGCCAGGGCAGCCAATAGCGATGTCGTTAGGGATGAAGTCATCACCAAAGAAGGTTTTGGTGACACAGGGGTGGCGGGAGCCCCTCAGGTCCAGGAAGGCTGCTGATTGGCTGACGTCACCAGGAAGTAGTACTTGAGGCCGTGTCATTGGTCCTCCGTCTCCCCCCTGGCTGTACCGTGTCAGACTCAGCAACACATCTACACAGGTAAAAAGTAAAAGCAGATCCTAACTTAGTATATAAACATACATTTTGTTTTTGTAGATGTGTTGTATGTAGATGTGTTGTTTGTGTATAAATGATGCATGTCTGAAGTTAGTTACATCTTACAAAATAGTACTTAAACACACGATGAACATAAACCAAATGTAAAATGCACTTAATATTGTGATGGCCTCTCATTGTCCACATTGGCTTCAAGGCAACCATCCAAGCCCAGTCAATCCCCATCCATACCATCCTCTCCTTTAGACCAACACTGGCAGTGTTCTGTCCTCATTAAGTTCATTAATATCTAATAGGGTTGTTTTAGCAGCGTAGCTCTCTGGAGTAAACATAACTACACACAATGGATGTGTCCCAAATGGCACCCTATTCCCTATATAGTGCACTACTTATGACCCTAGGCCCTGGTCAAAAGTAATACACTATAAAAGGAATAGGGTGCCATTTGGGACTCATCCAATGCTTAGCAGAGTAATGACCCAGACAAGGCTGTTAGTGAAACACATTATGTTGCTGCAGTAGAGCTCAATCATTAACAATGCAATCATCTCTTTTCTCCTGCTGTTTTCATTAGAGCAGAACTGAGTAAGGCTAATGTGGCGTGGTAAAAAAAGTAGGCATGCCAAGTGATGCAATGCAGTGGTTGAAACCTAAATTATTTTCCAATCGTTTCGTTCTGAACCACTATTTTTTTGTACTGTTCCAACCAGCAAAATAGAGTTCTGAACAGGTACAACCCCTGCCAAAAAAGTACCGGTTTATATTGTTCCATTCCTTATCTAACCTGTGAAATCAGTTTTTTTACATTTAGCTTTGTTGGATTCTAGCTTGAAATATACTTATTCATGTTACCATACCAGAACTTATTGATTACTTTACATGTATAAGGAATGTATATGTTGGGGTCAATGGAGGGTGGAAAAGAAGAAGGTGTATGGAAAGTTACTGAGTGAGGAAGGGGGAGTGCTGAAAGTCTACATTCTGTCAAAATATGGTATTGTTAAATCTCATGGCTCCTAAGGAGGGAGGCAAAGGGCAACAGTCTGGTTTCAGTCACTGATAAGGTAGGACAGTCGTGGATTAGGGAGGTGCGAGGAATTTGGCCCGAGGTCAGATGAAGTGAGAGAACAGTCCCACACACATTTCCACACCTACGAAGGTTCTAGCAGGAGGCGGGGCCATGACTACACCAGTGAAAGGAACCAATTTAAGTTCCTGACTAGCAACAGAGATGTATTGGCTGTCTAGATGTGCAAGGACTTGACTCCGCCTAGTAGGAGGGTATAAATATATGTGCTTGTGTAAACATGTCTTTGTAGCCATTTGACCCAGTGGGGAATAAACTTGGGTTGAGCTTTTCCTAGTCATCTTTACGTTTTTACTCTGTTTGTTTAGAATAGCTCATTGAATTACTTCACCAATCAGTGCGGATAGAGCAGCTTGCTATGGAGCAGGTAAGCTAGTTGTTTAAATGCGTAATGGACTGACAAGTGTAAGGCGTGAGATGCGAATTACATTTTGCAGGTGTGGAGAGAGTGGAGGTGGTTTGGCTTGAAGTGCTGGGCATCTTGTTATGACATGCATTATCTGAATTAGGCCCACAGAATTATACCTACGGAGGAGCGGCTTCTATGGAGGAACTTTGAATGTCCTTTGAACTTAACGCTAAACCAGAGCTAGCTAACAAGCTTGTGTGTGCAGAGCTGCATGAGAATTAAAAACACATCTTACCTTTTTTGTAATTAATTAATCCATTGTGTAATGTGATAACTATAGTATTCTTAACTAGCATTGAAAAGGGTAATCCATTCTTCTGTTATTAAAAATCTATCTTCTGAATCATGCTTGTATAGGTCAGTAGGCTACAGTAGTCTATGCTTCGGAGCGGGAGGGGCTACAGTAGACTATGCTTCGGAGCGGGAGGGGCTACAGTAGTCTATGCTTCGGAGCGGGAGGGGCTACAGTAGTCTGTGCTTCGGAGCGGGAGGGGCTACAGTAGTCTATGCTTCGGAGCGGGAGGGGCTACAGTAGACTATGCTTCGGAGCGGGAGGGGCTACAGTAGTCTATGCTTCGGAGCGGGAGGGGCTACAGTAGTCTGTGCTTCGGAGCGGGAGGGGCTACAGTAGTCTATGCTTCGGAGCGGGAGGGGCTACAGTAGTCTATGCTTCGGAGCGGGAGGGGCTACAGTAGACTATGCTTCGGAGCGGGAGGGGCTACAGTAGTCTGTGCTTCGGAGCGGGAGGGGCTACAGTAGTCTGTGCTTCGGAGCGGGAGGGGCTACAGTAGTCTGTGCTTCGGAGCGGGAGGGGCTACAGTAGTCTATGCTTCGAAGCGGGAGGGGCTACAGTAGTCTGTGCTTCGGAGCGGGAGGGGCTACAGTAGTCTGTGCTTCGGAGCGGGAGGGGCTACAGTAGTCTATGCTTCGAAGCGGGAGGGGCTACAGTAGTCTATGCTTCGGAGCGGGAGGGGCTACAGTAGTCTGTGCTTCGGAGCGGGAGGGGCTACAGTAGTCTATGCTTCGGAGGGGGAGGGGCAGGTAGCCTACACGCACACACACTGGTAAAGATTTCCAGCTGGCAAGCAGGCAGACGCTGGAATACGTTTGAGTGATAGTGAGGGCTTTGCTTAGGTGTTTTGTTTTAGTTTTTCGTAGGACTGGAAAAAATGTCCGGAACATAAAATACAATTATAAACCGGTTCCCATGCTTTTAAAATAAAGGTTCTGTTCCAGAACAGTAGAGATCACATTCGTTCCCTGTTCCGTTGCTCAGTTTTTGGTTCAGTTCCCTGAACCGGTTCCAACCCCTGCCAAATATGATTATATAGCCTACTGTTTATTATAATAATAATAATACTAATAAGCCACTTAGCAGACGCTTTTATCCAAAGCGACTTACAGTCATGCGTGCATAAATTTTTGTGTATGGGTGGTCCCGGGGATCGAACCCACTACCCTGGCGTTACAAGCGCCGTGCTCTACCAGCTGAGCTACAGAGGACCACTATAATGGGTGTAAAATATCAGTTTGCAAACGTGTTTATGCATTGTCAACAAACCAATGTCTGTGGCTCACCAGGTCCATAAACTGTATATATGGCAACCAGCAGCACCTGGCTGCAACTTAATATGTATCTATAAGTATAATGCTGTAGGTTTATTGAGTCGTTCTGAATTCAAGTGGACCTACACTACCAGTCAAAAGTTTGGACACCTACTCATTCAAGGGTTTTTCTTTAATTTTTTACATTGTAGACTAATAGTGAAGACATCAAAACTATGAACTAACACATATGGAATCATGCAGTAACCAAAAAAAGTGTTAAACAAATCAAAATATGTGTCATATTTGAGATTCTTCAAATAGCCACCCTTTGCCACTCTTGGCATTCTCTCAACCAACTTCATGAGGTAGTCAACTGGAATGCATGTCAATTAACAGGTGTGCCTTGTTAAAAGTTAATTTGTGGAATTTCCTCCTTAATGCATTTGAGCCAATCCGTTGTGTTGTGACAAGGTAGGGGGTGTATACAGAAGATAGCCCTATTTGGTAAAAGACCAAATCCATATTATGACCTGCTTGGGCCAAGAAACGCGTGCAATGGACATTAAACCGGTGGAAATGTGTCCTTTGGTCTGGAGTCCAAATTTGAGATTTTTGGTTCCAACCGCCATGTCTTTGTGAGACGCGTGTGGGTGAACGGATGATCTCTGCATGTGTAGTTCCCACCGTAAAGCATGGAGGAGGATGTGTTATGGTGTGGGGGTGCTTTGCTGGTGACGCTGTCTGTGATTCATTTAGAATTCAAGGCACACTTAACCAGCATGGCTACCACAGCATTCTGCAGCGATACGCCATCCCATCTGGTTTGGGCTTAGTGGGACTATCATTTGTTTTTCAACAGGACAATGACCCAACACACCTCCAGGCTGTGTAAGGACTCTTTTACCAAGAAGCAGAGTGATGGAGTGCTGCATCAGATGACCTGGCCTCCACAATCCCCCGGACTCAACCGGGTCGGACGGCAGAGTGAAGGAAAAGCAGCCAACAAGTGCTCAGCATATGTGGGAACTCCTTCAAGACGGTTGGAAAAGCATTCCAGGTGAAGCTGGTTGAGAGAATGCCAAGAGTGTGCAAAGCTGTCATCAAGGCAAAGGGTGGCTATTTGAAGAACCTCAAATACAGTGGGGAGAACAAGTATTTGATACACTGCCGATTTTGCAGGTTTTCCTACTTACAAAGCATGTAGAGGTCTGTAATTTTTATCATAGGTACACTTCAACTGTGAAAGAAAAATCCAGAAAAATCACATTGTATGATTTTTAAGTAATTATTTTGCATTTTATTGCATGACATAAGTATTTGATCACCTACCAACCAGTAAGAATTCCAGCTCTCACAGACCTGTTATTTTTTCTTTAAGAAGCCCTCCTGTTCTCCACTCATTACCTGTATTAACTGCACCTGTTTGAACAGGTTACCTGTATAAAAGACACCTGTCCACACACTCAATCAAACAGACTCCAACCTCTCCACAATGGCCAAGAACAGAGAGCTGTGTAAGGACATCAGGGATAAAATTGTAGACCTGCACAAGTCTGGGATGGGCTACAGGACAATAGGCAAGCAGCTTGGTGAGAAGGCAACAACTGTTGGCGCAATTATTAGAAAATGGAAGAAGTTCAAGATGACGGTCAATCACCCTCAGTCTGGGGCTCCATGCAAGATCTCACCTCGTGGGGCATCAATGATCATGAGGAAGGTGAGGGATCAGCCCAGAACTACACGGCAGGACCTGGTCAATAACCTGAAGAGAGCTGGGACCACAGTCTCAAAGAAAACCATTAGTAACACACTACGCCGTCATGGATTAAAATCCTGCAGCGCACGCAAGGTCCCCCTGCTCAAGCCAGCGCATGTCCAGGCCCGTCTGAAGTTTGCCAATGACTATCTGGATGATCCAGAGGAGGAATGGGAGAAGGTCATGTGGTCTGATGAGACAAAAAATAGAGCTTTTTGGTCTAAACTCCATTCGCCGTGTTTGGTGGAAGAAGAAGGATGAGTACAACCCCAAGAACACCATCCCAACCGTGAAGCATGGAGGTGGAAACATCATTCTTTGGGGATGCTTTTCTGCAAAGGGGACAGGACGACTGCACCGTATTGAGGGGAGGATGGATGGGGTCATGTATCACGAGATCTTGGCCAACAACCTCCTTCCCTCAGTAAGAGCATTGAAGATGGGTCGTGGCTGGGTCTTCTAGCATGACAACGACCCGAAACACACAGCCAGGGCAACTAAGGAGTGGCTCCGTAAGAAGCATCTCAAGGTCCTTGAGTGGTCTAGCCAGTCTCCAGACCTGAACCCAATAGAAAATCTTTGGAGGGAGCTGAAAGTCCATATTGCCCAGCGATAGCCCCAAAACCTGAAGGATCTGGAGAAGGTCTGTATGGAGGAGTGGGCCAAAATCCCTGCTGCAGCGTGTGCAAATCTGGTCAAGACCTACAGGAAACGTATGATCTCTGTAATTGCAAACAAAGGTTTCTGTACCAAATATTAAGTTCTGCTTTTCTGATGTATCAAATACTTATGTCATGCAATAAAATGCAAATGAATTACTTAAAAATCATACAATGTGATTTTCTGGATTTTTGTTTTAGATTCCGTCTCTCACAGTTGAAGTGTACCTATGATAAAAATTACAGACTTCTACATGCTTTGTAAGTAGGAAAACCTGCAAAATCGGCAGTGTATCAAATACTTGTTCTCCCCACTGTATAAAATATATTTTTATTTGTTTCACACTTTTTTGGTTACTACATGATTCCATGTGTGTTAATTTAATAGTTTTTATGTCTTCACTGTTATTCTACAATGTAGAAAATAGCAAAGAAAAACCCTTAAATGAGTAGGTGTGTCCAAACTTTTGACTGGTACTGTACATGTGCATGATCATGCTCATGAGAAGATGTTGATCAATGTGCATTTGATTTGACAATTTAAAATACACACAAATGTGTAAAATTGCCCAGGATACTCAGAAGACTTGTTTCCATTGTGGTCCTCTCATTGAGCCAGTTAAATAAACCTAATAAAGCAAAGCTTACCTAGCACAGCCATGCACTCCACCCCAGTCTGCCAGTCCCTGTAGTTCTTGTCAAAGTTGTAGAAGAGTCTTCTCATGCAGTCCTTCAGAGCTGCGTCTCTCTTCTCCTCGAGATTCTGTAGCTCTGAGAACAGACGCTCTATCTCCCTCGTCCAGTAGCGCTTCCAGCCCTTCTTCGTGGACTTCACCTGATTAAATAGAGTTCAGAAAAGTTTGCTAAACTGTCACTCCACAATATTTGACAAGACATACTACAGATTAAAAACCACATCGTGGAACACTCAGTATTTGTAATTTGTCCGACTTTTTTTTTCCCCCAGCGGAAATTGAACCCCTGATTGTTTTCAGCCACTCTGACCTTGTACTCCTCAGGTATGTTCCTCTCTGAGACGCTGTCTGGTACTTCCATCTGGAAGCGGTTCCGTCCCGTCCCCCAGTAGGTCAGGTTCCTGCAGCCCAGCCTCTTCTTCTGCCTGGCAACATTCAAGTTTGTTAACTGTATTTTACATTTGTCCATGAAGAAAATAGCGAAAAAGCTATTTCAATTTCCATTCTCCATTGGGCATGCTTTTTAGTCCAAGACTAGGAGTAATCTGAGCCTGGGAAGGTTTCCTAAATGTGTGTCTCAAGTGATGAAGGTACCTGTCAAGGTAGTCCTGTAGGTCCTTCTCACAGGTCTTGATGCCACTGAGAGCCTGGTCAAACTCTGGGTCAAAGCCAGCCTTAGGGGTGATGACTCCGGTGGTGCGTGCCTTCTGGTGGTCGAAGGCTGTGTCCCAGCGTTTCAGCTCGGCCGACAGGTCAGGGAAGAGGCCTTCCTGACCATCATCCTTCAGGTTGACCACCTGATGAGATTACATGAAATTGTACTTTATTAAATTGCCAAGAGGAAATCAGTTTGTCATGCTTAGTTACAACCATAGTAAAAAACATAAATACAAATACTCACAACACTTAAAACAATCACAAGACAATACAGGACAGTTAAAAAGTAAAGAATTAGTATAGTAAAAAGAACAATTCAAGTGACAGGTAGTGTTGTGGTGTGTAGTGTACAAACCTGGCACAGTAGCCTGGACCGGAAGTCGACCGCGACCGGTCCTAGTATGGACACAATCTCCTGCATGGTCTTGAAGCCCTCCAGAGCCGAGAGGAAGTCAGCAATCTTTCTCTTACTGTAGGTGACCTCTTCATACAGAACAGCCCTGCTGTCCGGGTGGTCCTGACCCTTCTGAGTACCGATGCTGTGGATCTTACTGAGGAGCCTCTCCAGATCAGGGAGCTTCTTGAGCAGGTCTGAGACCTCCGTAGCCTGGGCCTGCACTCCCATCAGGTCCTCCAGGGCATCCAGGCGCTCCCCTATAATCATTATAATACATGGGGTTTATATAGAGCATTTCAATAACCCAAAGACAGCAAATCAAAAAAATAAGACAATAGCAAACCAACCAATGAAAACAATAGGTGTGTGTCTGCGTTTGTGTATTTTCGTGTGCCCCTCACCTATGGATGTGGGGTTACAGAGCGGGGAACAGAGCCATTGCTTCAGCAACCTTTTACCAAATGGACTACTACAGGTATCTAGGCGTTCCAACAGGGTCCCCTCTGTACCCCCCGAACCATTCTGCAGGATCTCCAGGTTGGCTAGGGTCACCCCGTCCAGGACCATACGCTGACGGGTCTGTGAGAAGAAGTGGGTCGGCCCAGCTGCCTTCTCCATCTCCACGTCCACCGGGACGTATTCCTAGAATTTGGGATACAATCATGACTTAGTGCACCCCTGGAATAGACTGGATGCCAGTCTGTTTCTGCTCTCTTGCCAACTCCTTAGGGATTTGTCATGCAATGTTTGGTTTGACAATGACAAGAGTAGGCAAAAGCATAAACAGATCTGGGACCGGGCTACGCCTGAAAGGCTCAAACTAACTACATTTACGGAGTAGCAAGCTAGCCAGCTTTAGCAGGATATTAAGGCTGAATGCTCTATTGGGCTACTTATTTTCCTTCAACATTTACTAATTTATGGTTAGCAAACGTTCATAATACAAATTAAGCATTAAACCAATCAAGTTTAACTTGCTTCATTATTATGGTCGGCTAATCGGTTAACCATTGACATCCCTACCTTGAAGTTGGTCATGGACAGCAGCTCCTGGTCTACCAGACATTTCTTCAGGTAGAAAATACACCCTCCCAGGGCCGACAGGGCCAACTCATAACCCTCCTTAGGGGTCAGACCCAACGAGTCGCTCTCAGACGTCATGGATTTGAGGACAGAGGGGAGAACACTGCTCCCAGACTCCTCATCCTTCCCCACGCTCTCCTTAAAGTAGTTTTCCTCAGCTAGGGTCTTCAGGGTCTTCTGAGCGTCCCAGAACTGGGAGCCTGTTTAGAGGGAGGAGGGTGTAATGTAGTGAACATTACTGCGATTCCAGTCCATGTTTTCATTATATTGATAACCGATAAACAGTATTCCAGTCCATGTTTTCATTATATTGATAACCGATAAACAGTATTACATTCCATGTTTTACTCATGCACTAGTTGAGCGAGAAAGCAAGTGAACAACAATGTTGGTAAAGTAAAGTTCAACAAACGATATCAGACGCCTGACAATTTTTCGTATCAACATAAAGATGTGCATTACAGATGGGAAGTATGGGAGAGGAAGGGGTCATTGTAAATCTGTCATCAGTATCATTGTAAATAAAGTATTGAAAAAGAACTGCGAACCTGCAGTCAGCCCCTCCTGCATAGCCGAGGACAAAGAAGCCTTGAAGATTTTACGGGTTTCGGCTGAAGGGTTCCCCTTCTCGAAGAGCACCTGTGTGAACAGAAAGAAAAGAAAGGAAAATGTATATAAAATGTTCCTTTATGTCTAAAAACATTTTTGACCAGGACGGGGCAGATCAATGTTGTGTGTCTTGTTGTTGTTGGGTGATTGTGATATGCTGTAAGTGTTATGAAAACTAGATAGGGTAATTTCCCTAAATAATAATAATTGTGTGACTTCCTTCAGCTGTCCAAACATATTTTTATGGTAGTGGAAGAAGTTAACAAGTTTAAATTGTTAGTGTTGAACAATTGAGGCTGTAGAACAGTGGAGGCTGATGAGGGGAGGACGGCTCATAATAATGTCTGGAACGGAGTGAATGGCATCAAACACCTGGAAACCATGGAAATCATGTGTTTGACGTATTGGATACCATTCCACTTATTCCGCGACAACCATTACCACGAGCCTGTCCTACCCAATTAAGGTGCCACCAACCTCCTGTGCTGTAAAAGTAGTGCCTGACCTGTGCGGGGGCATAATGTGACACCAGGGTGCGGAGCCGGGAGCAGTGTCGGTCGTCCTGGAATTGGCCCACATGGAAGTACCCTACAGATGTATCTACGAAGCTGACCCCATAGGTCCTGCAGCGCCCTGAACTCTCCTCCTCTGCCTTGAGATGAGAGGAGGTTATACTTTGTGATGCAAAACATATTCCTGCACAGTTTAAAGGGTTAGTTCATTAAAAAAATGACATTGAGAAAGTTCAGGCTTGTAGTGCAGCTTTGCTAACATTTTGGGACTGAGGCCTACTCTCAACTCAAGGTTAGAGGAGTTTGACCCAAACTCAGAGTTGCAGAGTAGTGAACTACATGTAGTTCAACTAGTAATTTAACTACATTTTGCATTAGCTTGGTGGTAGTTGAACTCAGTGGTGTAGTGGTGCATCTAATTTTTCCCCAAAATTACCCAAAACGGCCCGCCCGGTGAAGGATTGGCACCATTTGTGAGAAATTCAATGAGAAACAGTGGCAAACACTGAATTACCTAAATTGATAAATCCCATATTGGTCTTTCACAGTCAGGCCAACCCAAGCTGTACTGTGAAGTAGGCTAATAATAGCCCTACTATTGAAACAGATAAATGAGGCTGTGGACTGAGAAATTCACAGGTTTCTGATTTTTACCATTTTGCTCTTGCTGTCGAAGTCACACTTTCAACAAATAAAAAAAATACACATTTGGATGTTCTAAGTCCACAACAATGCTTAAACCACATCAGGAGACCACTTTTGAGGTCTGGGAAAAATCTTAAGAAATTTTGATTTGAGTGTAGTTACCCTTTAATTCAAGTGTGCAGGCCCCTAGCACTGTTTTTTGGTTACTCGTGTTTCTGTAGCGCACGAGATTGAGTTTGCAAAACAAATTGCCACTGAATTGATGCAAGTAATCATCATTATGTCATTCTGCCAGTAGGCATAGCTAGTTAACATTTAATTGAGAAGGTTTTTGGAAAAGCCCTTCCATCTACCAAAATCCAACCATAAAAATGTTCAGGGAAATATTTTATAAACACTTCCTCATATGCGCTCTCCTGACTGTTCTATTGGTTTTCAAATAATCAACTTCCTTTCATTGTCTAGCAGCCAAAGGCATTATCCTAGTAATATTAGCAACCCATGATAGTTGCATCTTTAGATCGTCCCTCTTTCTACATTTTGAATGGATATTTAGAACTGTGTTTTCCCGCAAATTGCATTTTGGAACATTCGCTCATCACCTGGCCAATACCACCCCTACGGTGAAGCATGGTGGTAGCAGCATCATGCTGTGGGGATGTTTTTCAGCGGCAGGGACTGGGAGACTAGTCAGGTTTGAGGGAAAGATGAACAGAGAAATCCTTGATGAAAACCTCCTCCAGAGCGATCAGGACCTCAGACTGGGGCGAAGGTTCACCTTCCAACAGGACAACAACCCTAAGCACACAGCCAAGACAACGCAGGAGTGGCTTTGGGACAAGTCTCTGAATGTCCTTGAGTGGCCCAGCCAGAGCCCGGACTTGAACCCAATCGAACATCTCTGGAGAGACCTGAAAATAGCTGTGCAGCGACGCTCCCCATCCATCCAACCTGACAGAGCTTGAGAGGATCTGCAGAGAAGAATGGGAGAAACTCCCCAAATACAGGTGTGCCAAGCTGGTAGCATCATACCCAAGAAGACTTGAGGATGTAATCGCTGCCAAAAGGTGCTTCAACAAAGTACTGAGTAAAGGGTCTGAATACTTATGTAAATGTAATGTTTTCTATTTTTTTTTTATAAATAAATTAGCTATAAAAAATGTTTTTGCTTTGTCATTATGGGGTATTGTGTGTAGATTAATGAGAAAAAAAACAATTTAATCCATTTTAGAATAAGGCTGTAACGTAACAAAAATTGGAAAAAATGTAGGGGTCTGAATACTTTACAAATGCACTGTATAACGCATCACAAAACACATCCTACCTTCTCCTTGATGCTCAGGAGGTATTTGCTCTGTGTCTCAGAAGGGGCTCCGTCCAACACGCTGTAGGTCTGTGTTCCCCGTGTGATGATTCGGCACACCTCGCGCTGCACCACCCGGTCAAATTTGGTGGGCTTCAGCATGGTCTTACAGCGAGCCTCCATCATATCTGGAGTCTCCGTCTGCTCCACTCGCGCCACCTAACATAAGAAATACTTTATTAATGACTGAGGAGAAATTGGTTTGCCAGCAAAACAGTAGTGATGGGGGGGAAGGGGGGGAAAATCAATAGTTACATATAGCAATATTATTTTGGACAAGGTTAAGCTTTCTTTTAAAAGGGTGAGTCTAAGCTTTCATTTAAAAAACATAGTTTCAAAATGGCTCCCCCACCTTGTATCCCTTCTGCACCAGTCCGTCTGAGAAGCGTCCAAAGCCAATCTCGGGGAAGCCAGAGTGGGCCCAGGCCCCCTTCATGAAGGTCAGACCCAGCTCGTTGACACCGATCACAGCGTCCATGTGGTACAGCTCATAGAACTTACCCACCTGAGTAATAATACATTTTATTTGCACCTTTCAAGAGAGATGAGGACACTAAAGGACAGTTTCACAGCCACAGATTTAGCCTAGTCCTAGACTAAAAAGCACATTCAATGAAGAATCTCCAAGAAGTCAGGCTGTTCTGGAGGCAAAGGGGGTGTCTGACCCAGTATTAGATGGGTGTACCTAATAAACTGGCCGGTGAATGTATGTTACACAAAGAAGCATTGCACCGCCACCAAAATACAGCACAACAAACACAGACTAGCATGGGAAAATCCTATCCAAAATCTAGGCCGGGTTACTTTGTAACACTGTGACAACTGCTGATATAAAAAGGACTTCATAAATACATTTGAATGATTGATAGTACCTTGTAGAAGAGCACGGCGTCGAACGTCTCCGACTTGAGCTGCCACCAGCGCCGCATGCCTGGGGTCGTTTTGTTCAGGAAGTCTTCTGGGACGTAGAGAGTCGTGGGGTCGTAGTCTTCCTCAGACTGTCTCCGTCTCTTGGTGTCTTTCCTCCGGCCTTCCTGTAGCCAATCAAGCTTCTCATGGTCCCATACCGTAGCCCCACCTTGTCCGCCGGCAACTGAGCCAATCGCTTGGCTGTCGAAGCTCTCCGGGGCCGAAAAGGCTGAGAGTCGAGACTTGGTGTCGGCTGTGATGGTGCTAGTTACGGGGGCTCTCTTGGCGGGTTCGGGAAGAGTGGGAATCTTGGGTTTTGGTTTGGCACTGGATGGCTTCTCTGCGGGTCGTTTGCGTTTCACCGGTTTAACTGGGCTACCGGGTTCAGCCTCGTGTTCACTTTCTGCATCTTCCTCCTCCTCCGACGCACTGTTCACTACCTCCTCTTCCTCGTCATCTTCCTCACTGCTACCTCCGGCCTGTTCTGGTTTGAATTCATCACCCGAGTCTTCACTGTCGGAGGCGACCACAATGCGGCGACGCTTGGACTTGCTGCCCTGTTCTGCTGTGGTGCGGGATGAACGGCGACTAGGCTTTGACTTCACTGTCTCATCATCTTCCTCTTCAGTCAAGTCTTCGTCAGTCAGTGCTGACTTATCAAGCTGTTGGAAGAAGGGGAAATAAATAATCTAGGCACATTATATGTTTGAAAATATTAAACACATTTACTTTACACTTGCTAGTTTGCACACAACGAGACAGAGTAAGAGTATATAATGATACAGTATTTATCATTATTGAGTGGTAAGTCCAATGTACACTACAAAATGAAAAAGGTTTTGATACTGGCTTACATTTGCATTAAAATGCGTCTAGATAGACAGATTGTGGATTAATAAAGTATCAAAGGGAAATGCAATGTTAGCAGCAGTACATACGGAAAGGTTTCCATACAAACGAAAAGGTTCTCTCACCTCCATATCCTCCTCCTCCTCCTCAGCATCAGATGGGTCCATACAGACAGGCATCTTCAGTCTGGTCTCTGAGCTGTCTGGCATAGCAGCATCAGCCAGCTCCATGGCCCTGCGGATCACAGGCTTACCACTGAAGAACACCCCTCCCGTCTTAGCATCACTGCTGTCCGAGCCTGGGATGGAGTACAAGTGAGAAGCAACATTATTTTTAGTACACTCCAAAGTGTACAGTACCAGTCAAAAGTTTGGACACACCTACTCATTCAAGGGTTTTTCTTAATTTTTTTACATTGTATAATAGTGAAGACATCAACACTTTTAAATAAACACATATGGAATCATGTAGTAACCAAAAAAGTGTTAAACAAATCAAAATATATTTTATATTTGAGATTCTTCAAAGTAGCCACCCTTTGCCTTGATGACAGCTTTGCACACTCTTGGCATTCTCTCAACCAGCTTCACCTGGAATGCTTTTCCAACAGTCTTGAATGATTCCATATGTTATTTCATAGTTTTGATGTCTTCACTATTATTCCACATTGTAGAAAATAATAAATATAAAGAAAAACCCTGGAATGAGTAGGCGTGTCCAAACTTTTGACTGGTACTGTATATGGCTCTAGAACAATGTTCTGTCTAAGCTGCGCGCGCAGTAGCCCCGGGACTGCTGCGCAGAAATATCAGCCCACAGAGAGAAGCACGAGATTGAACTTCACTTTCTAGAGCAGTGGTCACCAACCAACCGGTCGATCGCGAAGGCATTCCTAGTGGATCGCCAAATATTTCTGTAAAAAACCCAACGATAAAGCTGTGTTCCTTTTTTGGGGGGGTGCACCCGATTCAGCTGCCCTGCGCGCTGAGTAGGCAAACTGTTGCCATTTAGAAACAGGTCATGTGTCTAAAGGTACAAACTCTGCCTTCCCGGCGGGCCCAAAGAGCAAATGAAGTGCACTACAGGCCTACCGCTGGCCAATCGGATGGCTCAGATTACTGTGTCTGCAGTAACGTAACAGGCATAAGAAATCTACAGCAATGTTGATACTGATTTCAAAACGTTTAAAACCCATGACTAAAGAGAAAATGTCAATGAATACAGCAAAGAGCTGCTGTTTTTATGAGTGAGTTCATGTTTAAGTTCTTACTCAGCACTGTCAACACTTTGTATTCAACACTTTTATAAGCCACAAAATGCGCTTTCTTCCTATTTCCACTCAGCGCTACAACAAGCACTGCAGCAGTAATGAATGAGTAGGAAAGTGTATATATAGGCTTGCGTTGTTATTATTAGCTGCTTGGGTCTTTTTTAATTTTGAGGAATATTTCACTTTCTCTGTTCATAGGAGTAACAATGCAGTCGCAGAAATAATGCGGTGCAACTCGAGTTTCACCATCAGCTGGAAGACGGTGTCCCTTTTTGGTCAGTGTCAGTGGAGGAAAGGGAGAGCAGAGGGATGTTGAGAGGCGGACCCTCAGGCTGCTGCTCTCTCCCTCCGCTGAGACTAACCATCAAATGCAGGCGCCATCAAATTATTTAAATGTATGCTCACTCAGCTGTGCCTCAAGTAATACAACAACGGATCTATTACCGGTGTGATCATTTAGCCTACCTCAAATTTTGAAATATGATTTTTTTAAATGGCCTAAACAACAATGCATTGACAGGGCAATTCAAGCAAAGCCAATATGTGTTGATAATGTATTGGGCCTATAGCTTACTGCACAAACCTCACTGCTACAGAACTGTTTTTAATTGGTTAATGTTGCATAGGCATACGTTTTTTTAAGTCATGTTAAAAGAATCTGAGCGGTATATCTCGCATTTTGACTCAGAAAAGGTTGGTGACCACTTCTAGAGTTTTCCCTGTTAACACTATCAACGTTTCCCTTTACTGTGGCAATTGTGATTGATTCAACCCAATATTAGCCACTTTCAATGCAACATACCGAAACAAAACGAACTATACAAGAGATTTTGTTGTAGGCAGAACACATCGGAGTAGGATTCTATTGCATTGACACGTACTACTCAGCCCGTACTCTACACAGACCGGTGCGGCATAAACAATCAGAGCTGCAGTAGCTCTATATGCAAATAGACCATTGCCATTTATGGATCTGTGCCATTTACGTTGAACTGGACTGTGTTAACAGCATGAGCGGTTGAGAGTAGATGCGCTTGTTTGGAGATCAAAGCAAGAGCTGCATGTAGCCACGTGTGCACATTTTGTTCATATCCTTTGCTAGTTAGTGAGTTATTAGCCCAGTTATAGATCATTTGTAGTCAGCAGTAGGGGAGTGATTGCTTCCTACAAGAGCACAAAACATTTACATTTCTAGACATCTTTGAAAAGCGAGTGGGGTAAAGAGTTGTTTTTTGTCTTAAAGGGGCAGTGTTGTATTTTGAGCTAAGTAGCCAATAGGCAGAGGGTAGCATAATGTCTGATTTTCTGTAATAATGGTATGGGAATAATAATGCATTATATTTTGTAAAGTGGTTTCTTGCATCAAACACCACAACATTTTCAGTCACTTCCTTGTCTGAAGGACAAGTGGATAAACAGGTTAATGTCAAACCCTGCATGTTTTTTTTCCAAAAGTCTCATGGAATGTAGGCCTACATTGAACACCACACTTTGGCTGCTACTGTAGGCTGAATGATAGAACAGCTATTTCCATGTTAAAATGTTATGGGATGCATTTTGCTCAGTGCCAAAAACATTGCTCTAGAATTAATAAAATGCATTGGAGAAGCTATTGCTGTAGTAATATAGCCTAACTCTTAACTGGTATCTTGCGTTTTACATCTTGTATTTAACCTCATTAGCCATATCATAGCTAGAATTAGCCTGATATCAGATTTTCTTGAGCCGTCTTGCTCCTATGGTCATTGTCATTCATGACAACACACATAGGAGTTGGCAAGACAGAACAAACAGATTTGGGGCCAGGCTAACCAAGAATAGATAGACCATAGATGTCCACCTGCACAGGGGTAGGTGAGTGACGTAGCACCCTGTAGATAGTACAGACAGGGAGTTTTGCACAGGTAAATCATAGCTTTCTCACCTTGATACTCGCGGATATATTTGGTGCTGACCCAGCCCCTGGTCGGCGGCTCGTCGAAGAAGTGGACATGCAGGCGTTGGCTTTTACCCCTGCCCCTCATCTGCTGCCCGCCGAGGGGCTGGGGCACTACCATACACGGCCACCAGGGGTGCCCTTCTAGCTTGGCCCACACCAAGGCTCCGGCACTGAATGGACATGGTGCTGGACTGGAAGAAAAGAAGATGGAGAATAAAAATCAGACAACAGGTTACCTAGTAATAATCTCTCCTGTCTTCCCAAGTGTCCACTTGTTGAACTTCCCTTCATGGATTTGAAAGGAAATTACTGGTATGGCAACTCCCTTGCCTACTCTAGCCCATGCCTACGCCAATCCAATGCTTTGTACATTCGTGGGGAGGAGTGAACAAGTGCACACTTCAAGAGGAAAGGGAGATTATTGGGACGCATCCATAGAGTTCCCTCATTCATTTGTTTTACATTAACCTAAGGTAGCAGGCGTAAAAGAAAACACCTGAGTGGAGTTTCCACATCCGGGTTTCAGCTGAAAAGGAAGCTAGGTTGAATAGGGTTGAATTAGCTGTATCACAGAGTTTCTAAACCCAGAGGTGCAAGATCGCGAGACTTCCGGGAATGCTTGCGAAACAGACCAGGCCGGGTTTTGGGGTTTGATAAGTCAATGAGAGAAGTGAAAAATACTTCCTTAGTTGTTAATTCTCTCGAAATCTAAAAAGGCACAACCTAGATTAGAGCAAATGTCTTAAGTAGTTGAACATGTTATTACTCCAACCTCGTTTAAGTGACAAACTGACAAGTTTTAATTTTAGTCAAAAACAACTTTATATCAAAAGGAGTGCCTTTGATTTGACAGCCTGCACAGGCGCAGTTTGGCACGGGTCGACCATTAGACACGATAACGTGTTTCTGTGCATGAGCTTAACTAGCCAACGTCGCAATGACATCGCCTACAAGTGTGATCAGGGATTTCTATTGAATAAGCAGTTTCTGCCTGTATCCCTTAAAACTGGATGCATCCGGTTGTCATCAACTCCGCTAACGCCTCGTTCACACCGACAGACAGCGTCACTGCGCAAAATGTTACGCAGCATCATCTGGATATGTGTGCAACAAAAGTTCAACATTCACCTTCTGCTACCATTTCTGTCAAGCCATCTACGCATACAGTTTGACGCATACGTTCGATAAATCCAACGTATGCACCACACTGCAGCTAGGCAAACGCCATTGGAAATGAATGTACTTCCACAGATAGAATAAGCCAGATGTTTCACCGGATATATAAAATGTGAGGCATCCGCTTGCCGTTTCCACTCACTACCAAATATGGTAGTGAGAGGAAGCCCAGTGGCTGGCTGTGGGAGAAGATGGATTTTGGCTGACATTCTCATCAATTAAACATTTGATCTCAATACAGTTTTCTGTTCCCAAAACTAGAATCTGTTATGAACAGAGTGGACTAAGTTTTGTAGACTTTACCCTTTGCCAAAGTTGTAAAAAATCTTGTTGTTTAGGAGTGCAAAGGCGAATTCAGTTATCGCACACATGCACTTCAGTAGGCCTTCCCCTAACCGAAATATGCAGATGCATGCTAGAACGGGCCAATAGGATCTCGCTAGCTCGTGCTTGGCTCTGCCCACCTCCTTGCTTGTTCTGCCCACTATGACTCATTTGTTCCCATTGGAAACGACAGGCTGTGGTCTATCTTGGTTTAGTTATAAAAAATCTTTGGTACTTCTGGTATACCAAAATGCAATGACACTGTCGATGTGATCGAGGCGTAAACATAGTTTTACATCGATGTGAAGATATGATGCCTTGTCCCTCTCAATAGAATTGGTACCCCTGGGTCTACGTCAGCCCCACATCATGCCAGTCACGCAAGTGTTGAATTACGTGACACGTTCTCCCGCCAAATGAGGACGCATGCATGTTACTGTGTACATTGACATGCTTGATCAGAATTGATTATTTTCCAACAGCAACACTGTCTGACAATGGATGCACATGGAAGTGTGTGGAATGGTTGAGTGACAAATAACATTACTAGTTAACTGATCAGCTGACTGGTTACCTAGTTTTATCCAGCCACTAATCTGTCTAAATCGTATTGCATTACATAACGTCTGTCCTGTGTAGACGAGGGAGTTAGCTATTTCACAAATCAAATGTCATTACTGCACGAGTTATAATTAGCTACTGTAGCTTGCTACTGCTAAAACCACTAGCCACACCAAAGCAACTCGTTGTTGTTGTTGTGCTAGCTAACTAACTTGATCTGCCTTACCTCTCCTTTACTGTTGGGGTCTTATTCCCAAAGAGTTTGCCGAATCCGCCTTTGATCGCTTTTGCAGCAGTCTTTTTGGTGGTCGGAGTTTGAGATGCATGCTTAGCTTCTTCTTTTGGAGAGTTGTTCTTTTTTCGAACCGAGGATGGCAAGTCCGCTTCTGCAGGCGAGGGTTTCGCCTTCGGAACCGGTGGCGGAGACTTATTGAAAAATTTGAAAATGCTGCTTTGCTTCGCCATAAAGTCTATTTATGGAAAATGTTATAATAAAGTGATTTAGTTAATCAAACGCTTAGAATCTGCTAGCTCACTGTCTGGTCTGCAGGCATCAGTGCTCGTGCACTGTTCGCGGGAAATTCTCAGAAGGTAAAGGGTCACGTGGGCGTGGCTACAAGGGAATTCAGCCAATAGCAAACCATCTTTATTCTAGGGATTTATATAATAATAATAATAATAATAATATATAATATGCCATTTAGCAGACGCTTTTATCCAAAGCGACTTATAACATTTACATTTTACATTGTAGTCATTTAGCAGACGCTCTTATCCAGAGCGACTTACAGTTAGATTCATCAAAGAGTTTTGGGTTCATGCTGGTTCATGTCAAACAAATAACACATGTATTTTCTCTGCCCGAGTAAGAAAAAGTTAGTTAATACGGATTTGTTTTTATTTAGGAGTTATATTTAATCATGATACAGACCTACTATGTTATGCGATCGCCACATACCACCAGCAGAGAGCGGTAGTGGTATTTGTATAATTGATTGCAGATAATGGGAGACGAGTGTAAGCCTACTGCGTAATCATCATAGATAACTTTGGAATTCACTCTGTGAGTTGTTAGTGCCATTTCACAAACTGTGAGTTTCCCCTATATTTTGATTTACCATTCAGAGTTTGGTTTTCGCCAGGCATTACTGGAACCATGTCGTCCAAAAAGTTATACTTTTGAATCATCTGTCCATAGAACGTTCTTCCAAGAGTCTTGATGATCATCCAGGTGCTTATTGGCAAACTTGAGTCAACTTTTTGGACGAGATGGGTCCCATTATGCTTGGCGAAAACCAAACACTGCATTCCACAGTAAGAACATCATACCAAAGGTCAAGCATGGTGGTGGTGGTGTGATGGTTTGGGGATGCTTTGCTGCCTCAGGACCTGGACGACTTGCCTTAATAGAAGGAACCATGAATTCTGCTCTGTATCAGATAATTCTACAGGAGAATGTCAGACCATCCGTCTGTAAGCTGAAGCGCAGCTGGGTCATGCAGCAAGACAATGATCCAAAACACACAATCAAGTCTACATGAAAATTTATAAAAAGCAACAAATTGGAAGTTTTGGAATGGCCTAGTCAAAGTCCAGACCTAATCCCAATTGAGATGTTGTGGCAGGACTTGAAACGAGCAGTTCATGCTTGAAAACCCACATGTCACTGAGTTAAAGCAGTTCTGCATGGAAGAGTGGGCCAAAATTCCTCCACAGCGAGGTGAGAGACTGATCAACAACTACAGGAAGCATTTGGTTGGAGTCATTGCAGCTAAAGGTGGCACAACCAGTTATTGAGTGTAAAGGGGCAATTACTTTTTCACACAGGGGAATTGGGTGTTGCATAACTTTGTTTATGAAATAAATATGTAATTGTTGTGTTATTTGTTCACTTATGTTCCCTTTATCTAATATTAGGTTTTGGTTGAATATCTGATAACATTCAGTATCACAAATATGCAAAAGTAGAGAAAATTAGAAAGGGGGCAAATACTTTTTCATAGCACTGTATATAAAAAAAAATTTTACTTGCATGTCCTCAATTTCAGTCAGAATATATAAAAATATGTACATCCAACTTATCAGGTGCAGGACAGAAGCACCTATCAAAGAAAAAAGGAATGTCCACAACTCTGGTATGTTCCAATGGTGATTTAATCATCAGGTCACACCAGTGTGGACTGGAGTCACATGACTTGGACTTGAGTCTGACTCGAGTCACAAATTTGACTTGGATTTGGAGCCTCAAGACTAGCGACTCGACTTCGATTTGAGACTGATGACTTGAAATTATCTGGCCAGGTTTTGTAACGTTTTGTCACTCATTTTGTGGCACAGTCTCGTGGATTACTCTCCACCCATCCAGAGACAATATAGACCGTATCGCACTGGCAAAAAATATATCTATCTAATCGGTGCTTCAGAACCAGAAAGTTGCGCGGCTTGATTGTTGACCAATGACTGGTCATCAGCATTGGCGCGCAAAGGCGGTCGCACATATCCATATTAATGACCAGAAAGCGCTTGTTTAATTTTCTCCGGGTTTGCCTGGCAAAAACAGAGTAGCTTACCTACGTTAATATTATCCATATAAAGTACCGTTTAGCAATCTGCTATGGCTGCATCTTTGCCAAAATAGGCTACCTGGTGATTTCATTAATCATATTCATATTTCAGATAGGCCTAGTTTGGGTTGGTTATAATTATATAGGCCTACCTCAGTGGTGGTACTGCAATTGTCTAAAGATAGCTGTAACATCGTACTACGTGCAATATTTATGGGATGAAGATGTAACATTCTGGCGAATTAATTATGATATTTGTGAGGAAGAAAAAAGGCTACAGACAAACCATGCTTTCCATCCGATACTGCAACCCCCGCTGCATACAGGTAGGGTAGCCCATATGATCCTGATTGCTCTGGACTCCAGAGAAGTGACAATGTGACATGATATTCCTAGTTAACATTGACTGCTAACATGACTTCCAATTCAAAATGCAGGTGTAAAACGCATTTTATTTCTGTATCTCGTGTTTTGAAAATGCATCACCGGCTGTACATTTGACAGGCAACATTTGCTCAGCGATTGTGCGCGCCTGTTCAACCTGTGCGCGCGTGCATGTTCGTGCGCAGGAGTCGCAAGCTTTGAACACTCCTTTTTGGCGGTCGCTGGTCAAGTTTTCTTTTAACCACTGTGCTAGTGAACAGATTGCTGATTTGCTGTACAGCTATAGGATCGGGTGCAGCGTAAACGTCCAATTGTAAGGATAGAAGACTGCCATAAATTAATATGTAGCTCCAAAAATTGTTTGGTGATCAAGAATATGAAACGTTTACTTTGCAAGCTCAACAGCAATGGAGCATCAATTACTAGCATAGGCCTACTGGTCTTTTCGTATGTCAAAATTGCTTGTAATTGATCATGTATTTATGAAACTTGAATTTGGAATTTGTTGTTAAAATGTATTATTACACAATAAAAATGTGTTGTAGACAAAGTAATGAAAAGGGCTGTCTGATAGCCTCAATACATAGACAAAGATTTGTAGTTGAACAAGTCATTGCCTGTAGTTATTTTTTTTCTTGAGACTTGACTTGAAAAAACTTTACTCGATTTGACTTGACTTGCTCTTAGAATGCACGACTTGGACTTGACTCGAGACTTGACACGTTTTACTTGGGACTCGACTTGGACCTTGTGACTTGAGACTTTCTTGTGACTCAAATAATAGTGACTTGGTCCCACCTCTGTCACACACCACTGTGAAACACACCTACTGTACTTAAATAACCTCTAGAGGCATGTACATCCGGTCAACTGAATACATATAATACATGAACATCACAATAAATATTACATGTAGACATATATGGGAAAACATGAATACATTTTGGTTTGTTTATCCATTTCAGTTAATATAGGTGTTTAATAGATTAAAAATGTGTGAGACAAATGCGTCAATCATTTTGTATACAATATTATATAGGGAAAATTGAAAAGTTCCCCTGTGAGCAGAACACATTTTATAGAAAAGGTTTTATATTTAGTTTCTCGTTTAGACCTCTTGGAGACAGAGTGTTGAGGAAATGTATCGAAAAGGATTCTCGTCTAAGGAGGAAATTGTCAATATCGCCCCTCTACATGGCATTTTCACATGTTCAGTTCCTATGTAGAGGAGAGAGGACAAGTTGTGCAAGTTGTCTCCCTGGGCGTTGTGTTGTGAGCACCACTCCAGTAGCCTACTACAGTATGTCGCTGCCCAGCTGCAGTAATTTGTCTTCTCATGGTAAATTCTCACCTTTGTCTCTCCCACTCGCTTCCTGTTCTTCTCCTCTCCCTCCTGCAAATTAAATAAAGCACTGTGCCTCCCTATTTTTTTTGCTTCTAGATATTTCTCACTTCCTCCCTATTCTAGGACTTTCTTCCCTTTTTCCTATTTTTAGGTTCTAGGTGTTTCTCATTGCACCTCTCTCCCTATTTTTTGGGGGTTCTACGCCTCTCCCACTCTCCCTATTTTTAGGTTCTAGGTGTTTATCACACAACGCTCCCTATACCTCTACTGTTGAGCGATGGTCACTTCCGAACCGTCCTACTAAGTCTGGTTTCTCACTGATTTAATTGATTTGGCTGCTCCATAGAGCACGTGTGTTTAGCTTGATTGTGTATTACACGCTGTTTGAAGCGCTTACTGGTGGCATGATTATTGAAGCTCTGCTATGCATGCATAATAATTGAGTGGAAAGTATTTCAGAGTTGTGCTGTAAACCCCTATACCTGGGAGGGATGTATAGGCTACCGTTTGCTGTGGAATTTGAAACGATTAAAATTTGAGCACATTTGTAGTGATATTCTGTGTGGAAAATAAGGACTTAGGTTGCCAGATTGCCTGTATCAGCCTGTAAGCCCCATTTTGTCATCTCCCCTCTGCCAGAGTCTCATGTAATCCCCTCTACGAACTGTACTGTGTTTATTCATTTAATTATAATAAAAATGGTTTCATTTGCAAAAAACCCTGCTTGCTGTCGGTGTTGTCTTTGGAATCTGTGAGAACCTGGTGTCAGAGAGAGCTTTTTCCCTAACATCTACATTCTAGACGTTCTAGCCCTTTTCTACTCACCTCTCCTCTGCTGACATTTCTGTCTCACTATGGTGCAATGGTCTTGTACTTTGGTTTTTCCTCACAGAAAGTGTTGCCTCTTTGAGGTGAATATTGATGATTTGAGAGTATCCAGTATCAAGGTAGAGGTTAGAAGAGCACCATTGCAGAAGAGTGTAGTCTGTGTATTATTACGACTATTATGATTACCCCCTGAACATGATTCATCTCTACACTCAGACCAAAATCTGCATCGCAAATGGCACCCTATTTCCCAAACCCTGCTCAAAAGAAGTGCACTGTAAAGAGAATTGAGTGCCAATTGGGATGCAGCCTCAGACCAAAATCATGCTCCCCAAGGAACATCTCTGCTCGAGGGCATCTCTGCTCATAACACTCTGAACTAATAGTTATTTTGGGTAATTACACCAAATTACACCTAATAACCCATCCAATTATGTCATTAATTGTTTTAGATCCTACCAAAGCCTGAACACATGGATAGCAGCTCCCTTGTCCCTGGAGCCACCCTTAGCTGTTCAGCGTTCACACATCTGTGTCATCTCAAATTTACATTGTATAAAACACAGTGCATAAAACCAGATCTGGGTTCAAATTCTATTTGAAATCATTTCAAATACTTTAGGTGTGCTTGATTGAGCTTGCCTGTTGCAATGAAACCAATAGAAAAGCCCCAAAAGATCAAACCCCACGTACCTGGCACTTCAGGTAGGCTAAACCAAACTGTCACAAAGTATTTCAAAGATTTCAAATAGTATTTTGACCCAGGTATGCATGAAACTAACTACAGCAACTATGGCTGCTTTACACAGGCAGCCCAATTCTTAAAAAAAAAACGATTTTGTATTTTGACCAATCAGATCAGTTTTGTAAAATATCTGATGTGAAAAGATCTGATGTGATTGAACAAAATATATACCTACTACCACACCCCGTTCAAAGGCACTTAAATGTTTTGTCTTGCCCATTCACCCTCTGAATGGCACACATACACAATCCATGTCTCAATTGTCTCAAGGCTTAACAATTATTATTTAACCTGTCTCCTCCCCTTCATCTACACTGATTGAAGTGGATTTAACAAGTGACATCAATAAGGGATCATAGCTTTCACCTGGATTCACCTGGTCAGTCTGTGTCATGGAAAGAGCAGGTGTTCTTAATGTTTTATACACTCAGTGTATAAGTGTGAGATAAAACTAATGAGGCCTATACAGTTGTTTTTCCTTCTTAATAAAATGTGTTCTAATCCATAGAACATGTATCACCAGGCAGCATCTCTTTCTCTCTCTCTCTCTCTCTCTCTCTCTCTCTCTCTCTCTCTCTCTCTCTCTCTCTCTCTCTCTCTCTCTCTCTCTCTCTCTCTCTCTCTCTCTCAATTTCAATTAAATTTAAGGGCTTTATTGGCATGGGAAACATATGTTAACATTAACAAAGCAAGTGAAGTAGATAGTAAACAAAAGTGAAATAAACAATAAATATTAACCGTAAACATTACACTCAGAAGTTCCAAAAGAATAAAGACATTTCAAATGTCATATTATGTCTATATACAGTGTTGTAACAATGTGCAAATAGTTAAAGTACAAATGGGAAAATAAATAAACATAAATATGGGTTGTATTTACAATGATGTTTGTTCTTCACTGGTTGCCCTTTTCTTGTGGCAACAGGTCACAAATCTTGCTGCTGTGATGGCACACTGTGTTTTTTCACCCGGTAGATAAGGGAGTTTATCAAAATTGGGTTTGTTTTCTAATTCTTTGTGGATCTCTGTAATCTGAGGGAAATATGTGTCTCTAATATGGTCATACATTTGGCAGGAGGTTAGGAAGTGCAGCTCAGTTTCCATCTCATTTTTTGGGCAGCGTGCACATAGCCTGTCTTCTCTTGAGAGCCAGGTCTGCCTACGGCGGCCTTTCTCAATAGCAAGGCTATGCTCACTGAGTCTGTACATAGTCAAAGCTTTCCTTAAGTTTGGGTCAGTCATAGTGGTCAGGTATTCTGCCACTGTGTACTCTCTGTTTAGAGCCAAATAGCATTCTAGTTTGCTCTGTTTTTTTGTTAATTCTTTCCAATGTGTCAAGTAATTCTCTTTTTGTTTTCTCATGATTTGGTTGGGTCTAATTGTGTTGTTGTTGTTGTCCTGGGGCTCTGTGGGGTCTGTTTGTGTTTGTGAACAGAGCCCCAGGACCAGCTTACTTAGGGGACTCTTCTCCAAGTTCATCTCTTTGTAGGTGATGGCTTTGTTATTGAAGGTTTGGGAATCGCTTCCTTTTAAGTGATTATAGAATTGAACGGCTCTTTTCTGGATTTTGATAATTAGCGGGTATCGGCCTAATTCTGCTCTGCATGCATTATTTGGTGTTTTTCGTTGTACACTGATGATATTTTTGCAGAATTCTTCATGCAGAGTCTCAATTTGGTGTTTGTCCCATTTTGTGAATTATTGGTTGGTGAGCGGACCCCAGACCTCACAACCGTAAAGGGCAATGGGTTCTATAACTGATTCAAGTATTTTTAGCCAGATCCTAATTGGTATGTCAAATTTTATGTTCCTTTTGATGGCATAGAAGGCCCTTCTTGCCTTGTCTCTCAGATCGTTCACAGCTTTGTGGAAGTTACCTGTGGCGCTGATGTTTAGGCTGAGGTATGTATAGTTTTTCGTGTGCTCTAGGGCAACGGTGTCTAGATGGAATTTTTATTTGTGGTCCTGGCAACTGGAACTTTTTTGGAACACCATTATTTTTGGCTTACTGAGATTTACTGTCAGGGCCCAGGTCTCTCTCTCTCTCTCTCTCTCTCTCTCTCTCTCTCTCTCTCTCTCTCTCTCTCTCTCTCTCTCTCTCTCTCTCTCTCTCTCTCTCTGTGTGTGTGTGTCAGGATGCCACTCTTCATGGCTTCCTAATTAGCTCAAACTCACAATTAGATAGTCCTCCAGAGCTGCTTTTGATACTGACATTTCCTCAATACAATACAATACATGCCTGTCTCCTCCTCTCCTCCTATGAAGTAGAACCCTGTCTCCTCCTCTCCTCCTATGAAGTAGAAGCCTGTCTCCTCCTCTCCTCCTATGAAGTAGAACCCTGTCTCCTCCTCTCCTCCTATGAAGTAGAACCCTGTCTCCTCTCCTCCTCCTATGAAGTAGAACCCTGTCTCCTCCTCTCCTCCTATGAAGTAGAACCCTGTCTCCTCCTCTCCTCCTACATTTACATTTACATTTTAGTCATTTAGCAGACGCTCTTATCCAGAGCGACTTACAGGAGCAATTAGGGTTAAGTGCCTTGCTCAAGGGCACATTAACGTCATTTAGCAGACGCTCTTAGCCAGAGCGACTCACAAATTGGTGCGTTCACCCTATAGCCAGTGGGATAACCACTTTACAATTGTTGGGGGGGTAGAAGGATTCCTTTATCCTATCCCAGGTATTCCTTAAAGAGGTGGGGTTTCAAATGTCTCCGGAAGGTGGTGAGTGACTCCGCTGTCCTGGCGTCGTGAGGGAGCTTGTTCCACCATTGGGGTGCCAGGGCAGCGAACAGTTTTGACTGGGCTGAGCGGGAACTATGCTTCCGCAGAGGAAGGGGAGCCAGCAGGCCAGAGGTGGATGAGCGCAATGCCCTCGTTTGGGTGTAGGGACTGATCAGAGCCTGAAGGTACAGAGGTGCCGTTCCCCTCACTGCTCCATAGGCAAGCACCATGGTCTTGTAGCGGATGCGAGCTTCAACTGGAAGCCAGTGGAGTGTGCGGAGGAGGGGGTGACGTGAGAGAACTTGGGAAGGTTGAACACCAGACGGGCTGCGGCATTCTGGATGAGTTGTAGGGGTTTAATGGCACAGGCAGGGAGGCCAGCCAACAGCGAGTTGCAGTAGTCCAGACGGGAGATGACAAGTGCCTGGATTAGGACCTGTGCCGCTTCCTGTGTAAGGCAGGGTCGTACTCTCCGAATGTTGTAGAGCATGAACCTGCAGGAGCGGGTCACCGCCTTGATGTTGGCGGAGAACGACAGGGTGTTGTCCAGGGTCACGCCTAGGCTCTTCGCACTCTGGGAGGAGGACACAGCGGAGTTGTCAACCGTGATGGCGAGATCATGGAACGGGCAGTCCTTCCCCGGGAGGAAGAGCAGCTCCGTCTTGCCAGGGTTCAGCTTGAGGTGGTGATCCGTCATCCATACTGATATGTCTGCCAGACATGCAGAGATGCGATTCGCCACCTGGTTATCCTACGAAGTAGAACCCTGTCTCCTCCTCTCCTCCTATGAAGTAGAACCCTGTCTCCTCTCCTCCTCCTATGAAGTAGAACCCTGTCTCCTCCTCTCCTCCAATGAAGTAGAACCCTGACTCCTCCTCTCCTCCTATGAAGTAGAACCCTGTCTCCTCCTCTCCTCCTATGAAGTAGAACCCTGTCTCCTCCTCTCCTCCTGTGAAGTAGATGCCTGTCTCCTCCTCTCCTCCGGCTTAATTCACAGTGTCATTATTTCTCAGAGTCATGTGGGATCCTCTTCTTGGAGCGTTCATTCTGTGATTTCCTCTGACACCTCCACCACCATTCTGTGAGAGTATATGAGAGAGAAAGTGTGTGTTTGTGTGTGTGTGTCTGTGTGTGTCTGTGTGCCCACTGCACTGCTTGGTGAGATGGTAAGGTGTGGGTTCGTTCTCTCCTGTGGGACAACACTTTGTTTATTTCTCAGCAGATTATTTATTGTTTTCATTATTCTGTCCCCGCCGTTGTCCTTTCTTAATGTAATATACTGCAGGTTGGATACACTTTCTCTTCCAACACATCCTATCATGACAACGTCTTCTTTTAGGATTTGGGCATATTGTATTCTTATTTTGCATAGATATTTATGTTGCCTGTCAAATATGAATGATTATTTATATCACTACAACATATTATTCTAGGAATTTGACATTTTGTTATTTTATGTAATATGTATTTTGTCTGTTGTTATTGACCTGTGAAAGACATTATGTGACAGCGCTGACCCATGTTTCAGCCTTGATGGACACTTTCTATTCTGTCACCTTATTCACTTCATTCCATCCACATATACCCAGTCCTTCCCCTCCACATATACCCTCTCCTTCCCCTCCACATATACCCTCTCCTTCCCCTCCACAAATACCCTCTCCTCCCCCTCCACATATACCCACCCCCTCCCCCTCCACATATACCCTCTCCTTCCCATCCACATATACCCTCTCCTTCCCCTCCACATATACCCTCTCCTTCCCCTCCACATATACCCTCTCCTCCCCCTCCACATATACCCAGTCCTTCCCCTCCACATATACCCTCTCCTTCCCCTCCACATATACCCTCTCCTACCCCTCCACATATACCCTTTCCTCCCCCTCCACATATACCCTCTCCTCCCCCTCCACATATACCCCCCTCCCCCTCCAAATATACCCTGGCCTCCCCCTCCACATATACCCTGTCCTCCCCTCCACATATACCCTCTCCTCCCCCTCCACATATAGCCTGTCCTCCCCCTCCACATATACCCTCTCCTCCCCCTCCACATATACCATCCCCTCCCCCTCAACATGTACCCTCTCCTCCCCCTCCACATATACCCTCTCCTCCCCCTGCAAATATACCCTCTCCTTCCCCTCCACATATACCCTCTCCTCCCCCTCAACATATAACCTCTCCTCCCCCTCCACATAAAGCCTGTCTTCCCCCTCCACATATACCCTCCCCTCCCCCTCCACATATACCCTCTCCTCCCGCTACACATATACCCTCTCCCCCCTGCACATATACCCTCTCCTCCCCCTCCACATATACCCTTTCCTTCCCCTCCACATATACCCTCGCCTCCCCCTCCACAT
Organism: Coregonus clupeaformis; assembly: GCF_020615455.1. Taxonomy (NCBI): domain Eukaryota; kingdom Metazoa; phylum Chordata; class Actinopteri; order Salmoniformes; family Salmonidae; genus Coregonus; species Coregonus clupeaformis. The sequence continues at coordinate 18,206,573 of NC_059222.1, read as the reverse complement.
ATACCCTGTCCCCTCTCCACATATACCCTGTCCTCCTCCTCCACATACACACTCTTCTCCCCCTCCACATATACCCTCTCCTCCCCCTCAACATATATCCTCTCCTTACCTCCCCCTCCACATATACCTTCTCTTCCCCCTCCACATATAGCCGGTCTTCCCCCCTCCACATATACCCTCTCCTCCCCCTCCACATATTCCCTCTCCTCCCCCTCAACATATATCCTCTCCTCCCCCTCCACATATACCCTGTACTCCCCCTCCACATACACCGTCTCCTCCCCCTCCACACATACCCTCTCCTCCCCCTCAACATATATCCTCTCCTTACCTCCCCCTCCACATAAAGCCTGTCTTCCCCCTCCACATATACCCTCCCCTCCCCCTCCACATATACCCTCTCCTCCCGCTACACATATACCCTCTCCCCCTGCACATATACCCTCTCCTCCCCCCTCCACATATACCCTTTCCTTCCCCTCCACATATACCCTCGCCTCCCCCTCCACATATACCCTGTCCCCTCTCCACATATACCCTGTCCTCCTCCTCCACATACACACTCTTCTCCCCCCTCCACATATACCCTCTCCTCCCCCCTCAACATATATCCTCTCCTTACCTCCCCCCTCCACATATACCTTCTCTTCCCCCTCCACATATAGCCGGTCTTCCCCCTCCACATATACCCTCTCCTCCCCCCACATATTCCCTCTCCTCCCCCCTCAACATATATCCTCTCCTCCCCCTCCACATATACCCTGTACTCCCCCTCCACATACACCGTCTCCTCCCCCTCCACATACCCTCTCCTCCCCCCTCAACATATATCCTCTCCTTACCTCCCCCTCCACATATAGCCTTTTCTCCCCCTCCACATATAGCCTGTCCTCCCCCTCCATATATACCCTCTCCTCTCCCTCCACATATACCCTGTCCTCCATCCCTCCACATATACCCTCTCCTCCCCCTCCACATATACCCTCTCCTCCCCCTCCACATACACCCTGTCTTCCCCCCTCCACATACACCCTGTCCTCCCCCCTCCACATATACCCTCTCCTCCCCCCTCCACATATACCCTCTCCTCCCCCTCCACATACACCCTGTCCTCCCCCTCCACATACACCCTGTCCTCCCCCTCCACATATACCCTCTCCTCCCCCTCCACATATACCCTCTCCTCCCCCTCCACATACACCCTGTCCTCCCCCTCCACATACACCCTGTCCTCCCCCTCCACATATACCCTCTCCTCCCCCCTCCACATATACCCTCCTCTCCCCCCCTCAACATGTAACCTCTCCTCCCCCTCCACATATACCCTCCCCTCCCCCTCCAAATATACCCTCTCCTCCCCCTCCACAAATACCCTCTCCTCCCCCTCCACGTATACCCTCTGCTCCCCCTCCATGTATACCCTCTCCTCCCCCTCCACATATACCACGACCTCCCCCTCCACATATACCCTGTCCTCCTCCTCCAAATACACCGTCTCAACCCCCTCCACATATACCCTCTCCTCCCCCTCCACATATAGCCTGTCCTCCCCCTCCACATATACCCTCTCCTCCCCCTCCACATATACCCTCTCCTCCCCCTCCAAATATACCCTGTCCTCCCCCTCCACATATACCCTCCCCTCCCACTCCACATATACCCTCTCCTTCCCTCCACATATACCCTGTCCTCCCCCCTCCACATATTCCCTATCCTCCCCCTCCATATATAGACTGTCCCCCTCCACATATACCCTCTCCTACCCCTCCATATATAGCCTGTCCTCCCCCTCCACATATACCCTCCCCTCCTCCTCCACACATACCCTCCCCTCCCCCTACACATATACCATGTCCTCCCCCTCCACATATACCCTGGCCTTCCCCTCCACATATACCCTGCCCTCCCCCTCCACATATACCCTTTCCTTCCCCTCCACATATACCCTGTCCTCCCCCTCCACATATACCCTCTCCTCCCCCTCCACATTTACCCTGTCCTCTTCCTCCACATATACCCTCGCCTCCCCCTCCACATATACCCTCTCCTCCCCCTCCAAATATACCCTGTCCTCCCCCTCCACATATACCCTGTACTCCCCCTCCACATACACCGTCTCCTCCCCCTCCACACATACCCTCTCCTCCCCCTCCACATATAGCCTTTTCTCCCCCTCCATATATACCCTCTCCTCTCCCTCCACATATACCAAGACCTCCCCCTTCACATAAACCCTGTCCTCCACCTCCACATATACCCTGTCCTCCACCTCCACATATACCCTCTCCTCCCCCTCCACATACACCCTGTCCTCCCCCTCCACATACACCGTCTCCTCCCCCTCCACACATACCCTCTCCACCCCCTCCACATATAGCCTTTTCTCCCCCTCCACATATAGCCTGTCCTCCCCCTCCATATATACCCTCTCCTCTCCCTCCACATATACCAAGACCTCCCCCTTCACATAAACCCTGTCCTCCACCTCCACATATACCCTGTCCTCCACCTCCACATATACCCTCTCCTCCCCCTCCACATACACCCTGTCCTCCCCCTCCACATACACCGTCTCCTCCCCCTCAACATGTAACCTCTCCTCCCCCTCCACATATACCCTCCCCTCCCCCTCCAAATATACCCTCTCCTCCCCCTCCACAAATACCCTCTCCTCCCCCTCCACGTATACCCTCTCCTCCCCCTCCATGTATACCCTCTCCTCCCCCTCCACATATACCATGACCTCCCCTCCACATATACCCTGTCCTCCTCCTCCACATACACCGTCTCAACCCCCTCCACATATACCCTCTCCTCCCCCTCCACATATAGCCTGTCCTCCCCCTTCAGATATAGCCTGTTCTCCCCCTCCACATATACCCTCTCCTCCCACTCCACATATACCCTCTCACCCCCTGCACATATACCCTCTCCCCTCCCCTCCACATATACCCTTTCCTCCCCCTCCACATATACCCTCTCCTCCCCCTCCACATATAGCCTGTCCTCCCCCTCCACATATACCCTCTCCTCCCCCTCCAAATATACCCTGTCCTCCCCCTCCACATATACCCTCCCCTCCCACTCCACATATACCCTCTCCTTCCCCTCCACATATACCCTGTCCTCCCCCTCCACATATTCCCTCTCCTCCCCCTCCACATATAGACTGTCCCCCTCCACATATACCCTCTCCTACCCCTCCATATATAGCCTGTCCTCCCCCTCCACATATACCCTCCCCTCCCCCTACACATATACCATGTCCTCCCCCTCCACATATACCCTGGCCTTCCCCTCCCCTCCACATATACCCTCTCCTCCCCCTCCACATATACCCTCTCCTCCCCCTCCACATATACCCTCTCCTCCACATATACCCTCTCCTCCCCCTCCACATTTACCCTGTCCCCCCTCCATATATACCCTGTCCGCCTCCTCCACATACACACTCTCCTCCCCCTCCACATATACCCTCTCCTCATCCACATATACCCTCTCCTCCCCCTCCACATATGCCCTGACCTCACCACAGATACCCTGACCTCCCCCTCCACATATACCCTGTCCTTCTCCTCCACATATATCTCTCCTCCCCCGCCACATATACCCTCTCCTCCCCCTCCACATATTCTCTCCCTTCCCCCTCCACATATACCTTCCCTCCCCCTCCACATATTCTCTCCCCTCCCCCCTCCACATATGCCCTCTCCTCCCATTCACTCACTCACTCACTCACTCATTCACTCACTCACTCACTCACTCATCCCTTCCCTTTCTTTATCCCCTGGCTCCCCTCTTCCTCCATCACCTCTCCAATCCACACACACACACACACACACATGTGGATGCACACATGCAACACATACAGACACACACACAAACACTCTCCTCTACTCCCATCACCTCTTTCCTCCAGCTCGTTAGTCACAGTGTGTAGTCATGTCACTCAGAGAGATCCCATAGCTTGACAGGTCATTGCCTTCACCGCATCGCATCCTGGATGAGACCTGCTGGAGACGGATGTGTGTGTGTGTGTGTGTGCATGCAAGTGTGTATGTGTATGGACAGGAGAGGAGAGGAGAGGAGAGGAGAGGAGAGGAGAGGAGAGGAGAGGAGAGGAGAGGAGAGGAGAGGAGAGGAGAGGAGAGGAGAGGAGAGGAGAGGAGAGGAGAGGAGAGGAGAGGAGAGGAGAGGAGAGGAACTCCATCTTTGTTAGATTGGCTGGGCTAAAAGAGCTACTGCTGCTAGATGCTGTTGCTGCTAGATGCTGTTTCTGCAAGATGTTGTTGCTAGCTGTTACTGCTAGATGCTGTTGCTGCTAGATGTTGCTGCTAGATATTGCTGCTAGATGCTGTTGCTGCTAGATGTTGCTGCTATATGTTGCTGCTAGATGCTGTTGCTGCTAGATGGTGTTGCTGCTAGATGTTGCTGCTAGATGCTGTTGCTGCTAGATGCTGTTTCTGCTAGATGCTGTTTCTGCTAGATGCTGTTGGTGCTAGATGCTGTTGCTGCTAGATGTTGCTGCTAGATGCAGCTGTGCTGTCGTTGTGAAGGGAAAATGACACGCTGCTAGCAGTGAGAGACCTCTCTTACAGAAAAACCACATGATTTCACATGTTAAATCATGGAACAAATTGTTTTTGGAACACTTCACGTGATCACATGTTTTCACATGTGTAGTTTCATCTTATCACATGTTGCTTTACATGTCACCTGTTATCACATTAACTTCACATAAGATCACATGTGATCACATGAAAACTTGTAAAGCAACATGTAAGGGAAAGGCACTAGTCAATATTAGTGTACTATAAAGGGAATAGGGTGCCATTTGGAACGCAAGTCAGGAGTGCTGTCGTTGTGAAGAGGAAGTGACACGTTGCTAGTGAGAGAACCTGCCTCAGCTCCACTCTCGTTAGAGCTCAACAAGTGTAATTGCAGTTAATGTAACATATCAGCCCCAGGATTTAAACTTGTGTGTGTGTTTGTCTCTCTCTCCATCTCTCTCTCTCTCTCTCTCTCTCTCTCTCTCTCTCTCTCTCTCTCTCTCTCTCTCTGCTCTCTCTCGCTCTGTCTTCAGTCATTAATACTGTATTAACTCTACCGTCTAGCAGTCTATGAGGGTCTATCGTTAGTAGAATGTGATCATTGAGGACGTTATAGTCTATAACTAGGGGCTTATGATAATGTAAATGTGAGATAAAACAGAATGATCAAATACAAGGTAACCCTTGCCTTCCTCAATTACCTCCTCTCCTCTCCTCTCCTCTCCTCTCCTCTCCTCTCCTCTCCTCTCCTCTCCTCTCCTCTCCTCTCCTCTCCTCTCCTCTCCTCTCCTCTCCTCTCCTCTCCTCTCCTCTCCTCTCCTCTCCTCTCCTCTCCTCTCTTCTCCTCTCCTCTCCTCTCCTCTCCTCCCTTTACTTCCACTTGTGTAAAAGTCCCCCATAAAAAAAGAAAAAAAAAGAAACTGCAATAGAAATAAATTGCCTTGATCTCCCATTTCCCAACTCTGCTTTCCAAGCCTCTGACCCTAACTTTGGCTAGTTATGTAGCTCGACACATAAAAGATTTCTTTCAGGCTGCTGACTCTGCTCTATGGCCATAACCCTAACGGCACCCTATTCCCTATATGACCCTATGGGACGTGGTCAAAGTAGTGCACTCTCTCTCTCTCGACCGGAGCGCCAAAAGTAGTGCACTGTATAGGGAATTGGGTGCTATTTGGGGCGCAACCCGTGATAGCTGTGATTGATGGGGAACTGGTGAAGGCATGGGAGGCAATAAGAACAGAAATCAAGGAGATAAACCTGATGTTCTGTGTATGTTTGAGAGAGAGAGAGAGCAAGAGGGAGGGAGGGAGTGTGATTCTGTGTATGTTTGAGAGAGCGAGAGCAAGAGGGAGGGAGGGAGTGTGATTCTGTGTATGTTTGAGAGAGAGAGAGAGAGAGAGAGAGAGCAAGAGAGAGGGAGGGAGTGTGATTGTGTGTATGTTTGAGAGAGAGAGAGAGCAAGAGGGAGGGAGGGAGTGTGATTATGTGTATGTTTGAGAGAGAGAGAGAGCAAGAGAGAGGGAGGGAGTGTAATTGTGTGTATGTTTGAGAGAGAGAGCAAGAGCAAGAGGGAGGGAGGGGAGTGTGATTCTGTGTATGTTTGAGAGAGAGAGAGAGAGAGAGCAGAGAGAAGAGGGAGGGAGTGTGATTATGTGTATGTTTGAGAGAGAGAGAGAGCAAGAGAGAGGGAGGGAGTGTGATTGTGTGTATGTTTGAGAGAGAGAGCAAGAGCAAGAGGGAGGGAGGGAGTGTGATTCTGTGTATGTTTGAGAGAGAGAGCAAGAGCAAGAGGGAGGGAGGGAGTGTGATTCTGTGTATGTTTGAGAGAGAGAGAGAGCAAGAGGGAGGGAGGGAGTGTGATTCTGTGTATGTTTGAGAGAGAGAGAGAGCAAGAGGGAGGGAGGGAGTGTGATTCTGTGTATGTTTGAGAGAGAGAGAGAGCAAGAGGGAGGGAGGGAGTGTGATTCTGTGTATGTTTGAGAGAGCGAGAGCAAGAGGGAGGGAGGGAGTGTGATTTTGTGTATGCTTGAGAGAGAGAGAGTGTATGTTCGAGAGAGAGAGAGAGAGAGAGAGAGAGAGAGAGCGAGCGAGATAGAGAAAAAGAGAGGGAGTGTGTGTATGTGTGTGTGTGTGTTTGTTTGTGACAATTGTCTCTGAGACACATTGCCTTTGTGTTGATGAGGACGGGTTATTCACTTGGGGGTGAATCCTACCTTCCACAATAGTCTTATTTTCACCCAGTAATGCATTGATGTCAATGTTAGACTAAGTGAAAATTAGACTTGAGTACAAATTGGGATTAACCTCTTAGACAGATTTAAATCATTTCAACACACTTAAAGCACAAAGGGACATCCCTCCTTTCCACTAATTGGATAAAAGTGCCAGGATCAGGATGTTGTTGAAAGGTTTGTATTGATACAGTTGAAAGTCAGGGGCTTGTATTGATTCAGTTGAAAAGCAGAGGCTTGTATTGATACAGTTGAAAGTCAGGGGCTTGTATTGATACAGTTGAAAGTCAGGGGCTTGTATTGATACAGTTGAAAAGCAGAGGCTTGTATTGATACAGTTGAAAGTCAGGGGCTTGTATTGATACAGTTGAAAGTCAGGGGCTTGTATTGATACAGTTGAAAAAGCAGAGGCTTGTATTGATACAGTTGAAAGTCAGGGGCTTGTATTGATACAGTTGAAAGTCAGGGGCTTGTATTGATACAGTTGAAAAGCATAGGCTTGTATTGATACAGTTGAAAGTCAGGGGCTTGTATTGATACAGTTGAAAGTCAGGGGCTTGTATTGATACAGTTGAAAGTCAGGGGCTTATATTGATACAGTTGAAAGTCGGGGGCTTGTATTGATACAGTTGAAAGTCAGGGGCTTGTATTGATACAGTTGAAAGTCAGGGGCTTGTATTGATACAGTTGAAAAGCATAGGCTTGTATTGATACAGTTGAAAGTCAGGGGCTTGTATTGATACAGTTGAAAGTCAGGGGCTTGTATTGATACAGTTGAAAGTCAGGGGCTTGTATTGATACAGTTGAAAGTCAGGGGCTTATATTGATACAGTTGAAAGTCAGGGGCTTGTATTGATACAGTTGAAAGTCAGGGGCTTGTATTGATACAGTTGAAAAGCAGAGGCTTGTATTGATACAGTTGCCTTATCAGTTTTGCAGAGGTATCACTACAGCATCTCATTCCCCTTATTGCGTATGTGACAAATGTTACTGTGCTGCTAACATTTTAGCCTACTCCACTGTCCCTGTCTGTACAAGGACAGGAACTAGTGGTCCTTTGCTTAGTAAGCACATGTGACCACCCTGCTTGACAATGTTCTAATCAGTTGCACCACCGAAAAGGCAGTGCCATTGGCAACATTTCAAGCTGTGGAGTGTGCTTACTGGTCTGGTCTAACTCTATTACACATCATTGATGGTTACCATCTTCAATACCCTGGCTATTCAACACCTGGGACAGATAGACGGTGTACTCCATAGAGTTAAATGAACTATAAAATTACCTCTGTGGTTTATTCCCACTTACATGCTATCATGCAGCATGTAATCTTCATGCAACATGTTAGAACTTGCAGCAGTCCAATATAGGAGGATACATATTAAATAGTCCACTGGCTGTATATATGTATATATTTGCAGTCATGTTGTGCTGAGATTGATCGCCTTGCATTCCAAATGAATGTCTCCCACATCGGCTTGTGAGAAATTAAATCATAGAGAAAGAAAAAGAGAGAGAGAGAGGAGAGATGCTCTCTCTCTCTCTCTCTCTCTCTCTCTCTCTCTCTCTCTCTCTCTCTCTCTCTCTCTCTCTCTCTCTCTCTCTCTCTCTCTCTCTCTCTCTCTCTCACTGAACAAAACAATGAAATACCTTCCTTGGACATTTCTTGAAGTAAAGGTATGCATTCCAAATGCCACCCTATTCATTTACGTTCTAGTCATTTAGCAGACGCTCTTATCCAGAGCGACTTACAGGAGCAATTAGGGTTAAGTGCCTTGCTTAAGGGCACATCGACAGATTTTTCACCTAGTCGGCTCGGGGATTAGAACCAGCGACCTTTCGGTTACTGGCACAACGCTCTTACCCACTAAGCTACCTGCCGACCCCGATATTCCCTTTATAGTCAGTGCTTGACTTGGGCAGGAGCTCACCGGAGCTGAGTACCGGCACCTTAAATGTTCTACTGCTTGAGCTCCTGTTCCTCTTGTAGGATATTACCTCAAAAGTATTGTGGAGCTCCTGCACCTCAAATATAAACAGTACCTGCACCCAAAACTAGTACCGGAACCTATTTCCGTCCAAATCAAGGACTGTTTATAGTGCACTACTTTTGATCAGGGCCCATAGGGTACTGCACCATGTAGGGAATAGGGTGCCATTTGGGATGCAACGTAGGACATAAAACTGTTGTATTATGCAGTCCAGATGCACGCCAACACCTAACCTTGAATTTCCTATTATGCCAAGTTACCATCCTCCCACACGGTAACCATATGGTGTGTGGGTAATATAAATATCATTAACATCATATTAAATGATATGCATGATAGTGTAGAGATATGGTTTTACTCAGTGGTAGGGAACTACTTTGCATATACACTGTTATAATAATTCACAAACATGATTGATTCTTCCTTCTGGGGAGTTTTTCCCTGCCACTGCTTCAGCTTGCTCTTCTGCTGGCGTCTAGGCCCGGTTTCTGTTGATATAAAAGTGCATGTAATAAATACATTTGATTGATTGACTGATTGATTGATTGATCGATGAACATGAAAAACATGGTCTTACATTAGGCTGGCTGAGATATGCTGTTGTCATGTGACAGGTTGCCACTAACTGATAATTAGCACTGTATGTGTATGTGTGTGTGTGTGTGTGTGTGTGTGTGAGTGTGAGTGAGTGAGTGTGTGTGTGCATGCCTGCGTGGTCTGTCTGTCAATTAGCTGCTGTAACTATGATGACGTTTAGATCCTGTTATAACCTTGGTCTGATGGTCTTTGTGACCGAAAGCTTGGCACATTCAAACACTGACTATTTGCATGGATTTAAGTGTTCTTTACTAATCCCAGACCTATCACCATGTACATTTCTATTTCATATTCAGTGTACAAAGATAACTGAGAAGATCTAGCCTCTTATTGCTTTACCGTACATCCAGATTGCATATTCATACTCATTGCAAGTACAGCTATCTGCTCCCTAAATGAGTTAGAGCATCAGACTGATGAAATGTTCTAAAATGGAACAGCATGTATGCAAATGAGGCTGATGCAAGTACTGAGGACTGGGTATGCCTGCTTCCCAAATGGCACCCTATTCCCTACATTCAGTGCCTTCAGAAAGTATTCATACACCTTGACTTATTCCACATTTTGTTGTGTTACAGCCTGGGCTCCCGAGTGGCGCAGCGGTCTAAGGCACTGCATCTCAGTGCTTGAGGTGTCACTACAGACCCCCTGGTTTGATTCCAGGCTGTATCACAACCGGCCGTGATTTGGAGTCCCATAGGGCGGCTCACAATTGGCCCAGCGTCGTCCGGGTTTGGCCGGTGTAGGCCGTCATTGTAAATAAGAATTTGTTCTTAACTGACTTGCCTAGTTAAATAAAGGAAAAAAAAAAAAAAACATAATGGCAAAGTAAACATGTTTGTAGAAATGTTTGCTAATGTATTGAAAATGAAATACAGTAATATCAAGTTTACATAGGTATTCACACACCTGAGTCAATACTTTGTAGAAGCACCTTTGGCGGCGATTACAGCTGTGAGTCTTTTTGGGTAAGTCTTTAAGAGCTTTTCACACCTGGATTGTACAATATTTGCCCATTATCTTAAAAAAAAAGCTCTGTCAAGTTGATTGTTGATCATTGCTAGATGGCCATTTTTATGTCGTGTCATAGATTTTCAAGCTGATTTAAGTCAAAACTGTAACTAGGCCACTCAGGAACATTCAATGTCGTCTTGGGAAGCAACTCATAGATTTAGCCTTGTATTTTAGGTCATTCTCCTGCTGAAAGGTGAATTTGTCTCCCAGTCTCTGTTGGAAAGCAGACTGAACCAGGTTTTCCTCTAAGATTTTGCCTGTGCTTATTGCTGTATTATTTTTATTTTTATCCTAAGAAACTCCCTAGTCCTTGCTGATGACAAGCATGCGCATAACATGATGCAGCCACCACCATGATTGAAAATATGAAGAGTGGTACTCAGTGATGTATTGTGTTGGATTTGCCCCAAATTTCTTTGCCGTATTTGCCTTTTTTGCAGTATTACTTAAGTGCCTTGTTGCAAACAGGATGCATGTTTTGGAATATTTATATTCTGTGCAGGCTTCCTTCTTTTTACTCTGTCAATTAGGTTAGTATTGTGAAGTAACTATAATGTTGTTGATCCATCCTCAGTTTTCTCATATCACAACCATTAAACTCAGTAACTGTTTTAAAATCACCATTGGCCTCATGGTGAAATCCCAGAGCCGTTTCCTTCCTCTCCGGCAACTGAGTTAGGAAGGACTCCTGTATATTTGTAGTGACTGGGTGTATTGATACACCAGCGTCTGCTTTTTTTATTTTTACACATCTACCAATCGGTGCCCTTCTTTAAGAGGCATTGGAAAACCTCCCTGATCGAAGAACTTACAGAAAATTGTATGTGTGGGGTACAGAGATATTAACCTCTATTCTTGAACACAGAATGAGTCCATGCAACTATTATGCGCTTTGTTAAGCACATTCTTACTCATAGTCCTTATTTTGGCTTGCCATAACAAAGGGGTTGAATACTTATTGACTCAAGACATTTCAGCTTTAAATGTTTTATTAATTTCGCAAATGTTCTACAAACAAAATTCCACTTTGACATTATGGGGTAATGTGTGTAGATCAGTGACACCAAATCTCAATTAAATGTATTTTAAATTCAGGCTGTAACACAACAAAATGTGGAAAAAGTAAAAGGCACTGAGGTTCCTTACTTTTGACCTGAGTCCTATAGGCTCTGGTCAAAACATATTGCACTATATAGAGAATAGGCTGCCATTTGGGAAGCAGTCTATGTCTTCATAACATGAAGGAGAACAAGCTCACCTAATTGATGGAGAAAGTTTTACTTACAGTGAAGTTACTAAGAACTGGCATGGGACCAGAATAGTAATGTGTAAGGGCAGGGGTGTCAATGAATTTGAAAATGAGGAAGGTCTCAATATTTGCAGTGAAATAAAGAAGAATGTATTCCATCTTCAGTGACAGGGGTGTCAAACCATGCTCCTGAACTGTGCTGATACCCCTGTGTTATAGGAAGAAAATGTACCAAAACATGCTTCAGCCCAGCTTGAAGGAAAGGGAATCAGGTGCTCGACTGAGGGACTTGTAAATCCAAAAACATTCCTTACCCCAGGACACTTCAACAGGCTGCCGAGTGGCACAGCGGTCTAAGGCACTGCATCTCAGTGCTTGAGGTGTCGCTACAGACCCCCTGGTTCGAATCCAGGCTGTATCACAACCGGCCGTGATTGGGAGTCCCATAGGGCAGCGCACAATTGGCCTGGGTTTGGCCAGTGTAGGCTGTCATTGTAAATAAGAATTTGTTCTTAACTGACTTGCCTAGTTAAATAAAGGTTAAATAAAAAATCCTGGGGAAAAAGGAGCACTCTGTTTCGTCATAGATCGGATTGATTAATTAATGGGACAAACAAACAGGCTTAAGTTTCGGTGTAGTTTGCCTTCATCAGAGTATCCCACAAGTTCCGTTCAATAGAAATGAGACCATGATGGAACAATTGGAGTCTAAATATGTTAAAAGCCTTTATTGAGTTGGGCTATCCAGGAAAGCTAAAATAAAGTCCTGGATGCAATTTGGCCGGGGGCCAGAGGGGTAGCTTGATGCATGCAAGGCATACCAATCTGCAAGACTCATAAAATATGCATCTGTTTGTCCTCAGGAATCTGATCAGGGTGCTTTCCAGTAAGTGAGTACTTAGAGTACATTCAGTGGCCAGTTTAATAGGTACATCTAGTACCAGGTCGGACCCCCTTTGCCTCTAGAACAGCCTGGATTCGTGGGGGAATGGAAACGATGCTCAATTGGTATCAAGGGACCTAACGTGTGCCAGGAAAACTTTCCCCACACCATCAAATCAAATCAAATGTTATTGGTCGCATACTCATATTTAGCGGGTGTAGCGAAATGCTTGTGTTCCTAGCTCCAACAGTGCAGTACTATCTAACAATACACTAAAAGAATGGAATTAAGAAATATAGAAATATTAGGACGAGCAATGTCAAAGTTTGGACACACCTACTCATTCAAGGGTTTTTCTTTATTTGTAATATATTCTACATTGTAGAATAATAGTGAAGACATCAAAACTATGAAATAACACATATGGAATCATGTAGTAACCAAAAAAGTTTTAAACAAACAAAATATATTTTATGTTTTAGATTCTTCAAAGTAGCCACCCTTTGTCTTGATGACAGCTTTGCACACTCTTGGCATTCTCTTGATGTCTTCACTATTATTCTACAATGTAGAAAATAGTAAAAAATTAAGAAAAACCCTGGAATGAGTAGGCGTGTCCAAACTTTTGACTGGTACTGTATATATGTGATGGGATGTATAGACATTATGGACAGTATGTGGATAGAATATGTAGTATATCTGAAGTTAAATAGGATAGGCCTTGACTAGAATACAATATATACATATGAAATGTGTAAAACAGTATGTAAACATTATTAAAGTGACCAGTGATTCCATGTCTATGTACATAGGGCAGCAGCCTCTAAGGTTCAGGGTTGAGTAACCGGGTGGTAGCCGGCTAGTGACAGTGACTAAGTTCAGGGCAGGGTACTGGGTGGAGGCCGGCTAGTGGTGGCTATTTAACAGTCTGATGGCCTTGAGATGGAAGCTGAGTTTCAGTCTCTTGGTCCCAGCTTTGATGCACCTCTACTGCACCTCTACCGTGGCTCGGGTGGCTGAGGTCCTTGATGATCTTCTTGGCCTTCCTGTGACATCGGGTGCTGTAGATATCCTGGAGGGTAGGCAGTGTACCGTACCAGGTGGTGATACAGCCCTACAGGATGGTCTCAATGGTGCATTTGTAAAAATGTGTGAGGATCTTAGGAGCCAATCCAAATTTCTTCAGCCTCCTAAGGTTGAAGAGGCGCTGTTGCGCCTTCTTCACCACACTCTCTGTGTGGGTGGACCATTTCAGATTGTCAGGAATGTGTACACCGAGGAACTTGAAGCTTTTCACCGTGCTCCCTCTGCTGTCTCCTGAAGTCCACAATCAGCTCCTTAATTTGTTGAGGGAAAGGTTATTTTTCTGGCACAGGAAAATAAAACGTTTATTACACCACCACCAGCAGCCTGTACCATTGTTACCAGGCAGGATGGGGCCATGGACTCATGCTGCTCATGCCAAATCCTGACTCTGCCATCAGCATGACGCAAAAGGAACTGGGATTCGTCAGACCAGGCAATGTTTTTCCACTCCTCAATTGTCCAGTTTTGGTGATCACATGCTCACTGGAGCAGCTACTTGTTTTTAGCTGAAAAGAGTGGAACCCGGTATGGTCGTCTGCTGCAATAGCCCATCCGTGACAAGGACCGACCAGTTGTGCTTTCCGAGATGCCGTTCTGCACACAACTGTTGTACTGCGCCGTCATCTGCCAGTTTGTGGCCCGCCTGTTAGCTTGCACGATTCTTGCTATTCTCCTTCGACCTCTCATCAAAGAGCTGTTTTCGCCCACAGGACTGCCGCTGACTGGATGTTTTTTGTTTGTCGCACCATTCTCTGTAAACCCTAGACACTGTTGTGTGTGAAAAGCCCAGGAGGACATCTGTTTCTGAGATACTGGAACCGGCGCGCCTGGCACAGACAATCATACTTCGCTCAAAGTTGCTTAGGTCACTTGTTTTTCCCATTCTAACGTTCAATCGAACAGTAACTGAATGCCTCGATGCCTGTCTGCCTGCTTTATATAGCAAGTCACGGCCACGTGACTCACTGTCTGTAGGAGCTAACCATTTTAGTGAACGGGGTGGTGTAATTAATAAACTTACCACTGAGCCCAGGACACACTTATGTAGAATTTAAAAAGCATCACGTGGAGTGGCAGCCCAAAAACGTCTACATTGGATAGTGTTATGAAAACCCCAATGTCAGCCCTGGCATTCAATTCCCCATGAAGGGGTCAACCCAGCTGTCCCTGACTGTAGATGAGCCTACACCGGGCTTCTGGTAATGACTGGAGCAGAATTGGTGGAATGGTACCAAATACATCAAACACATGGTTTCCATGTGCTTGATGCCATTCCATTCACTCCATTCCAGCCATTATTATGAGCCGTTCTCCCCTCAGCAGCCTCCACTGGGGCTCTCCAACCCTAATCAAGCGCACCTGATTCTAATAATTAGCTGGTTGATAAGCTGAATCAGGTTAGTTACAACTAGGGTTGTAGCAAAAGCCTACAGGAGGGTAGCTCTTCAGAAACAGGGTTGGAGAGCCCTGGTCTATGTCCTAAAGAGCTCCCTCCCTCCCTCCCTCTCTCTCTCTCTTTTTCTTCTCTCTCGCTCTCCCTCTCACACACCTTTCTCTCCCTATATCCCTCTCCTCCTAATTTTCCTCTCCCTCTCTCTCAACCCCTCTCTCTCCCTTTCCCTCTACTCTCACTATTTCCCTCTTTTCCTTACTCCCTCCCTCTCCCTGTGTAGTCCCTTGGTGCAGTGCTGTGTTGGTATGTGTGCTGCACTAAGCAGTAATGAGGAGTGGAGTTCCCTCTCTGTCTCTGTCTCTGTCTCTGTCTCTGTCTCTGTCTCTCTGTCTCTGTCTCTGTCTCTGTCTCTGTCTCTGTCTCTGTCTCTGTCTCTGTCTCTCTCTGTCTCTGTCTCTGTCTCTGTCTCTGTCTCTGTCTCTGTCTCTGTCTCTCTCGCTCTCTCTGTCTCTGTCTCTGTCTCTGTCTCTGTCTCTGTCTCTGTCTCTGTCTCTCCCTCTCTCTCGCTCTCTCTGTCTCTGTCTCTCTCTCTGTCTCTGTCTCTGTCTCTCTCTCTCTCTCTGTCTCTGTCTCTGTCTCTGTCTCTGTCTCTGTCTCTGTCTCTGTCTCTGTCTCTGTCTCTGTCTCTCCCTCTCTCTCGCTCTCTCTGTCTCTGTCTCTGTCTCTCTCTCTGTCTCTGTCTCTGTCTCTCTCTCTGTCTCTGTCTCTGTCTCTGTCTCTGTCTCTGTCTCTGTCTCTGTCTCTCTCTGTCTCTGTCTCTGTCTCTGTCTCTGTCTCTCCCTCTCTCTCGCTCTCTCTGTCTCTGTCTCTGTCTCTGTCTCTGTCTCTGTCTCTGTCTCTGTCTCTGTCTCTGTCTCTGTCTCTGTCTCTGTCTCTCTCTGTCTCTGTCTCTGTCTCTGTCTCTGTCTCTGTCTCTGTCTCTGTCTCTGTCTCTGTCTCTCCCTCTCTCTGTCTCTGTCTCTGTCTCTGTCTCTGTCTCTGTCTCTGTCTCTCTCTCTGTCTCTGTCTCTGTCTCTGTCTCTGTCTCTGTCTCTGTCTCTGTCTCTCTCTCTCTCTCTGTCTCTGTCTCTGTCTCTGTCTCTGTCTCTGTCTCTGTCTCTGTCTCTGTCTCTCCCTCTCTCTCACTCTCACTCTCTCTCTCTCTTTCTCTCTCTCTCTCACTCACTCTTTCTCCCTCCCTCTCTCTTTCTCTCTCTCTCTCCCTCTCTCCCTCTCTCGCTCTTTCTCTCTTTCTCTCTCTCTCTCTTTCTTTCTCTCTCTCACTCACTCTTTCTCTCGCTCTCTCTCTCTCTGCTCATCAAGCACCTCACCCTCTCAATTAGTCAGATACCGTTTATATTTCCGCACTGCGTAGCGAGAGGCGAAAGATCAAACTGCAGTCCTCCCCTACATTATTTCATCCCTCCCTCCCCTCCAGCTGTGCTGTGCAGAGGGAAACAGAATACAGAGTATCCTCCCTTCCTTTCTTTCCTTTTGTCCTCCTTTCCCCTTGTTCCTGAAAAGGGAGTGTGTTGTAAACATGTATGTATATGTCTGACTTTTGTTATGATTGCTGATGTTTTTACTGTGCTGAAATACATTGAATGTATAAACAGGCATTCTCAGTGCAATAATGACCATTCTGTCGCCGCTGAGCAAAGATGAATACAACAAGTAATCTACTATAGTGTCCTTGAATGTCACATTTGTGGGAAGAAGCAAATTTGCATCTAGTCGCTTAGGTCAATATTGGGATGCAAACTCAAAATTAAATACATTTCAACTCTATATCTGACATGTTACAGGTGTCTTTTTTAAAGGCCATAACCATGTGTGTGAGGTGTATATTTCTGTTTCAAAGTACATTTGTTTAAGACTATCAAGAATCACCCTGATGTAGCCCGCTGCAGTAAAAGGTTTTAATCAATAAAAATAAACAAATGGGTGAGCAGCTATAGTACCCTGCTAGGTACCCACTGGCCACATACAGTACAGTATTCAATTCAACGTCTATTCCATGTTGGTTCAACGTAATTGTATTGAAATGACATGGAAACAACGTTGATTCAACCAGTGTGTGCCCAGTGGGTGTTGTCTGCATCCAGGTCTCTGGTCAAAGGAAGTGCACTATATAGGGTGCCATTTGAGACTAGAGACATTGTGTTGTTACGCTGTCTGTAGTCTGTTCTACACAGCTGGAATCTGTTCAGCATGAGTAGTTCTACCAGCCAGCTAAATAAATAGGACATAAACAATACTGCTAAAGTTGCTAAACTGTCAGACAAAACAAGCAGCAGATGATATTACATAGATTACCTACTGCACTTATGAGGAAATCAGAGAGGGGGATGTTTTTGTCCACAGTCATTGGGATAAATACTGTTCTAGGAACCTGGACTCAAATGTAAATGAAAATGTATATCCTGGACACTCCAAATAGTGTGATATGTTAAGTTTCATATGGTATATACACTGCTCAAAAAAATAAAGGGAACACTAAAATAACACATCCTAGATCTGAATGACTGAAATAATCTTATTAAATACTTTTTTCTTTACATAGTTGAATGTGCTGACAACAAAATCACACAAAAAGTATCAATGGAAATCAAATGTATCAACCCATGGAGGTCTGGATTTGGAGTCACACTCAAAATTAAAGTGGAAAACCACACTACAGGCTGATCCAACTTTGATGTAATGTCTTTAAAACAAGTCAAAATGAGGCTCAGTAGTGTGTGTGGCCTCCACGTGCCTGTATGACCTCCCTACAACGCCTGGGCATGCTCCTGATGAGGTGGCGGATAGTCTCCTGAGGGATCTCCTCCCAGACCTGGACTAAAGCATCCGCCAACTCCTGGACAGTCTGTGGTGCAACGTGGCGTTGGTGGATGGAGCGAGACAGGATGTCCCAGATGTGTTCAATTGGATTCAGGTCTGGGGAACGGGCGGGCCAGTCCATATCATCAATGCCTTCCTCTTGCAGGAACTGCTGACACACTCCAGCCACATGAGGTCTAGCATTGTCTTGCATTAGGAGGAACCCAGAGCCAACTGCACCAGCATATGGTCTCACAAGGGGTCTGAGGATCTCATCTCGGTACCTAATGGCAGTCAGGCTACCTCTGGCGAGCACATGGAGGGCTGTGCGGCCCCCCAAAGAAATGCCACCCCACACCATGACTGACCCACCGCCAAACGGTCATGCTGGAGGATGTTGCAGGCAGCAGAACATTCTCCACGGCGACTCCAGACTCTGTCACGTCTGTCACATGTGCTCAGTGTGAATCTGCTTTCATCTGTGAAGAGCACAGGGCGCCAGTGGCGAATTTGCCAATCTTGGTGTTCTCTGGCAAATGCCAAACGTCCTGCACGGTGTTGGGCTGTAAGCACAACCCCCACCTGTGGACGTCAGGCCCTCATACCACCCTCATGGAGTCTGTTTCTGACCATTTGAGCAGACACATGCACATTTGTGGCCTGCTGGAGGTCATTTTGCAGGGCTCTGGCAGTGCTCCTCCTGCTCCTCCTTGCACAAAGGCGGAGGTAGCGGTCCTGCTGCTGGGTTGTTGCCCTCCTACGGCCTCCTCCACGTCTCCTGATGTACTGGCCTGTCTCCTGGTAGCGCCTCCATGCTCTGGACACTACGCTGACAGACACAGCAAACCTTCTTGCCACAGCTCGCATTGATGTGCCATCCTGGATGAGCTGCACTACCTGAGCCACTTGTGTGGGTTGTAGGCTCCGTCTCATGCTACCACTTGAGTGAAAGCACCGCCAGCATTCAAAAGTGACCAAAACATCAGCCAGGAAGCATAGGAACTGAGAAGTGGTCTGTGGTCACCACCTGCAGAACCACTCCTTTATTGGGGGTGTCTTGCTAATTATTTCCACCTGTTGTCTATTCCATTTGCACAACAGCATGTATTGTCAATCAGTGTTGCTTCCTAAGTGGACAGTTTGATTTCACAGAAGTGTGATTGACTTGGAGTTATAATAATAATATGCCATTTAGCAGACGCTTTTATCCAAAGCGACTTACAGTCATGCGTGCATAATTATTTATTTTTTTGTGTATGGGTGGTCCCGGGGATCGAACCCACTACCTTGGCGTTACAAGCGCCATGCTCTACCAGCTGAGCTACAGAGGACCACAGTTACATTGTGTTGTTTATGTGTTCCCTTTATTTTTTTGAGCAGTGTATTAATTTGTGGATGTCCATCATCCATTTAGTTTGATATGTTACGAATTACAATTTGTATGATATGTTACGAATTGCAATTCATACAATATGTTACAAATTGCAATTCGTACAATATGTTATGAATTTGCTAAATGTATGATATGTTACCAATTCCAATTTGCTGTGGCTAACGTTAGCTAGGTGGCTAGGTGGCTAACGCTTACATTAGCTAGCTGGCTAATGTTAGCTAGGCTAGGGGTTAAGGTTAGGGTGAATGTTGGGGTTAGGGGAAGGGTTAGCTAAAATGCTAAGTAGTTGCAAAGTAGCTAAAAAGTAGTAAGTAGTTGCAACATTGCTAATTAGCTAAAATGCTAAAGTTGTCCATGATGAGATTAAAACACGCAACATTTGGGTTGCTAAACATTCGCGTTATACACCTACCCATCCACGCCGACCAACCACCCTACTTTCGTTTTTACCTTAAGTAACCTTCCCACTGGGCACAGACGTCAATTCATCATCTACTCCACGTTGGGCCAATGTAATTTAATTGAGATGATGTGGAAACAACTCTGATTTAACCAGTGTGTGCCCAGAGAGTTATGTCTTATGTAACCATACCAAATGTAACATATCATTAAAATGTCATTGTCCCGGATTTATATTTACTATGTTACGTCTAGTCAATGAGACCAGACTGGTTCTAGACATACTGTCTGTGTGTGTCTTTGGAATTGTTGTTGTTTGAACTGCAGATTGCCCCTTTAAGCATAGTTTGACACATTTTGACACATGGAATCATTTGGAAGAAAGGCAATTGTACTACCAAGGCCAGGATAGAATTGGATAGGTTACATGAAGCTTATTGTTTTAGAATACAAAAGCTGTATTCCAAAATAAGCATTTTCCCCAGAGCCAAATAAGTGAAGGAGATCACAGATGCTGGCTGTGCAAATGACACTTCAGATAATTACCGCTATTCCAGCTCTGGCACTTGAAATCAAAGATCAAGAAAGCACATCTGTGATTTGCCTTATAAAACATGGGGAGGGGGAGTAAGAGAGGGTTGATTCTTTACCACTTCTGTCAATTTACTATTAAAATATCAAAAGACATATCCAAATTGTATTTGCTGGGCCTCCCGAGTGGCGCAGTGGTCTAAGGCACTGCATCGCAGTGCTAGCTGTGCCACTAGAGATCCTGGTTTGAATCCAGGCTCTGTCGTAGCCGGCCGCGACCGGGCGGTGCACAATTGGTCCAGGGTAGGGGAGAGAATGGCCGGCAGGGATGTAGCTCAGTTGGTAGAGCATGGCGTTTGCAACGCCAGGGTTGTGGGTTTGATTCTCACGGGGGGCCAGTATGAAAACAAATATTTTATAAAATAATGTATGCACTCACTAACTGTAAGTCGCTCTGGATAAGAGCGTCTGCTAAATGACTAAAATGTAAATGTACCTGATCTTTCAGTCCTGCTTTGGTAAAGGAAAGTAAAATGGCTCCTACATATAAATGGCTCAATCACCCCTCTAACCTTAGCTGAGCTGATTGGTCAACAGACCTTAGTGATTTCCTGGCATGAGATGCCACTTCAAGCTCCTCTCTCTCTCTTTCTATCTCCATTCTCTCTCTCCTTCCATCTCTCTCACTCTCTTTCAATTCAATTTCTATTTCCATTTAAGGGCTTTATTGGCATGGGAAACATATGTTTACATTGCCAAAGCAAGTGAAATAGATAATAAACAAAAGTGAAATAAACAATCAAATGTTTTACAGTGAACATAACACTCACTAAAGTTCCAAAAGAATAAAGACATTTCAAATGTCATATTATGTGAAAATAGTTAAAGTACAAAAGGTAAAATAAATAAACATAAATATGGGTTGTATTTACAATGGTGTTTGTTCTTCACTGGTTGCCCTTTTCTTGTGGCACAGGTCACAAATCTTGCTGCTGTGATGGCACACCATGAATACACGTTAGTGTCTAACGCCACGAAAACACCGACAGCGCCACTGCACAAAATGTTACGCAGCATCATCTGGATATGTGTGCAACAAAAGTTCAACATTCACCTTCTGCTACCATTTCTGTCAAGCTGTCTACGCATACAGTTTGAAGCATACGTTCGATAAATCCAACGTATGCACCACACAGAACGCACTGCAACTGCCTTTGCAAGGCAATGCTGTAAAGGAAACGCAGTGTTCCATTGGAAATGAATGTACTTCTGGTGTCCCATAACACAATGACTGTCGGTGTGATCGAGGCGTAAATGTGAGTGCAGATTTGTATGTGTGTGTGTGTGTGTGTGTCAGATAAACTGCACTTATATTTCTATTCTATTCCATCTCTGTTTGCAGTAGGAGAGGAATAGAACATGAGAGGAATAGAACAGGAGAGGAATAGAACAGGAGAGGAATAGAACAGGAGAGGAATAGAACAGGAGAGGAATAGAACAGGAGAGGAATAGAACAGGAGAGAAATAGAACAGGAGAGAAATAGAACAGGAGAGGAATAGAACAGGAGAGGAATAGAACAGGAGAGGAATAGAACAGGAGAGGAATAGAACCCAAGAGAAAATACTAAGAAATAGCTCCAGCTCAGTGGAGGCTGATTAGGGGAGAACAGCTCATAATAATGGCTGGAATGTAGTGAATGGAATTGCATCAAACACATGGAAACCATGTGTTTGATGTATTTGATACCATTCCACCAATTCTGCTCCAGTCATTACCACGAGCCCGTCCTCCCCAATTAAGGTGCCACCAACCTCCTGTGCTACAGCTACAGCCACTTCTTAACATTTACATTTAACATTTAAGTCATTTAGCAGACGCTCTTATCCAGAGCGACTTACAAATTGGTGCATTCACCCTATAGCCAGTGGGTTAACCACTTTACAATATATATATTTTTTATTTTTTTATTATTTTTTTTTGGGGGGGGGTAGAAGGATTACTTCATCCTATCCCAGGTATTCCTTAAAGAGGTGGGGTTTCAAATGTCTCCGGAAGGTGGTGAGTGACTCCGCTGTCCTGGCGTCGTGAGGGAGCTTGTTCCACCATTGGGGTGCCAGAGCAGCGAACAGTTTTGACTGGGCTGAGCGGGAACTATGCTTCCGCAGAGGAAGGGGAGCCAGCAGGCCAGAGGTGGATGAACGCAATGCACTCGTTTGGGTGTAGGGACTGATCAGAGCCTGAAGGTACGGAGGTGCCGTTCCCCTCACTGCTCCATAGGCAAGCACCATGGTCTTGTAACGGATGCGAGCTTCAACTGGAAGCCAGTGGAGTGTGCGGAGGAGGGGGTGACGTGAGATAACTTGGGAAGGTTGAACACCAGACGGGCTGCGGCATTCTGGATGAGTTGTAGGGGTTTAATGGCACAGGCAGGGAGCCCAGCCAACAGCGAGTTGCAGTAATCCAGACGGGGAGATGACAAGTGCCTGGATTAGGACCTGTGCCGCTTCCTGTGTAAGGCAGGGTCGTACTCTCCGAATGTTGTAGAGCATGAACCTGCAGGATCGGGTCACCGCCTTGATGTTAGCGGAGAACGACAGGGTGTTGTCCAGGGTCACGCCAAGGCTCTTCGCACTCTGGGAGGAGGACACAACGGAGTTGTCAACCGTGATGGCGAGATCATGGAACGGGCAGTCCTTCCCGGGAGGAAGAGCAGCTCCGTCTTGCCAGGGTTCAGCTTGAGGTGGTGATCCGTCATCCATACTGATATGTCGGCCAGACATGCAGAGATGCGATTCGCCACCTGGTTATCAGAAGGGGGAAAGGAGAAGATTAGTTGTGTATCGTCAGCGTAGCAATGATAGGAGAGGCCATGTGAGGATATGACAGAGCCAAGTGACTTGGTGTATAGGGAGAAAAGGAGAGGGCCTAGAACTGAGCCCTGGGGGACACCAGTGGTGAGAGCACGTGGTGCGGAGACAGCTTCTCGCCACGCCACTTGGTAGGAGCGACCGGTCAGGTAGGACGCAATCCAGGAGTGAGCCGCGCCGGAGATGCCCAGCTCGGAGAGGGTGGAGAGGAGGATCTGATGGTTCACAGTATCAAAGGCAGCAGACAGGTCTAGAAGGACAAGAGCAGAGGAGCAAAATGTTTCTGTTCCAGTGAAGACTGTCTTGGGGTAGATTAGGAGATGAGGAGAGAAGATGAGGAGATGAGGAGATGAGGAGAGGAGATGAGATGAGGAGATGAGGAGAGGAGGAGATGAGGAGAGGAGACGAGGAGATGAGATGAGGAGAGGAGACGAGGAGATGAGGAGATGAGGAGATGAGGAGAGGAGGAAATGAGGAGATGAGGAGACGAGATGAGGAGAGGAGACGAGATGAGGAGATGAGGAGACGAGATGAGGAGGAGAGGAGAGGAGATGAGGAGAGGAGACGAGATGAGCATATGAGGAGACGAGATGAGGAGACGAGATTAGGAGATGAGGAGAGGAGATTAGGAGATTAGAAGATGAGGAGACAAGATGAGGAGAGGAGATGAGGAGAGGTGTTGAGGAGATGAGGAGATGAGTAGAGGATATGAGGAGAGGAGACGAGATGAGGAGAGGAGGAGAGGAGAGGAGATGAGGAGACGAGATGAGAGGAGAGGAGTGGCGTGGAGTAGAGTGGAATGGAGGAGAGGGTCCCAGGCTGCTGCTTGAGATGCTATCTCCTGCTGGGAAGCTGCTCATAAGGCTACTGTGTGTGTGTGTGTGTTTATATGTGCACGTGCACAGTGTATGTGTGTCTGTTTTGCAGTGTGATTTACAGCTAAAAAGTGCTCTAGCAATCTCTTAAAGAACACAAAGAGCTTCTCCTCTCTGTGGTGTGTGTGAGTGTGTATGTGAGTGTGTGAGTGTGTATGTGAGTGTGTGTGTGTGTGTGTGCGTGCGTGTATGCGTGCGTGCTTGTGTGATGTCACCGTTATAGAAGTACTTGTCCATTTGCTGATGTAAAATAGTAGGCAGGTAGTATAAAGGTAATTCTTCAAATTAATGCAATTACAGGTTTCCTCAATCGACAAACATCCTGATCCAAGCACACTGTGTCCTAGAGTGGCTCATTGTGTGATGTCATTAGGAAAATGTCCTTTTACTTGCCTGGTGAGTGGTTCTTCATCAGCATTATTCAACTCAAGAACATGTTATTCTATCTGCAGCACATACTCCTATTGTTGATGTAAATCCCATTTAGAAACAGAAGTCAAATCTTTTCTCTGTCTCCCAGTAAGAATGGGCAGAAAACTCACATAGATGACGTCTGCTTGCCTGTGAGGAGAAACAATTTTACAAATGAAAGTGCTGATGGAGAAGCTGAGATGGTGAGATGGTGAGATGGTGAGATGTCCTTTACTTCCAATGAGTGTTAATGCCCAGATACAGTATGTCAGTCGAGAGGCTGAGTGGTCCTTCCAATGAATGTCCAGGTTTTGCAGAGCTGTACTATACTGTACGTCAGTTGCTGACCACAATGCCAGATAGGGGAACAATGTTTTGGTTAGTGACCAGAATCTTACTTGGGCAGGAGCTCACCGGAGCTGATGTTCTACTGCTTGAGCTCCTGCACCTCATAGAATATTAACTCAAATGTATTTTGGAGCTCCTGCACCTAAATATAAACAGTACCAGCACCCAAAATGAGTACCGGCACCTATTTCAGTCCAAGTCAAGCTCTGAATATAGGCCACTTAGCAACCCTTTTTTCGAAACCTATTATCAGTACAGTGAATGTTTTTGGTCAGTGCATTTCCTTACTATTCATATTATTTCCTAAAACAGTAGGGGTGTTTCTCAATATGCTTCTCTACCGTGCTCCACACTCTCATGCTCCGAGTTCGTTCTCCGAGGATGTTCTCTTGAGTACGTTCTTGTGAGGATGAGAGTGTGGAGAACACATACAATTTTACATTTGAGAAGCACTCACACTGTGCTACTGCATTACCTTTGAGCAATACAGAATAAACAAGATAACTACATAAAGCAAACACAAACATTTAACTTCAGAGTGATCAGCTAGCTAGCTGTATGTGAATCCTATTCATCTATCTAGCAAGCTAGTTTTAGATGTAAAAAACAACCTAAAACTAATGTTGCTATGCAAGGTAGATGGCCAACGTTTAGCTACACATTCTTTGTGGGTAGCTAGCCTGCGATCTACTCACACCACATTGGATATTTTAGGCAGTTAAACATGCCAAAATGAACACAGTATGTATTTATTAACGTATCAAGATCAAATATTGTAGTCAGGCAACATATGAGACGTGAGTGGGAAACTTTTCATTCTGAAATCGGAGTTCATTTTCTCTCGCTTCAGCTCAAAACCAGCCGCAGTTGTTTCCAAGAAATGTTACATCGTTTTTTACATGGTCGTGTCATATTTCATCAACAATCCTGGGAATATTTCAGTTGAAGCTTGCATCGATGCATGCTTCGAAAAGTGTAGCCTACAAATGAAGTACGCATTTGAGAACTGCCCTCTGTTTCGCTTGGAGCATGGTAGTAGTATGCATATTGAGAAACACCCTAGTTTTAAGTTATGCTAAGTTATGAGGAGAAATTGTATTCTTGTGTGCATCTTATTGATATTACAGTATTTGGCTGGATGTGCTATGGTAGTGTATCTGCATACTCCCAAACAGAGTCACAGGTCAGTGTTATCACCAGCTTCAACAGATGGGCCCATCTACAGCATCTGAATCACAGACTGTACAATGGAGAGAGAGAGAGAGAGAGAGAGAGAGAGAGAGAGAGAGAGAGAGAGAGAGAGAGAGAGAGAGAGAGAGAGAGAGAGAGAGAGAGAGAGAGAGAGAGAGAGAGAGAGAGAGAGAGAGAGAGAGAAATACAGAATGGAGAGAGGGTAAAAACAGAGAGAATGGAGAGCGAGAGACACAGAGAGAATGGAGAGCGAGAGACACAGAGAGAATGGAGAGCGAGAGACACAGAGAGAGAACGGAGAGAGAGAGACAGAGAGAGAATGGAGAGAGAGAGGAACAGCTAGAGAAAAAACAGAGAGAATGGACAGAGAAACAGAGAGAGAGAGACACAGAGAGAGAACGGAGAGAGAGAGGAACAGCTAGAGAAAAAACAGAGAGAATGGACAGAGAGAAACAGAGAGAGAAAATGGAGAAAGACTGTAGGCAGGTTTCCATTGACCCAGGTTTAATGTGTAATGGAAACGGCAGGAGAAATGTTTTAAAGATTTGTATCTGTTCGACAGGGGTGGATTTTTGTTTTGTTAAACTTTCTTTATTGTGACAATTGATGATGGAAATAAATAATAAATGAATAAATAATAATAATAAAGAATAAATGATGACTGCCAAATAATTTTGAAGGTACGAGAGGCACGTGATGTCATCACGTAGGCCTAACTATAAAGCGCCACTCCACATTTAATTCTAAATGCAGGACAAGGATTGTCCTGACTTTCAAGAATGCCAGAATTGCTTTGTCTTACTTTTCTGGATGGCTGATTGCATGTTTCACCATCAAATTATTTCAGATCTAAAGAGTGCAAGCTTCACCATGGCACAGACCCTGGCGATACGTTGGCACATGAGAATTATTAGAATATGGCAAATATTAGTAAATTTGTGCAGTTGCATTCTATCCATGCTGGCTTTTGCGGGCTACCTGAGACATGAAACAAATAGGTAGGAGGACATACAGGCTTCCTCAATTTATCAATGCGCAACTTGCCTAAATGTATAACGGAAAGACTTCAACCACTTTTTTGGGAGGTTTGGGGTGTGTGATGTCATTATGTCCAGCTGTTTTTATCAACACAAGACAGTTCAATAGAAATGCACCGTAGCAGGCAATCTATTGTCTATGCAAACTTTCTGAATGTCGACAAAAATTCACTGGACAAGTTAATGGAAACGTAGCTTGTGACTGTGCATAGAGAGAAAGAAAGAATGCGAGAAAGAGAGAGAGAGAAACAGAGCATGAGAGAGAGACATATACTATAGGAAGAGAAAACCAGAGTTCCTCAAAATGAATGTTATATTTTTTGTCTTTAATGTGTTTTTATTTACATAAATATAAAAAGTACAATCATTGGTATAAATGTGCAACTTCAACCAGAATTAATTTGCATACATTAAATCAATGGCACACCACAATGCAGGCACCATGGGGACATAGGGAGGAACACAGACCAAGGTGTGGAATGATGATGATATTGGTGCACTGTAAAAGATTATTCAGGGGCTTAGTAAATATTACCCCCAAAAATGTATGATTTTCACATAAAAATGTAGGTTTCTGGTTTTACTTCAATATTTGAATAGCTTCCTTAATTTTTGTGTTCAAAAAGGGAAATTGTGTTTAAATTACTCAATTTTCATAAGATTTTCTATCAATCGAAGAATTTTAAATTCTTGCCACAACTTGCCATGTGGCTTAGAGGATTCTGGGTAATTTTTAGACTTTATGATACTTTTACACAATGTTATATGCATGTTATAAGAAAGAAAAGTATATTTCTATAGTAGTATTAAGCAGTTTGTTGTTATGAGGTGTAATGGATAATGATGACCGGATATCAAAACCGTTGGGCAAATTGAAGTTCAAAGATTAGACTATTACCAGGTCACGTGCACAAACCCTCCCCACTTGGCAAAAACTGGTTGAATCAACGTTGTTTCCATGTCATTTCAACCCCAAAATTCTATGCGATGACGTTGAATCAACATAAAAAACGGATTGGATTTGAGGAAAGTCATCAATGTAAGGGAATTTCATATTTTTTCACCCAACTTTTAACCTGAATCCAATGACCTTGTGATTTATTTTTGTTGAATTCATGTTAGTTGACAACTCAACCTAATGTAAATCAAAACTAGACGTTGAACTGACGTCTGTGCCCAGTGGGTCATGACAAAGGCAAATGCAACATCCTACAATGCTTGGAGTTCTTCCTCCACTTAGGCTACTGCTAGCGTATTGAGCACTGTTCTCAACAATGCCTGCGAAAGTGGGTAGAAATGGCTAATATTAAAAAACATAATGTTAAACAATAAGACACGATCACTGAATGTAAATGATCAAAACGATGAAGTAGATCTAACGAATAATAACCGTTTTGGTATTGATCAAATTAAGTTCGATCTAAGCAATTTTTTTGATGCTGGAATTAATATGTTAGTGTTTGCGAAACACCAAAAGTTAAGTATATTATACATAAGAATACCTCATGTTGGAAATACTCAAAAAGCTGATGCAAATAGTTACATAATTTCAAGCAAATTAGAACTAGCACAATATTTTTTACAGCGTAGCTAAGGATGCTTCCTAACTTCCTATTTATTGATTGATGTCAACGGGAGACTAGGGAGACTAGGGAGACTAGGGAGACTAGGGAGACTAGGGGAACATTGGACTTGAGGATTCGCCCCTTAGAGATTGATGTCAACGGGAGACTAGGGGAACATTGGACTTGAGGATTCGCCCCTTAGAGATTGATGTCAACGGGAGACTAGGGGAACATTGGACTTGAGGATTCGCCCCTTAGAGATTGATGTCAACGGGAGACTAGGGGAACATTGGACTTGAGGATTCGCCCCTTAGAGATTGATGTCAACGGGAGACTAGGGGAACATTGGACTTGAGGATTCGCCCCTTAGAGATTGATGTCAACGGGAGACTAGGGGAACATTGGACTTGAGGATTCGCCCCTTAGAGATTGATGTCAACGGGAGACTAGGTGAACATTGGACTTGAGGATTCGCCCCTTAGAGATTGATGTCAACGGGAGACTAGGGGAACATTGGACTTGAGGATTCGCCCCTTAGAGATTGATGTCAACGGGAGACTAGGGGAACATTGGACTTGAGGATTCGCCCCTTAGAGATTGATGTCAACGGGAGACTAGGTGAACATTGGACTTGAGGATTCGCCCCTTAGAGATTGATGTCAACGGGAGACTAGGTGAACATTGGACTTGAGGATTCGCCCCTTAGAGATTGATGTCAACGGGAGACTAGGGGAACATTGGACTTGAGGATTCGCCCCTTAGAGATTGATGTCAACGGGAGACTAGGGGAACATTGGACTTGAGGATTTGCCCCTTAGAGATTGATGTCAACGGGAGACTAGGGGAACATTGGACTTGAGGATTCGCCCCTTAGAGATTGATGTCAACGGGAGACTAGGGGAACATTGGACTTGAGGATTCGCCCCTTAGAGATTGATGTCAACGGGAGACTAGGGGAACATTGGACTTGAGGATTCGCCCCTTAGAGATTGATGTCAACGGGAGACTAGGGGAACATTGGACTTGAGGATTCGCCCCTTAGAGATTGATGTCAACGGGAGACTAGGTGAACATTGGACTTGAGGATTCGCCCCTTAGAAATTGATGTCAACGGGAGACTAGGGGAACATTGGACTTGAGGATTCGCCCCTTAGAGATTGATGTCAACGGGAGACTAGGGGAACATTGGACTTGAGGATTCGCCCTTAGAGATTGATGTCAACGGGAGACTAGGTGAACATTGGACTTGAGGATTCGCCCCTTAGAGATTGATGTCAACGGGAGACTAGGTGAACATTGGACTTGAGGATTCGCCCCTTAGAGATTGATGTCAACGGGAGACTAGGGGAACATTGGACTTGAGGATTCGCCCCTTAGAGATTGATGTCAACGGGAGACTAGGGGAACATTGGACTTGAGGATTCGCCCCTTAGAGATTGATGTCAACGGGAGACTAGGTGAACATTGGACTTGAGAATTCGCCCCTTAGAGATTGATGTCAACGGGAGACTAGGTGAACATTGGACTTGAGGATTCGCCCCTTAGAGATTGATGTCAACGGGAGACTAGGTGAACATTGGACTTGAGGATTCGCCCCTTAGAGATTGATGTCAACGGGAGACTAGGTGAACATTGGACTTGAGGATTCGCCCCTTAGAGATTGATGTCAACGGAAGACTAGGTGAACATTGGACTTGAGGATTCGCCCCTTAGAGATTGATGTCAACGGGAGACTAGGTGAACATTGGACTTGAGGATTCGCCCCTTAGAGATTGATGTCAACGGGAGACTAGGTGAACATTGGACTTGAGGATTCGCCCCTTAGAGATTGATGTCAACGGGAGACTAGGTGAACATTGGACTTGAGGATTCGCCACTTAGAGTTCGTACATTGTCTTACAAGAGGTGGCATGAGTTTTACACAACGCTAAGTCTCTCGAGTGACAGTCAGTGCAGATGGAGTCGAACTATCTGACCTAAGACCATTAGAATTTATATATTTGAAATCGGAGACTCAAGTACCCTCCTACATTTCAAATGAGTCATTCTATTTCTGACTAAAGCTTTGGGTTGGGCGACCAGCAGAGCTCCTTACCCTGTGAATGCAGAATCACAAGCTTTGGATCAATGATTCCTCTAACAGCCTTGCTGACTAGCAGAGCAACCAAGCATCACTCTGCTGGAGTTCATACTTAGAGGCTGTATCACAAATGGCACCCTATTCCCTATATAGTGCACTACTTTTGACCAGAGCACTATGGGAATAGAGGTGCTCTGGTCTGGTATAAATGGACTAGGGTACCATATGGGATGCAGCCCAGTGACTCAGCTGTTCCATTCACTGCTGACAGACTAGTTTAAACAGACCATTGCAAGTGTAAAACAACAAATTCATTTATGGATCCTTTGGGTAACACTTAAAGCCTGTAGGTATAATACTTCACAACTTGTTCCAAGCATGTAAGAGCCTTTATAATGTCTTATAATAATGTGTTATATCTTTCAAATGGACTTTGTTCAGGCACAACCAACAAACAGTCACAGAGAACAGCTCTGTTTACACACACAGTTTGCCTGGTAATAAAATAAGATGTGGTTTGTCATGATTGAGGGAGTCTGACTGTTACTAAACAAGATACATGATTATCATATAATCTGACTGACCGAATGATCACATGATAATTACACTGCTGGACCATTAAGCATGAATCCCCCTATGTATTTTATTACTGACACAAACTGTCAACAAAGCTGTTGGAGCCTCTTAGTCTCAGTCTTAGTCTCCTGTGACAGACTTAACACGCAAGATGTGGTTCCTGTTTCAAGATTTGTTTTAGCCAAAAAGCCAAGTTTCAGCCAAGACAAAACAGATGGCCTTGCACATTGCACCGCAGAGACTTCACCTCACAGCTCCAGGCTTCATGCAGTGCTGCTGCTATTGTCAGCATCACCATCACCAACACCAACCGGCAAGCTTCACATTGATTTGCTAACAGTCTTATACACACTATAAGTCAAGCTTCAAATTCATAACATCTGTAGTCCCTTAGCAAGAAAATCAGTCTTTGCTTACGGCCATATGCACACTATAAGACTATAAGTCACAGGACTTACGGTCATAATCACTGATGTGTGGCTGGCTGCCATGTTATTCCCTTTATAGCATCCTATATTTATGGGCCTTTGAGAACTGTGGAAGATATGGGATGCGTCCAAAATGGCACCTTATTCCCTACATAGTGCATTATTTGACCCTGTTTGAAAGAAGTAGTACACTATATAGGGAATATGGTGCCATTTGATACGCAGGCATGATCCTATATGATCCTTCTGTTAACAAGCCATTTAACATTTACATTTAAGTCATTTAGCAGACACTCTTATCCAGAGCGATTTACATTCAGTGCATTCAACTTAAGATAGCTAGGTGAGACAACCACAATAGCTAGGTGAGAATACCACAAGTCACAGACTAGTCTATTATACTGTGATGATCATATGTTATGGTCATCCCTGTGATATTACATTACACTGTGATCCACCTCTGTTATGTTATTGTCAACCCCCGTGATATTACATTACACTGTGATCCACCTCTGTTATGTTATGGTCAACCCCGTGATATTACATTACACTGTGATCCACCTCTGTTATGGTCAACCCCGTGATATTACATTACACTGTGATCCACCTCTGTTATGGTCAACCCAGTGATATTTCAGAACAGTATGTACAAACAGTGTCATTTTGAAAAATGTGGCATACATTAGTAATAATTTATTTGACAACTTTAATAAATATCTCAGACTTGTTTGGCTTTCATATTGCTGTATGAAGAATACATGATAACATGAGAATAAATAAATTCCATTAAAGTATTGATAGAAAAGTAATAGATAGATATATCACCTTTCAGTAAGAAGCATTGATGTTGCTGTTGACAAACAATACAGCTGTGTCCCTAATTGCACCCTATTCCCTATGCACTACTTTTGACCAGAGCCTTATGAGCCCTGGTCAGAAGTAGTGCACTAAATAGGAAATAGGGTGCCATTTGGGACGTAGACTACATTTCCCCAGACAGACCTCCCGTCTCCCGTCTCCTCTCAGAAGATACAGAGAGCGTCAGGACAGATAGATCCATTGACATCAATGGAGTTTAAGTTTGCAAAATGCAAAAGGATTGTATTGCACAATATAGAAGCTATACATACATTTGGATGTGTAATATTTTTCGTATAATATGCAAGGACAAAGTGAAGGCGATTGAATTAAAGCCATGCATGCATTTGTAAGTGAGCAAACCTTAATCTAAATATATTTATTTATATCTCTAATGTCGTCACTTAGCCTGGTGTAAAATACATTTTATTATGTTTTATTTAATTCTAATCTGGAGGCATCCACAGGATTAATACTAGCAGTTGCAAGATGCAATTAATGTAAAGACTGTCAATAAATTTCTCTCTGCACACATGAACGTACCCCCGCGCACACGCGGGCATGTGCACGCAAACACAAACACACACACACACAGGTTTCCTGCTCCGGGAAAGGTAAAGAGTTAACTATTTAATTTCCTTCTCCCCTAGCCACTATGCCCCAAAGGGGACAAACAGGTTCAGTAAAGTCACTAAGTAATTGCGATGCCTCCAGCAGTAGTATACACTATAGCCCTCTTCTCCCAGGGGGACCAGGACAGATTGAATACAACACTGTAGGAGGCAACATCAGAGGACTTCTAGAATGTATATAATCAACTTCTACACTGCAAAACCATGAAACCATGACACAGTTATAACCTAAATGTCAGTGTTTAAAACTTAAACATTAGGCATTTAGCTTTTGCCAATACGTTTTCTCATCTTAATAAAAACAGGAGTTTAAAATGGAAGATTAAACATGATAGTCGGCCTTTTCCAGTCAGTTTCCACTGGAAATTAAACACTAATGTTCAGATTTCAAACATTAGTGTTTAATTTCCTATCATCCTGTTTAGAGTGCATTTAGTCGTTAGAAATGTATTCAGATCAGTGTTAGGAATGTCTGTCAACTTAGCTACATTTCAGTACAACTGAACAAGACATTTGATTCAATAAATGTTTTCAATCGCGTGGTGTTGTTGTTACTCGATTGAGTTCATTTCCGTTAACTCTCAGAGTTAAAAAGACGTGGGAGGGGTCTCATTATCATATTTCCCAGCATGCTTTGTTGCAGGTAGATTTTCAGAATCCTTTTTTTTATATCTATGTTTCCTCATTCACATTGATTGATTAATTGATCTTATAGTATACAAAGATAAATAACTTACATTTTTCTAAACTAATCCAATCTGTAAGGGGTTTGACGTATTGCACTCATTACTGAGATGGTTGTTCCAGTTTATATGGTTTAGGAGGTCTTGTTTGTTATGTCCTTAATAATAGCAGTCATTCTGAGTGCAGGTTGTAGAGGATAAAATGTTCAAATTGTTCTGCGTTCTGTTGTGTAATAGAATCCTTCCTGTGCTATTGAAATGCTACACTGCATATTACAAACTTCTCATTTTCACCATTTCATTATGGCTGGCAAAAAATGAATATGCAGCCTCTAGCCTTGAAAGTCTAACCACTTTCGTTGTCATAGAAATATACTATATTGTAGCAACTGCCTGTGCTCACTACATTTGCTATTCAGTGTCCATTGTGTCATTATAGATTATCTCAGAAAGAGATGGCCCTGTATATGGTGTTCATCCATACACTAATATGGCTTCATCTGGAGATCAAATGTAGAACTAAAAGCAGGGTACACACGTTCATATCATATTCAATTATTCTCTAGACAGGAAAGCAAACTAACTGTGTCATTCACCTTCTCCTTTATACTGTATGTTATTTACAGATATAGAAAAATATATTTCAAAGAGTAATCTCTGTTTTATATACAACGATCTCGTATGGCTTTACGATAACAGCATGCAGGTAACTACAACAAGCCTGAAGTCTCAAGTACCTGAGTAATTTTCTCTAGTTCTTTTTTAACCCGGGGACAGAGCAACAGAAACATTCCAGCCTATAGATGTGGTATCTATCTGCAAAAAGACATGGTATGTGTTCCAAATTCCCTATACAGTGAGGGAAACAAGTATTTGATCCCCTGCTGATTTTGTACGTTTGCCCACTGACAAAGACATGATCAGTCTGTAATTTTAATGGTAGGTTTATTTGAACAGTGAGAGAAAGAATAACAACAAAGAAATCCAGAAAAACGCATGTCAAAAATGTTATACATTGATTTGCATTTTAATGAGGGAAATAAGTATTTGACCCCTCTGCAAAACATGACTTAGTACTTGGTGGCAAAACCCTTGTTAGCAATCACAGAGGTCAGACGTTTCTTGTAGTTGGCCACCAGGTTTTCACACATCTCAGGAGGGATTTTGTCCCACTCCTCTTTGCAGATCTTCTCCAAGTCATTAAGGTTTCGAACCTGACGTTTGGCAACTCAAACTTTCAGCTCCCTCCACAGATTTTCATGGGATTAAGGTCTGGAGACTGGCTAGGCCACTCCAGGACCTTAATGTGCTTCTTCTTGAGCCACTCCTTTGTTGCCTTGGCCGTGTGTTTTGGGTCATTGTCATGCTGGAATACCCATCCACGACCCATTTTCAATGCCCTGGCTGAGGGAAGGAGGTTCTCACCCAGGAGTTGACGGTACATGGCCCCGTCCATCGTCCCTTTGATGCGGTGAAGTTGTCCTGTCCCCTTAGCAGAAAAATACCCCCAAAGCATAATGTTTCCATCTCCATGTTTGACGGTGGGGATGGTGTTCTTGGGGTCATAGGCAGCATTCCTCCTCCTCCAAACACAGCGAGTTGAGTTGATGCCAAAGAGCTCGATTTTGGTCTCATCTGACCACAACACTTTCACTCAGTTCTCCTCTGAATCATTCAGATGTTCATTGGTAAACTTCAGACGGGCCTGTATATGTGCTTTCTTGAGCAGGGGGACCTTGCGGGCGCTGCAGGATTTCAGTCCTTCACGGCGTAGTGTGTTACCAATTGTTTTCTTGGTGACTATGGTCCCAGCTGCCTTGAGATCATTGACAAGATCCTCCCGTGTAGTTCTGGGCTGATTCCTCACCGTTCTCATGATCATTGCAACTCCACGAGGTGAGATCTTACATGGAGCCCCAGGCTGAGGGAGATTGACAGTTCTTTTTGTGTTTCTTCCATTTGCGAATAATCGCACCAACTGTTGTCACCTTCTCACCAAGCTGCTTGGCGATGGTCTTGTAGCCCATTCCAGCCTTGTGTAGGTCTACAATCTTGTCCCTGACATCCTTGGAGAGCTCTTTGGTCTTGGCCATGGTGGAGAGTTTGGAATCTGATTGATTGATTGCTTCTGTGGACAGGTGTCTTTTATACAGGCAACAAGCTGAGATTAGGAGCACTCCCTTTAAGAGTGTGCTCCTAATCTCAGCTCGTTACCTGTATAAAAGACACCTGGGAGCCAGAAATCTTTCTGATTGAGAGGGGGTCAAATACTTATTTCCCTCAATAAAATGCTAATCAATTTATAACATTTTTGACATGCGTTTTTCTTGATTTTTTTGTTGTTATTCTGTCTCTCACTGTTCAAATAAACCTACCATTAAATTTATAGACTGATCATTTCTTTGTCAGTGGGCAAACGTACAAAATCAGCAGGGGATCAAATACTTTTTTCCCTCACTGTATAGTGCACTACCAGAGCCCTATGACCCCGGGATCAAAGTAGTGCACTTAATAGGGTGAAAATAGTCAATAGGATGCCATTTGGGATGCACCCATGGAGAACAAAGGATCTATTTGTAATTTCCGGTTTATCAAGATGCGTTTTCATAAGACGTTCCAGTGCTATATTTACAGTCATGGTGTTGTTATATACAGAGAGATGTCTGACTGATAAGTCTGAGAAGAAAGCCAAACCTAACAGGATGGTCGGAGAGGGAGGGTACGGTTTGTGTGTGTTGCTGTGTGACTGAGCTGAATGCAGAGATGGCAGAGCCTGCAGGCAATAGCAGGCGTGGGTGGACTAGGGAGAGAGATACTAATGATGGACGCCAGTGAGAGTTGAGCTCTTGGCTGTGCTATTCTGTGTATCTGGATCTGGGAGGGGGTCTCTATCTCACTTTCTCTCTCTGTCTCTATCTCTCTCTCTCTCTCTCTCTCTCTCTCTTTCTTTCTCTATGTCTGCTCTGTGTATTTATCTCTTTCCTCCTCTCTGCTCTCTGTATCTGTCCTTTCTTTCTCTCTCTCTTTCACTCTCTCTCTCTCTTTCTCTGTCTCTGTTTTTCGCTCTATTTTTCCACTCTATTTATCTATTTACCTTTTAATTCTACATGCATGCCTGTCTTTCAAGGACTCTCTCTCTCTCTCTCTCTCTCTCAAAGACCTGTAAATCTGTACCGAGGAGAATCAATGACAGTCAAGTGTGAGAATCCTTTGAGATGAAAGGCTACAAGGGAAACTAGTTTTCATCTTTAATGTCTTCAATCGACTCTCCTTCTCCCAAATTTGCTCCATTTAACATTTAAAGTACCTGTATAGCATCCCCTTATTCACCAAGCTATACCTTCCTCTTCATTAGTCCTTTTATAGAAATACATCTTATTTAATGTTCATTGTAATTATCAGGTTGCACACTTTTATATTTTGCTCGTTTTCCAGTTTTATTTTTCTTACAGGCAGATTTAGTTCAGTTGAAAGAGAATAGGAGAGGAGAGGAGAAGAGAACAGGGGAAGAGAAGAGGAGAAGAGAACAGGGGAAGAGAACAGGGGAAGAGAACAGGGGAAGAGAACAGGGGAAGAGAACAGGGGAAG
Organism: Coregonus clupeaformis; assembly: GCF_020615455.1. NCBI lineage: Eukaryota > Metazoa > Chordata > Actinopteri > Salmoniformes > Salmonidae > Coregonus > Coregonus clupeaformis. Next base: position 18,169,256 of record NC_059222.1, on the reverse strand, counting down.
AGGAGAGGAGAAGAGAACAGGGGAAGAGAAAAGAAGAGAAGAGGGGAAGAGAAGAGGAGTTTTTGCCTGCACACACCAATAAAGTAAGTCAAACACTCTCTGCCCTAAAACATGTTCTGAGCCGATAAGAACCCTACTTACTTTCCTAGGAGGCCCTCGACTTTCATTCTCTTCCTCTCTCCCTCTCTCTCCTCTCTCCCTCTCTCTCCTCTCTGCATTCGTCCATCTTGAGAAATAGGAAATGACTGTTTGAAGCCCTGCTGTCAGGCTCAGTGCAGAATCTCTAACTAGGAGCTCACTGAACTGACTGACATAACAGAGCTGGTCTGTAGGCTACATCACACACTACAGCAGTAGCATAAACCCAATACAACACCAGCCAGTCTGAATTATATTCCTACCCTTCCCCCTTGTCCCTAACCCCTCAACGTTTGCAGATCTATCCGAAGGGTCTGGGTAGGTATAAGCAGTGTAGTGTTGAAGCTTCCACCATATTGCTTCCACTTTACAAACAATTTGGGACGTGCTGAACTGGTCTCCTCTTCCCCCACAAGAATCAGTCACCTGAGCTTAAGATTAGACTAGTATCAAGATGATTGGTGGAGACCATTGAAATATTATGACTTGTTGCTTGTGCTTCCTCGCATAGGTACAATCAATATGGGTACCGGTCCACCTATTACAGAGCATTGAAATGAATGGCTTGAATGTTCATTCTAGTCATTCTATTTCTATGGTAGAGACTAGGTTTGCCATCACTAAGGTGAAGTTATGCTCTCTCTATGGTTCAGCTTCAATACTTCAGGACTGGTCTGTAAATGGATCAGATATGTTGATGAGTTCCTATTGTTCTTCACGATGAGACATGTAATGCATAGTTATATATGTACTATATCATACTGTAGTTATCTTTGTGTTGAAATTATAGGTACAGTACCAACTCAACCTATACATTCAAATCTACTTATAAATGCCATACTTATTGAAAAAGCTCAGAAGCGATAGTGATGATAATGTCACAATGATCACACAGAGTTGCCTCTTCCAGTACAGTACGCTGTAGAAGTCAAACTGATCTGGAGCAGTATGTATCAAGCATCTTGGAGAAGGAGTGCTGATCTAGGATCAGGTCCCTCCTGTTCCTGTATTCAATTTGATCTGAAAGGCTAAACTGATCCTATATCAGCACTTCTTATCTGAGACGTTTGATACTTACAGCCTCAGAGATTTACTCAGGTATGGCTAACTGATTCTTCTGAAGAATGCCAATGGTATAACAGTAAAAATGTTCACCATGGCTTCGAGTCAAAGAGAGCAATATATTGGCTTATGACCTCATGCTATACTAATTCCTTCCTTGTTGCCTCAAGTGTTTTGACCTTCAAAAGTACAGTTACAAGAAGGTTCCTTTCCTTCCCATAGTATCATTCCAACTGTCTCATATCATCATCATCACAGGATGTTGATTCCATCCCCAAAAATGTCCAAACAGTTTCATGCATATCTTTATGCTCTTCCATTGAATAACAAAACATAATCAAGCATGACAAGAGTGATAGCAAATAAAGTTCATCACATTAGACCTTAAAGCTCCTCTCAGTTTCTCTCCCCATCAGTCTCAGTCTCCTTCACATTCTCCACAACCCTGCAGGGGTCTACTCCAGTGTTTCTCAACCTTTTATACCAACCTTTTTATTATGTTAGGGACCAGCAGGCTATGGTCCCTCTAGTGTCAGAGACTGACAAGCTATGGTCTTTACTCCGTGGGGGACTGCTTACATTAAGTCAGCCAATCATCTCACCGACCAAAAGTCCACATCCCACGGACCAGCGCCTGTCCAAGGACCAGAAGTTCAGAAACACTGCTCAGGTCTACCTGGAGTTGCTGGTCTCTGCCAGTCTGTTGTTCATGATCCCCAGAGCGCCCACTCCTCCAGAGAACCCGTTATGTCTCGAGCCGCCACACACCGTCCTGGGATAACCGTTAGCCGACTCTGATAACTGCTTCTGCATGAGTGCCAGTGAGACCTTATTCGAGGCCGTCAGGTCCTTCATCGAAATCATCTCTCCAGAGAGTCTTCGTCCTCCTCCCTCCGTGTCGCTGTCGCAGGGTCCCGAATCCCCAGAGTCCGGCGGGCGTCCAATTCCGAAGCGGCCCTTACGGATTCTCGACCCGGGCCGGATGGCGTTGCGGCGTCCCAATGGGAAGGAGTTGGACCTGATGTTGCACCGCTGGCAGCACAGGTTCTGAAGCATCCAGTTGAGCACCTGAAGGAAGGAAGGAAGGAATTTGATTAGACATTTAAAATACAGATAGAGTTACAGATAGAGTTGCCTCAGCCAATTGAACACAACAATACATACATAGATAATGATTGAGGATTAAAAATACAATATTGTCGACAGAATTATTTCCATTGTGGTCATTGTTCTAAATCTACCTGTTTGATGACGATGGAGATAACGTTGAACAGGGAGTAGATGCAGCACACGCCCATGAGGATGAACAGGCAGTTGGCCAGACGGTACAGCGGCTGGTACTCATAGTCCGCTCTCTGGCTTGACACTAGGTCTCCGAAGCCGATGGTGCTGACGAGGGAGGAGGAAGAGAAAGAGGGAGAAGAAGAGGAAGAGGAGGAGGAGAAAAGTAACTAGGGTTGCAAAATTCCAGTAACTTTCCACAAATTCCGCAGTTTTCCAGAAATCCCGGTTGGAGGATAGCCAGATATTTCCTGTTTATTCCCTCCTAATTCCAATAATCTTCCAAATTGTTTTTTTGCGACCCTACCCGAGACACACACACACATACACACACCCACAGAGAGGTTGAAGAACAGGCCAGCCACAGTGCAGTGCCTTGCTCATGGGCACAACAACAGGATATGATATCATGGATACTCTAGGATGCCAGCATCTGATTTACTCCCCAGCTCATTCCCCACCAGATTTCCCCCACAGTCAGACTCAAGATTTGTACAGACAGCTGGCCCACCTCTCCAACCTCCGAACTCTAGTAGGCTACCTTACCTAAATGTGACGAAACAGAAGTAGAGTGAGTCCAGGTAGGCCCATCCCTCCACAGGGGTGTACATGGCTGAGGCGCAGCAGGAGATTATGATGGCAGACAGCCCCAGGATCAACATTACGTGGTAGACCGACGGCTTCCACCCCGGGAAAGAACGCGCCGAGAAGTCATGGCGGATACCCGGCGGGAGGAGGCCGGAGTTCCGGATGCGGCGTTCCCTCACGGCCTTCATTACCACGGCCAGGAGGGTGATAATGCGTTCCAGGAAGAGGTTAAAGAACAAGATGGTGGCGGCGCAGCCAAGGAGACCGTAGAAGATCAGGAACACCTTCCCTGCTACCGTCACCGGAGTGGACATCCCGAAACCTATAGGGGAAGACAGAGAAAGATGGGGTTAGATTGATGGATTGCTTGATTGATTGAGTGGTTTATTGTTGGTTGATTGATTGACTGATTAATTAAAGAAGATTAAACTACTAAAGGCTCTGAGGAAGGCAACTAAGACACCACACCATTAGTATGTGTGTCTGTTTGTCCATCCCTAATAAACCTCAAAGATCACTGCAGGCATCTGAATGCTCCATTTCTTTCTTCTGGGGTAGACACCATTTCCTGGCATGGGGTAAGATGCTTTTTAGGTTAGACACTATTATATCTATTAAAAGACTTTGGTGGTGTACCAGCATTGGACGAGTTCAATTAAGTGAGTGATATTTCACTATTTAAATATCTGGCAACGTCATTCAATTAGCATTAGAAGTGGCACTTCTTTCTACTAAAAACGTACCTTCTCTGGACTTCGTCTCAAGACAAGGTCATCAGTATTTGGGAGGGTGTGTGTATAATGCAGTAATGAAGCTAAGCTCTGTAACTGATTGACATTTCTGCTGTAGATGCATGATTTGGTCCTTTGTTCTGTCTACTCATTTCCTGGTCAATTTGGGTAAGTGTGAAAGCTAAATGGAGATGGTGACGAGAGAAGATAATTAAATGTCTGTGGTGTATGTGTGTGTGTGTGTGTGTGTGTGTGTGTGTGTGTGTGTGCAGCATGCGTTAAGTTATGCAGGAACAAGAACAGGAACACTTCCTATCTTCGGAAGTGACAGGTCAGAGGTTAGAGACAGACTGCAGCTTACTCACGCACACACACACCCTCTACCTTTGAATTCTGTGAGTCAGTACATAACTGATTGGATAAGGGATTGGCTTGGTGTATTCTGTCAACCAATAAACAGAGAACAGGGAGATCAATGAGTGTGATTCTTTTTCAAGGTTAAAGGTCCCAAACAGTCATTCTGATTCCCATGTAAAATAGCCTTTTGAGTGACTACAATATCACCCATAACATTTTTGGAGGATAGAAATGCACAAATATTTAAAAAAATTACTTTTCCTCTCATGGCTAACTATCAAATTCATAAAGAATGTAACTATTCAGACCCTTTACTCAGTACTTTGTTGAAGCACCTTTGGGGAGTTTCTCCCATTCTTCTCTGCAGATTCCCTTAAACTCTGTAATGTTGGGTGTGGAGTGTTGCTGCACAGCTATTTTCAGGTCTCTCCAGAGATGTTCAATCGGGTTCAAGTCCGGGCTCTGGCTGGGCCACTCAAGGACATTCAGCGAGTTGTCCCGAAGCCACTCCTGCGTTGTCTTGACTGTGTGCTTAGGGTCGTTGTCCTGTTGGAAGGTGAACCTTTGCCCCAGTCTGAGGTCCTGAGCGCACTGGAGCAGGTTTTCATCAAGGATCCCTCAAGGATTTGCTCCGTACATCTTTCCCTCAACCCTGACTAGTCTCCCAGTCCCTGTCGCTGAAAAACATCCCCACAGCTTGATGCTGCCACCACCATGCTTCACCCTAGGGATGGTGCCAGGTTTCCTCCATACGTGACGCTTGGCATTCAGGCCAAAGAGTTCAATCTTGGTTTCATTAGACCAGAGAATCTTGTCCTTTAGGTGCATTTTTTGCAAACACTAAGCAGGCTGTCATGTGCCTTTTACTGAGGAGTCACTGCCGTCTGGCCACTCTACCATAAAGGCCTGATTGGTGGAGTGCTGCAGAGATGGTTGTCCTTCTGGAAGGTTCTCCCTTCTCCACAGAGGAACTCTGGAGCTCTGTCAGAGTGACCATTGGGCTCTTGGTCACCTCCCTGACCAAGGCCCTTCTCCCCCGATTGCTCAGTTTGGCTGGGCGGCCAGCTCTAGGAAGAGTCTTGGTGGTTCCAAACTTCTTCCATTTAAGAATGATGGAAGCCACTCTGTTCTTGGGGACCTTCAATTTTCTGGTACCCTTCCCCAGATCTGTACCTCGACACAATCCTGTCTCGGAGCTCTACGGACAATTCCTTCATCCTCATGGCTTGGATTTTGCTCTGACATGCACTGTCAACTGTGGGACCTTATATAGATAGGTGTGTGCCTTTCCAAATCATGTCCAATCAATTGAATTTACCACAGGTGGACTCCAATCAAGTTGTATAAACATCTCAAGGATTGTCAATGGAAACAGGATGCATCTGAGCTCAATTTCGAGTCTCATAGCAAAGGGTCTGAATACTTATGTAAATAAGGTATTTCTGATTTTATTTTTAATACATTTGCAAAAATGTTGCCTGTTTTTGCTGTTGTCATTATGGGGTGTTGTGTGTAGATTGATGAGGAAAAAAACAATGTAAACAATTTTAGAATAAGGCTGTAACGTAACAAAATGTGGAAAAAGTGAAGGGGTCTGAATACTTTCCGAATGCACTGTATATACACCATGCCCCTCTGCAAACACGCCTTCTCCGATATTGTTTAGAAGGCGGTACTTATTTAAATTTGGTAAGAGAATATTATGTTACAATTGGTGTATTGCAGTTTTCCCAATTGTTTACAAACTAAAACTGGCCCATGAGGCACAATGACCCAAACCTGAAACTAATTTAGCAGAACCATACACCACATCTGACCCAAACCTGTAACTCATTTAGCAGAACCATACACCACATCTGTAATACTACTGGCACATGTTTTGCTTTACACTCAGATTGCAATTCTATAACAAACATTTGGCAAAACACAACACTAAATTCTCTACCTTTCACACAACCTTCAAAAGTAAAATGTATTGTGTGAAAAATTAAAAGCAACACTGCTCAACAAGCTAAGCTCAATTACCAATTACCTTTCACTCTTCACACATGCAAACACTAATTGTGTAAATTCTCACTTTGCAATCAGACCTTTGGTATGGATAAAAAGTCCAATGAACAATTGAACAATGGAAGCAAACTTGGCAGAGAGCGGTGGAGGTGGAGGTGGAGGTGGAGGAAGACCAAGACCAAGAACAAGGAGAGTAATCTCTGATGAAATTCGGGTGACTGTGGTGGACCATGTGGTCAACCATGTTTGACCTTGAGACCTCTCTCAAGGGCAGAGAGGGCAGCCCAATCTGAGCCGCTTCACCGTAGCATCCATCATCCGGACGTTCCAAAAATGAGAATAGGTATGTACTGCAGATATAGGACATATCTACTACTTTTACTACTTGACAGTACAACATAAATCACAGTAAAGACTGTAGATTCCAATACACACTGTAAGGGGAAGCAAAGTAAACATTTCATGTATTAATGTATGTATGAAATTGGGAGCTATACTACTTTGTCACATGTTTATGTTGTATACTGTATTACTGTAGAGTTTACTGTACTGTATGCTATTTTGTTTTTGTAGAACTGAAAGACGACCACCATGCGGTGGTAGAACGCGTCTATTTACAGACCAACAGGAGGCTGCCATTGTGCAAATGGTAGTTGAAAATAATGCCGTAAGAATGCGGGAAATCCAACAACAAATTATTGAAAACACTGCCATCTTCCATAACATCAGAGTGAGCTTATCAACCATAGCCCACATCCTTAAGAAACACCATCTCCAGATGAAGCAAATCTACAGAGTCCCATTTGAAAGGAATTCCCAAAGAGTGAAGGATAAACGGTATGAATATGTGCAAGTAAGTAATGTACTAGTATTATACTTTTGAAACATTAGAGACTCATTGATGTTGCCAGTGAAATTTACTATACTGCAAATACAGTATTTACTGTCATTTTAGAGAATCATGGAGTTGGATGCAAGTCCCATCCCCCAGGAACTCATATTCAATTTAGCGAACAATGGACTCAATTTAGCGAAGACGAGGAGGAGAAGAAGGGACATCATTGGTCAACGCGCCATCATTGAGGTACCTGGCCGGCGCGGGGGATATGTCACCATATGAGCAGCTATGAGCCACAATGGGGTCCTCCACCGCCATGCCACCCTTGGACCATACAACACTGCCCATCTCCTTCATTTCCTGAACACCTTACATTACAATCTTTTTCAGCCAGAGCAGAGAGGGCCAGGTGATCCTGAGCAGCAAATGTCTGTTCTAATTTGGGACAACGTGAGTTTCCATCGGGCTGCTCAGGTCCGCAAATGGTTCCATAACCATCCCAGGTTTACAATTATCTATCTCCCACCATATTCCCCATTTCTCAACCCCACTGAGGAGAAGTTTTCAGCATGGTGGTGGAAGGTGTATGATCGCAAACCCCATGAACGTATGGCCCTTCTCCAGGCAATGGCCTGTGGTGACGTTCCAGCTGAGTCCTGTCAGGGGTGGATGCGTCATGCCAGGAGATATTTTCCCCGCTGTCTGGCCAAGGAGAATATCGCCTGTGATGTTGATGAAAAACTGTGGCCGGACCAAAACAACAGACATGACTGATTTTGTTTTCACAATGGAGTATTTGTTTCTTCACTTAGGATTTTGATTTTACTGTATTTAACAGTTTCTTTATCTATTCCGTAAAATTGATCGAACATACTGTACAGTAGTACAAATATACCTATTTTTCTTTGTTTGCATATGCAAAATATATTTACTGTATGTTAGCATTATTACTGTCTGTGTGTTTCCAGTATGCTGTTTGACATGTATTGAGTCATGTTGAAATACACTGCTCAAAAAAATAAAGGGAACACTTAAACAACACAATGTAACTCCAAGTCAATCACACTTCTGTGAAATCAAACTGTCCACTTAGGAAGCAACACTGATTGACAATACATTTCACATGCTGTTGTGCAAATGGAATAGACAACAGGTGGAAATTATTGGCAATTAGCAAGACACCCCCAATAAAGAAGTGGTTCTGCAGGTGGTGACCACAGACCACTTCTCAGTTCCTATGCTTCCTGGCTGATGTTTTGGTCACTTTTGAATGCTGGCGGTGCTTTCACTCTAGTGGTAGCATGAGACGGAGTCTACAACCCACACATGTGGCTCAGGTAGAGCAGCTCATCCAGGATGGCACATCAATGCGAGCTGTGGCAAGAAGGTTTGCTGTGTCTGTCAGCGTAGTGTCCAGAGCATGGAGGCGCTACCAGGAGACAGGCCAGTACATCAGGAGATGTGGAGGAGGCCGTAGGACCACTACCTCCGCCTTTGTGCAAGGAGGAGCAGGAGGAGCACTGCCAGAGCCCTGCAAAATGACCTCCAGCAGGCCACAAATGTGCATGTGTCTGCTCAAACGGTCAGAAACAGACTCCATGAGGGTGGTATGAGGGCCCGACGTCCACAGGTGGGGGTTGTGCTTACAGCCCAACACCGTGCAGGACGTTTGGCATTTGCCAGAGAACACCAAGATTGGCAAATTCGCCACTGGCGCCCTGTGCTCTTCACAGATGAAAGCAGGTTCACACTGAGCACGTGACAGACGTGACAGAGTCTGGAGACGCCGTGGAGAACGTTCTGCTGCCTGCAACATCCTCCAGCATGACCGGTTTGGCGGTGGGTCAGTCATGGTGTGGGGTGGCATTTTCTTTGGGGGCCGCACAGCCCTCCATGTGCTCGCCAGAGGTAGCCTGACTGCCATTAGGTACCGAGATGAGATCCTCAGACCCCTTGTGAGACCATATGCTGGTGCGGTTGGCCCTGGGTTCCTCCTAATGCAAGACAATGCTAGACCTCATGTGGCTGGAGTGTGTCAGCAGTTCCTGCAAGAGGAAGGCATTGATGCTATGGACTGGCCCGCCCGTTCCCCAGACCTGAATCCAATTGAGCACATCTGGGACATCATGTCTCGCTCCATCCACCAACGCCACGTTGCACCACAGACTGTCCAGGAGTTGGCGGATGCTTTAGTCCAGGTCTGGGAGGAGATCCCTCAGGAGACCATCCGCAACCTCATCAGGAGCATGCCCAGGCGTTGTAGGGAGGTCATACAGGCACGTGGAGGCCACACACACTACTGAGCCTCATTTTGACTTGTTTTAAGGACATCACATCAAAGTTGGATCAGCCTGTAGTGTGGTTTTCCACTTTAATTTTGAGTGTGACTCCAAATCCATGTCAGTAATGCTGTAGGTGGGTGTAGTGGTGGAATCAAGCGCAGGACACCGAAGTATAGTCCAAAAGACTTTAGTGAAATTTCCAACAAGGAAAAATAGAACAAACTTGCCCGAAGGCGAAACTACGCACGTAGGCGACAAAACAAAAGGTGCATTACATAGGTGCGTAAAACTCTCCAACACAGTGGAGTAAAGCTCAACCGAGCGAATAAGTAATTCCTACAAGCAAACACACGACAGAAATAAATCAATCACACACAACACTAGACAAACACAACGAGAAACTTATAGGACACTAATTACACTAAACGATAACAGGTGTCACAACAAACAGACAAAAGCAAACGAACATAGAAACATGCAACGGTGGCAGCTAATATTCCGGAGACAACGAACGCCGAAGCCTGCCCGAGCAAGGAAGAGAGGCAGCCTCGGCCGAAACCGTGACAGTAACCCCCCCATTGACGCGCGGCTCCAGACGTGCGCCGACTCCGGCCTCGGGGACGACCAGGAGGACGCGGAGCAGGGTGCGTCGGGTGCCCACGATGGAATTCCGTCAGGAGAGACGGGTCCAAAATGTCTCTCCTCGGCACCCAGCACCGTTCCTCCGGACCGTACCCCTCCCACTCCACTAGATATTGGAGACCCCCCATCCGACGTCTCGAATCCAAGATGGTCCTCACGGAGTACGCCGGTGCCCCCTCGATGTCCAATGGGGGCGGAGGAGTCTCCCTGATCTCACTTTCTTGGAGTGGGCCAGCTACCACCGGCCTGAGAAGAGACACATGGAACGAGGGGTTAATACTTTTATATTCAACAGGTAGTTGTAATTTGTAACACACTTCGTTCAACCTTCTCAGGACTTTAAATGGCCCTACAAACCGCCCCAGTTTCCGACAGGGCAGGCGGAGGGGCAGGTTTCTGGTAGAGAGCCAGACTCGATCACCAGGTGCGTACACCGGTCCCTCACTGCGGTGGAGATCGGCGCTCGCCTTATGACGACGGAGGGCCCGCTGCAGGTGGACGTGTGCAGCGTTCCATGTCTCCTCCGAGCGCCGCGCCCACTCATCCACCGCAGGAGCCTCGATCTGGCTCTGCTGCCAAGGTGCCAGAACCGGCTGGTAACCCAACACACATTGAAAAGGGGTTAGGTTAGTGGAGGAATGGCGTAGGGAATTCTGGGCCATCTCGGCCCAGGGAACGTACCTGCCCACTCCTCCGGCCGGTCCTGGCAGTATGTTCTAAGAAACCTACCCACATCCTGGTTCACGCGTTCCACCTGCCCATTACTCTCCGGGTGGTAACCCGAGGTGAGGCTCACCGAGACCCCCAACCGCTCCATAAAGGCTCTCCAGACCCTGGAGGTAAATTGGGGACCTCGATCAGACACAATATCCTCGGGTACCCCGTAGTGCCGGAACACATGGGTGAATAGTGCTTCGGCAGTTTGCAGGGCAGTAGGAAGGCCCGGCATGGGGAGCAAACGACAGGCCTTAGAAAACCGGTCCACAACGACCAGTATAGTGGTATTCCCCTGTGAAGGAGGAAGGTCAGTAAGGAAATCCACCGAGAGGTGAGACCATGGTCGTTGTGGAACGGGCAGGGGTAGTAACTTACCCCTAGGCAGATGTCTAGGCGCCTTACACTGGGCGCACACCGAGCAGGAGGAAACATAAACCCTCACATCCCTCGCCAACGTGGGCCACCAGTACTTGGCACTAAGACAGTGCACTGTCCGGCCGATACCAGGGTGTCCAGAGGAGGGTGACGTGTGAGCCCAATAGATCAATCGATCCCGAACCTCGAGCGGAACGTACTTCCGACCCTCCGGGCATTGCGGTGGACTAGGGTCGGTGCGTACGCCCGCTCGAGTTCAGCATCGACCTCCCACACTACCGGTGCCACCAGACACGACTCCGGCAGTATGGGAGTGGGCTCCACGGACCTCTCCTCCGTGTCATACCGCCGAGACAGTGCATCTGCCTTACCGTTCTGTGACCCAGGGATGTACGTGATCTTAAATGTAAACCGGGTCAAAAACATATTCCATCTTGCCTGGCGAGGGTTCAGCCTCCTCGCTGCCCGGATGTACTCCAGGTTACGGTGGTCCGTCAAAATGAGGAAAGGGTGTTGAGCCCCCTCAAGCCAGTGCCTCCACACCTTTAGGGCCTGTACCACGGCTAACAGCTCCCTGTCCCCTACGTCATAGTTTCGCTCCGCCGGACTGAGCTTCTTGGAATAAAAAGCACAGGGGCGGAGTTTAGGTGGCGCGCCTGACCGTTGTGAAAGCACGGCTCCTATACCGGCCTCTGACGCGTCCACCTCTACCTGAAATGGCAAAGAGGGATCCGGATGCGCCAGCACCGGGGCCGAGGTAAACAGGTCCTTCAGCCTCCCAAACGCCCTGTCCGCCTCGGCAGACCACTGCAGACGCACCGGACCCCCCTTCAAAAGAGACGTGATGGGAGCTGCCACCTGTCCAAAACCCCGGATAAACCTCCGGTAGTAATTCGCAAACCCCAAAAACTGCTGCACCTCCTTCACAGTGGTTGGTGTTTGCCAATTACGCACGGCTGACACCCGGTCTACCTCCATCTTCACCCCTGACGCAGACAACTGATACCCCAAAAAAGGAGACCGACTCCTGGAAAAACAGACACTTCTCTGCCTTAACATACAGGTCGTGCTCCACCAGCCTCCGCAACACTCTGCGCACCAGGGCCACATGCTCGACTCGGGTAGGCGAGTACACGAGAATGTCATCTATGTACACAACCACCCCCTGCCCCTGCATGTCCCTGAAGATCTCATCCACGAATGATTGGAAAACTGACGGAGCGTTCATCAACCCGTATGGCATGACAAGATACTCGTAATGGCCCGAGGTGGTACTAAAGGCTGTCTTCCATTCATCGCCCTCCCTGATGTGCACCAAGTTGTACGCGCTCCTGATATCTAATTTAGTGAAGAAACGCGCCCCATGCAATGACTCAGTCATGGTCGCAATCAGCGGGAGTGGATAACTGTACTTCACCGTGATCTGATTGAGACCACGGTAATCGATGCACGGGCGTAACCCACCATCCTTTTTCTTCACAAAAAAGAAACTCGAGGACGCAGGGGAAGTGGAAGGCCGTATGTATCCTTGTCTCAGAGATTCGTCTATGTAAGTCTCCATAGCTTTCTTCTCCTCCTGAGACAGAGGATACACATGGCTCCGTGGGAGCGCAGCTCCTGCCTGGAGGTCTATCGCACAATCTCCCTGCCTATGGGGCGGCAACCGCGTCGCCCTCGACTTACTAAACGCAATAGCCAAATCCCCATACTCAGGGGGAACGTGCAATGCGGGCACCTGGTTTGGACTCTCCACCGAGGTAGCCCCTACGGAAACGCCTAAACATCGACCCACACACTGGGCAGACCACTCCATCAGAGCCCTCTCCTGCCACGAAATAGATGGGTTATGGGTACTCAACCAGGGCATGCCCAGCACCACCGGATACGCAGGCGAGTCGATCAGAAATAGCTGAATCATCTCCCTGATGACCCCCCTGCGCACACATCCTAAGTGGCGCAGTGACCTCCCTGATCAAGCCCGCACCCAACGGACGGCTATCTAGGGCATGAACGGGGAAAGGGACATCAACAGGGAGAAGGGGAATCCCTAAGGCTAAACAAAACTTCTTATCAACAAAATTCCCAGCCGCGCCTGAATCTACCAGCGCCTTATGCTGGGAATGAGGTGCTACCTGTGGAAAACGCACAGGTATACAGAAATGTGCAACAGAGAGCTCTGGGTGAGTGGGGCGCCTACTCACCTGGAAGGACTCCCCAGTGCGGGACCTGTCGTCCTCTCCCCTAGGAGGCCATCCCCAGCACCTAGCCGCGGTGTGTCCTCCCCGACCACAGTTGGTGCAGGAGATGGACCCCCTCGTAAGCCGACCCCTCCTCTCTCTAGCGCCAGCGCCCCGAGCTCCATGGGGCACGGCTCGGAGGCGCTGGAGGGTGAAATGGACGGACCCCCCTCGGAACGTCCGCGGGTAGCTAGCAGGTTATCCAGCCTGATGGACATGTCGACCAACTGGTCGAACGAGAGGCTGGTGTCCCTACAGGCCAGCTCCCTACGGACGTCCTCGCGTAGACTACATCTGTAGTGATCGATGAGAGCCCGCTCATTCCACCCTGCATCCGCCGCTAGAGTACGGAATTATAAGGCGAACTCCTGGGCACTCCTCTTCCCCTGCCGGAGGAAGACCAGACGCTCCCCCGCCGCTTTCCCCTCCGGGGGATGGTCAAACACCGCCCTGAAGCGGCGGGAGAACTCGTCGTAGGTGATGGTGTTCGCGTCGATCCTCCTCCACTCTGCGTTGGCCCATTCCAACGCCTTCCCGGAAAGGCAGGAGATCAGGGCGGACACGCTCTCATGTCCCGAGGGCGCCGGGTGCTCGGTGGCCAGGTAAAGCTCCACCTGGAGAAGGAATCCCTGACACCCGGCCGCGGTCCCATCGTAGGCCCTCGGGAGCGAGAGTCGAACTCCTCTGGGTTCCGGAGCGGTAATGGGCTGACTTGCCGATGGTGCTGGCAGAGAGGATGGCGGTGGAGGAGTCCCCCAGCCTCGGATGGTGGTGATCACCTCCTGCAGTGCGGACCCCATCTGCAGGATCTGGTCACTCTGTTCACGGACCCTGTCCTCCAGCGTCGCCTGGGCTGCTGCGGCTCCTGCTGATTCCATTCTTGATGGTGTGTGATTTTGTCAGTAATGCTGTAGGTGGGTGTAGTGGTGGAATCAAGCGCAGGACACCGAAGTATAGTCCAAAAGACTTTAGTGAAATTTCCAACAAGGAAAAATAGAACAAACTTGCCCGAAGGCGAAACTACGCACGTAGGCGACAAAACAAAAGGCGCACTACACAGGTGCGTAAAACGCTCCAACACAGTGGAGTAAAGCTCAACCGAGCGAATAAGTAATTCCTACAAGCAAACACACGACAGAAATAAATAAATCACACACAACACTAGACAAACACAACGAGAAACTTATAGGACACTAATTACACTAAACGATAACAGGTGTCACAACAAACAGACAAAAGCAAACGAACATAGAAACATGCAACGGTGGCAGCTAATATTCCGGAGACAACGAACGCCGAAGCCTGCCCGAGCAAGGAAGAGAGGCAGCCTCGGCCGAAACCGTGACAATCCAGACCTCCATGGGTTGATAAATTTGATTTCCATTGATAATTTTTCTGTGATTTTGTTGTCAGCACATTCAACTATGTAAAGAAAAAAGTATTTAATAAGATTATTTCATTCATTCAGATCTAGGATGTGTTGTTTATGTGTTCCCTTTATTTTTTTGAGCAGTGTATTCAACTTAAACTTTTGCATTTGTGTTCCTTTCTTGTTTGAGTTCACACAAATAATATACAGTATAACAACAAAATCTTAGTCTTTACACTAAAATAGGTTCTGATAGTAGTGTTTTGAATATGTCACATTAGTGTGATCTCGGTTGTCACTAAGTTAGATTCATTTGATATGTGTGTGTCTCATTTGTATGCAGAGTTTAATTTTGAGCAGGGAGTACATGATTTTGATTGCTGTGTTTCATTTTGCAAGATGTCTGTGGGGTTTGGGGAAATGTGCTAACTGTTTTGTGTTTTGAGTACCTGAGATGTAGTTTCTGCAAACATGTGTTAACAATTGGGAAAAACTGTAAAATTAGTTAGGGTGCTCTAGTGCTGAGCGATTAACCGACATTTCATAATTTTTTCGGTTATTACACTTTCTCTCAATTGTTAAGACACTTTTAATTAAACTGGGGTTCACTTGATCTCCATCATAACCTAATGAGCAGTGGTGTAAAAAGTACCCAATTGTCATACTTGAGTAAAAGTAAAGATACCTAAATAGAAACTGTCTCAAGTGAAAGTGAAAGTCACCCAGTAAAATACTACTTGAGTAAAAGTCTAAAAGAATTTGGTTTTAAATATACTTAAGTATCAAAAGTAAATGTAATTGCTAATATATACTTAAGTATCAAAAGTAAAAGTATAAATTATTTCACATTCCTTATATTATGCAAACCAGACGGCACGATTTTCTTGTTTTTTTAATTTACGGATAGCCAGGGGCACACTCCAACACTTAGACATCATTTACAAATGAACCATTTGTGTTTAGTGAATCTGCCAGATCAGAGGCAGTACGGATGACCAGGGATGTTTTCTTGATAAGTGTGTGAATTGAACCATTTTCCTGTCCTTCTATGCATTCGAAATGTAACGAATACTTATGGGTGTCAGGGAAAATGTATGGAGTAAAAAGTACATTATTTTCTTTAGGAATGTAGTGAAGTAAAAGTAAAAGTTGTCAAAAATATAAATAGTAAAGTAAAGTACAGATACCACAGAAATCTACTTAAGTAGCACTTACACCACTGCTAATGAGCACAAGAGTATAGTTTTTTTGCAAAACATTAAGTCATTTCTCATTGCTTTCACACACAATGCAAATGCTAAGCACATTTTTGCTAAACAGTTAACACAACTCTCTACAAAAGACGCAAAACAAAAGTTGAGTAAATCATGACAAACAAAATTAAAACATTTTGTCACAGCTGATAGAAATTACTCCCATGAATGTGAACTTCTTTGCACAATTGTTCAATCAGCAATCAGTTCTTATTCATGCATAAAAGAGGTCACCTCTGAGTTGCTATTTGCAAGAATGGACCAACTAAGAGGCAAAGGACAAAGGAGTGGGAGTGGGAGAGGGAGTAGTTGTTTTTGTGTCATGTATTTAATGTTTTGAAAGTCTTAATGCATTTTGCAAATTAAATGTGTCATTTTGGCCAACATGTTTCAGTTTGTGGCTGCGTGTTAATTGTTTTGATAAAGTGAATTCTGTTCGGACAAATGTGCTCAAGCAATCGAGAAAAACTGTAAACAACTAATTGACCGACATCGGTTCAATTACTTGAATTCCATTTGGTTCGGTTTTTTTGTGAGCCCAACACGCCGTTTCTCTAGAGAGAAATCAAATCATTCATGAGAGAAATCAACGCAAGAACTATGTGGGACGCTGGGCTGAAGGGAGTTTTAGTTTTCATTAAGCAAATATTCAACCAAGTTCAGCGCAGAAACGTGTCAATTAACTACAATGACCATAATCCATTGGGCCTGTTTTTTCCGTCTCAGCAGAGATGGATACACTTTTACGCCTGCTGCGTTACTGTAGGTTAGATGCACACAGACCGCATAGACCGCATGAGAGAGTAATGTACACAACACAACGACAGAGAGAGGGAGGGAAGGCCTTATCTTCTTTGAAGAACTAGTAAAATGATTTCATCAGACAGCTCTGCAGCTAGCCAAACCCTCCCCTACCTTGGACGACGCTGGACCAATTGTGCGCCGCCCATGGGTCTCCCGGTCGCGGCCGGCTGCGACAGAGCCTGGACTCAAACCAGGATCTCTAGTGGCACAGCTAGCACTGCGATGCAGTGCCTTAGACCACTGCGCCACACGCAAATCTACACACAATAGCCCATAATGAAAAGGCAAAAACACGTTTTTAGAAAATGTTGCAAATAAAAAACAGAAATACCTTATTTATATAAGTATTCAGACCCTTTGCTATGAGACTCGAAATTGAGCTCAGGTGCATCCTGTTTCCATTGATCATCCTTGAGATGTTTCTATAACTTGATTGGAGTCCATCAGTGGTAAATTCAATTGGTTGGACATGATTTGGAAAAGCACACACCTGTCTATATAAGGTCTCACAGTTCACAGTGCATGTCGAGCAAAAACCAAGCAATGAGGTCGAAGGAATTGTCCGTAGAGCTCAGAGACAGGATTGTGTCGAGGCACAGATCTGGGGAAGGGTACCCAAACATTTCTGCAGCATTGAAGGTATCCAAGAACACAGTGGCCTCCATCATTCTTAAATGGAAGAAGTTTGGAACCACCAAGACCCTTCCTAGAGCTGGCCACCCAGCCAAACTGAGCAATCGGGGGAGAAGGGCCTTGGTCAGGGAGGTGACCAAGAACCCGATGGTCACTCTGACAGAGCTCCTGAGTTCCTCTGTGGAGATGGGAGAACCTTCCAGAAGGACAACCATCTCTGCAGCACTCCACCAATCAGGCCTTTATGGTAGAGTGGCCAGACGGCAGTCACTCCTCAGTAAAAGGCACATGACAGCCTGCTTAGTGTTTGCAAAAAATGCACCTAAAGGACAGGTGTAATGAAACCAAGATTGAACTCTTTGGCCTGAATTCCAAGCATCACGTGTGGAAAAAACCTGGCACCATGGTGGTGGCAGCATCATGCTGTAGGGATATTTTTCAGCGGCAGGGACTGGGAGACTAGTCAGGAATGAGGGAAAGATGAACGGAGCAAAGTACAAAGAGATCCTTGATGAAAACCTGCTCCAGACACCTCAGACTGGGGCGAAGGTTCACCTTCCAACAGGACAACGACCCTAAGCACACAGCCAAGACAACGCAGGAGTGGCTTTGGGACAAGCCAGAGCCTGGATTTGAACCTGATTGAACATCTCTGGAGAAACCTGAAAATAGCTGTGCAGCGACGCTCCCCATCCAACCTAACAGAGCTTGAGAGGATCTGCAGAGAAGAATGGGAGAAACTCCCCAAATACAGGTGTGCCAAGCTTGTAGCGTCATACCCAAGAAGACTTGAGGCTGTAATCGCTGCCAAAGGTGCTTCAACAAAGTACTGAGTAAAGGGTCTGAATACTTATGTAAATGTGATATTTCCTTATTTATTTCAAAAAAAATTATAAAAACCTGTTTTTGCTTTGTCATAATGGGGTATTGTGTGTAGATTGATGAGGGAAAAAATGCAATTTAATCAATTTCAGAATAATGCTATAACGTAACAAAATGTGGAAAAATTCAAGGGGTCTAAATACTTTCCAAATGCATTGTACATAGGAAATAAGGTACCATTTGGGACACAAGCTATTTCTTTCCACTTAATGGCATAATAGCTGATCTCTTTTCTATCTCTCTCCCAGAAAGCCCTCTGCGACTATCCCCTCTAGTAACTACAGTAATAAATGATACCAATGTGATGAGCTTTCTCCCTTTACGACACTCACAATGGGATTTTTGACCTTATCGTTGAAATTGGAAATCGATTTATTTTATTTTATTAATAGGGCAAATACACACACACTCATGGAAGGAGGCAGAAACACACACACACTGTCACGTTCGTTGAAGGACGGGTCAGACCAAGGCGCAGCGTGATATATGTACATGTTTATTAAACCAAATAAACACCCAACAAAACAATAAACGAAACGAAACGTGAAGTCCAAGGTAGAACACACAACATACCTCACACGGAACAAGATCCCACAACTACACAGTGCCAATAGGCTGCTTAGGTATGGTCCCCAATCAGAGACAACGAGCGACAGCTGCCTCTGATTGGGAACCACACCGGCCAACATAGAACTAGACATACTAGATCCTCATACATAGAACAAGCACAACAAGGAATATACACACCCTGACTCAACATATAAGCGTCCCCTGAGTCAGGGCGTGACAGTACCCCCCCCCAAAGGTGCGGACTCCGACCGCACAGCATAAACATAACAGGGTAGGGGCCGGGTGGGCATTCCGCCTCGGAGGCGGATCCGGCTCGGGCCGTGACGACCTCTCACTCTCTGCCTCCCTGTTGTGCCCCTGGTCTGGTCTGGACCTCGGCGCGCTGCTTCTCCTCTCCTTCCTCCCACGATACGCCAGGCCCTGTCTGGACCCTGGTGTGGGAGACCCCGAACCTGGAGAGGGGCTGACGTCATGGTCTGGACTGGAGCCGTTGACCGGAGCTGGACTTGGCACCGGTGGAGCGGACTGCTCTGGCTCCGGAGTGGAGCCGCTGACCGGAGCTGGATCAGGCACCGGTGGAGCGGACTACTCTGGCTCCGGAGTGGAGCCGCTGACCGGAGCTGGACTAGATCCCGGTGGAGCGGACTGCTCTGGCTCCGGAGTGGAACAGCTGACCGGAACTGGATCAGGCACCGGTGGAGCGGACTGCTCTGGCTCCGGAGTGGCGCAGCTGACCGGAGCTGGATCAGGCACCGGTGGAGCGGACTGCTCTGGCTCCGGAGTGGAGCAGCTGACCGGAGCTGGATCAGGCACCGGTGGAGCGGACTGCTCTGGCTCTGGAGTGGAGCAGCTGACCGGAACTGGATCAGGCACCGGTGGAGCGGACTGCTCTGGCTCCGGAGTGGAACAGCTGACCGGAACTGGATCAGGCACCGGTGGAGCGGACTGCTCTGGCTCCGGAGTGGCGCAGCTGACCGGAGCTGGATCAGGCACCGGTGGAGCGGACTGCTCTGGCTCCGGAGTGGAGCAGCTGACCGGAGCTGGATCAGGCACCGGTGGAGCGGACTGCTCTGGCTCTGGAGTGGAACAGCTGACCGGAACTGGATCAGGCACCGGTGGAACGGGCACGGGCCGTGCCGGACTGGACAAACGCACCACTGGTCTGGTGCGAGGAGCAGGCACGGGCCGGACCGGACTAGGAACACGCACCACTGGTCTGGTGCGAGGAGCAGGCACGGGCCGGACCGGACTAGGAACACGCACCACTGGCTTGGTGCGAGGAGCAGGAACAGGCCGGGCCGGCGACGCGCACCACTGAATTGGTGCGAGGAGCAGGAACAGGCCGGGCCGGGCTATCGACGCGCCCCACTGGCTTGGTGCGAGGAGCAGGCACAGGCCGGGCCGGGCTGGCGACGCGCACCACTGGCTTGGTGCGAGGAGCAGGAACAGGCTGGACCGGGCTGGCGACGCGCACTACTGGCTTGGTGCGAGGAGCAGGAACAGGCCGGGCCGGGCTGGCGACGCGCACCACTGGCTTGGTGCGAGGAGCAGGAACAGGCCGGGCCGGGCTGGCGACGCGCACCACTGGCTTGGTGCGAGGAGCAGGAACGGGCCGGGCCGGACTGGCGACACGCACTTCTGACTTGGTGCGAGGAGCAGGAACGGGCCGGGCTGGCGACGCGCACCACAGGCTTGGTGCGAGGAGCAGGAACGGGCTGGGCCGGACTGGGAACACGCACCACTGGCTTGGTGCGGGGAGCAGGAACGGGCCGGACCGGACTGGCAACACGCACCACTTTCTTGGTGCGAGGAGCAGGACTGGGTTCCTTTTTTAACCCCCGCTCCTTCTGCTGCCTAACCAGCTCCTCTCGCCGTGCATCTACTTTTTCCTTCTCCCTTTTAGCCTCCTGTAGCGCCTCCCTCTGACCGAATAACTCCTGCTCCCTCTGAGCCAACAGCCCCCGTAACATGGTGGCCTCCTCTCCTAACCTGCAGATCCGCCCTTTCACGGCCTCCTGCTGCCTCGTCGTCCACACCGTGTGCCCCCCCCCAAAATGTTCTTGGGGTTGCCTCTCGGGTCTCCGTCGTCGGCACTGTTGGCGCCGTTTCTCCTCTCCTACCTGGGTATCCTCCTTCATCGCCTTCCGATAACGGACGGCCTCCTCCTCTGTAATTCTCCCCCAACCGAGGAGGACATCTACTAATGTTACCTCCTGTTGAGTCCCAGGCGTTTGCTCCTTCTCGGCACGCTGCTTGGTCCTTGTTTGGTGGGATCTTCTGTCACGTTCGTTGAAGGACGGGTCAGACCAAGGCGCAGCGTGATATACGTACATGTTTATTAAACCAAATAAACACCCAACAAAACAATAAACGAAACGAATCGTGAAGTCCAAGGTAGAACACACAACATACCTCACACGGAACAAGATCCCACAACTAGACAGTGCCAATAGGCTGCTTAAGTATGGTCCCCAATCAGAGACAACGAGCGACAGCTGCCTCTGATTGGGAACCACACCGGCCAACATAGAACTAGACATACTAGATCCTCATACATAGAACAAGCACAACAAGGAATATACACACCCTGACTCAACATATACAGTGGGGAAAAAAAGTATTTAGTCAGCCACCAATTGTGCAAGTTCTCCCACTTAAAAAGATGAGAGATGCCTGTAATTTTCATCATAGGTACACGTCAACTATGACAGACAAATTGAGGGAAAAAAATCCAGAAAATCACATCGTAGGATTTTTAATGAATTTATTTGCAAATTATGGTGGAAAATAAGTATTTGGTCACCTACAAACAAGCAAGATTTCTGGCTCTCACAGACCTGTAACTTCTTCTTTAAGAGGCTCCTCTGTCCTCCACTCGTTACCTGTATTAATGGCACCTGTTTGAACTTGTTATCAGTATAAAAGACACCTGTCCACAACCTCAAACAGTCACACTCCAAACTCCACTATGGCCAAGACCAAAGAGCTGTCAAAGGACACCAGAAACAAAATTGTAGACCTGCACCAGGCTGGGAAGACTGAATCTGCAATAGGTAAGCAGCTTGGTTTGAAGAAATCAACTGTGGGAGCAATTATTAGGAAATGGAAGACATACAAGACCACTGATAATCTCCCTCAATCTGGGGCTCCACGCAAGATCTCACCGCTTGGGGTCAAAATGATCACAAGAACGGTGAGCAAAAATCCCAGAACCGCACGGGGGGACCTAGTGAATGACCTGCAGAGAGCTGGGACCAAAGTAACAAAGCCTACCATCAGTAACACACTACGCCGCCAGGGACTCAAATCCTGCAGTGCAAGACGTGTCCCCCTGCTTAAGCCAGTACATGTCCAGGCCCGTCTGAAGTGCATTTGGATGATCCAGAAGAGGATTGGGAGAATGTCATATGGTCAGATGAAACCAAAATATAACTTTTTGGTAAAAACTCAACTCGTCATGTTTGGAGGACAAAGAATGCTGAGTTGCATCCAAAGAACACCATACCTACTGTGAAGCATGGGGGTGGAAACATCATGCTTTGGGGCTGTTTTTCTGCAAAGGGACCAGGACGACTGATCCGTGTAAAGGAAAGAATGAATGGGGCCATGTATCGTGAGATTTTGAGTGAAAACCTCCTTCCATCAGCAAGGGCATTGAAGATGAAATGTGGCTGAGTCTTTCAGCATGACAATGATCCCAAACACACCGCCCGGGCAACGAAGGAGTGGCTTCGTAAGAAGCATTTCAAGGTCCTGGAGTGGCCTAGCCAGTCTCCAGATCTCAATCCCATAGAACATCTTTGGAGGGAGTTGAAAGTCTGTGTTGCCCAGCGACAGCCTCAAAACATCACTGCTCTAGAGGAGATCTGCATGGAGGAATGGGCCAAAATACCAGAAACAGTGTGTGAAAACCTTGTGAAGACTTACAGAAAACGTTTGACCTGTGTCATTGCCAACAAAGGGTATATA